>NC_040083.1:67518490-68153016 GCF_003369695.1 Bos indicus x Bos taurus | reverse complement strand
GGTGGCTCAGATTGTAAAGAATCTGCCTGCAGTACAGGAGACTGGGGTTCTATCCCTGGGTTGGGAGAAGGGGATAGCAACCCACTCCAGTATTCCTGCCTGGAGAATTCCATGGACAGAGGAACCTGGTGGGCTAAAACCCATGGGGTCACAAAGTGTTGGACATGACTGAGGGACTAAGACTTGCACTTTCACTGAGCAAGTTTGTAGAAACTACTGCCTGATGGGAGAAAACCCATGACAACAATGAAAGGGGAGCGTGGCCACAGAGGGTCTACGTTCTGTACCTGATGCTATAAAAAATGTGGCTAGATTTGAAAATGTACCTGATGCTATCAACTTCCATGCCAAGAGAGAGCAATGGTCTGGTTCTGTTTAGCATAAGCATCCACTCATTTCCTCTGCTGCCTTTTCCTGGGTAGTAAAATCCCAGAAAGGTATGGGACCATAGAGCCTCATTCCCAGAGAGGAAACTCACCCATGAGGATGAAGGTGCCACACCCCAACTCTCCTATAAAGGACATGAACAAGTGATGACTGTCTTCAGAGGCCATAGACAACAAAGAGTTGGTGCTTCTTCACAGAAAGGCTCACGATCCATAAATATATCCACTGGAATGCAGGACAAAACATAATGTATAAAAGATTGAATAGAAGATATATTATGCTAGTGCATGGCAATCCTGTCGGCAGGAATTTATAGCTTCGATATATTCCCCATTAAAAGTGGTTCAGCTAGCTGGTAGAGAAGCTCAATTCATCTTGCATCTGTTGCAAACCATCAATATTATGGTTTACTCATTTAAACTGGAAATGGGACCAAATATTTGGGCTATTTATAATAAAAAAATATGAAAATCTTTGTATTGGTCTTCATCACCTAACTCCTTCACTTTAATCAGAAGTCTGTTTACATAGGGTTCAGAGAACATTCCTCATCTGTGATGATGCTAGGCTATGAGAGGCAGGAATGAGGAGGAAAATGACCGAATGTCCCTTTTCTCAGAGACAGGCGCAAGCCCTCCCTTATTGAGGCCATCTGCCCACAGGAAAGGCAAAGCGGCACATGCAAAAGTCTGTGCATGGCATGTAAAAAGGGAAGGGGGAGGCTGGAAAGTTGGAAACAGGTAAGAGTATGAAGGTTGCTTGGAGCTTCCCAGATGGTGCTACTGGTAAAGAACCCACCTACCAATGCAGGAGACATAAGAGACAGAGGTTCAGTCCATGGGTCGGAAAGATCCCCTGGAGGAGAGCATGGCAACCCACTCCAGTATTCTTGCCTGGAGAATCGCATGGACAGAGAAGTCTGGCAGGCCACCGTCTGTGGGGTTGAGAGAAGCCTGGCAGGCCACCATCTGTGGGGTCGCAAAGAGTCAGACATATCTGAAGTGACTTAGCACAGAAAGCACAGGATAAGAATCTGAAAAGCCATGGACTTCCCGGTAGTCCAGTGGTTGAGAGTTCGCCTTCCAGTGTTGGGGGAGCAGGTTCTATCCCTGGTTGGGGAGCTAAGATCCCACATGCCTTTTGGCTAAAGAACCAAAACATAAAACAGAAGCAATATTGCAAAAAATTCAATAAAAACTTTTAAAATGATCTACATCAAAAAAAAAAAATCTTAAAAAAAAAAAAAAAAACGAGTATGGACAGCCAGCAAGCATCTAAGGGCAGCCAGTGATGCCTGTGGATGTATCACATGCTGGCTTGTGTTCCCAGGGAAAATGCCAGCCCCAGGCTCTCTGTCAGTGGAGTTGACCTCACTGTCGCGAGGTGTGGTCATTGTATTGCCAGAATGCCCATGGTTTACACTGTGGATCCTCAGAGGAGGCCCTACTCTCCCCTAGGAATAATTTCTAAATGTGTCTGATGGATTTGCTTATGACAAGGCACCCGAAGCTGCAAGGCCAGAGACAGTCCACATAAACAGCAGGGATCACCCCTGGTGATTTCCTCACAATATCTCTCCTCCTTGCTCACACCACCTGCAGCTCTCCATTTCCTCCTCCCCTGCTGTCCCACCTCCAGCCTCAGCCTCAGTCTCTAATATCTGTCTTAGGCTCACCTCCTTGGTTTTGAGTCTCTTTGATGTATCCCATTTGACTCCTGTTCTCAGCTTGAGGGTCCTGACTCTGGGCACTTGGATTCCTGCACACCTACAGTTCCCAGAGAGAATCCTACTCAGCTTGTCTGGGCTTTACGATGGCCCTGAGAGTCCCAGGCCCTGGGAGGGGATGAAAATAAAGGCTAATCTTTTTACTCACTTACGGCTTGGCTTTAATTCCCCAGTGGAAACGCTGCCCTCCCTTGCTCTTTCATCATTCTCCGTGTTATTCTGTGTCAAGTCAGTGGGCCTTCTTTCACGGGCGCTGCCCAGGCCCCTCAGTGTCTGTTCATCCAGGGAGATCCCAGACAGGCACTACACCAAGGACCTCTTGTCAGACAAATGTTGGCAGAAGACCACTTTGAGACCTCGAGCTCCACACTGTGGCCTTGGGGTTCCTGCAGCACCAAGGAGGTGGGGGAGGGTCACCCTGGCTCAGCCATCTCCCTCCCCCAGACACTCAGAGTGTCATTCTGCCCTTTCCATGTGTGCCTGGGGCTTTCTGGGCTATTTTTAAAAACCTTTAGCACTTCCTGTCTCTACCACTCATTTGGGCGGTTAATCATGACAGTCTAGAAATGTCACCTCTGGACAGTGTGGTGTGTGTGTGGAGAAGTGTTGCAGTCAAGTGAAGGCACAGGGCCGTCAGAGGGCCTGGGTGGAGGGACTCAGGCCATAGGACCAGCACCTGGGACAGCAGGAGGAGCCCGGACTGGCCTGCTCACCCAGCGCCATGACCCGGGATGCACCGTGCGGCGTGGCTGGGAGCGGGGTGTTGTGGCCGGGCAGCTGCGTTTTAGCACTGACTTGGCCAGCATCAGCGTTGGACAAGTGCCACGACTCCTCTGAATATCCCTCTCCACACCTTCAACACAGGGTAGCTGTGCTTTCAGAGCAGAAGCCATTTATCAGCTCTCATGTTCCCTGGGAGGGAGCAGGATTCAAAGCACGCCTTTGATTTTTTTCTGTTTACACTGTCTGTTCCTTGGCTGGTGAGATGAGGATAAAGATTGCTGATTCCTGCTCCTGTGTGACCGACCTTCCTCTTCTGAGTTTAGCTTTCTCAGAAGAGGAGCCCACTTTCATTTCTTTAAAAAAAAATATGTGTTTGTTTATTTTTGGCTGTGCTGGGTCTTTGTTGCTGCATGGGCATTTCTCTAGCTGCAGTGAAGGTGGGGGCTACTCTCCAGTTGTGGTATTCAGGCTTCTCATTGTGGTGGCTTCTTTTGTTGCCGAGCATGAGTTCTAGGGCATGCGGGCTTCAATAGTTTTGGCTCCCGGGCTGTACAGTTCAATCATTGTGATGCATAGCCTTAGTTGCTCTGAGACATCTGGGATCTTGCTGAGTCATGGATAGAACCTATGTCCTTGCATTGGCAGGCAGATTCTTTACCACTGAGCCAACAGGGAAGCCCCACTTTCATTTTTTTTAAACTAATTTATTTTTTATTGAAGGATAATTGCTTTACAGAATTTTGCTGTTTTCTGTCAAACCTCAACATGAATCAGCCATAGGTATACATATATCCCCTCCTTTTGAACCTCCCTCCCGTCTCACTCCCTATCCCATCCCTCTAGGTTGGTACAGAGTCCCTGTTTGCATTTCCTGAGCCATACAGCAAATTCTCATTGGATATCTATTTTACATATGGTAATGTAAGTTTCCATGTTGCTCTTTCCATACATCTCACCCTCTCTTCCCTCTCCCCATGTCCATAAGTCTATTCTCTATGTCTGTTTCTCAACTGTTGCCCTGTAAATAAATTCTTCAGTACCATTTTTCTAGATTCTGTATATGTGTTAGAATACTTAGTTAACTCTGAATAATAGATTCTAGGTTCATCCACCTCATTAGAACTGACTCAAATGTGTTCCTTTTTATGACTAAGTAATATTCCACTGTGTATATGTACCACAACTTCTTTATCCATTTATCTGTCGATGGACATCTAGGTTGCTTCCATGTTCTAGCTATTGTAAATAGTGCTGTGATGAACAATGGGATACATGTGTCTTTTTCAATTTTGTATTCCTCAGGGTATATGCCTAGGATTGGGATTGCTGGGTCATATGGTGGTTTTATTCCTAGTTTTTTAATGAATCTCCATACTGTCTTCCATAGTGGCTGTATCAATTTACATTCCCACCAACAGTGCAAGAGTGTTCCCTTTTCTCCACACCCTCTCCAGCATTTATTGTTTGTAGACTTTTTGATGATGGCCTTTCTGACCATCGTGAGGTGATATCTCATTGTAGTTTTGATTTGCATTTCTCTAATAATGAGTGATGTTGAGTATCTTTTCATGTGTTTGCTAGTCATCAGTACGTCTTCTTTGGAGAAATATCTGTTTAGGTCTTTTTTACTTTTTGTTTGTTTTTCTGGCATTGAGTTGTATGAGCTGCTTGTATATTTTGGAAATTAATCCTTTATCAGTTGTTTCATTTGCTATTATTTTCTCCCAGTCTGAGGGTTGTCTTTTCACCTTGTTTATAGTTTCCTTTGTTGTGCAAAAGCTTTTAAGTTTAATCAGGTCCCACTTGTTTACTTTTGTTTTTATTTCTGTTACTCTAGGAGGTGGGTCATGAGGATCTTGCTTTGATTTATGTCATCAAGTGTTCTGCCTGTTTTCCTCGAAAAGTTTTATAGTTTCTGGTCTTACATTTAGGCTTTAATCTGCTTTGAGTTTATCTTTGTGTATGGTGTTAGGAAGTGTTCTAACTTAGTTCTTTCACATGTAGCTATCCAGTTTTCCCAGCACTTTATTGAAGAGACTGTCTTTGCCCCATTATATACTCTTACCTCCTTTGTCAAAAATAAGGTACCCATAGGTGCATGGGTTTATTTCTGGGCTTTCTATCTTGTTCCATTGGTCTATATTTCTGTTTTTGTGCCAGTACCATACTGTCTTGATGACTGCAGCTTTGTGGTATAACCGGAAGTCAGGATGGTTGATTACTCCAGCTCCATTCTTATTTCTCAAGACTGTTTTGGCTATTCGGGATCTTTTGTGTTTCCATATGAATTGTGAAATTTTTTGTTCTAGTTCTGTGAAAGATGTCATTGGTAATTTGATAGGGATTGCATTTGGTAGTATAGTCATTTTCACAATATTGATTCTTCCTACTCAGGAACATGGAATATCTCTCCATTTGTTTATGTCATCTTTGATTTCTTTCATCAGTGTCTTATAATTTTCTATGTGCAGTTCTTTTGTCTCCTCCGGTAAGTTTATTCCTAGATATTTAATTCTTTTTGTTGCAATGGTGAATGGGATTGATTCCTTAATTTCTCTTTCTGACTTTTCATTGTTAGTATATAGAAATGCAAGTGATTTCTGTGTATTGATTTTGTATCCTGCAACTTTGCTTAATTCACTGATTAGCTCTAGTAATTTTCTGATACTATCTTTAGGGTTTTCTGTGTACAGTATCATGTCATCTGCAAATGTGAGAGCTTTACTTCTTTTCTGATCTGGATTCCTTTCTTTTTCTTCTCTGATTGCTGTAGATAGGACTTCCAGAACTATCTTGAATAATAGTGGCAGAAGTGGACAACTTTGTCTTGTTCCTGATCTTAGCGGGAACGCTTTCAGTTTTTCACCATTGACAGTAATGTTTGCTGTAGGTTTATCATATGTGGCCTTTAATATGTTGAAGTAGGTTCCTTCTATGCTCATTTTTTGAAGAGTTTTAATAATAAATAGGTGCTGAATTTTGTTGAAGACTTTTTCTGCATCTATTGAGATGATCATATGGTTTTCATCTTTCAGTTTGTTAATATGGTGTATTTTATATATATATATATATATATATATGAATCCTTGCATCCCTGAAAGAGACCCAACTTGATCATAGTGTATGAGCTTTTTGATGTGTTGCTGAATTCTGTTTGCTAAAATTTTGTTGAGGATTTTTGCCTCTATGCTCATGAGTGATATTGGCCTATAGTTTTTGTGTGTGAGTTGTCTTTATCTGGTTTTGGTATTAGGGTGATGGTGGCCTCATCGAATGAGTTTGGAAGTGTTCCTGCCTCTGCAATTTTTGGAAAGAGTTTTAGAAGGATAGGCATTAGCTCTTCTCTACATGTTTGATAGAATTCTCTTGTGAAGCCATCTGGTCCTGGGCTTTTGTATTTTGGGAGATTTTTGACCACAGCTTCAATTTCAGTGCTTGTAATTGGGTTGGTCATAATTTCTATTTCTTTCTGGTTCAGTCTTGGGATATTGAACTTTTCTAAGAATCTGACCATTTCTTCCAGGTTATCTATTTTATTGCCATATAGTTGTTCATAATAGTATCTTATAATCCTCTTTATTTATGCATTGTCTGTTATAACCTCTCCTTTTTCATTTCTAATTTTGTTGATTTGATTCTTCTCTCTTTTTTTCTTGATGCGTCTGGCTAAATGTTTGTCAATTTTGTTTATCTTCTCAAAGAACCAGCTTTTAGTTTTATTAATCTTTACTATTGTTTCTTTCACTTCTTTTTCATTTATCTCTGCTCGAATATTTATGATTTCTTTCCTTCTATTAATTTTGGGTTTTTCTTCTTCTTCTTTTTCCAGTTGCTTTAGGTGTAAAGTTAGGTAGTCTATTTGATGTTTTTCTTGTTTCTTGAGGTAGGATTGTGTTGCTATAAACTTCCCTTTTAGAACTGCTTTTGCTGCCTCCCGTATGTTTTGAGTTGTGTTTTCATTGTCATTTGTTTCTATAAATTTTTTTGTTTCCCTTTTGATTTATTCAGTAACTTGTTGGTTATTTAGAAACATGTTGTTTAATCTCCATGTGTTTGTGTTTCTTACAGTTTTTTTCTTGTAATTGATATCTAGTCTCATAGCATTGTGGTCAGAGAAGATGCTTGATACAATTTCAATTTTCTTAAATTTACTGAGTTTTGATTTGTGACCTAAGACATGGCCTATCCTGGAGAATGGTCCATGTGCACTTGAAAAGAAGGCGTATTCTTCTGCATTTGGATGCAATGTCCTGAAGATACCAATGAGATCCATCTCATCTAATGTATCATTTAAGACCTGTGTTTCCTTATTAATTTTCTGTTTTGATGATCTGTCCATTGGTGTGAGTGGGGTGTTAAAGTCTCCTACTATAACCGTGTTACTGTCAATTTCTCCTTTTATGTTTGTTAGTGTTTGTCTTATGTATTGAAGCGCTCCTATGTTCGGTGCATAGATATTTACAATTGTTATGTCTTCCTCTTGGATTGGTCCCTTGATCACTATGTAGTGTCCTTCCTTATCTCTTGTAATATTCTTTATTTTAAGGTCTATTTTATCTGATATGAGGGTTCCTACTCCAGCTTTCTTTTGCTTCCCATTTGCATGGAATATATTTTTCCATCCTCTCACTTTCAGTCTATATGTTTCTTGAGGTCCAAAGTGGGTTTCTTGTAGACAGCATATGCTGCTGCTGCTAAGTCACTTCAGTATTGTCCGACTCGGTGTGACCCCATAGATGGCAGCCCACCAGGCTCCCCCATCCCTGGGATTCTCCAGGCAAGAACACTGGAGTGGGTTGCCATTTCCTTCTCCAATGCATGAAAGTGAAAAGTGAAAGGGAAGTCACTTAGTCGTGTCCGATTCTTCATGACCCCATGGACTGCAGCCTACCAGGCTCCTCTGTCCATGGGATTTGCCAGGCAAGAGTACTGGAGTGGGGTGCCATCACCAGGGTATATATGGGTCTTATTTTTGTATCCATTCAGCCAGTCTGTGTCTTTTGGTTGGAGCATTTAATCCATTTACATTTAAAGTAATTATTGATATATAAGTTCCTATTGCCATTTTCTAATTGCTTGGGGTTGATTTTGTAGATTTTTTTTTCTATTGTATTTCTTGACTATATAATATAAGTCCATTTAACATTTGTTGTAAAGCTGCTTTGGTGGTATTGAATTCTCTTAACTTTTGCTTGTCTGAAAAGCTTTTGATTACTCCATCAATTTTGAATGAGATCCTTTCTGGGTACAGTAATGTTGGTTGTAGATTGTTCCCTTTCAGTACTTTAAATATATCCTGCCATTCCCTTGTGGCCTGCAGAATTTCTGCTGAATGATCAGCTGTTAAGTGTATGGAGTTTCCCTTGTATGTTACTTGTTGCTCCTCCCTTGCTGCTTTTGATATTCTTTCTTTGTGTTTAGTCTTTGTTAGTTTGATTAGTATGTGTCTTGGCATGTTTCTCCTTGGGTTTATCCTATATGGGGCTTTTTGTGCCTCTTGGACTTGACTGGCTATTTCCTTTTCCATGCCATTTCAACTAAGTTCCTTTTCAACTATAATCTCTTCAAAAATTTTCTCATACCCTTTCTTTTTCTCTTCTTTTTCTGGGACCCCTATAATTCGAATGTTGATGCATTTGACATGGTCCCAGATGTCTCTGCAACTGTCCTCGGCTCTTTTTATTCTTTTTGCTTTATCTGCTCTTCAGAAGTTATTTCCACCATTTTATCTTTCAGCTCACTGATTCCTTCTTCTGCTTCAGATATTCTGCTATTGATTCCTTCTAAAGTATTTTTAATTTCAGTAATTGTGTTTTTTGTCTCTGTATGCTTATTCTTTAATTCTTTTAGGTCTTTGTTAACTGATTCTTGCATTTTCTCCATTTTGTTTTCAAGGTTTTTGATCATCTTTACTAGAATTATTCTGAATTCTTTTTCAGGTAATTTTCCTATTTCCTCTTCATTTATTTGGACTTCTGTGTGTCTAGTTTGTTTCTTCATTTGTACCATATTTCTCTGCCTTTTCATTTTTTTTTTAAGCTATTGTGTTTGAGATCTCTTTTTCCTAGGCTTCAAGGAAAGTTGAATTATTTCCTTGAAGAAGGTTGAATTCTTTCTTCCTATTGGTTTCTGCCCTCCTAAGGTTGGTTCAGTGGTTAGTGTGAGTTTTGTATACGGTGAGATTTGTGCTGAGTTTTTGTTTGTTGGTTTGTTTTTCCTCTGATGGGCAAGGCTGAGTGAGGTAGTAGTCCTGTCTGCTGATGATTGGGTTTGTATTTTTGTTTTATTTGTTGTTTCAATGAGGCGTCCTGCACAGGGTGCTACTGGTGGTTGGGTGATGCTGGGTCTTGTATTCAAGTGGTTTCCTTTGTGTGAGTTCTCACTATTTGATGCTCTCTAGGGTTAGTTCTCTGGTAGTCTAGGGTCTTGGAGTCAGTGCTTCCACTCCAAAGGCTCAGGGTTTGATCTCTGGTCAGGAACAAAGATTCCACAAGTGGTTTGTTATGGCATTAATGGAGAGTAAAACAAATATCCCAAAATGAGAAACCAAAGATGAACCACAGACAAATGGCAGTTACAAAGTCAGGCAAATAATAATTAGAATAATGGAATATACACATATATATACACACCCATGAGCAAAGTAAAAACAGTCCAACAAAAATAAAGTACAGTAGATCGATCCAGTGAACAAGGAAATCAAAAATTATATTTACCAGTTAAGAACAAAACTAACTTAAGCACAAACTGGAAAAAAACTAAAGCAAGGTACCAAGTGGGGAATAGAGCAATGAAAACAAAACTAGCAAATATGTTAGAGGAAAGCAAAGAAGAAAAAGAAAGAAAGAATAGATATGCAAAGTTAAATAGAGATAGATAAAGAATATTTATATACATTAAAGATTAACTGCAAGGGAAAAGTAACAGTAGGAAAGGCAAACAAAGGAATAAATATAGAAAATATGATAGGTTTAAAAATTAATAATTAAAATTATAAAAAAGAGAAAAGAAAAAAATGGAAGAAGAAAGAGAAAAGGAAAAGAAAAGCAAAAGTTCCAGAACTGCAAAAGCCCAACACAGAGGCAGAGGTTTATAACAACAATAAAAAGTGTGACTGAATATATACATATACATATACACCCATAAGCAAAGTCAAAACAGTCCAACAAAAATAAAGTACAACAGATTGACCCAGTGAACAAAGGAAACCAAAAATTGTATTTACCAGAACAAAACTAACTCAAGCACAAACTGGAAAACAAAACTAAAGCAAAGTGTCAATTGAGGAATAAAGCAATGAAAATAAAACTAACAAATATGTTGAGAGGAAAGGAGAGAAAGAAAAGAAAGAAAGAATAGATATGCAAAGTTAAGTAGAGGTAGATAAAGAAGATTTATACATGTTAAAGATTAACTGCAAGGGGAAAAGAACAGTAGGAAAAACAAAGAAATAAATGTAAAAAAAAATAATAGGTTTAAACAATTAAAAATTAAAATTAAAAAGAGAAAATTTTTTAAAAAGGGAAAACTCCACAGAACTGCAAAAGCCCAACGTAGAGGCAGAGGTTTATAACAACAATAAAAATGTGACTGATACCAAGAATAAAAAAATAAGCTCAAAAGCTTAATTGGATTTCATAGTGCCAGTTTGACAACTACAACAGAGGGGGAAAAAAGGGGAAAAAAATAAAAAAGTCTAAAGAATCTAGAGAACAAGTCAAAACATAAGAAAAATAAATGTTTTTCTTGAGTTACTGCTGTCAGTCCTTTCCCTCCTTGGGAGTCACAGTCCACCTCACCTCCCCAGGATGCCCTCCCACACTGTGCTGATCTACACCCCCGTATTCTTGCCTGGAGAATCCCCCTCCCTGACAGAGAAGGCTGGCAGGCCATAGTCTACAGGCTCACAAAGAGCTGGACAGGACTGAAGCGACTCTGTGCGCATAGATGCAAGACTTTTTTTGCCTGTGACAGCTCTGCCCCAGTGAGAGTTAAGTGTGAAGGTGGCGTAGCTTCTTGGCTTGCTGGGACCCTGGCGGAGCCAAGTGTGCAGGGACAAGGACTGCCTCCACTGCAGGAGTTATGGCCCTATTTGAGTCTTTTTTCAAGCCTCTTGCAGCTGGTGATCAGAAGGCCTCTTTGGCCAGTCTTTCTCTGTAGCTCTGTTCAGGCACTTAGAGGGCTCCCTTGCCTGGGTCCTTTCTGTTGTTTGGGGTGTCAGTCACATAGAGGGGCCCTCTTGCCTGGGGTCCTACTCTGTAGATTGGCACGTCAGGCACTTAAAGGTGTACTCTGGGTGGGGTCCTACTCTATAGTTCAGCACATCAGTCACCTAAAGGAGCACCCTGGGTGGAGTCCTATTCTGTAGTTCAGTGCGTCAGGCATTTGATGGGCCAGCCTCCCTATTGTTCAGCTGACCATGCTGGCATATGGGGAGAGAGAGGCTATGGTGATGGCTCCACCCACTATGCATAACTCAGCTGTATCTCTTTGCTTCCGTGGTGGCCTGGCTTTCCTCCACCATCATTTCCCACCACGATCTCCTCCCTCACATCCCCTCAATCCATCTCTCTGCAGTCAACAGCAGCGCTTGCCCTGGGATTGCTCCACAATCCCTAAACTCCAGCTCCGAGCTGCTGCACCTTCCAGGGTACCAGCGTTCCTGTCTGGGATATGTATGGCTGTGGCAAGGACTGATTCTCACTTTATTTAGGCTGCCACAGATCAGCTATTTCACTCTCAGCCTTAAATGTTTCTCCTCTGACTCAGACAATTGCCCCAATGTAGGGATCAGACCCCTTCTTCAGTTCCCCCACCCGCTGAGGGCAGGTCCAGTCCTACTAACACTCCTGGTTTCCCCCCTAGTTCCGTCATCCTACTGAGTTTTGCATGGTTCTATATATTCTTTTGGAGAAGGTAATGGCAACCCACTCCAGTACTGTTGCCTGGAAAATCCCATGGATGGAGAAGCCTGGTAGGTGGCAGTCCATGGGGTTGCTAGGAGTCAGACACGACTGAATGACTTCACTTTCACTTTTCACTTTCATGTTTTGGAGAAGGAAATGGCAACCCACTCCAGTGTTTTTGCTTGGAGAATCCCAGGGATGGGGGAGCCTGGTGGGCTTCTGTCTATGGGGTCGCACAGAGTCGGACACAACTGAAATGACTTAGCAGCAGCAGCAGCGTATATTCTTTTCCACTGGTCAGGTACTCCTGTCTGCTTTCAGCTGGTTGTTCTGCGTGCATTTCTGTGTCTGAAGGTGTATTCCTGATGTATCCCTGGAGAGAGATGTACTCCACATCCACCTACTACTCCTCAGCCATCTTGTTCTCCCTATTCTGCAACTTTTGACTCTTGAGAGTCCCTTGGACTGCAAGGAGTCCCAACCAGTCCATTCTGAAGGAGATCAGCCCTGGGATTTCTTTGGAAGGACTGATGCTAAAGCTGAAACTCCAGTACTTTGGCCACCTCATGCGAAGAGCTGACTCATTGGAAAAGACTCTGATGCTGGGAGGGATTGCGGACAGGAGGAGAAGGAGACGACAGAGGATGAGATGGCTGGATGGCATCACTGACTCGATGGACGTGAGTCTGAGTGAACTCTGGGAGTTGGTGATGGACAGGGAGGCCTGGCATGCTGCGATTCATGGGGTTGCAAAGAGTCGGACACGACTGAGTGACTGAAATGAACTGAGATGGAAAAGTGTCATACCCTTAAAGAGAGCCTTGAGAATGGGCTGTCCTGTATATTTCAGGCTATAGACAACATTCTTAACTGAAAGCAATAGAGTACAAAAGTTAAACAAAAGAAACAGATCTAATATGGAGTCAGATTTGTTCTTTCCTATTACAATAAGGCTGACATTCTTTTTTTTTTGTTGTTGCCTTAAATATATACAATTTTTATTTGTCAATTATACCTCAACAAAACTGGAAAATATGAAAATTAAAAATAATTTTTTAAAGTTTTCATTAGCAGAGAAGTGGTAATGTTAGGAAAAATATTTAGAATGTACAATAAAAGAAAATCTACATCTTGCAAAGGTAATGAAAGGAATTTAACATAGCTTTTTAAAATTAATTTCTTTTTTTTTTCTCTAATTTTATTTTATTTTTAAACTTTACATAATTGTATTAGTTTTGCCAAATATCAAAATGAGTCTGCCACAGGTATACATGTGTTCCCCATCCCGAACCCTCCTCCCTCCTCCCTCCCCATACCATCCCTCTGGGCCGTCCCAGTGCAGCAGCCCCAAGCATCCAGCATCATGCATCGAACCTGGACTGGCAACTCGTTTCCTACATGATATTTTACATGTTTCATTGCCATTCTCCCAAATCTTCCCACCCTCTCCCTCTCCCACAGAGTCCATAAGACTGTTCTATACATCAGTGTCTCTTTTGCTGTCTCGTACACTGGGTTATTGTTACCATCTTTCTAAATTCCATATATATGCGTTAGTATACTGTATTTATGTTTTTCCTTCTGGCTTACTTCACTCTGTATAATAGGCTCCAGTTTCATCCACCTCATTAGAACTGATTCAAATGTATTCTTTTTAATGGCTGAGTAATACTCCATTGTGTATATGTACCACAGCTTTCTTATCCATTCATCTGCTGATGGACATCTAGGTTGCTTCCATGTCTTGGCTATTATAAACAGTGCTGCGATGAACATTGGGGTACACGTGTCTCTTTCCCTTTCATGTCCGGGACTTATCTCATGCCTGTTTGGTACGTCATGCTTTTCGGCTTGTAGCTTATGGGCCAGCACTGAATGAAGATCTGACTTTTCCAGCAACTTGTTATACTGCAGGATGATCTCCTCGAACGCCTGCCTCTGCAGCCGGTCCCGGCGCCTCAGCTCCTCCGAGATGTGGCGCTTCCAACGCGGGAAGACGGCAGCGCGGAGGCCCGACGACATGTCGCCTGCTGCCCCGGCGCCTCAGCGCCTGATCCGAGCGCAGACTGGCGGCCGCGGCCCGCACCATGAGGGAACCAGCGGGCGCGGGAAGGCCAGCGGCCCCTGCAATCAGCTCCACGCAGAGGCCGCCCCCGAAGCCATCCCTAAGGCTGACATTCTAATCTGTCATGACTCCTCTCCAGCATGTTCAGAGCCTAGGTCAGTATGAAGCTCAGTACATACCAACCTGGCAAGTGAATGAAACAATTCCTTCATAAGTAGTGTCCGTTATTCAAGCATACAGACTTCAGGGTCCTGTGGTAGTCCCCACTTCCAAAAGGTAGGTGATCCCTGGAGTACCTGTGATCTGAGTTTACGTAGATACCATTCTCTCTCTCTTTTATTTATTTATTTATTTATTTTTGCCTAAATCTGCTTTCTTTACAGGATACACAATTTATTTATTTAGGCTGTGCTGACCTTCATTGTGGGGCACAGGTTTAGCTGCCCCACAGCATGTTCCTTAACCAGGGATTGAACCCACATCCCCTGCATTGGAAAGTGAATTCTTAACCACTGGACCACCAGAGAAGTCCCTACAATTTATTATTTTATACATAATAAATAAGTAGCTTTTACTGAGTGATTATTTCATGCCAGACATTTTCCAGATGATAAAACTGAAACCCAGAGAGGGTATGCCATCAACCTAGAAAGAGGAAGACTTTTCTCAAACCCAAACGAGTAGACCTCAATGTTAACAGTCCTGCTGTCCCACCTACCAAGTCCTGAAGACTCTGAGGTTCAGAGAGATTATTCAAGATGCCCAAAAGGGGCTTCCCAGTGGCTCAGTGGTAAAGAATCCACTTGCAATTCAGGAGATGCAGGAGACTCAGGTTCAACCCATGGGTCAGGAAGATTCCTTGGAGGAAGGAACAGCAATCCACTCCAGTATTCTTGTATTCTTGCCTGAAAAATCCCATGGACAGAGGAGCCTGGCAGGCTACAGTCCCCAGGGTCACAAAGAGCTGGACACAACAGAACATGCGTGCAGCACGTGTGCAAGATCTACAAAGTGATGAATGGTATAGACAGGCTTTGAACTCCAAAGCTTGCCAGTGCCTGGATACAGCCGGCTCCTTCCATCTCGGCCTGTGTCCATCTTGGTCCACAGTACAGGTCTCTCACTTCTGCCTGCCCTGGCACATACCCTGAGGCCTGCTGGGGCTCCTGGCCCCTCTCCTTGGAGACTGTAAGACTCTGCTTTTCTGTACACCAGGACAAAGGAAAGAAGAATGGGTTTTAATTTTTTTAAAACCAACATCTCCCACCCTCCAGCAGTCCCCATACCCTCCTCCTACATGGATGGAAATGAACTAGAAACGCAGTTTCTGGAGACTACAAGCTGCACATTTGTCCCCATAAACTGATTATCAGCACTTTGATCCAGTCAGAGATTAAGTATTTACTGACTTTCTCTTCTGTACCTTCCTTCAAGAAAACCTGCAGTGTAGTCCAATCCCCAGGCTTGGCCAATCTGGGGGCAGTCAAGCAGCTGATGGAGCTGGAGATGCAGGAAACGAAGATGAATAGACTTGTCTACTCTAGCCATGGGGGCTGAGCCGGCAAGGAGGGGTGGGTGCCAAGTCTCCTCACAGCGGCGGGCAGGGGTCTTCAGGGTCGGGTTATCAGCTTTAATAGTCTACAGCTTGTGCAACAAGCCTAGATCAGTGTGCACATGTGTGTGCATCTGAGTACTGACAGTAGAGGTCAGGTCTCACCTCCGAGCGAACGTATCTGTAAACTCAGGGACATATTAAGGGTGGCCGGATCTGTGTACCTGCAAATGTGCAAATATGAGGCATGTGGTTGGATGAATTTGGACTTTACCTCTTCACCTGTCACTGCGGCTATAAGATGCTTGCACGCTGAGCCTTCTGCTGCCTTGAGGAAGCTGGGGTGCGGGCTGAGGGTCTGGGGTAGAATCTCTTGGGGGTGGGGGCACAGTGTGTAGAGAGGGGCTCAGCCTTGGAGCTCCCTATGTTCTCCTGTTTATTCATCTGTTTTCAGCTCTGCTCCATTGCAAATCACAAAGTGAAAGTGTTAGTCATTCAGTCATATCTGACTCTTTGTGAGCCCATGGACTGTAGCCCATCATCAGGCTCCTCTGTCCATGGAATTCTCCAGCAAGAATACTGGAGTGGGTAGCCATGTCCTTCTCCAGGGGATCTTCTTCACCCAGGAATCAAACCTGTGTCTCCTGCATTGCAAGCAGATTCTTTAACATCTGAGCCACCAGGGAAGCCCAAGGCTCAAAGAATATTTCAGAGGAAATACCACTCTTCAGGGCATACAGCACATCTACCCTGATCTGACCATTCTCTGACTGTCCATTACAGTTCTTACTGTTCACAGAATGCCACTGGGTTCTGACCCTAGATATGGAAGCTCAGTCATGCTCCCTGCCTTGCTCCTGCCATTTCCCACTACTGGAACTGTTCCTATCCTCAAGGCCATCTCGCAAAAGGAGAAGGGGGCTGCAGAGGATGAGATGGTTAGATAGCATCACTGACTCAATGGGTGAGTTTGAGCAAACTCCAGGAGACAGTGAAGGACAGTGATGCCATCCAGCCATCTCATCCTCTGTTGTCCCCTTCTCCTCCTGCCCCAATCCCTCCCAGCATCAGGGTCTTTTCCAATGAGTCAACTCTTCGCAGGAGGTGGCCAAAGAATTAGAGTTTCAGCCTGAGCACCAGTCCTTCCAATGAACACCCAGGACTGATCTCCTTTAGGATGGACTGGTTGGATCTACTTACCATCCAAGGGACTCGCAAGAGTCTTCTCCAGCACCACAGTTCAAAAGCATTAATTGTTTAGTGTTCAGCTTTCTTCACAGTCCAACTCTCACATCCATACATGACCACTGGAGCCCCAGGTTAGCTGAGGTTATCTGGGTGCCCAGCAGCTGGGACTGGGAGGGGTCTGGGAGCCTGAGAGAGTCATGCCCACCTTCACCTTGTAGGACAGGAAAGCAATGGCAAGGCACCATGGCGGGGCAGGGTGGGGGCGGGGAGGGGGAGGAAAACAGCTTCATCTTTAAAGTCAGGCAGATGCTGCTGGAGCTCCTTTTGTGAAATACTGGATGGCTCCCAAAGATCACAATGCTAACTGGTCATCAGCTGTAACATAGACCAGTGATTTAATAACGGTTTCTTCACTACATGGTCGAGTGGAGAGAAAAAAGATTACAAGGTGGAAAAGCATCCTGTCGAACCATAATGATATGTATTCTCCGTGAATTCCACACGTCTCAGTTTCCTTGCCTGTGAAATGGGGCAATGATATCTCAAATGGGTCTGATGAGAGTTAACCAAGAGATTGCAAAAAAATTTGCCTATACATAGAATGGAAGTGAAAAGCTCAACACGGTGTGCTGTGATGGTGTGGGGTCCACCACAGCCACCTCACCACTTCACGGCACCAGGAGCCCTTCTCGGGGGCAGCCCTCTACTCTCCATGGATGCCCCCTTCCCCACTTTCCTAATGCATAAGAGTCTAGAGAAGGAAATTTGAGGAAGGACAATAGTGGTCTCTTAGCAGAGAAGGGTGGGTGCTGGAAAGTGAAGACACCACTTCTAACTCTTAAAACTCCACATGCTGGATTCCCAGGTGCCCTCGGCTATCTTCCCTTCCCCCGTCCCAGAGGGAGTGTGCAATGACAGTAACACCACAAGTTCCTGAAGAGACACCTGAGCCAGCACCTCATCTAACAGAATGTGACACTGGGACCAGGAAGGAGAGCATCTTGATCATGGTCAGACAGGGATGGTCAGGGCAAAGACCCTCTGACCTTTCAGGCAAAGACCTGACCTCCCATCCAGCACCTTCTCCACTGGGCTGGACCTCTGTCCTCTCCCAGCATGAGACTTGGGTTGAACTGATTGTAATGAGATGTCAAGTGAGTTCTCCCATTGTCCAGGAAACCGTGGCTCAAACCCAGAGCTGAGTGTAAAAGGCACTAAGTCCTTGATTCTGAGTACAGAGAACCCCTAGTGGGCCAGCAGAATCCCCAAAGTTGAGGATGCCATCACCCCCGCTTTCCCCATGAATTTAAGGGGAGGACCAGCCTGAAGGAAGCTGGTTTTGGGTGGGGAGGGGAACACTTTCTTGCCTCCAAACCAAGAGAGGAAGCTCCAAGAGTGTCAGTCTTAAGACTGGGGTCTCTGCAAGAGGGGAAGATGGGCATTTTGTTTCCAGTTGGTGCTCTGCCTGTCCAATAGGCTGGCTTATTGCCCCCATGTCATTGTCCTGAAGAGGCAGAAATAGAATGAGAGAGGGACAGTGAAGAGCCAGCACTCTTCCTTTTGATAAGGACAAAGGATTCTTTGAGATTACCCACCTCAGTGCATGTGGTTGGGGATGGGGACCCTGTGGCAGGAAGAAAAAGTCTGATGCTCACCACACAGAGGGCAGCAAAGCCAGGCAGCGATTGCCAGGGAAGCAACGGCAACTGTGGAAAGAGGCCTGGTGCCTATGTAGGTCACCAGGCAAAGGTGCGTCTCCCTTGCAGCTCCCCCTTCTCCTGCCTCACTCTAAAGGAGAGGACAGGTGCCCGAGCCACACCACGTACTCCAGGGCTGCCAGACAAAATATAGCACTTCCAGTTCTGTTAGCATTTCAGATGAACAGCAAATATTTTTCAGGATAAGTATGTCCCAAATATTGCATGGGAAATACTTAGACAGCAGAACAGGAAAGAATAGAGATCTCTTCAAGAAAATTAGAGATACCAAGGGAAAATTTCATGCAAAGATGGGCTCAATAAACGACAGAAATGGTATGGACCTAACAGAAGCAGAAGATATTAAGAAGAGGTGGCAAGAATACACAGAAGGACTGTACAAAAAAATATTCATGACCCAGATAATCATGATGGTGTGATCACTCACCTAGAGCCAGACATCCTGGAATATGAAGTCAAGTGGGCCTTAGAAAGCATCACTATGAACAAAGCTAGTGGAGGTGATGGAATTCCAGTTGAGCTATTTCAAATCTTAAAAGATGATGCTGTGAAAGTGCTGCACTCAATATGGCAGCAAATTTGGAAAACTCAGCAGTAGCCACAGGACTGGAAAAGGTCAGTTTTCATTCCAATCCCAAAGAAAGGCAATGCCAAAGAATACTCAAAATACTCTTTCACTTACATCAAGAGGCTCTTTAGTTCTTCTTCACTTTCTACCATAAGGGTGGTATCATCTGCATATCTGAGGTTATTGATATTTCTCCCAGCCATCTTGATTCCAGCTTGTGCTTCATCCAGTCCAGTGTTTCTTATGATGTATTCTGCATATAAGTTAAATAAGCAGGGTGACAATATACAGCCTTGACGTACTCCTTTTCCTATTTGGAACCAGTTTGTTGTTCCATGTCCAATTCAAACTGTTGCTTCCTGACCTGCATATAGGTTTCTCAAGAGGCAGGTCAGGTGGTCTGGTATTCCCATCTCTCAAAATTTTCCACAGTTTATTGTGATCCACATAGTCAAAGGCTTTGGCATAGTCAATAAAGCAGAAATAGATGTTTTTCTGTAACTCTCTTGCTTTTTCAATGATCCAGTGGATGTTGGCAATTTGATCTCTGGTTCCTCTGCCTTTTCTAAAACCAGCTTGAACATCAGGAAGTTCACAGTTCACATATTGCTGAAGCCTGGCTTGGAGAATTTTGAGCATTACTTTACTAGCATGTGAGATGAGTGCAATTGTTGGACTGCAAGGAGATCCAACTAGTCCATCCTAAAGGAAATCAGTCCTGGGTGTTCATTCAGTTCAGTTCAGTCACTCAGTCATGTCCAACTCTTTGCAGTCCCATGAACCACAGCACACCAGTCCTCCCTGTCCACCACAAATTCCCGGAGTCCACTCAAACCCATGTCCAGTGAGTTGATGATGCCATCCAACCATCTTATCCTCTGTCGTCCCCTTTTTCTCCTGCCCTCAATCTTTCCTAGCATCAGGGTCTTTTCAAGTGAGTCAGCTCTTCACATCAGGTGGCCAAAGTATTGGAGTTTCAGCTTCAACATCAGTCCTTCCAATGTACACCCAGGGCTGATCTCCTTTAAGATGGACTGGTTGGACCTCCTTGAAGTCCAAGGGACTCTCAAGAGTCTTCTACAACACCACAGTTGAAAAGCATCAAGTCTTCTGTGCTCAGCTTTCTTTATAGTCTGACTCTCACACCCATACATGACCACGGGAAAAACCATAGCCTGACTAGACGGACCTGTGTTGACAAAGTAATGTCTCTGCTTTTTAATATGCTGTCTAGGTTGGTCATAACTTTTCTTCCAAGGAGTGTCTTTTAATTTCATGGCTGTAATCACCATCTTCAGTGATTTTGGAGCCCCCAAAAATAAAGTCAGCCACTGTGTCCACTGTTTCCCCGTCTATTTGCCATGAAGTGATGAGACTGGATGCCATGATCTTAGTTTTCTGAATGTTGAGCTTTAAGCCAAAATTTTCACTCTCCTCTTTCATTTTTATCAAGAGGCTCTTTAGTTCTTCTTCACGTTCTGCCGTAAGTTTATTGGAAGGACTGATGTTGAAGCTGAAACTTCAATACTTTGGCCACCTGATGTGAAGAGATGACTCATTTGAAAAAACCCTGATGTTGGGAAAGATTGAAGACAGGAGGAAAAGGAAATGACAGAGGATGAGATGGTTAGACGGCATCACTGACTCAATGGAGGGAGTTTGAGTAAACTCCAGGAGTTGGTGGTGGACATGGAGGCCTGGTGTGCTGCAGTTCATGGGGTTCCAAAGAGTTGGACACGACTGAGCGACTGAACTGAATACTTAGACTTAAAAATGTATTTACATATTTTCATTCAACATTCAAGATGAATATTCATCTGAAATTCAAATTGAAGTCTATATTTTTCATTTGTTAAATCTGGTGACACAACGCTTTCTATCCCCCACATACCTGCACAGGTACACACACACACACACACACACCCCTGGCTTTTATAGCCACAGGAGGGAAGCTTTGATCTGAGTTGGAGACTAGGTTTTAAAATGAGCAGGACTAAGACTGAAGGACCAGGATGAAACTGTTGTAATTAATGAAAGTGGCTGGCAAGTGATACAACTGGGTCAAGATGCCATTAAGGAAGCAGCCGCCCAGTGAGAATGCTGGGGGTCTGAGTGAGCTCAGCTGGGGGGCCTTTATTAGAAAGAGCTGCTTCCCTAGTTACCCTCCAAAGTGGGGACTGGCTCCCCTCTCCCGGGGTCGATGCTGCTCCTCTCCATACTCATGGCTTCCCTCTGCAGTGCTCTCTCCTCTTCGGATCTGGGGTCTCTCTGTTGTCCTGCCATTCCCGGTTCCCAGAGTCGATGTCCCTTTGAAGGACTGGGGTCTCTATCGGTGGAGAGATAGAGATCCCCAGATCACTGGAGGGAGCAGGAAGGCTCACCCTAGGCCAACCAACGAAAAGGCAAAGTTGCCGGTGGCAGAACATTCTTCCCTGGGAGCAGCCACAGGCTTGGTGGTTTGAACTGAGGATGGTGGCAGGAGAAGTAACAGGTAGCGTCTTGGGGCTCTGATTCAGTCTGGGAGCCACAGTGGGGTTCCAGCTGCAAGGGAATGCCCAGTGCCCAGGGCTGGATCAGATCCTCAAGTTCCCCTGCTCCCCCTGCACAGCTGACATGACCCACACTTACCTTAGAACAGGGGCTGATGCTGCAGAAGAGGGACTGGAGGCTGCTAAAGGCACAGGTGCTTGTCTTGACCATCGTGCTCATGATAAACCTTACTCAAGGTTTAGATAGGAGAAACATGAAACTCACATGTGTCTCCTGATCCTAGACCGGAGAATTCAGCTGAGCCTCTTCTTTCTCTTCTCCTCACTCTCCCCTTTGCCTGTTGGTGTCAACCTCTATTTAACACCTGGGCCAGCTCTTCAGCCGGCCCTGCACTCTCTCCACACCCCCACTGACACCACCCCACAGCGTCCTGGTCCCATTACCATCTATGTCCTCCTTGTTCTGCTGGGCTGGCTCTGTCATTGCCGCTGATGCTCTGTTCACCGGTGCCTGAAGAACTGCCCTCTCTACTGGAGCTCCTGTTGGTGTCCCTCCCCATTTCTTCTCACCTTTTTGCCCCAACACATAGGTGCACATTTGTATCTCTGCTTGGCCCTTGGACTTGGAACCACTTCTCAGCCATTCCTTTTGCTGTGCCCTTGGTCACATCAGTGGGACACCAGATGCTGGTGGAATTGACATATAGAAGGACACCCCCTGGGAGGGCAGTAGCCCAGAGCTGGACAGGGAGTTGCTGAGGGGACTGCAGGCTGGCTCCTCCTGGGCTGGAGTGGGTGTGAGCCCAGGGACCAGGGCTGGCAAGGATCTCAGCAGGAAGAGGGATTCCCACACAGAGAGGAGAAGGCGTCTGGGAGGGGCTATGGGTGGCAGTGCATAGCCAGGAAGATTGCAACAGAGGAAGAACTGGGTACATATGGAGGCTGGAGGGAGCCAGAGAAAGAGGAATAAGCAGAGGGAGGAGAGGGAGAAAACCCAGCTAGAACTTCAGTTTCAGAAAGCAGAGGCAATTTAGTCTGGGGCATTTTGAAGGGAGAACATTCTGGAAATGACTCCAGACTGGGCTTGAATGCATGCAGCGCTGCTATCAAGCCTGCATGCCTGACTGACTTCCACATCCGGAGCCATCTCAGGGGGCAAGCGCTGTTCGCCTAGCTCTCCATGCCCCAAACCCATCCAGACGGCAGCATATGGACTTCCTGGTGTTCCCTGCCTGATGTTCCGGATGAGGAAGCGCAGAGAATCTGCTCAGTCCAGCTCTGCCTCATTACTTGTTTTCCCTGGGCCAGTTCTAGGGCTTGAGGCAGATCACCTGCAGGTGCCCTCCCTTCCCCTATTGTGGATTTTGGGCAGGACCAGCAGCACAGTCTGGCAGCCTCGGTGGGCGGAGCAATGAAGGGGCGGGGGGAAGGCAGATGTCAGATCATGAAGGAGTAATTCTCTGTGTGTGTCTGGTGGGGGGCGGGGCACTTGTGGGTGCCGGGGGATGGTGGATTGGCATGATTAATGTGGTGATGCTAATTATCCACCTGCCGACTGCATCCTTTTCCAATGGCGACTGCAGAGCCGACAAAGTGCAACATTCCAAGGAATTACTGAGTTGTTCCTGCTCTGGGGCCGTTTCTCCTCCCAGTCATGGAATGTCTATAAAAAGTTATGTCCATCTCCTCCATTCCCAGCAGTTCAGCTGTCTTCCAGTGCTGGGGACTGAATCCCACTAGGATTCCTTCTAGACTCTTGTGTGGATGTCCATTTTTGGATCAGGAGTCTGTACTGATGGTATAATTATGTATATATAATCACAGGCTTCTTTGGTGGCTCAGATGGTAAAGAATCTGCCTGCCAATGCAGGAGATGCAGGAGACAGGTTCAATCCCTGGTCAGGAAGATCCCCTCGAGAAGGCAATGGCAACCCAACCAGTATTCTTGCCTGGAGAAATCTATGGACAGAGGAGCCTGGTGGGCTACAGTACATGGGGTCACAAAGGGTTGGACACGATTGTGTGACTAAGACTTCATATATATATACTTATACAATGATGATGGTGGTGGTGGTGGTGGTGGTGGGAGTGATGATGAGATCCCATTTGATGAGAACTACTGGGGACTAAGGCTTCCCTGGTGGCTGAGATGGTAAAGCATCTGTCTGCAATGAAGGAGACCCAGGTTCAATCCCTGGGTTGGGAAGATCCCCTGGAGAAGGAAATGGCAGCCCACTCTAGTATTCTTGCCTGGAAAATCCCATGGACGAAGGAGCCTGGTAGGCTACTGTCCATGGGGTCACAAAGAGCCCAGCCTGCCAGGCTCCTCTGTCCATGGGATTTCCCAGGCAAGAATACTGGAGTAGATTGCCATTTTCTTCTCTAGGGCATCTTCCCAATCCAGGGTTCGAACCCAAGTCTCCAGTGTTTCCTGCATTGGCAGGTAGGTTCTTTACCACTTAGCGACCTGGGATGCCTATGAGGGGAGGCAGCTAAATAAAATATCTACATCTTGAACATCCTGGATGGGGCAGAGCATCAGAGACAAACACAAGACACCCTGGTCCTTGTGAGGTTGTAGAGTTGTTGGATTTCTTGCTAACCAAGGTTGTAACATTTCCTCTTGTTTAAATCGGTTGAGGTGTATGACTGTGTTTTGTTGGTAGTGAACTGATCTATAACTAGCTGCTTGATCTCTTTCAAAGAGTCGTCACCCAAGTCCTGGGGAATCCTCAGTGCTCTCTCAGGGCCTGACTTGGGAGGAAGTGGATGGGGAAGGACTGAGCCACCCGCCTGGGATCCTACTATACAGTGTTCACACATGGAAGCCCCCAACCCATGTCAGACTTTAAAGAATTCTGCTGCTCAAACAAAGAAACAGCTTGGAAACCAGTGTAGTGGTTCATCCTGGCTTCTCTTGGGAGGCTGAAAAAACAACAAAATCTGTGATTTCCTGAATACAGGTGTCTGTGCCTTCTTGAAAGAGAAATGGCAGACAGGTTTTCTCATGGGAAGGTGCACAGGACTGTTAGCACTCCCAGACTGTAGGGAACTACCCCAGAGGAAATACTCTCCATCTTTCACCAGGATTTGACTCATTACCATCTTCCCAAGGCCACTCAATTTTTCCTTCTTTCTCACCTCCATTCCCTCATCTTAAGCAGGCAGCCCAAGCAAGTCCCTAGGAGTGTGCAGGAGGTATGTGCAGACCCAACCTCTCACCTGGTACTCAGCAATGATGTTGGAGGTTCTCTAGGACCCTGTCTTAAAAACCCCATGCATCTACGTCTCTACAAATGGCCCAGTTTTGTTCTCTTTTATGGCTGACTAGTATTCCATTATATATATGTACCACATCTTCTTTATCCATTCCTCTGTCAATGACATTTAGGTTGCTTCCATGTCTTCTATTGTAAACAGTGCTGCGATGAACATTGGGGTGCACTTCCGTGTGTAAAACAGATAGTGGCAACCTGCTGTGTAACACAGAGAGCTCAACTCAGTGCTCTGTGATGACCTAGAGGGGCGGGCTGGGAAGGTGGAAGGGAGGTCCAAGAGAGAGGAGATATATGTATACATATAGCTGACTCACCTCATTGTACAGCAGAAACTGGCACAACACTGTAAAGCAGCTAAACCCCAATTAAAAATGAGAAAATCCCCGTGCATTGTAGCACTTGGTGGGTGAGATGACTGGGCAGCTGGGGAGAGTACAGTCAGGTTGCTTCCCCATGGAGAGACCTGTGATCTGTTAGGGATGTGTCAGGCATTCTCCTACAGCCGAGGTGGCTTCCCAGTCTCCTGCTTTACGTGGGAGAGAAGAGGAACTGGAATGTTCTCTGGGGCCTTTTAGTTCAACTTCCCAAAACTTGAATGAGAAAACAGGATCAAAGAGGAAACATTTTTCCAACCACTAGTATAGCCACCCTACACCCTTGCTGGGCAGAACTCACTCTTCCAGACTCAAACCCCCACTGTTGGCTTCCTCATCTCTGTTCTTTCCACATCTGTGAAATGGGTGCTTTGATACTTCCTTAGAAGACTTGCTGTGAAGATGAACTGAGATACATGCCCAGTTCAAAATCCTGTGCTTTTCTGGGTTGGGAAGATCCCTGGAAGAGGGCATGGCAACCCACTCCAGCATTCTCGCCTGGAGAATCCCATGGACAGAGGAACCTGGTGGGCTACAGTTTCAGGTCACACAAAGTCAGACACAACTGAAGCGATTTAACACACACATATATGCTGCATATTTGACAGTTGCAAAGAGTAAATCTTAAAAATTCTCATCATAAAAAAATAAAATTTGGGGGCTGTGTGATGATGGATAGCAACTAAGCTTATGTGGTAATCATTTCATAATATATTCATATTTCATTATGTTGTACACCTAAAACTAATACACTGTTATCTGTCAATTAAATCACTTTAGATAAATAATAAAAAGAATTTCCTTTCTAAAGAAAAAAAGCTTGGGACAGGGAAGTTCTGTCTCCAACTTGTCCTGTCCCTCATCTAGACCACTGGACAACCACTGTGTCATTATTAAGTGACTGCTATGTACTCAGGCAGTATTATGGGAACTGTCTAGCAACAGATAAAAAGAAGCAAAGACTTGCATGAGAGGAAGATGGGTGTATACTATCATATCCAGGGTCTGGGGGCATGTGCTGGAGTAGACACAGGTCAATTGCAATAGAGGCAGGCAGAAAGAAGCCTGACATCTGCCCCCTAGATTTTTCTCTTGGGAAGAACAGGGTGAGGGAGTTCAACCTCACCGCTAAGCCTAGCATTCACTGAGAAGTTTGCGTCTAGTTATTGGCCAAGCAAGCAAACTTCTCTGGAGCATCTTTACCAAAGGAGGAAACTTAGAAACACTTTTCTGGGAAGGATGAAGCATAGATAACCAACCTGCAGGCAAATAGGCTCCAATACCCTCCTGAGTTGCCTGCAGGATATAGGGCTCTAGTCACAGAGGGGCTCAGACCTGGACCCCAGAGCTAGGATTAGATGAGGCGCAAGGTACTTGGAGTCTTAAGAATCTGCAGAGACAAGGCAGTGTATTAGAACAGGAACTGGGTACAAGGATTGATGCAGGCATTGATGATCAGGTCTAGGGCATGGTGGGGATGCTGTCAGGTACCAGGAAGGACTTGTCTTTCAGCACTGGAACCTGGCTTTCTCCCAGTAGTGAGAGTGAATGGATGTTCTATGTAAGGTGGAAAAAAGGTGAAAGTCTTAGTCACTCGGTCGTGTCTGACTTTTTGCGACCCCATGGATTATAGCCCGCTAGGCTCCTCTGTCCATGGAATTTCCCAGGTGAGAATTCTGGAGTGGGTTGTCATTCCTCCTCCAGGGGATCTTCCTATCCAGGGATCCAACCTGCATCTCCTGCATTGGCAGGTGGATTCTTTACTGCTGCACAACCTGGGAATCCCAAGGCATGAGGAGGGAGATAAATTAAGAGTTTGGGATTAACAGATACATACTACTTAGTTACCATAAAATTGTTTTCTATGTCTGTGCGTCTGTTTGCCTTGTGATGTTAAGTCTCCTAACCAATAACTTGTGTACGTTTTGTTACTTTTTTTCCCGACCTCCCATAAATTTTCTTAACTTTCAAAAGTCCATTCAGGCATCACTTCCAGTCATGAGCCTTCCTTGTCTCTCTCAGTAGAGAGTGGCACCCCTGAAAAGTCTTAGTCACTCAGTAGCCCATGGACATGACATAAACTGTGTCCTCTCTGTCTCATGCTCAAGCTGAGGCGTGTCTGACTGTGTGTGACCCCATGGCTGTAGCCCATCTCTGTCCCTGGAATTCTCTAGGCAAAGCTCTCCACTATCAGAGAAACTTACAGCATGGATTATCTCTTTTGTCCTTTGACTGTTTCTCTGCCAGGCTGTGCTATTTATCTCTGCACCTGGGGCCTCACAGTGCCTGGAACTGGGAGGCCCTTAGCCAAAAGCAGATGAGTGAATACATGAGTTCCCTGGGCATGGTTGCATTCTGATGGCTCTGCTTGTCCTTGGAGTGTAAATAGGGAGGAGGATTCCCAGGCCTCTCCCTCAAGGAGAGTCCTAAGTACCAGGCATGCCATCCTTTCCCTGTGCTCCATGTACCGCTACCCTTGGGGAGAAGGCATGGGGAACCTCACGCTGATTCCTCGGCCAGCTCACTCAGAGCACACGCCTCCATCCAGGCTCTGCTTGGGGAAAAGAATGGCTTCTGGTCCCCACCACTGCAGCAGAGGAATGGGGAGGCAGGTCATACAACTCCACAAAGAAAAAAGGTCGGCTTGTTGCTTCCAGATAAGAATTAATAGGTGCAACCCATAATCCTGTCTTGAAGGAGACGAAGGGGGAAGGAAAGAAGCAAGGGAGACTCTAATGGTCAGCCCCCTCATCTTGCTGCCTGAGTGCCTCTTCGGTGTTTGAAGTTCAGTGCATAGAGAATGAGCAGGACCGGAGTCTCAGGAGTCAGTGCTCTGGGGGCCTCCAGGTCTAGACTAGCCTACTTGCATATGGATGACCTCGCAGGAAGCACCAACTCACCCTTGCCAGCCAGTACAGGCCCAGCAGATGTTCTCAGCCTTTCTCTCATCTCACTCACTGGCCAGGCTGCCACTTGGGGTATTTTGCATGTTCTGATACCTCTACCCAGAGGAAGCAGAAAGACAGCATTTCAGATCTGGAGGAAAAATACTAGAATGCTGAAGTGCAATCTCCATTTTCATAGATGAAGAACCAGAGGCCAAGAGAGGGGATGTGCTTGTCCTCTGGCGGTCACACAAGGAAGGATTGTCGGGTGGTGGGAGTGGGGTGAGGGAGATGGACCAGGCATACAACTGAAGCACTCTCCTCCCCATTTCCACAGCCTGAAAGGGACCCCTTCCTGCTCACTACATCCCTGCCAGTGGGTTTGCCCCTCTCTGGGAATGTAGCCAAGACTCTCACCCAGCTCAGTGAAGAGTACCTGAGGCAAGTGTGCTGTGATTCTCACTTAATTAGAGGCTGATTCTGTGGCCCTTTTCCATGAAGGCTTTCCATCTCCCTCCAGCCCAGCAATCAGCCCTCTTGTGCCCAGCATAGGGCTGGCCATGGGGGAAGTGCTCAGTAGGTGAGCATAGATTATGTAGTTTCTGTTGATAATGATAGCTATTGTCACCATTTTTTTGTTATTTACTATAAGCCTTTCCTTTGCGTGGACTTCCCTGGTAGCGCAGACCGTAAAGAATCTGCCTGCAATGCAGGAGATCCCAGTTTGATCCCTGGGTTGGAAGATCCCCTGGAGAAGGGAACGGCTACCCACTCCAGTATTCTGACCTGGAGACTTCCATGGACAGAGGAGCCTGGCAAGCTACAGTCCATTGGTTCGCAGAGTCAGACAGGACTGAGAGATTTTCACTTCACTTTCCTCTGCATACATCATTTCATTTATTCTTCCCAGCAAATCACAACAGACTCCCACTCTTATATCACAGGGATTACAAAAGTACTTACCTCAGCCAACGTGAAGACCAGAGGAGTTAATTCATGCCGAGTGCTTACACAGTGCCTGACACCTCTCAGATGCTTAGTAAATACCTCTCATCTATTCATCCATTCAACAAAGGCTTAATGTGTACTACCATATGCAAGACACTATCCTAATCTTTGGGGATACGTTAGTAAACACCACAAACTAAAATTGATACCCTCATTGAGATTAATTCAAACAGAGAGAGACAGACAATGAACAAATAATTAAGTTTAAACACATTAAATGGCAATAATGGCCATGAACAGAGGCAAAGTCAAGAAGACAGAGAGGAGTCCCAGGGTCTGGGGTTTAGGAAGGGTCTGGCCGAGAAGGTAACACAGATTGGGGCTATATTTTCCATATGTCTACCTGGGGAAAAGTATTTCCAGGGAGAAGGTACAGCAAATGCAAAGCCTTGAGCCTGGGGTGGTTGTTGTTCTGTCACCCAGTCATGTCCAGCTCTTTGCAACCCCACGGACTGCAGCACACCAGGCTTCCCTGTCTTTCCCCATCTGCTGGAGTTTGTTCAGACTCGTGTTCATTGAGTCGAGGATGCCATCCAACCATCTCATCCTCTGTTGCCCCTTCTTCTTCTCTCAATCTTGCCTAGCATCAGGATCTTTTCCAATGAGACGGCTCTTTGTGTCAGGTGGCCAAAGTATTGGAGCTTCAGCATCAGTCCTTCCAATGAATATTTAGAGTTGACTTTCTTTACGATTGACTGGTTTGATCTCCTTGCTGTCCAAGGGACTCTCAAGAGTCTTTTCTAGAACCACAGTTTGAAAGCATCAAAAGTGCCTGGTAATTTCCAGGAGCAGCAAGGAAGTTGGTAGATCCCCTCCTCCAGGGGATCTTCCTGACCCAGGGACTGAACTTGAGTCTCTTATGTCTTCTGCATTGGCAGATAGGTTCTTTACCACTAGCACCACCTGGGAAGACCATTGAGCTGGGAGAAGATCCCAATTAGTCCACGTGCCTGACTTTGCCCTGAAACACCATAATCTTAAGACACACTTATTCCACGGAATGTCAGGGGGTGGAGAGAATACCTTTCTGATGCCTGGAGTCTCTCGACTTCTGAGGCCACCAGAGATGCCCCTCTGGTGGACCCAGCATGGATGGGTCCACCCTCGTACAACTGATGGTTTCCTCTTCCAGGAGTCTGAACACTGTAAAGGAATGTCCAGTGGAGTCACCTCCTCAAAGGCCAAGCTCGTGTTCCATGGGATTCTTGGTATGAGTTGAAAGGGAGAGATGCACTCGCATCCGCTTTTCCTAGGAACCTCTGCACCAGCCTCCTGCTGAGGCCTGTTAGTCCCCCCATCACTGCTGCAACCTGGGCCTTGAGCCTGGACCACACCAAGATTCAGATCTCACCAATACGCACTGCATGAGATGTTGCTATTACTCTTTACTGCCTTGGCCTAAGGGGATTAATTTAGGCAGCTGAGGGCAGGTGCTGTGAGGACGGAAGTGGAGAAGCTCCAGAGCAAGGCTAGTGGGGAGAAACTTGACTAAATCCAAGGCTTAGGGCTTACAGGAAACAGGAGCAGCCTGGCCCAATGCTGGGGGGTCTTTGGAGGAAGGACATGTCCTAGGCTCCAGGGAAGGAATATCACAGAAGCTGCCAACAATCACATTTGCACAAACAAATTGTCAGGTCTGACTCCGTGTGTGTGTGTATGTGGAGAGTGGGTTCATGGGTGGGAATGTGTGTGAGTATATGACTGTGTGTGCATGAATGGGTGTGAATGAGTGAGTGTGCACGTGTTTGGAGAACATGGGTGGGAAGACAGGCCAGTCTCCCTACCAGCGCCTTACCAGTGGATCTAGACAATGCTCTTTAGGGATGGATGGGCGGGATATCTGCTATCTCTTCAATCATTTTAAAGATTTGCAGGGGCTTCTCTGGTGGCTCAGTGGTAAAGAACCCACCTGCCAAAGCAGGAGACGTAAGAGATGTAAGAGTTTGATCCCTGGGTTGGGAAGATCCCCTGGAGAAGGAAATGGCAACCCACTCCAGTATTGCCTGGGAGAGTCCGTGGACAGAGAAGCCTGGTGGACTACTGTCCATGGGGACACAAACAGTTGGATACAACTTAGTTACTAAACAACAACAAAATGCTGGCAGCCTCACCTCCCTTCCTCAGCCACTTCACTCCACACACCCTGGCAGAGGACTCCTCTGGCCCCAACAATGAAATAAAGACACCACAGAAGGTAAAAGCCTTGTGCAGGGAGATCAAAGCTGCCCTCCTAGCCCAGACCACCCCTCCCTACACCTCACCTCCTGCCAGCCCCTCCCTCCAGGGTCCCTGTCTTTATTCTGATCACTCGCCTTTTCTTCAAAGGCCTCCTTTCTGGAAGAGGGATTGCACACACTTTGTCTCAAACATGCTATATTTTTTTGTTAACAGCAGCACTGCACCAAAAGACATCAAAAGAGGGGCAAGAAGAAAAGTGAAAAGAAGCCACCTCCCAAATGAATAATGGAGCCCTCAGAAGAGGAGAGGGCATGGAGCTCCTGTTCAGACCCCTCCCTGGTGTCTCTGGACACTGGCTGGATGAACCAGTGAGATTCTCTCTCCATCAGGAAGCCCAACCTTGTCCCCCTGTTATTTCACTGATGCTGTCTCATCTTCTCTGTCATCTAATTGTCAGTTTTTTGTAAGTCTGTTTTGGGATTGCAGAGGGGATAGTGATTAAGAAAGGAAAAGGCATTGCACCCAACCATACTGTCAGACCTGGGTCCCCAGCCTTCAAACCCTGCTGTCTTCACACTCTTGATCCAGTAGAAATTGCATTTTGTTGTTCAGACTAACCTGTCAGATCTTGTTATACTGCTGGGCATGCATTGTTTTCTCCCATCTCTCCTCTGAATTCCCTTAAGTCCTAGAGGCTGAAAGTGGTGTGTCTGGGATGCAGAGTAAAGGCACCAGAAGGGGTGATTTCCAGTTCTTATGCGATGCAGAGCCTGAGCGACTAGGGTTCGTGGGATGTCTGGCTGAAGGAGGACAGGTGACATGGGCTCTGGAATGGGTCTTTGGAACCATAAGAGGGGGCAGGCTGGAAGGCAGTTGACTTTCCAGTCAGCCCACTGGTCAAGTATGTTAAAGTGAGTCTTATGGTTCCTGTAGCATCTGGATCGTACCAGATCCCCAGAACTGTTGGCTGAGTGAGATGATCAGTGAGGGCAGTAGGAGCAAGCCATCAATCTCCTCTCTTTGGTTGAGCACCTACTGCCTCTAAGGCAGTGTGGAGCTATAGAGACAAGTAGGACAGGCCTGTGCTCTCAGGGCACCATGTTGAAGTCAGGCAGGTGTAATTGGCAGCAGGAAATATGACAAGAAGGGGTTATGGATTCAGTAGAGGGATGGATCCTGGAGTGCAAATAAGGAGAGCCCCAGGGAGGTGGTGTGACTGTATTTGATGTTGAAGCTTGTGGAATTTGAAGGTGTGTGGGTAGGAGGGGAGATTTTTGAAGACAAGTATGAAAACACCAGAGAAGGAACAGGATGAGGAAGATACAAAGTATGGAAGAAGCGGTGAATAGAGAGCTCTGTTTAGAGTGAGGTCCATGAAGAGGAGCCATGGAACCACAAGGCTGGTTACTAGCGCAGATGACACAGATGAATATTACCCAGATGAATGCCCTTCTGGGCATAGGGAATCTATGGGCATTTAGTACTCTGAATTAAGGATACTTGATTTGTTTGTATTCAATATATATATTGTATGCATTCAATACATTGTATGTATTCAGTACATCATCTGTTTCTATTCAACACTTTTGTATTGAAGACTTCCCTGGTGGCTCAGACGGTAAAGCATCTGCCTACAATGCGGGAGACCCGGGTTCAATCCCTGGGCTGGGAAGATCTCCTGGAGAAGGAAATGGCAACCCACTCCAGTATTCTTGCCTGGAAAATCCCATGGATGGAGAAGCCTGTTAGGCTACAGTCTATGAGGTCACAAAGAGTCGGACACGACTGAGTGACTTCACTTTCATTCAATACTAGGGTGTTCAAAACATAGGAGATGGTAAGAGGGAGATACTGAATCCCATGTGAACCCTGTCTCCCCACGACCCTCATCCTCTCTCAAATGGGAACCTCTTTCACATTTCTTATATGCCTTAGAGAAACTTTGTGGATCTACAAGAACTTATAGACATCTGACAATTTTTCATATTTTGTAAATAAGTGGATGGAACGGGTAGGTTGCTGTGCCTTCCTCCAGGGGATCTTCTCAACTCAGGGATCAAAACCAGGTCTCCCACATTGCAAGCAGATTCTTTACCATATGAGCCACCAGGGAAGCCCAAGAACAGTGGAGTGGGTAGCCTATCCCTTCTCCAGTGGATCTTCCTGACCCAGGAATCGAACTGGGGTCTCCTGCATTTCAGGCAGATTATTTACCAACTGAGCTATCAGGGAAGCCCTGATAGTATGCTAATCATCTTGCTCTGTACCTCGGCTTTAAAAAATTTTTTTAATTAATTTTTATTGAAGTAGTGTTGCTTTACAATGTTGTATTAGTTTCTTCTGGACTGAAAAATGAATCAGCCATACATGTACATATATCCTCTCCCTTTTGGACTTCCTCCCCATTCAGGTCACCACAGTGCATTAAGTAGAGTTCCCTATGCCATACATTAGGTTCTCATTGCTGCTGCTACTGCTGCTGCTAAGTCGCTCAGTCATGTCTGACTCTGTGCAACCCCATAGACGGCAGCCCACTAGGTTCCCCCGTCCCTGGGATTCTCCAGGCAAGAACACTGGAGTGGGTTGCCATTTCCTTCTGCAATGCATTAAAGTGAAAAGTGAAAGTTAAGTCTCTCAGTCGTGTCTGACTCTTCGCTACCTCATGGACTGCAGCCTACCAGCCTCCTCTGTCCATGGGATTTTCCAGGCAAGAGTACATCACCTTCTCCGAGGTTCTCATTAGTTAATCTATTTTATACATAGTAGTATATATATGTGCTGACTTCCCTGGTGGCTCAGACAGTAAAAATGTCTGCCTACAATGCAGGAGACCTGGGTTCAATCCCTGGGTCAGGAAGATCTCCTGGAGAAGGAAATGGCAACCCACTCCAGTATTCTTGCCTGGAAAATCCCATGGACGGAGGAGCCTGTAGGCTACAGTCCATGAGGTCACAAAGAGTTGGACATGACTGAGAGACTTCACTTCACTTCACTTCATTTCAGTGTATATATGCTAATCCCAGTCTCAATTCCACCTACCCTTGCTTCTCCCCCTGGCATCCATATTTTGTTCTCTATGTCTGTATCTCTATTTCTTCTTTGCAAGTAGGATCATCTCTACCATTTTTCTAGATTCCACATATATACTTAAATACACAGTATTTGTTTTTCTTTTTCTGAGTTACTTCACTCTGTATGACACTGTAAATCCATCCATGTCTCTAAAAATGACCCAATTTCATCCCTTTTTATGGCTGAGTAATAGTCCATTGTATGTAAATACCACATCTTCTTTATTCATTTTTTGTTGATGGACAGCATCTTTGAGTTTATTTTTCATATTAGTATTAGAAAGCTGCCTTATTCTTTTCAATGGCTGCCTATCTTCCACTGTAAATATATGCTATTATTTAATTAACCAGTAGCCCTCTGATTAACATTTAGATTTCTTTCCCTATTGCAAAAGATCTGTAATGAATACCTTCTACATACATGTTGACTTTACATGAGCATGGTTATCTGTAGAAAGGTCTTAGTAAATGTATCATTGGTTCAAAGGATATATACATTTTGACTTCAACAAATATATAAAATTGCCCTTCAAAATGTTGTACCAAGGTATACAATGACTCACAATGAGTGAAAATAGATGGTTTCTTATAGTCTTGGCAAAAAGTATTGTTCAATGTTCTATTTATTGGCAGTATGATATGTAAAACAGGATATGTTATTGAGATTCATTCCATCATATTGACATGGAGGCTGACATCTTTTTAAATGTCTGAAGCCATTTGTACTTTTTTCTGTGAATTGATTGCTCATGACCTTCGTTCATTTTTAAATTGACTTTTTGGTCTTTTTCTTACATCCCTATAAGAATTCTTTAGATATTTGTTAGGATAAATATTGAAAATATTTTGTAGTTTTTCTTTAATTTTTATTTGAATTTTTATGATACTTTTATTGTTGAGAAAAAAATGGAAATTTTTATAGTAAACTTTATCTTGATAAATGATAAAGGTAATGATGTCTCAAAAATAGACTCTCAAAATTAAAATTATTTTTTTTTTGGTGGGCATTTATCCTGTTCCTTTATCTGTTGGGTATTCCTCTGTCTCTTCATCCAGCAATCCCACTGCTGGGCATACACACTGAGGAAACCAGAATTGAAAGAGACACGTGTACCCCAGTGTTCATCGCAGCACTGTTTATAATAGCCAGGACATGGAAGCAACCTAGATGTCCATCAGCAGATGAATGGCTAAGAAAGCTGTGGTACATATACACAATGGAGTATTACTCAGCCATTAAAAAGAATACATTTGAACCAGTACTAATGAGGTGGATGAAAATGGAGCCTATTATACAGAGTGAAGTAAGCCAGAAAGAAAAACACCAATACAGTATACTAACACATATATATGGAATTTAGAAAGATGGTAACAATAACCCTGTATATGAGGCAGCAAAAGAGACACTGATGTACAGAACAGTCTTTTGGACTCTGTGGGAGAGGGAGAGGATAGGATGATATGGGAGAATGGCATTGAAATACGTATAATATCATATATGAAACGAGTCGCTAGTCCAGGTTCGATGCATGATACTGGATGCTTGGGGCTGGTGCACTGGGACGACCCAGAGGGATGGTATGGGGAGGGAGGAGGGAGGAGGGTTCAGGATGGGGAACACATGTATACCTGTGGCAGATTCATTTCGATGTTTGGCAAAACCAATACAGTATTGTAAAGTTTAAAAATAAAATTAAATTAAAAAAAATTAAAATTATTAATACAAAAAAACTCATGTTTTCTTCTAGTACATTAGTGTTTTCATGTTATATATTTAAGGAGTCAATTAACTATACAGTAGAAGGTACACATTCTAATTTCAAATTTCTCTTGATAGCTATCCTATCAGCACAATTTATTGAGTATCATGCTTTTTCCACTGATACACAAAACCGTATTTATCACCAACTAAATTTTATGTAGTAAATTTTTATATACTATATTTTTCTGTAGTATTTGTTGTATTTCTGGGTAATCCACTCCATTTCGTTGACATACTTACTCTTGATTCAGTATCATACTCTATTAATTACTATATCCTTAGGCTTCCCTGATAGCTCAGTTGGTAAAGAATCTGCCTGAAATACAGGAGACCCTGGTTCAATTCCTGGGTTGGGAAGATCCCCTGGAGAGGGGATAGGCTACCCACTCCAGTATTCTGGCCTAAAGAATTCCATGAACTGTATAGTCCATGGGGTCGCAGAGTCGGACACGACTGAGCAACTTTATTTATATTTGTAATATGTTCTAGTATCTGACAAAGTTCAGTTCAGTCTCTCAGCCATGTTCGAATCTTTGAGACCCCATGAACTGCAGCACACCAGGCCTCCCTGTCCATCACCAACTCCCAGAGTCCACCCAAACCCATGTCCATTGAGTCGGTGATGCTATCCAACCATCTCATCCTCTGTCGTCCCCTTCTCCTCCTGCCCTCAATCCCTCCCAGCATCAGGGTCTTCTCAAATGAGTCAGCTCTTTGCATCAGGTGGTCAAAGTATTGGAGTTTCAGCTTCAACATCAGTCCTTCCAATGAACACCCAGGACTGATCTCCTTTAGGATGGACTGGTTGGATTTCCTTGCAATCATGTACATATAATTTGATTAAAAGATATATATATAGATATATATATATATTTAAACAAACTTTTTTCTTTGGTAATTAATCTGTTCAAGTTGTCAATCTCTACTATGGTCAATTTTGGTAATTTACATTTTCCTAGAAAATTAGGTATTTTTTTCAGATTTTCAAATATATACGATTGAGCAAAATTATATAAGTTTTTTCATTTCTTGTGTATGAGTTTTTCATAAAAGTAACTTTATGGAATATTTTAAATGATTAATTAGGGACATGTTTTGTGCAAAAAAGAAGAAAAGCTAGAATATGGGGTATTTGGGGATCAAAAAGTCTGTGATTACAAAATGAAAGACATTGGATAGATCAGTGATACCACTTTGGGCAGGTTTGTGGGAGTCCATTAGGTTGAAGAATGAGAGTAAGGGGCAGTGGTCTGTTTTGCTATTTTAGGAAAATTCACATTGCCTTCAGGTTACCTCATTCTCCTTCTGTAGATGATCAGGGAGTTAAATAAGGAAGTATTACTCCTTATTTTGAGAGTTACTTATCCCTATGCCCAGTCGAGATTCTACCCAGTCCTTTATGGCTTTGGCCTAGTTATCCAGTCCTTCAAACTCACTCCCAGGTATGAATATGAGAAATCCTATTCATAGGCTCTTTTTTTTTCCCCCACTGTTGCCCAGTGACTCCAAGATTACTAGGTATATCCGTATCAAAGAGCTTCCATTCTGCTTCCAGCAAGGGAAGAGAAATGTGAAATGGCAGAGAATTCTCTTGTTCTTAGAATATACTTAGAATATACTCACTGTGAATTTTCTGAGTGGGGAGGCATTTCCTTCCCTGGCAGATTCATCTTCTCATGCCATCAGGGAAAACGCACAGAATGTTGTCCTGAATTCAAGTAGCATTTTGCCTGTGAGCTCCCAGGCAGACAGGACCAGGCTTTCTACCTCTGTGGCTTGGCGTAGTGAATTGAATATAATTGTGTATGTTCTAATGTTTGGGCAGTCCTATGTGTAAATATAATTTTTGTGTGGTGAGGAGTACATGCCGAAGACAGAAAGTGACAGTTTCCAGGGAAATGAAACCCTCTCTTACCTATACATCATGAGTACATGATTATAATAAATAGTCTTAATAATAGCAATTGAGCCCCTATTACATGCCAGACATTATCCAAGGTGCTTTACCACTTACTGTTAGGTGTCCCTGATGTGAAAACGTATGAAGACTGTGAAGAGATCATTCATCTAGGAAGAGATGACAATTAGAGATCAGAAGAGTTTTAGGAAACTGGGGGTGGTTCCCAGACTGAAGCACTCTGGAGAAGGGCATGAGAGGCTGAAAAGGCATCATTCGCAAGACTAGGTACTGTATCTATTCAGGGTCCTTAGTTTCCTTCATCCTTAGAGACTAAAGCAAACACTGTTTCTAAAGCACTCAAGGGGCTTGGGTAGGCACTGGGTTAAAGTCCAAACATTGCAAATAACACAATGGGTATAAGACTTCTCCAGATTCAGTTGGTGGCTAGAAAATAAGAGTTGTCACCACTCCCACCATATAGGTATATACTAGAAATATACAGGAGAAAGTATAATGTATCTCAAGCCAGGGTTTCCCCTCAGATTTCATAATGGTTCCCCCAGTTCTATCCTTTGAGATTGCTATATGGTGGAAACTTTTTTGATTCCTTATCCTTTCTCTCCTCATTGAGGTGGTCATGCCCTCACTCAACTCTTACAAGCATTTGGCAAATGACCTCTGTTCTAGTGCCTACCCCAAGCTAGGCACAGAGTAGAGAGTAAAAGTTTGTTCAAGAAATGAATTAAATGATTTCACAAATAATTCTACATCTTTACACAGCTCTACCTGCAGGACTATCTCAGTGGTTTGGGCCACATCTTCAACACGGAGCCCATTCGCAGAAATGTGATAAGTTCATAAAGGGTTAGCATTGCCTCTGTCTGTCCTACTTTCCTAGGATATGTCGGAGATCTCTGATAAAAACAGATGTGCCTGGCAGCTTCACCTCATGCTTTATTAGGGAAGCTGCTATGTGAATTGGCTTGCAGATCAGGGAGTTTATTTTATGCATGTCCAGGAGCTCTAGTCAGTTGCCTGGAATCCTTAATCAGGCTACAGGGAGAGAGATGGAGTGAGCAAGGCACACCCTGAGCAGGTGATTCCAATTTGTAAATTAGATGAGCAACGTGGATTTAATTGTTTCAACATTCTCCATCAGATATTTCCTTTTTCTCTAAGCTCTGGACACACCTCCCTGGCTTTTGTTTTACAGCTGATGAAAACTGCTCTTTTAAATATGTTACGCCCAAAAGACAAGAGCTGAGATGCTACAGACCTCAGAATTTATGACCTTCCTACAAGCCACTGGACTCATGTAGACCACCCAGTAGATTTACAATTTCTATTAGGTTATTATGCCGAGGTTGTGTATGTATGTGTGGGGTCTTATCATGGTTTCTCTGTGGCTCCTCACACGGCAAAGAGATCTCTGACTTTCTGTACTCACTGACCCAGCTCTCCCTTCACTGGAGGAGTGGAGGAAGGCATCTCAATCATGACTTTCTCTAGAACACAACGACCAGTGACAAACAACCAGTGGGAAGATGGATGGAGGCAAAGTAACCGGGCTCAGGCATACACTGATTATGAGAGCTGTTCCCATAGGCATTCAACGGGGCAAGGTGCTTGTCAAAATCAGTGAGCAGAGCTAGAGTGATGGGGACATTTAAAGAGCAGTGTGTGCATCGGGATGATCATGAACACAACATACTGAGCAGCGGTACACTTGCATATGTCTTGGGGTATAGTTCAGTTCAGTTCAGTCCCTCAGTCATGTCTGACTCTTTTCCACCCCATGGGTCACAGCAGGCCAGGCCTCCCAGTCCATCACTAACTCCTGGAGCTTATTCAAACTCATCTCCATTGAGTTGGTGATGCCATCCAGACATCTCATCATCGGTCATCCTCTTCTCCTCCTGCCTTCAATCTTTCCCAGCATCATGGTCTTTTCCAATGAGTCAGTTCTTCACATCAGGTGGTCAAAGTATTGGAGTTTCAGCTTCAACATCAGTCCTTCTAATGAACACCCAGGACTGATCTCCTTTAGGATGGACTAGTTGGATCTCCTTGCAGTCCAAGGGACTCTCAAGAGTCTTCTCCAACATCACAGTTCAAAAGCATCAATTCTTCAGTGCTCAGCTTTCTTTATAGTCCAACTCTCACATTCATGCATGACCACTGGAAAAACCATAGCCTTGACTAGCAGACCTTTGTTGGCAAAGTAATGCCTCTGCTTTTTAATATGCTGTCTAGGTTGGTCATAGCTTTTCTTCCAAAGAGCAAGCATCTTTTATTTCATGACTGCACTCACCATCTGCAGTGATTTTGGAGCCTCCCCAAAATAAAGTCAGCCACTGTTTTCACTGTTTCCCCATCTATTTGCCATGAAGTGATGGGACCGGCTTATTTAAGCAACAGTTAGAACTGGACATGGAACAACAGACTGGTTCCAAATAGGAAAAGGAGTCTGTCAAGGCTGTATATTGTCATCCTGCTTATTTAACTTCTATGCAGAGTACATCATGAGAAACGCTGGGCTGGAATAAGCACAAGCTGGAATCAAGATTGCTGGGAGAAATATCAATAAACTCAGAAGTGCAGATGACACCACCCTTATGGCAGAAAGTGAAGAGGAACTAACAAGCCTCTTGATGAAAGTGAAAGAGGAGAGTGAAAAAGTTGGCTTAAAGCTCAACATTCAGAAAACTAAGATCATGGCATCTGGTTCCATCACTTCATGGGAAATAGATGGGGAAACAGTGGGAACAGTGTCAGACTTTATTTTTCTGGGCTCCAAAATCACTGCAGATGGTGATTGCAGCCATGAAATTAAAAGACGTTTACTCCTTGGAAGGATATGACCAACCTAGATAGCATATTAAAAAGCAGAGACATTACTTTGACAACAAAGGTCCATCTAGTCAAGGCTATGGTTTTTCCAGTGGTCATGTATGGATGTGAGAGTTGGACTGTGAAGAAAGCTGAGCGCCGAAGAATTGATGCTTTTGAACTGTGATGTTGGAGAAGGCTCTTGAGAGTCCACTGGAGATCCAACCAGTCCATCCTAAAGGAGATCAGTTCTGGGTGTTCATTGGAAGGACTGATGCTAAAGCTGAAACTCCAGTACTTTGGCCACCTCATGTGAAGAGTTCTCATTGGAAAAGACTCTGATGCTGGGAGGGATTAGGGGCAGGAGGAGAAGAGGACGACAGAGGATGAGATGGCCGGATGTTATCACCGACTCAATGGACATGAGTTTGAGTGAACTCCAGGGGTTGGTGATGGACAGGGAGGCTTGGCGTGCTGCAGTTCCTGGGGTCACAAAGAGTAGGACACGACTGAGCGACTGAACTGCACTGAACTGATGGGACCGGATGCCATGATCTTAGTTTTCTAAATGTTGAACTTTAAGCCATCTTTTTCACTCTCCTCTTTCACTTTCATCAAGAGGCTCTTTAGTTCTTCTTCACTTTCTGCCATAAGGGTGGTGTCATCTGCATATCTGAGGTGATTGATATTTCTTCCGGCAATCTTGATTCTCGCTTGTGCTTATTCCAGCCCAGTGTTTCTCATGATGTACTCTGCTGCTGCTGCTAAGTCGCTTCAGTCGTGTCCAACTCTGTGTGACCCCGTAGACGGCAGCCCACCAGGCTCCCCCATCCCTGGGATTCTCCAGGCAAGAACACTGGAGTGGGCTGCCACCTCCTTCTCCAATGCATGAAAGTGAAAAGGGAAAGTGAAGTCGCTCAGTCATGTCCGACTCTTTAAGACCCCTTGGACTGCAGCCTATCAGCCTCCTCTGTGCATGGGATTTTCCAGGCAAGAGTACTTGAGTGGGGTGCCATCGCCTTCTCCTGATGTACTTTGGATATAAATTAAATAAACAGGGTGACAATATACAGCCTTGACGTACACCTTTTCCTATTTGTAACCAGTCTGTTGTTCCATGTCCAGTTCTAACTGTTTCTTCCTGACCTACATACATGTTTCTCAAGAGGCAGGTCAGGTGGTCTGGTATTCCCATCTGTTTCAGAATTTTCCACAGTTTATTGTGATCCACACAGTCAAAGGCTTTGGCATAGTCAATAAAGCAGAAATAGATGTTTTTTCTGGAACTCTTTTGCTTTTCCATGATTCAGCAGATGTTGGCAATTTGATCTCTGGTTCCTCTTCCTTTTCTAAAACCAACCTGAACATCTGGAAGTTCACAATTTACGTATTGCTGAAGCCTGGCTTGGAGAATTTTGAGCATTACTTTACTAGCGTGTGAGATGAGTGCAATTGTGCGGTAGTTTGAGCATCCTTAGGCATTGCCTTTCTTTGGGGTTGGAATGAAAACTGACCTTTTCCAGTCCTGTGGCCACTGCTGAGTTTTCCAAATTTGCTGCTATAATGAGTGCAGCACTTTCACAGCATCATCTTTTAGGATTTGAAATAGCTCAACTGGAATTCCATCACCTCCACTAGCATTGTTCATAGTGATGCCTCCTAAGGCCCACTTGACTTCATATTCCACAATGTTTGACTCTAGGTCAGTGATCACATCTTCGTGATTATTTGGGTCATAAAGATTTTTTTTGTACAGTTCTTCTGTGTATTCTTTTCACCTCTTCTTAATATCTTCTGCTTCTGTTAGGTCCAAACCATTTCTGTCCTTTATTGAGCCCATCTTTGCATAAAATGTTCCCTTGGTATCTCTAATTGTCTTGAAGAGATCTCTAGTCTTTGCCATTCTGTTGTTTTCCTCTATTTCTTTGCACTGATCATTGAGGAAGGCTTTATTATCTCTTCTTGCTGTTCTTTGGAACTCTGCATTCAAATGGGTGTATCTTTCCTTTTTCCTTTGCTTTTAACTTTTCTTTTCACAGCAATTTGTAAGGCCTCCTCAGACAGCCATTTTTCTCTTTTGCATTTGTTTTCCATGGGGATGGTCTTGATCTCTGTCTCCTGTACAATGTCATGAACCTTGTCCATAGTTCTTCAGGCACTCTGTCTATCAGATCTAGTCCCTTAAATCTATTTCTCACTTCCACTGAATAGTCATAAGGGATTTGATTTAGGTCATACCTGAATGGTCTAGTGGTTCTCCCTACTTTCTTCAATATAAGTCTGCATTTCACAATAAGGAGTTGATGATCTGAGCCACAGTCAGCTCCCGGTCTTATTTTTGCTGACTGTATAGAACTTCTCCATCTTTGGCTGCAAAGTATATGATCAATCTGATTTCGATGTTGGCTATCTGATGACATCCATGTGTAGAGTCTTCTCTTGTGTTGTTGGAAGAGGGTGTTTGCTATGACCAGTGCGTTCTCTTGGCAGAACTCTATTAGCCTTTGCCCTGCTTAATTCTGTATTCCAAGGCCACATTTGCCTGTTACTCCAGGTATTTCCTGACTTCCTACTTTTGCATTCCAGTCCCCTATAGTGAAAAGGACATCTTTTTTGGGTGTTAGTTCTAAAAGGTCTTGTAGGTCTTCATAGACCCATTCAAATTCAGCATTACTGGTCAGGGCATAGACTTGAATTACCGTGATATTGAATGGTTTGCCTTGGAAATGAACAGAATCATTCTGTCATTTTTGAGATTGCATCCAAGTACTTCATTTCAGACTCTTTTGTTGACTATGATGGCTACTCTTATTCTTCTAAGGGATTCTTGCCCACAGTAGTAGATATAATGGTCATCTGAGTTAAATTCACCTATTCCATGTTAGTTCTCTGATTCCTAAAATGTCGACATTCACTCCAGCTGTCTCCTATTTGACCACTTCCAATTTCCCTTGATTCATGGACCTAACATTCCAGGTTCCTATTCAATATTGCTCTTTACAATATCGGACCTGGCTTCTATCACCAGTCCCATGCACACCTGGGTGTTGTTTCTGCTTTAGCTCCGTCTCTTTCTAGAGTTATTTCTCCACTGATCTCCAGCAGCATATTGGGCACCTACCGACCTGGGGAGTTCATCTTTCAATGTTCTATCTTTTTCCCTTTTCATACTGTTCATGGGGTTCTCCAGGCAAGAATACTGAGGTGGTTTGCCATTCCCTTCTCCAGTGGACCACGTTTTGTCAGAAATCTCCACCATGATCCATCCATCTTGGGTGGCCCTACACGGCATGGCTTAGTTTCATTGAGTTAGACAAGGCTGTGGTCCATGTGAATAGATTGGTTAGTTTTCTGTGATTGTGATTTCAGTCTGTCTGCCCTCTGGTGCTAGTAACTTAATTGTGGGTGAAAATTTCCAAGATGGGAATGCAAGTATATGTTATCCTTATTATGTATGGAGGCTCGGAGGAAGCAGGAGGCTGGAAAAACAAAGACCCATCTCTGCCTAAATAAACAAGAGGTCTCTGAAAGGACTCTCAGAATCTTATTAGTAGAAATCTGAAAAGGGATGTGAAGAGGTGTCTTTGTCTAGTCGTGCTCTAAGGAGATTATTGGCAAAAGGGATGAAGCCCAACAGAAATCAATAAAGAAAAGCTCAAACGTGGGCACTAATGACCCAACAGCCAAGGTTCTTGCTCATACTGGTAGAAGGAGTGAGTAACACTTTCTGAGAAACTCTGCCCAATGGACAGAGACCCCTGGTTTTACTCTCTTTATGTTCTCCTTCTTCTCAAAGTTAGAACACCTGCAGGAAAACACCTTGGTAAATCCTCACAATGTCAGGCTGCAAACCAAAGGTCTGGATGTGGGAAGCACAGATGTCAGCCTCTCCCAAGCTTAGAAACTCTCTGTGGTGAAAATTCTATCATTCATTATTAGGTAAATGACTTGTTCTCTGGGGATAGTTCCCTTGATTATTTTGAGAAAATTTTATATTCAGTAGGCACATTGCTCCATGTAGCACCCATGTTTTCTTTCACGTGCTGTGCTGTGCTTAGTTGCTCAGTCATGTCAAACTCTTTGCGACCCCATGGATTGTAGCCCTCCAGGCTCCTCTGTCCATGGGGATTCTCCAGGCAAGAATACTGGAGTGGGTTGCCAGCCCTCTTCGAGGGGATCTTCCCAACCCAGGGATCGAACCCAAGTCTCCTGCAGTTCAGGTGGATTCTTTACCATCTGAGCCATCATGGAAGCCCAAGACTACTGGAGTGGGTAGCCTATCCCTTCTCCAGGGGAACTCCCTGACCCAGGAATCAAACTGGAGTCTCCAGCATTGCAGGCAGATTCTTTACCTGCTGAGCTACTAGGGAAGCCTACTCTTTTATATATATAATCACACACCCCAGTGTTTCAGTGGTAAAGAATCCACCTGCCAATGCAGGAAACAGAAGAGATGTGGGCTCTGTCCCAGGGTTGGGAAGATCCCCTGGAGGAGGGCATGGAAACCCACTGCAGTATTCTTGCCTGGAGAATCCCATGGACAGAGGAGCCTTGTGGGCTATAGTTCATAGGGTTGCAAAGAGTCAGACACAACTGAAGTGACTGAGCACACACACATGTCTGACTTTCCAAGATGGTGCCCCAGTTTTATGCCTGTCAGTCTGGAATCCTCTCCAAGGCAGCACTACCTTTCACTCTTAAAATTATTTCCATTTAGATGCTAATTATATGCCCCCCCCCCCCCCACCTACAGAGAGATGAAGGGGAAAATGAGGGTGAGTGATGTAGTTCTTTGACAAAACTCTCCTGGAGAAAGATTCAGCCTTGGGGTCTAGCAGTGATGATCAGTATCACCTTGGGCTAAAGATGTAGTAACAACTTTCTTTTAAAAATAAAGATGACTGAATTACAACCCAGTTGACTGCCTGAGGCCCTCAAACCCTTATTCCTTTCCCTGGGCCAGGTGTACCCACCCCAGAGGTGGCCAGTGTGGGTCCGGAGAGCACTGGCTGAGGACTCCCTGGGCATGTGATGTGCCAACAGCACTCACCAGCACGCTTTTCCAGGCCAAGGCAGACCCTACCAGGTGGCCATGCATAGCAGCCATGGCTATTACCACCATGCACCTCTGTTGCCCTCCATCTCCTGCTAGGACACATCAGGAACCAAATGAAAGGCAAGGTGAAATGAGACCAACAGTTAGATGATTTGTATGTGGCTCTGAATCTTTGTGACCCTATGGACTATAGCGTGCCAGGCTCCTCTGTCCATGGGATTCTCTGGGCAAGAATACTGGAGTGGGTTGCCATTTCTTCTTCCAGGGGAACTTTATGACCCAGGGACTGAACTCGAGTCTCCTGCATCTCCTGTATTGGAGGTGGATTCTTTACTGCTGAGCCACCTCGGAAGCCCTCTAGGTTATTTGGTCTCCTGCTGTTAGGGAAAGTCATTTACCTCCTAAAGACCTCAGCTTCCTTCTCATCAATAAAATGGGATAATGTTACTAGTCCAGGTACTTTTGCCAGTTGTTTGTAATGTTCATGAAATTTTCTTGTTCAGTAGTCATGTACCTTTAAGAGTTAAGGGCTTGTTGTGGCTGGGTTTCTACTAGGAGGCTTGGCAAATCCTGCCATGGTCTTGGGCGGTTGCTAATCACCTCCTTCCCTGCTTCAGGTCAGCTTGGGAAAAGTATTCTATCAACAACCTCCCATGGAGCTGGGGCGGTTCTCTGCTTAGAAGTTGGGCTGACACCAGGCAGATTGGGAAAAGCCTGAAGCTCAAGCCTCTAGCCTCAGTCTCAAAGCAGCGTTTACTTTACTTGCTTTTATTTTCTGTTGTTTTACGTTTTAGGCTAGTATTTATTGTCCATGTCCACACGCCAGACTGTGCTAAGAACTCGGCATGGCTTAGTGCATGCCTTCCTCCTGTTTTTATCCCTAATTTACAGATGAAGGGCCACACCTCTAATGAGTGAAGCCAGGGTTCCAGCCCAGGTCCATCTGCTTAGCAAACTGGCCTGCTTTTGAGGCCAGATAGTATTTTCAGGGGCATTTCTGGAGCATGGGCTCCCTTCCTGGTTCTTTTATGAACGTGCTGCCCTTTCAAGCCCTGCATCTCATCATTATGGGCAATTTTCCCCACATGGTCCGGGGGTCACCAGGGACACACACACAAGTGGAAGATTCGGTTGCTGGTCCCAGGGTCTAAATTCAGCTTGGAAAACCAGAAATGTAGCCTAAGGCAGTGCTAAACTGAAGCAATTTAGCATGCACGAGGAAGATGCTGAAGGTCCTAGTGATGGTGATGGGTCCTCACTCTCCTGCCTAGAACACTGCAGGCTGACCTTTCATCTGTGTAAGCTTAACTGTTTACTGTAGTAAACTTCAGTTTAGCCTACCACCATGTATATAGTCATGATTGTTCCATGAGTCCCTTACTCCCCCACCTGTCTGTCAAATCTTTCTCATCCTTCAGATGTGAGTGACCCAACGCCCACCTCTCTGGGAGGCCAGTCCAAAGTGTGCTTGTCAGCTCTATCAGCATGGTGAATTTTCTTTTAGATTACAGTCATTTGTGTCACCATGTAGAAGGAAAGCCCTTATTAGAAGGAATCTGTGTCATATATATATATATATATATATATATATATATATATATATATATACACATAGTTGTATATATATATATACATCTTAACATTTTAGTTATTTTGAGGGTTATTCTTTGCCAAGTACTGGGATGAAGGTTTTACATGCATATCTCACCTAATCCACACAGCAACACTCAAATCCAGGTTGTTAGAATCTCCTTTCCAGTGATGAAGAAACTGAGGCACAGTGGTTGACATAAGCCAGGGGTCACAGAGCTGGGGCCATCTGTACAGCTCCACAGGTTGCCACAGTACACAGTTAAGCTCACACAGATGAAATGTCAGCCTTCAGTGTTCCAGGCAGGAGAGTGAGGACCCATCACCATCACTAGGTGGTGATCTAGTAGATCAGCATCTTCCTCGTGCGCGATAAATTGCTTCAGTCGTGTCCGACTGTTTGAGACCCTATGGGCCATACCCCCAGGCTCCTCTTTCTGTCCATGAGATTCTTCTGAAAAGACTACTGGAGTTTGTTGCCATGCCCTCCTCCAGGTAATCTTCCCAACCCAGGGATCAAACCCGCATCTCTTATGTCTCCTGCATTGGCAGGCAGGTTCTTTACTACTAGCGCCATCTGGGAAGCCCACATCTCCTTCAAAATATCTAGGGAGTCACTAACCACCTTTGGGTGAATCACCTAGAGGTGATCCCTATAATTATTTCAACCCTGGGAGAAAGCCTGTTCAAAAGAGCAAGACTCTGATCCATTCAGTTTGAGACAGAAAAGTAGGGGCTATTTTGAAATTCAAAGGAATTCTAGGGAAAGAGGAACTTTCTCAAACCCTGAAAATTCAGGTATTAAGTCAGACTGAGTCCTGATTTGTCTTAACCTCTCCCACCATATTCTTTTACTTTTTAAAATTTGTATGGGGCTATGGTTGCTTTACAATGTTGTGTTAGTTTCTGCTGTATAGCAAAGTGAATCAATTATATATATATCCCCTCTTTTTTGGATTTCCTTTCCATTTGGGTCACCATAGAGCACTGAATCGAGTTCCTGTACCCTACAGTCAGTTCTCATTGGTTATCTAACTTATATATAGTAGTGTATATATATCAATCCCAGTCTCCCAATTTATCCCATCCCCTTTGCCCCTTGGTATCCATAAGTTTGTTCTCTACATCTGTATCTCTATTTCTGTTTTGCAAATAAGTTCATCTGTACCATAATTCTTGCTTCTTCTCTACATACCAATTCCAGTCTCACCATTCACAGCCCAGGTTCGGCTTCCAGCAGGTCTGTGTCTTACAGCCTCCTTGATTTCAGAGATGCTCTTCTTCCTCCTTCCCGCTCTTCACCACATCTTAGCTTTCCTTCAAGCCTCACTGCAGAGCTCCATTTCCTTTAAGTAGTGAAACTGACTCTGCTCCCCATGATTACCCCCACCTCATCGCTCCTCTCTTGGTGCTTGGCATCCGGAACTGTAACTTTCTCCTTTGTTAACCTGGGAGTTCTGCAAGGTGGATTGTGCCCACGTGTTTTGCTCAGGGTCTGGCAGCTCCTGGGTGCTGAGTCCATATCTGAAAGTGCATGGTTTCCTCCAAGGCCCCCACCCCACTGATTCCCCCAGGAGTACCCGCACTGCTATGGTACAAAGAGTTTTACTTCTCTTGGAAATACCTGCTTTTTTCAAGAAGAAAACGAGGGAGAGAGACCAAAGTGACACAGAAGTTGTATTACAAAAACAAATCTAATGGCGGCATTTTGAAAAATAATAGAGGAAGGGAATGGGTTGGGAGTTTGAAGGGCTCTGGAGTGACTGAGGTGGCCCACTGGATGAAGGATCCCTGCTCTGAACCTCTGACCCTTCATGGACCAGGCCCATGGCAAACCCACCTCTGTCCTGTATGCCCATCTCCCGTTCTGCAGATGAGGACATGGAGCTTCACTGTGCAGAGAGCTGAGGCTCGTCCTGTGGGCATGGCGTGGGTCTCAGGCTCCTCCTCCCACACTCTCCCTGGGAGCCCATTTTTGCCCAGCTGGGACTCCTGCCTGTACTCTGCATCCAGCCCTCCAGCCTCCTGCCTGCTTGCTTTGTCGTTGTTGTTTAGTCACTCAGTTGTGTCCTACTATTTGGTGATCTCATGGATTGTATCCCTCAAGTCTCCTCTGTCCATGGTATTTCCCAGGCAAGAATACTTGAGTGGGTTGCCATTTCCTTCTCCAGGGGATCTTCCTGACCAAGGGATCAAATCCACATCTCTTGCATTGGCAGGCAGATTCTTTACCATCAAGCCACCTGGGAAGCCTGCCTGCTTGCCCCCTTTTTGTTTATCCTTCCTTCCTCTTGCTCTCTCCCTGTCCTCTGAGGTTTAATTTCCATTTTGGGTGTAGGGATGGGGAAGAGTTTAGTGAAGAAAGTGGCCCTGAATAAGGGGTATCTCCTTACTTGTGAGCCCAGCTTCACCCCCTGAAACTCCGACTGCCACTGTCTTGCTGCTGTACCTCCAGGGCTGCCTGCTCACCTGGGAGCCAGTGTGTCTCCTGCTGACGGCTGATTAGGTGGCGTGAGCCAACCCTGCACCACTGAGCCACTCCTTAAATCAGATGCTCACTTAGCACAATCACCTTATTATGAGATGTTTAGTGCTATTGTAGTTTTACATACACTTTTACAATTGATTTTAGGTAGAGAATAATTCAATTGTTGTGGGGTTGAGCTTGCATGCATATTCCATTTTTAGAAAATCAATTGCCAGCCATGGAGGCATTTATGAAGCCGGAGCTCTAATAAAAAAAACCCACAGTTCGTTCAGCAAGGTGGGAGGTTATGGAGGAGCAGAAGAGAGAGATTGGAGAAAGCACTAGAAAAGGAGTCCCCCTGTTCCCCTTCTGTTTATATCCCTGGGGTCTGATGCAAGGTTCCTAAGTATGGGAAAGAATATTACAGTTTTCATATGTCCCCATTTTACAGATGAGGCCAGGGAGGCTGAGCAAGTGGTGCTCAACTCTGCCAGGAAGTTATTTTCTCAAAATACATGGAGGCTGACCCTTCCTGGATGAATTTCCTGGTTCCTATTACTAGTATTTCTCTGGCAGGGATCTGCCTGGTGACAAGACCATGTTGACTTGCTACAGTAATAGATTTTAGAGCTGAGGACTAAGCCACACTCATCATGATCTTTCCTTTCCTCTCAGCACTTGCTCATGTTTTTGATGGGAGCTAAGTTGTATCCCACCTGGCTAGGCTCCATCACCACCACATCAGTCCGTGCCCTATACAGGCAGCTGTCATTGACTCTCTTGGCCCATTTTCCAATATCAGCCCCTGAGAAATGTTACCCACTGATTTTTACCTAGCACTGCTATTTCTTTGCAGGGCTCATCCCCCCGTCTGTCTCAGCCTGCCTTTCTGAGACCTCCTCCAGTTCCTCCCCTTCTCCTACTATCCCCACCATTTACATTTTACCCACTTCAGGGAACTAAGAAGTTTTACATACTATCCTAACTTTCAGATGCATGGTAACTGGGGCAACCTTCTAATTTAAGTGGCTGTGAGGTTTCTGGAGGGCTTCCCAAGTGGTGCTAGTGGTAAAGAATCAGCCTGCCAGTGCAGGAGAAACAAGACGTGTAGTTTTGATCCCTGGGTTGGGAAGATCCCCTGGAGAAGAGAATGGCAACCCACTGCAGTATTCTTGTCTGGACAATTCCATGGACAGAGGAGCCGGGTGGGTCGCAAAGAGTTGGAGACAACCGAGGCGACTTAGCACACACATGCATGAGGTTTCTGGAAGGCCAAGGACATGATAACAACAGCACATTGTGATACCAGAAGAAAGGGTACATTTTCTTTTAGGATCTTATCATCCAACCAAACAAAACTTCTTTCATGACCTCAGATGGAACCTACTGTTCTTGTCATGATTCTACGAATGCAGATCGTGAGTGTTTGCAAGGGTTTTTGGGGAGGAGGAATGAAAGGGGTGGTGGAAAACACCCCTGATACTGTAGGAAAACAACTTCAAAGCTATGGCAGGGTAGCAGCAAAATCTTGTGGTTACAGTTGGCTGCAAGGGATGGTAGACTCTATGGGGTTCTAGGATTATAGAAGACTGATCACTTTTAGTCCCATTCCTTCAGGGATCAAAGGGATAAATGTACATAAAGAGGATAGATTGGATGGAATAGTGTATATTAAGTGCTCAGTTCTGTCCAACTCTTTGTGATCCCATGGACTGTAGCCTGCCAGGCTCCTCTGTCCCTGGAATTCTCCAGGCAAGAATACTGGAGTAGACATTGATGGAGTAGATGTCATCCCAAAGTGGGTCTCACATGATAGATTATTGTTATGGATTGAATTGTATTCCCCCAAAAGATATATTGAAATCCTCATCTCTAGTGCCTCAGAAAATAAACTTATTTGGAAATAGGGCCATTGCAGAAATAATTTGTTAAGATGAAGTTATAGTGGAGTACTGTGCTGTGCTTGGTTGCTCAGTCATGTACGACTCCTTGCAACCCCATAGACTGTAACCCTCCAGGCTCCTCTGTCCATGGAGATTTTTTCAGGCAAGAATACTGGAGTGGGTTTCCATGCCCTTCTGCAGGGGATCTTCCAATCCAGGGATTGGATTGAATCCCTTGGATCTTCAATCCAGGGATTGAACCCAGGTCTCCCACACTGCAGGTGGATTCTTTGCCATCTGAGCCACTAGGGAATCCCAAGAATACTAGAATGGTTAGCCGATCCCTTTTCCAGGGGATCTTCTTGACCCAGGAATTGAACCAGGGTCTCCCACATTGCAGGCAAATTTTTTTACCAGCTGAGCTACCAGGGAAGTCCTAAAATGGAGCAGGATGGCCTTTTCATCCAACGTGATTACAATGTGTCCTTCTAAGAGGAGAGAAACAACAGTTAAAATACATGAAGATGAGACAGAGATTGAAGTGATGGACCTAAAAGCCAAGGGACAATGCCAAGAATCTGCCAGCCAATCACTAAAGCTAAGAGGGAGGCCTAGGGCAGATTTTTCTTCAGGGCACTCAGAAAAAAGCAACATGCTGACTCCTTGATTTCAGGCTTCCAGCTTCCAGAACTGTGAAAGAATACGTTCCTATCGTCTGAAACCATCCAGTCTGCAGTGTTTTGTTATGGCAGACCTAGAAAACTACATAGTTATCAAAGGGGATTTAGATCTTGTAAATCAGCACATCTTTCCCCACCCCCAACATTAAGGGAAGCCAGAAACATGAGGCAATGAATGAGACTGAAGACTGTGTCCAAACAAGGCAGCTGTCAACCAAATGCCAGTTCTCATTCTGGTGCCAAACCATATCGCCAGCATCACTGTCTCTGCTAAAACCTGAATAATAACCATAATAACCACCATGTGGAGAGTATGTTGCAAAGATAAAGGAAAATACCAGAATAAGTTGGTCTTCCCTGCCTCATTTCCTCTTGTATTGGTAAATAGAGATTTACAGTTGATGCCACTTTATGAAGTAAACACACACAATATAGTTTACCTCCAATCAGATTCTATAAGTTCCCTATTTTAAATTTTCAAACATATTTTTTAGAATATTACTTTAAAATTGCTAGTAATGCTTTCTTAGAAAGGACTGTTTTTTTCTCTGAAACAGTCTCTCTTAATATTTAATTTTTATGTGTTTATTGATCCTTGAAATTCACACCTGGGGATTGCCATGTATATTCTTATCTGGACATTTTGAAATCTACCTTCTATTTGCAACCTTCCCTGAGATCCCCAAACAGTGATTCTCAGTGTGGGGTGACTGTGCCCTTCAGGGGATATTTGGTAATGTTGTAACCACTTGGGGAGGAGGCTGTATTGACATATAGTGGATAGAGGTCAGGGATGCTTGTAACGTCATCCTGCAACATACAGGACAGATTATCCCAAACAAAGAATTGTTAATGTTGTTGTTTAGTCCCTTAGTTGTGTCTGACTTTGTGACCCCATGGACTGTAGCCCACCAGGCTCCTCTTTCCATGTGATTCTCCAGGCAAGAATATTGGAGTGGGTAGCCATTTCCTTCTCCAGGGTATTTCCCAACTCAGGGATTGAACCTGTGCCTCCTGCATTGGCAGGTGGATTCTTTACTACCAAGCCACCTGGGAGTTATCCAGCCTCAAATGTCAGTGGTGCCAAGTTTGAGAAACCCTGCTCCAGACCAATCTTTCTCCCTTACGGTATTTCCAGCATTTTCTGTGTGTTCTAATTCTGGACATGTACTTATCTTGCATCTGGTTTTGTATTGTTCTCTTGATTGTTTCCATCGCTGAGCAAATGTGAATTCTGATCCCAGGTCTTTCATTTTTCCAGTTGTATAATTTTGGTTAAGTCACTAAACTATTCTATGCTTCAACATCCCTATCTGTAACATGAGATAATAATATTTAATTTAGGGTTGGTTTTAATGATCAAAGCCAATGCACATAGATAATGCTAGTTGAAATTTACTCAGTGTTTGCTGCAGGCCAAGGACTGTGCTAAATGCTTTAGGTTTTTTATTTTTCACTTCTTCTTCAAAGTAACTCTGTAAGATTAGCGTAGCTATTACCTTTTTTCATTTCATATACATTTGGTAAACTCTAGCCATCTCTGTAATTACTGTTTCTTCCAGGTGGGGTGCTCTGTGCTGGGCTGAGGGTAGAAGGAAGACTATCCTCTAGACCAGGGGGTCCAAAACCCCCGGGCCACTGACTAGTACCAGTCCATGGCCTGTTAGGAACCAAGCCACACAGCAGAAGGTGAGCAATGAGCAAGCGAAGCTTCATCTATATTTAAAGTTGCCCCACATTGTTCTCATTACCTCTTGTCAGAGCAGCAGGAGCATTAGATTCTCATAGGAGCATGGACCTGAACCCTAAAGTGAAGGTGGAATATCCTGAGATTGCCACAAAATAGAAATAAAGTGTAAAATAAGTGTAATGCACTTGAATTATCTCAAAATCATAACCCATCCTGCAAGCCCGTCCCCACAACCCCATCCAAGGAAAAATTGTCTTCTATGAAACTGGTCCCTGGTGCCAAAAAGTTGATGATTGCTTCTCTAGACTCTTGACCATGGGCATGTCAAGAGTCAAGACATGTCAAGAGTCAAGAGTCTTGCATGCCATGATTTGCCTGTCTTGGCCCATGTCCCTGTCTAGTTATCAGGGAACTGGCTCCACTCTATGTGTCTCCTTTACCTCCTAGAACCATCAAACTTGCCTAGGCATGTCTTTCTCATGAAGCAAGAGAACCAGCTTTTTTGGGTAAGTGCATTTAAAGCCTTTGCTTGCCTCCAGTCTGCTAACATCTCATTGGCCAAAGCAAGTCATGTGGTCAAGTACTGAGTCAAGGTGTGGCAAAAGAGATGCCACCTGAGGTGGGAGCCCACTGCAGAGAGAGATGGCAAAGGGAAGGGTGAAACCTCCAGGTCATCCTTGCAGTCTACTGCAGCTTTGCAATATAAACCATTCTACCAGTCCCACTTGGAAGGAGCCCTGGGGCTCTAACCCCACTGGAAAAATTGGTGTCAGCTTTGCAAGAAGTTCTCTTTCCCTCCTTCCTTCCATGGACTGTGCCACACACTCCGGGATATCGGATGGCAAAGGTTCCCCACCAGGGCCTGGTGGTGCTGTCCTGCTCATGGGTTCCTGGCTGCGGGAGGCAGGCCTTCCAAGTGTTTTCTGGGGAGCCAGAAAAAGAAGGACAGTGCAGGTTTCCCCCTCACCCCCAACTATTAAAGCATATGTAGACATAGTAAGAGACGTTATACCAGGAGTGGGGGAAAAGAGGCCACTTTGAAAAGCCTTTAGAAAGCCTTCTCTCCCATCTGTTCAGCTCGTGGGAAGGCTCTGTTTCCCGTACTTAAAGGATTTGTAAATTCATTACCAACAAGTAAAATGTACAAAGCACACACAGAGACATCGAGGTCTGATTCACCATCTGCTGGGGAGTTGCATCCATGCAAACAGAGCGGGGCTGTTCTCAGCCAGGCCCCAGAGCCTCCATCGGGCAGGACGGGGCCCTTCCATGTACATCATTGGACCTGGGGAAGGGGTGCACTCCTGTAGGCCCTGGAGCAACCCTCTTGTCCCCTCATTTAACCCTCTGGAGCTGGAGAAAACCAAAGGTTTGCCGTAAAATGTAGAAAAACCTCATCATGGTTTTCCCAGACTCTTAGCAGAGATGGAGCAGAAAGTGAAAGTGTTAGTTGCTCAGTCGTGTCCAACTCTTTGCAGTCTCAAGGACTGTAACCCTCCAGGCTCCTCTGTCCATGGGATTCTCTAGGCATGAGTACTGAAGTGGATAGCCATTCCATTCTCCAGGGCATCTTCCTGACCCAAGGATTGAACCCAGGTCTCCTGCATTGCAGGTGGATTCTTTACTGTTTGAGCCACCAGGGAAGCCCAAGAGATGGAGCAGAGTTCAGGTGAAAACCACTGTATTTCCCTGGCCTCACTGGGGCCAGCTTGGCTGGATGTCAGTGGGAAGAGCCAATGGCATGGCTCTCTCTCTTGCTGAAGAGATCTTCCAAAGCCTTACCCCATCCTCTGTTCTTGCTAGTTCCAGTGAAGTCTATTCAGGGCTGGCCTTGGCAAAAGTGTGAAGGATTGGAGTCTGTGCCTGGCTGTCTCCTAGCTCCCTGCACCCCAGTGCTGCCTCCTAGCATCCACAGCTGTGACCTCATGACTACTTCATACAGGCTCCTACTTCCTTTCCCTCTGAGCCCAACAGGGGCTTCATGCTAAGCCCTCTTTTCTCTTTACCCTCCTCCCACCCCCCACCATCATGTCCCAGCTCAAACACCCCAACTGCCCCATCCATGTAATTATACCAACTGCACCCCATGCAGATGGAGTTTTCTGCACTGCTGCTCTGCTGGGCGCCCCTGTTTCTTCAGGGTCAACCTCGACTCTCTCACCAGTCCTCCCAGGGAGGGAGTGCTGACCCTAAGTCCACGCTAGCCTCTCATGCACAGCTACCACCCCTGACATGGCCTGTTGACCTCAGTCTTCCTCCTTGCAACCTTCCTCCCCTGTCAATAAGAAAGTCCTGTTAACCAGGATATGCCTTCTGACCACTTGTCTGGACTCCACAATGATCCTGTCTTCTTCATTGTAAGGCACTTTGCTAAGCTTGCCCCCTTGGGCTCCCGCATACTGCCTGTAGGTGGACTATCCTCAGACACCTTTTCTACCCCCAGGTGTGCCGCAGGTCTCAGGGCCCACCATCCTGCTATCCACTGGCTGCCTAGGTTTCCTCTCTGTGATGCATTTCCCAGGCATCCCCCTGTGGGAGTGCTCTGAATGTTCTGTGCCTGAGCAAAGATGGAAGACAGGGCTTAGGACCCCATAAATGCCCCAGCCCAATCACTTACTAGCTGAGTCACCATTCACTCATTCCACAAATATTTGTTGAGCACAGCACCAAGCATATTTTAAACTGCTGGCTAAGTGAGCTAGGCAGGGTTCCTGCCATCTGGGAATTTATAATGAAATTGAAGGGAGACAGATGATAAAATCCAAATAAGAAAAAAATCCAAGTTGCAGTAAGTAGTTATATAAAGAGAAGGATGCAATAACCACATAGTGAGTCATTGAAATGGGGTGGTGTTGACAGGGGAACAAAGAGAATCTTGGTGAATTCTATCTAAAGAGGTGCTTCTCACCAGGGACCTGTGTCAGATGGAGCCAAGAACCTAGTAAGGAGGGAAAAGAGAGTTCCAGGCAGAGGGAACAGCATGTGCAAATGTCCTGAGGCAAGAACGAGCCTGATATGTCCCAGGAACAGGAAAGAAGACCAAGGTGAGTGTAGCCTAGTGAATAGCATGGGGAGTGATGCCTGGAGGGTGGAGAGGTAGGGAGTGTCCAGACCACTGGGACATTAGGCCATGGTGGATTTTATACCAAATGCAATGATAAATGTGTATGAGGTTTTAGGCAGGAGAGAACTACAATCTGATTTACATTTTAGAGGAATGTTCTGGCTGCTGCAGGGAAAGTGGGAGAGAGATGCTGGCGACTTGGGCTCCAGCAATAGCTGTGCAGATGGTGAGAGATGGTCTGCTTGGGGATACACTTGGAAGTGGAGACAAGAGGATTCACTGACATATTAGATGTGAGTTAATGGAAGGAAGTATCAAAGCTAAACATGAGAAAGTCTCCTCCCTGTGATGAACTCTGGTGTCCTCCCTACAAAAAGACTACATATTTCAATGGGCATTAAATAGTAGATGGACTGTTCGGTTAAATGTGAACCTGACTTTAATTGAGATCTTATTTTGGCAACAAAAAAAATAAGCAGAAGCATACCACAGTGCCCTAGCCTGCCAAGGACAGTACTTTGGTGGAGATTGTTGGACTCACCATGTTCCTCTTCTCCTTTTCTCCTCTGCAAGTGCAACCCTGGGACATCATTGTCCTTCTCATCCTCCTTGAGCTGGCTCACTCCTTACTGGTCCTTCAGGTCCCAGCTAGCCCTGGATGATCAGGACTTCTCAGACAAGACTGAGTTTTCCTCTCATCCTGCTACTGATACTGCTGGGCTGTTAGTCTATTTCTCTTCTTAGTTAATAGCTCTTTCACGACTGATCTAAATCCCCACTGTCTAGCAGAGTTTACAGCTGGCGGTTACCCCAGTTTGTCGACTTAGTCGAGAAGTTTCTTCCCTCCATTCTCCAACCTCCTAGCCACCTTGCTGTTGTCTCTTGGGACTGAGCTGTTGAAGTTTCCGTCTCAGTCCTCTCTGCCTGCTCAAATCCCAATCAACCTTCAAGACCCAGTGCAACCACCTTCTGCTCCATTGAGATGCCCAGCTCATGTTCATGTTTCTCTCCCTGGAACTGCTCATGTTTCCTTACTGCTCTGTACAGATGAGTTGACAGAGTAGATCTGATGCTGCTATCCTTGGAAAAGCCTGCTTGCAAGGTTGGCCCTTGGCTGGTAAGCAGGTCTCTACAGTCATAGGACCTTCCCCAAATGGTATGAGAGGCTTACTGTGTCTAGACTGTTCATGCTGAGTATGTGTTTTCCTTCCAGAAGACTCGCGAATTGGTCTAGGCACATGCATAGACATGTGCCTATGTGACCAGCCCCCATAGTAATCTCAGGCACTGTGTTTCTGATGGGTTTCTCCGGGCAGAATGGTCACACATGTGTTGTTGCAATTTTATTGCTGAGGGAAAAGTATGTGCTGTGTATTTAGTCTTAGGAAGGAGAGAGCAAGAGGAAGCCTGCACATGGGTTCCCCCAGAAGCCCACTGAGCCCTTTTGCCTTATGATCCAGCTGCATGTCATTACTGTGTATGTGTGCTAACCTGCTTCAGTTGTGTCTGACTCTTTGTGACCCCATGGGCTGTAGCCCACCAGGTTCCTCTGTCCATGGGATTATCCAGAGAAGAATACTTGAGTGGGTTGCTGTGCCCTCCTCCAGGGGATCTTCCAGACCCAGGGTTTGAACCTGCATCTCTTGTTTCTCCTGCATTGGCAGGTGGGTTCTTTACCAGTAGCGCCACCATCATTGTAATAAACATTAGCCGTGAGTACAATTATATGCTGTGTCTTGTAACTCCCTCTAGTGAACATCCAAACATAGTCCTGTGGGCCCCTGGCACCTACTCATTTGGAATCTCAGCATTACTATACCATTATGTGACTGCTTTTTGTTGTGACATAATGAATTCTTTGTATGTAGGCCTTGTATCCCCTCCCACAAGATCCTGAAAGACAGAAATATGCCTTATATGTACTTCTATCTTATAGAAATCATTGCACAAAACACCCAGCAGAAACCCAAGAAATATCTGCTGAGACAATGAATGCATAAGTGAAAGAAGCATCAAGGCCACTGGTGGTTGGGAACACAGCTTCGTGGCAGACTGTGGGCAGGTAGCAGAGATGCTTTAATGCAGGTAGTGCTCAGTGTCCTAACTCCTGGGGCCAAAGAAGACTGAATTGATTTGACTCCAGTAGAGTTTCCAAGTAATTCCTGGAATCACAAGGCAGCCAAGGAAGGCTCTGCTATAATTCCAGGGAGATACAGACTGCTCAGCACAGATGCAAGAGGAAATATCGATGCAGACCCAGAGCTGTTTGCAAACTGTATATCTAGAGTCCAGAGACTCACGTCCTCAGCATTGTTCCTTGTACCAAGTGGTTTCAGAGCAGCTGTTTGTTTGTGTATTTGTAGCCCCAGAAGTATAGGGAGGTGGTCATGTTTGCATGTAAACATAGATGTGTGTTCAAGCATGCGTGCTAAGTCGCTTCAGCCGTGTCTGACTCTGTGACCCTATGGTCTATGGTACACCAGGCTCCTCTATCCAAGGGATTCTCCAGGCAAGAATACTGGAGCGGGTTACCATGCCTTCCTCCAGGGGACCTTCCCGAGCCAGGGATCAAACCCAGGTCTCTTATGCCTCCTGCACTGGCAGGCGGTTTTTTGTTTTGTTTTGTTTTGTTTTAACCACTAGTGTCACCTGGGAAGCCCTGTAAACGTAGACACTTCACCACATTTATTTGCAAAATTACGTGAGTGGGCATATATGCTTCTATATGCATGAAAAGACATGTTTCACATATGCCTGTGTGTGTGTGTGAGCTCAAATGAATTTGCAGATGCTTGCAAGCATAATGACATGAGTTCATGCACTTGGAGTATGTGGGCATGTGTTTTTGCATGCACCCGGGCACGCTGGAGTGAGTCTGTGCACATGTGTGCACGTGCATACTGATCTTTTCTTATCTTTAATAACAGCTGCTTTAATAACATCTGCAGCTGAGCGACCGCACTAACTGCTGAGGCCCCACCGTGCTATCAGGATTGCTTCAGCCCTTTCAGGATTACCAGCGCTCAGTGCAGTTTAAATATATCTCCAGGCTTAATCCCTAAACAAAGATGCAATGATTTCTGCTAAATGTGTTGGATTATTTATTAAGATAAAGTCAAGGATACGAGAAGCCACATCTAGTGGGATGGTGATTACCATTTGAGATGGGAGGTCATCAAACAAGATGTACCCCATCCTACCCCACCCCCCACCCAGGGAGGGAGGGAAGGAGAGAGAGAGGGTGGGAGGAGGCAAAAAGAAAGAAAAAGTCAGTGAATGATTCAAATAACCTGATTGCTGGAGGCAGAGGGGTCATCACCCCGGGTGACAGCAGGTCATGCACACATAAGCACCGGCACCCTCAGTAGCAGTGGGATAAGGCTCAGGCCACTCAGCAAGGGCCATGAGCCAGGACCGGACCCTGAGTGAGAATCCACTGTGAGTGTACAAAGGGCAATTAAGCAGCTTCTACTTTCAAGGGATTTCCAGTTGAGTGGTGGGCCAGGGGAATAGAGAGAGAGTCATCGCTAACCCAGAGGAAATTTCTGGGCAAATTGGAAAGGTGCTCCTCCCACCCCATCCTCCAGGTGCACACGGTCATGGACCATGAAGCATAGCTGGGTGGGTAATCTGGGGGGATTTCAGCTCATCAGGTACCCTTGTATACTGAGCCTGAATGAGTCAGATATAGCACTTTGAGCCCATGGAGAGAAGGCCAGAGGAATGAATGTGGATGAAGCCTGGCTTGCTCCAGGGAGCTGGTGGGCCAAAGGAAGGATGATCAAAGAAATTGCTTCTTACCTTGATTATGCCACATCTGGAGTCAGAGTGCTCGCTTATCCTCTGACCCATATCCTCAGTCTTCCTGCTGCTTTCCACAGGGAGCTCTTGGTATATAGAAACAGCTCAGACTTGGAATCTGGAAATGGAATTAAAGTCGGAAATAGCCATAGCTTTCTGCATGAGCTTGGCTGAGTAACTGAACTTCACACTTCAATCTCTTCAGTAAAATGGGATGACAGGCTTTTTTTTTTTTTTTAATGTGTTGAGGTCCAACTGAGACAGAAATTATTCCACAAGCCAATGTGTGTAACCCATGTTAGATGCCATAGGGTGAAATGAGAAGTCATAGTCCTAACCTGAATGGAAAGGCAATTTGTGTGTTTATTGATATGGTTGGATTAAATCTGTCATTCTATTTTTTCTACTTACCTTCTCTGTTCTTTTTATAATTTCTTTTGTATGACTAATTTTTAAAAAATTGTATCCCCCCTTTCTCTTTTGGTAACCATTAGTTCGTTTTCTGTCAGTGCATCCATTTCTGCTTTGCTAAAAAGTTCATTTGCATCATTTTTTAGATTCCACATATAAGTGATATCACATGATATTTATCTCTAACTTACTTCACTTAGTATGATAATCTCTGGGTCCATCTATTTTGTTTTGTTTTAACCACTAGTGTCACCTGGGAAGCCCTGTAAATGTAGACACTTCACCACATTTATTTGCAAAATTACGTGAGTGGGCATATATGCTTCTATATTTCATTTCATTCTTTTTAACGGCTTAGTAGTATTCCATCACATATATGTACCATTTCTTCTTTATCCATCTGTTGATGGACACTTAACGTTGTTTCCGTATCTTGTCTATTGTAAATAGTGTTGCTATGAACATTGGAGTGCATGTAGTTTTTCAAATTATAATTTTCATCTTCACCAGATGTATGTTCAGGAGTGGAATTGCTAGGTTGTATTGTAACTCTATTGTTAATTTTGTAAGGAACCTCTATGCTGTTCTCCATAGTGGCTGAACTAATTTACATTCCCAACAGTGTAGAAGGATTCCCTTTTTCTTCACATCCTCTCCAACATTCATTATTTGTAGACTTTTCAGTGATGGCCATTCTGACTGGTGTGAAATGATACCTTATTGTAGTTGTACTGATGAGTTTTTATTACACTATTTTATCCCTTTTATTTACTTATTAACTATAATTCTTTGTTGTATTATTTTGATAATTGTTTTCAAGATTATAGGACACATTTTAACTTATCAGTCTACCTTCAAAGAATATTATGCCACTTCATATATAGTATAAGAACCTTACAATGGTATATGTCCACTTGTTCTTTGTTCAATTGTTGTCAGATAATTTCCTTCTATACATATGATAGAAACAACACTACATTTTTCTTTAAACAATGAATTATCTTTTAAAGTGATTTAAATAAAAAAGAAAAAAAAACATATACATGTACTTACTCACATAGTTACCATTTTCTATACTGTTCACTCCTGGATATTGATATGTATTTCTATTTAGTTTCACTTTCTTTTTGCGTTTCTTGTAATGAGAGTTTGCTGGTGCCTAATTCTTTCAGATTTTGCATGTCTTCATTTTGCTTTCATTTTAAAAGATATTTTTACTTGGTATAGAATGGGAGGTTGGGAGTGTTAATCTTTCAGTAATTAAAAGATGTTTTCCTACTGTCTTCTTACTTACATTGTTTCTGTTATCTTTTTTCAGAACTATGCTGTTATCTTTATTCCTCTGTACATAATGTGTCTTTTTCCCTGGTTATCTTAAAGGTAGGATTTTAACATTTATCACTCATTTTAAACAACTATGAAAATGTTTTATTTGACAAAATCCAATGTACATTACTGAGAAAATCTTTTAGCAAGTTAAGAATAACAGAAAACTTTTTAAACCTGATAATGTTAATCCACAAAATCGTACAGCTAACACTGTACTTAATGATTTTCCCTAAGATCAAGAATGTCCACCCAACTACTTCTGTTCAATATTGTGCTGGAGATGATAGCCAGTGCAATAAAATATGATAAAGAAAAAAATAAGTGAGATGTCTTTATACCCAAACAATGTAAGTGTCTATATCAACATGAATATCTTTGTAGAAAATTCTATGAGATATTATATAAATAAAATATATAATATATGGTTTGGTTTTGTAGTGGTTTAGTCGCTAAGTCGTGCCCGACTCTTTGCAACCTCATGAACTGTAGTCTGCCAGGCTCCTCTGTCCATGGGATTCTTCAGGCAAGAATAGTAGAGTGGCTTGCCATTTCCTTCTCCATATTATTTGCACCAGAGCTAGTGAGTTTGACAAATTGCAAGATAAGATCTACGTATAAAATTCAATTTCATATCTATATATTACCAAGTAAGAATCAAAAATTGAAATTTTAAAAATAGCATTTATAATATCTTTAAAGATAGAAAATACTTGACAAAAGATTTCTTTTTTTTTTTAATTTTATTTTATTTTTAAACTTTACAATATTGTATTAGTTTTGCCAAGTGACAAAAGATTTCTTATACACTGAAAACTAAAAAAAAACATTGCTGAAAAACTATATAAGTCCTAAATAAATGAGAGTTAAACACCGTGTCAGTAAATTGACAGATTAATGTTGTTAAGATGACAAATCTTCCCAAATGGATCTATAGATTCAATGCAATCCCAATAAAAATCTTAATAAGATTTTAGGTAGAAATTGAAAAGGCAATTTAAAGACTCACATGGACATACAGAGGATCTAGACTCCACAAAATAAGTTTAAAAAAAGGTGAAGAACTAACACGGCCTAACTTAAAAACAATATAAAGCTGCAATAATCAACACAGTATGATTTTGGTATAAAGTTAGACAAAGAATTCAATTGTATAGAATTGAGAGTCCAGAAATAAACCCACACAAATATGGACTACAAATTTTTTGCAAAATTGCAGAGGACATTTTGTGTAAAAAGAATTAAAAAAAATTTCTGGAACAGTTGAATATCCATATGCAAGAAAATAAACTTTGATCTATATTCCTCACCATATTAATAAAGTAATTCAAATTGGATCATAGACCTAAGTGTAAAGCTCTAATAAACTTCTAGGAAAAATCCTTTTGACTTAGGGTTGAGCAAAGATTTCTTAGATATGACACCAAAAACTTGTTCCATTAAAAAACAAACAAACAAAATAAAGGATCAATTGGACTTCATAAAAACAAAAGCTTCTGTTCTTTTCAAGTCTCTATTCAAGTAATGAAAAGATAAACCATACCCTGGGAGAAAATATTTGCAAAGTATATATCTCACAAAGGATTTGTATTCAGATTATATTAAGTAATTCTCCAAACTCAATAGTAAGAAAACAAATAGCCAAATTTTAAAAACTGGGCAAGAGATTTGAACAGACACCTTACCAAAGAGATATACACATGGCAAAATAAAAAGGCAACTAAAAAGCTGTTTAGCAATATTAGCTTTTGCTTTAATGCAAATTAAAGCAATAAGAAGCCACTGCATATCTACTGAAATGGCTAAAATGAAAAAGATTGACATGATGATGAACTGGAGGGGCTTATGGCAAAGCTGGAACTCTCATAACTTTTGTTGGGATTGAAAGTGTTACAACCACTTGGGAAAACATTTGAATGTTTTTTATATTTAAAAATAGAGATTTCCCTTGTGGGCCAGTGGTTGATAATTCACTTTCCAATACAAGGGCCATAGGTTCAATCCCTGATAGGGGAACTAAGCCTGATGCCGTGAAGCAACTAAGCCTGAACACCATCAGCACTGAGCCCATGTACTCTAGAGCCCATGTGCCACAGCAAGACAAGGCTGAACCACAACTAAAGAAAGCCTGTGTACGGCCACGAAAAGAGCCTGCATGCCACAGCAAAGACCCGGTGCAGCCAAAAATAAAATAAAATATATTAAAAAAATTATAAAAACAGAAAAAAGAAAATTTTTTTAAATTAAAAAAATTAAAATGTACATGTCATATGATCTAGTCATTTTATTCCTAGGTATGTAATCTATGAGAAAGGAAAGCTTAAGTCCATACAGAGGTTGTACTTCAGTGTTCCTAGCAGCTCTATTTGTAATACCCCAAAACTAGCAACTATATAAATGTCCATCAACAGGTGAAGGTATAATTCAACTGTGGCATATCCATACAGTGGGATATACCAGGATATAAAAAGGAATAATTTCTTGACATTTTTCCATATATGTTGACATTTATCAACACGGATAAATCTGAAAATAATTATGTTGAATGAAACTTTAAAAAACAGACCAAAAAAGAATACATTCTCTCCAGTCCCATCTATACAAGTTCATAGATTACACAATCACAATCGAGTGTATAATGACAGATCATGAATTTCTTGGCAAGAGTAGGGTGGAGTGAGGAGAGCAGGAAGGAGGAAAAGTGGCAGGAGGAAAATTTGGGTGATGGAGCTTTATATTCTTTATCTTGATTATGGCGATGTTTTCATGGGTATACCAGATGTCAAAACTTACCAACTGGTTCCCTTAAGTATGTATAGTATACTTTTCAACTGTCTTCATCCAATTCATCCTTCTAAGATAAAGAAATACTAAAGATACCAATACAACATGGTAAATATAATTAACACTGCTGTATATTATATATGCAAGTTAGAGTAAATCCTGTGTTCCCATCACAAGGATATTTTTGTTCCATTTCTTTAATTGTATATCTATATGAGATGATGGATATTCACTAAATTTATTGTGATAATCACTTCAAGAGGTATGTAAGTCAAATTATTCTGCTATATCTATTAAACTTACACAGTGCTACATGTCAATCATATCTGAAAAAAAACACAAAAAACCTGGAAGAAAAAATATGGGTGGTTTATGGTATGTTGAAGAAATTCAAAATAAAATAATAGACAGGTTTTGATTAATTGATGACAAAGATGGGGACTTTATAATGGATATCTGGAGAGATATGCCATTCAGGTAAATCCATATTTGTTGATTCACTCCATATGATATTTATATAATTTTCATTAAGCATGTAACAATAGCCTGATGCTAAAAAAAAATTCATTGATCTGAACCATAGAGTGGATGCATTTATTGTCCATAATTCAAACATCTTGTGGGGGGAAAAAGCCAACCAGAAAGCTTTTAAGGAGATACAAGGATAACCGGAGCCATGGATGCTCATTGTAAATCTAAGTAGATTTGACACATTGAAGACTTGGAAAAAATGATAAATTTACTCTTTGAAGAGACATCAAATACCTGTTCCAGATACTCCTCTGCATTGAGCAAGGGCTGAACCCTGCCTTGCTCTATCTGAACGGTCTATTATTCACAAGATAGACACAGGGAAACATGCATAATGAAAGGGCTATGCAGATCCACCTTTGTTGACAAAGGTCCATCTAGTCAAAGCTATGGTTTTTCCAGTAGCCATGTATAGACGTGAGAGTTGGACCATAAAGAAAGCTGAGGACCAAAGAACTGATCCTTTCAAAGTGTGGTACTGGAGAAGACTCTTGAGAGTCCCCTGGACAGCAAGGAGATCAAACCAGTCCATCCTAAAGGAAATCAGTCCTGAATATTCATTGGAAGGATTGAAGCTCCAATAATTGGCCACCTGATGTGAACAGCTGACTCACTGGAAAAGACTGATGCTGGGTAAGGTTGAGGGCAGGAGGAGAAGGGGATGACAGAGGATGAGATGGTTGGATGGCATCACTGACTTGATGCACATGAGTTTGAGCAAATTCTGGGAGATAGTGAAGGACAGGGAAGCCTGGTGTGTTGCAGTCCATGGGGTCACAGAGTCGGATATGACTTAGCGACTGAACAGCAACAACAATCACACCATTTGCCCACTCCACTGGTTTTTCCAGGATCTCCAAGGTTTGGCTCTGGTCACCACTACATCTCACTTCTTGGTCCTTCTCTAGCAATTCTAGTCTAAGCATGAATAATTCCCCTTTATTTTGGTTTATTGTATAGAATTTTGGGGGTTTTGAGAAGGAACTTTACTAAACGATGCAGAGAAAAATAGAATAAGCCAGACAGGAAAAATGTGAACAAAAAGAAATGATGAAATAACAGAGCAAAGAGCTTTTCCTTATTATAGTCAGACTGGCTACTGTACTTTAATGGGCACTCAGGGTTCAACTCCTTGGTTCAATTGCACTGAAGCCCAAGGCCAGACCCAGCTTCTTAAACTCCAGACACAAGGCCAGTTTCTATTGGTGGTGACTCTGAGTCTGGAGTGACCTCTTGAGATGTGAGCCCAGCAGCATCTCTATGAGCCCGAGGCTGAGGATAATGTTTTTTTTTTTTTTAAGTGAATTTTATTTTATTTATTTATTTATTTTTATTTTACAATATTGTTTTGGTTTTGCATTCCTCTCCAAAGGGCCTCCTAGAATTTTAGTGCATGTGAGCTAAGTCACGTCAGTTGTGTCTGACCCTTTGCAACCCCATGGCCTACAGCCTCCCAGGCTCTCTGTCCATGGAATTCTCTAGGCAAGAATACTGGAGTGGGTTGCTGTGCCCTCCTCCAGGGGATCTTCCTGACCCAAGGACTGAAGCCAAGTCTCTTTCGTCTCCTGCATTGGCAGGTGGGCTCTTTACCACTAGCTCCATCTGGGAAGCCCCCTAGACTTCTAGACACTTCTCTATTCTACCCTAGCTCTCCAAGGCATAAATCACGTCTGTCTTGTCTGCAGCTCTGTTCCCAGCGCACAGCACAGCATTCAGCATCAGTAGGTTTAAGCATCTGTTAAATGAAAGTGTATTCTCTGGCCTTTAGCTACCTTCACTGACCCAGTCAGTCTGCCTGTTCACTTCTCTTGTAGTTATTAACAATTCTGGATACAAGAATGTCTGGCCTGACCTATTTGCTACATTTTTTTGAAACCTGCTTTCAAAAATTGGTCAGAAGTCCACTTTGGATTCCAGTTCTGTCGTGTTGTGACCTGGTCACTGAGGTCAATTTACCTGCTATTTGTTGTTGTTCAGTTGCTCAGTCATGTCCGACTCTTAGCAAACCATGGACTGTAGCTCTCCAGGCTTCCTGTCCGTCACCATCTCCTGGAGCTTGCTCAAAATCATGCCCCTTGAGTTGGCAATGCCATTCAACCATCTCATCCTCTGTCATCCCCTTCTCCTCCTGCCTTCAATCTTTCCCAGCATCAGGGTCTTTTCCAATGAGTCTACTCTTCGCATCAGGTGGCCAAGGTATTGGAGCTTCAGCTTCAGCATCAGTCCTGCCAATGAATATTCATGACTTATTTCCTTTAGGATGGACTGGTTTGATCTCCTTGTTGTCCAATGGACTCTCAAGAGTCTTCTTCAACACCACAGTTCAAAAGCATCAATTCTTCAGTGCTCAGCTTTCTTTATGGTCCAACTCTCACATCCACACATGACTACTGGAAAAACCATAGCTTTGACTATATGGACTGCTATTTAGAACCCCATTTTTCTCATTGATAAAGCAGGTATGAAAATCATCATCTGGACCATGTGGAGGATTGCTATAATTAACTGTCTTCAGAATGGGCTGCAATATTTTAATCTGTAGAGGACACATGCATGTTGGGTGTTGGGGGACTGGATGCCTACTCCCTACATGTCCCTACTGTCTGCTCCAGGTGCAGACTCTTCCTCTGGGAGAGCACTCTGGGCCTCTGTCCCTGTACTCTGACTGCTCTGATTAGTGAGTTTGAGAGAAAGAATAGAGACCACGTATGTCCTTACTTTCCTCTTGTTTCCCTCCATCTCTAGCCAGCCTGCCTGTAGCAAGGACATATTTTCAGCTCATCCTTTCAGTGTGTCTACAGGGGCAGGTCTGATTTCCAGAGCTCTCTGAGGCTTGGAGGATAATCCATATCAAGTGTGTGTAAGTCGCTCGGTTGTGTCCAACTCTGTGACCCCATGGACTGTAGCCCACCAGACTCCTCTGTCCATGGGATTCTCCAGGCAAGAATATTGGAGTGGGTTGCCATTCCCTTCTCCAGGGAATCTTCCTGACTCAGGGATCGGACCATATCCCCTGCATTGCAGACAGATTCTTTACCATCTGAGCCACCAGGGAAGCCCCAGTCAACATTAAGGGTAGAGTTATATCAAGCCAATTGGTCTGACCCAATTAAGATACAGTCTCCATCTTGGTCTTTATTGGTAATAACATCACTGCTTTGACATATCTGTCTGATAGGGCTTTCTTAGTGGCTCAGCTGTAAAGAATCTGCCTGCTATGCTGGAGACACAGGAGACATAGGTTTGATCTCAGGGTGTCTCGTCTCAGGGTTCAACCACTGTCATCTCTCTCAATCCAACATTACCCCTCCTTTCTCCTGCTCTCACCACATTGCAGACCTTGAGTTTAAGCTTGTCTTTAAATCTCCCGCAAGGAACCTTCCCTTTCTCCTGGCAACTGGTGATTGACTCTCTGGGTAAAATGCGCAGTGTCGATGTGTATGAAGGACATTCTGGAGAAATAAATTTTGCAGAAGATGAGCGAAGGCTTGGAGAAGAAACGCTGGCTCTGGCAAAAGACAGGAAATCTGGAGGCTGTGCCACCCCCTCTGTGAGTGATGGACCTGTTCAGTCTGAGTTACTGCCATATGCCAGATTATCGTTTTGAATTGTTCAATATGGCTGCAGGAGGAGCAGGCAGGAACTCACTGCAGCCATTTTAATCATCACTGGGGTTCGATTTTGACACAGGGTGCTTGCTGGCATGTAGATACCAGAAGACAGTTTTTTGAACCTGGGTTTCAGAAGTCCACAACGTTTAGTAAAATTAATTATGTCTTGAGCCTGTTTGAGACCTTGTCAATTGAGAGACCAAGGAGAAGCAGAGAAAGAAGGTCTACAGGTCTGAAAGAGCCCCCCTTTAGGAACCCAGACCTGATAACCAGTTAATGGAAAGCTGATTAGATGCTAGATTTACAAGTCTAGATTTATGCTAGACTCACTTTGCCAGTGGAAAAACACATTCAGAGGCAGAATGTTGTGGAAATAAGCCCATTAAGTGGTCAGAAGACTGGTTTAAAATCCTGGATTAGCTCCTAAATAGCTGATTGACCCAAAGTAAGTTACCAGGCCTCCCTGAATCTAGATTTTAATATCTATGAAATGAAAGAAAATTGTACCTGCTTTCTCTTAACCCATAGTAGCATTATGAGAATCAACAGGAAGAGTGCATTTCAGATGACTTTATAAGCTATAATACCATTTAACTAACATGAGACACTATTGGCCTCTGTGGCAGTTTCTTACTTCCCTTTCCTCATCTCCTGTCTCTTCAGCTCTTACTTCCTAAATCCTTCCTGCAGCTACTAAAGTTCTCCCAGCATGCCTTATAGAGGAGTCCTCTATACTCTGCTCATATCTTCTGTGCCCAAATTCAAATATTTCTATTCTGTTAATTTCCCAAGGGGCTGCAGTGTCCTCAGTCATCCAAAGTAGAGATTGTCTCAGGGTATGGCAGTAATAACATAATAGTCATCATTGGAGGAAATGGATCTCTAGCATGGGCATTTCAGGCAGGCAGCCTAAGGTCACTACTCCTCAAGCCCTCTAAGCCTGCAGGTCAGGTTAGCTAAAGGGAACAAATGGATGAAGAGTCCACAAAGCTCACCTGTGCTGAAGCCTGTCTCCCAGCACTGGCCCACTGTGGAGATCCAAGGGAGTTGCCATGTGCATAATGCATTTTGATTCAGGAGCATAGTCTTAGAGCAGCCTTCTAAATATTGCATTCAGGTTTGGTCTGCTTTTGAACTTGCTAGTGTTTCTTCTTACCTGGAATGTCAAACTGAAGGCTCAGAGCACAGTGCTAAAGCCCAAACTGCAGCTTCTTTTACATGCCCTGAGCGGAAGTGCCTACAACAAAAACTAGTCAAATTCTATAGTTAACTGGTGCATCATTCATACTTTAGTAGGTGTTGTGGATCGATCAGAACAGACAGGCTCTGGGGAAGCTCAGCCTGGACAGGAAAAAATGGCTTGGAATGCAAGAGAATCCCTCAAAGACAAGCAAGAATTCCATCTTTTATTAATCTCTTTAATCATTGATCGATTGAATCATTCATCCCTCACCAAAATACATTATGGTTTTCAGTGTTCTAGGCATATCCTAGCTGGGGGGAATCCAACGTGTTTTCAAAGAAGAGGATGAAATACTTGAATGAGTCTGAAAGGAACAAAAATATCTCAGTAGGGAGAGATGGGGAAGATAACACACACAATGTGGTTACAAGATCACCACTAGTAAAGGCTAAGGAAATTGATGGGGTGGTAAGTTAGTTGTAGGGAAGAAGTGAGGGATGAGACCAGAACTGTGGATAGAGTCAGAATTCAATGGACCAGATATAATGCATCAAGGAATCTAGACATCATGCTGAAGGCAATGAGGATCCACATGGTTTTTTATAACAAAAGACGTGCCCTGGAGAGGGGCTTCCCAGGTGGTGCTAGTCAAGAACTCATCTGTCAGTGCAGGTAGACTTAAGAGATGTGGGTTCCATCTCTGTGTTGGGAAGATCCCCAGGAGGAGGGCACGGCAACCCACTCCAATATTCTTGCCTGGGAAATTCCATGGATGGAGGAGCCTGGTGGGCTACAGTCCACATAGAGTCAGACATGACTTAGCAACTAAACTATACCCTGGAGAAGGAAATGGTAACCCACTCCAGTGCTCTTGCCTGGAAAATCCCATGGACAGATGAGCCTGGCAGGCTATAGTCCATGGGGTCGCAAAGAGTTGGACCCAATTTAGTGACTAAACAAGAACAAAATGACTTGACAGTACTTCTGACATTAGGAAGCCTACCCTAGCCATAGCATCAAAGAAGTGGTAAGGGTGGTAGAGATGAGGATGAGGATGAATACAGGGAGAACAGTTAAGCGATAACTGTCATAGACATAACAAGGGACCAAAACGGGCAATGATAGCAGGAGTAAAAACAACGGAATAAAATCAAGAAAAGCTCTGGAGGTAAGATTACTGCCAGATTAACCTGGCAGCAACTTGGATTTGGGACTTGAGGTAGAGAGTGGGGACCAGCTTGATTAACTAGAAGGATGGAAGTGAGAAAAAGCACACAGGAGCAGGAGCAGGAGCAGTGATGGGAAAGAAGATGGGCTCCATTATGGCAGTGGTGAGCTTGATGCTTAATCCTATGAGATATTCAAGGGAAGCTACCAGAGTAGGCAGTTGGATAGACAAGCTCGGATCCCAGAAGGGTAGCAAGGCTTCAGGATATATGTGTGCATCAAATATACAGTTGGATGATGCTCAAGTTTTCTATCAATAACTGAAAACTGCAAGATGTGAGGAAAAGAGAAGGACCAATTTCTTCCTTCTTTCTTTTCCTTTTCCTATTTGGCTTTTTCCTGCTGCATGCCAGTGTCTCCTTACTCTGATCAACCATGCCCATGCTGCTCACCCAATTCCATCTATCTCCCTATCTTGGCGGAGTAAAAGATGAGAGGGAATGAGTTGGTTCAGTGGCCACGAGTTAGGAAGAAACTCTAAGGTAGGGGAGAAGAGAGAAAGACGATTCCTTACAGAAAACTGGCTGTGACTGAATGCAGACAGAATCCTATCAATTAGTACCTATTGCAGATTACTTATATCATGGTTCCATGTGGGATTATGGACTGTAAATCTCTCGATTTTTTATTGTTGTTCCCAGTTCAACAACTTTCTGCTCCCCCTAAAAATCATGTGTTTCCCACCCCTGGGTCCAGAGACTGACTTGCCCTGGCCACCTCTGCACTTTGCTAATGGTATCTGTCTCATGGCACTTCCTCTTTCTCCCTGTTACTTACATAAGTTTATTTTCCCAAATTAAAATACACGCATACAGATGGTCAGCTGGCACACAATGAGATGATCAGTATCACTAATCATTAGGGAAATGAAAATCAAAACCACAATGAGATATCACCTCACACCTATGGGAATGGCTATTATCAAAAACAACAAATACCAAGAGTTGGTGAGATGTGGGGAAAAAAGAACTCTCCTTCACTGTTGTGGGAAGGTAAATTGGTACAGCCACTATGGAAAACCGTATAGAGATTCTTCAAAAAATTAAAAATAGAACTACCATGTGATCTAGCTCTTCTACTCCTGAGTATTTAACCAAAGAAAACAAAAAGACTAATTAAAAAGATACGTGCACCCCTATATTCAATGTGGGGCTTCCCTGGTAGCTCAGTTGGTAAAGAATCTGCCTGCAGTGCAGGAGACCCAGGTTCAAACCCTGGGTCGGGAAAGATCCTCTGAAAAAGGAAATGGCAAACCACTCCAGTTTCTTTGCCTGGAAAATCCCATGGACAGAGGAGCCTGGTGGGCTGCAGTCCATGGAGTCGCAAAGAGTCAGGCACGATTGAGAGACTAACACACACATATTCACTGCAGTATTATTTACAAAAGCTAAGAAAATACCCTAAGTGCTCATCAATAGATGAATGGATATAGTATATATATAATGGAATATTAGCCATAAGAATTAAATAAAATCTTGTCATTTGCAACAACATAGGTAGACCTAGAGCTTATTATGCTTAGTGAAATATGACAGAGAAAGACAAATGCTGTATGATTTCATGTAAATGTGGAATCTAAAAAACAAAGCAAATGAGCAGACAAAACAAAACAGAGACAGAGTCATAGATACAGAGGACAAAGAGATGATTGCTAGAGGGGTAGGGGATGGGAGGGTTAGAGAAATAGGGGAGGGAGACTAAGAGATACAAACTTCTGATTGCAAAATAAATGTCACAAGTATGAAATGTACAATGTGGAGAATATTGTCAATAATTATGTAATATCTTTGTATGGTGACAGATGGTAACTAGACTCATCATGGTAATCCGTTTGTGATGTATAGAAATATCCGATCACTATGTTTTATAAAAGGAATGAACATAGTGTTGTAGGTCAATTATACTTCAAAAAACAAGCAAGCAAGCAAGCAAGCAAGCAAACTCGTAGACAAAGAGATTAGATTTGTAGTTACTGAAGGCAGAGAGGGGAGGTAGGGTGGAGATAGGGACAGCTGAATGTAGTCAGTCAAAAGGTAGAACTGCTAAGTCGCTTCAGTTGTGTCCTACTCTGTGCGACCCCATAGACGGCAGCCCACTAGGCTCCCCCATCCCTGGGACTCTCCAGGCAAGAATACTGGAGTGGGTTGCCATTTCCTTCTCCAATGCATGAAAGTGAAAAGTGAAAGTGAAGTTGCTCAGTCCTGTCCAACTCATAGACTGTAGCCTACCAGGCTCCTCCATCCATGGGATTTTCCAGGCAAGAGTACTGGAGTGGGGTGCCATTGCCTTCTCCGCAAAAGGTACAAAGTTCCAGCTATAAGATACTTAAGAACTAGGGATGTAGTGTACAACATGAATAAAATAATTAACACTGCTTTCTATGTTCTGTGGGCTTCCTTTGTGGCTCAGCTGGTAAAGAATCTGCCTGCAATGTGGGAGACCTGGGTTCGATCCCTGGGTTGGGAAGATTCCCTGGAGAAGGAAAAGGCTACCCACTCCAGTATTCTGGCCTGGAGAATTCCATGGACTGTATAGTCCATGGGGTCGTAAAGAGGAGGACATGACTGAACGACTTTCACCTCACCTCATCTCACCTCTATGTTCTGTATGGAGATTGTCAAGATAGCAAATCTAAAGAGTTCTCTTCACGAAGAAAAAAAGTATTTCTTTTCTATTTCTTTAATTTTGTACCTACATGAGATGGTGACTGTTATTAGACTTATTGTAATAATTTCATGATGTATGTAAGTCAAATCATTGTGCTTCACATCTTAAACGTATGCAGTGTACTATGTAAATTATATATCAATAAAACTGAAGGAAAAGAACATAACAGTTTAGCTATTGGCCTTGATTTTTTTAAAGGAAAAATCTCTTTTTGTAAAAAAAGAATGAATTATTTAACTTTTTAAAACAAATTGAAGAAAAACAAAGATGACAGTAAAACATCACTACAAATCATACCATCCAGAAATGATCATTATTATAACTAGGTGAACATCATTCTGAACATGTTTTTCTGCAAATATACAGTTGAAAGGGGGGATATTAAGGATATTAGGGAAATAGTTACATAATAGATCCTATTTTTAAATAAATGTAATTAATTTAATATTACTTGAAGAAGACAAACCTGATGTTAAATTGTAAGACTCTCTCAACTTCAAATACCTCTGTCATCACAGGTGGGACTTTTCCTAAGATTCCTTTTTACTTTAAAAAAGGAGATTTAAAAACACTAAGAGGTGAGAGTTATGCTTTTTAGGTGACATTTGCCCTCTGTCTCTCTTTTTAAAATTTAATTAAATTTTTTGTCCTTAATATTCACAATGATTAGGCTACTTTTCTACAGCAGTAATTCGGTTTCCTACTTCTCAATGGATTTATTGGTTACAAGTCATGTTTCTGTACCAGCTTATTTCTTTTCATTAGGGCTTCAGTCTCACTTTCCATGCCATTTTGTGCTTTTATTGTCTAATTCACAAGTTCTTGTTTCATTGACAATATCTTATTAGGTTATTCTATAACAGAGGTTGGTAAATTTGTTATGGTTGTAGCAAGACAGTAAGTATATTAGGTTTTGCAGGCCATAGTTTAATTGCCCAACTTTTCATTTAACATGAAGGCAGCCTCAGAGAATGCATCATTGAAAGGGTATGACTGTGTGCTAATAAAACTTTATTTACAAAAGCATGTGATGGGCCAATTATGTGTCTGGTGTCTGCTAGCAAGGGCTTCCCTGGAGAAGGGATAGTCTACCCACTCCAGGATTCTTGGGCTTCCCTGGTGGCTCAGCTGGTAAAGAATCTGCCTGTAATGTGGGAGACTGGGGTGTGAATTCCATGGACTGCAATGTGAGAAACCTGGAGAATTCCATGGACTGTATAGTCCATGGGGTCACAAAGAGTCAGAGATGACTGAGCAACTTTCACTTTCATTTTTCAATGTGGGCAAAGGGAAGACAAGTTAAATATTAGTTTTTCAGTCATGTCTGACTCTTTGTGAACCTGTGGGCTGTAGCCCACCATGCTCCTTTATCCATGGGATTCTCCAGGAAGGAAAACTGGAGTAGGTAGCCATTCCTTTCTCCAGGGGATCTTCCAAACCCAGGGATCAAACCTGGACCTCCTGCATTGCAGTTAGATTCTCTACTGTCTGACCCAAGGGGCAGTAAGTCTTTTTTAAAAAGTAATTTTGTTGCATAGTAGGTGAGAGAAATTCTTGCAGTTTCCAGTGGTGATCTTAACTTAAACATTTTTTAAATATTTTTCTGTTCTCTTGGGACATTAGTCTTGTGCTTCTACACATGTCTTGGTGCTGAGACTGGCCTTAGGGCAGACCAACTTTACCTGGGTTACAAGTAGATGTGAAGACTTTGGCTCAGAGAAGTGAATCATCTTGCCCAAGGACACATAAACCACTAGTCTTAGAAATAAAACTCAAAATAGGGGAATTTCTGGGTATCTAGTGGCTAGGGTTCTGGACTTTCACTGCCATGCCTGGGTTCAATCACTAACCAGGGAACTGAGATCCTCCGAGCCTCACAGTGCAGTGACAACAACAAAGACAGAAACTTGAACAGAAATCTTTACATTTTTTTTCTAAAGTTTTTATTGAGGTAAAGTTCATAAAATAAAACATTCTGCATTTTGAAGTGAAAAATTCAGTGGCATTTAGTGCATTCATAATGTACAATCACCACCTCTATCTACCTCTAAAGCATTTTTATCACCCCAAAAGGAAGCTATGTATTCATCGAGCAGTCACTTCTCAGTCTCCTCCGACTCCAGCCTTGACAACCAGCAATCTGCTTCCAGTTTCTGTGGATTTACCTGGTCTAGATATTTCATATAAATGGAATCACACTGTATATAATCTTTAGTGTCTGACTTCTTTTATTAAGCATCCCGTTTTGACATTCATCCACGTTGTAGCATGCATCAATACTTCATTCCTCTGTATAGCTGAAAAATAGTTCACTCTTTGAATGTAACAGTTTATCCATTCAACGACTAATGGGCTTTCGGGATGTTTCCACCTTTTAGCTATTATTGCTGCTATGAATATGCATGTAGATGTATTTATTTGAGTCCCTGTTTTCAGTTCTTTCAGGTATATCCTAGGTGTGGATTTGTTGAATTACATAGATATAATTCTATTTTTAACTTGAAGAATTGCCAAACTTTCCCCTAGAAGCTGCCATTTTATATTTCTACCAACAAAGTATATGGGTTCCAGTATCTCCTCATCCTTGTCAACACTTACTATTTTCCACTTTCTTGTGAACACTGAATTTTGACTTTCAGTGTTCTCATCATAGGCGCTCACAGAATTTCTCTTACATTTTAACTTGTTTTATTTTTCTAATTATGGGACTTCTCTGGTGACTCAGCGGTAAAGAATCTGCCTGCCAATGCAGAGACGTAAGAGAGATGGGTTCAATCCCTGGATTGGGAAGATCCCCTGGAAAAGAAAATGGCAACCCATTCCAGTATTCTTGCCTGGGAAATCGTATGGAAGGAGGAGCCTGGTGGGCTATAGTCCACGGGATCACAAAGAGTCGGACACAACTTAGTGACTAAACAACAATGGTACCTAATGATGATATATAACCTGTATCATTAAACACTTAATTGATATATTTTCTCCTGAAAGTCTGAATTCCCATGGAATGTTCATTGATCCTAATGACAACATTTTGAAATATTGTTTAAGCAAAGTGAACTGTGATTTACTTTAATGCTTGAGAAGTGCAGTAGAGATAACAGCTGAACCTCTTTGTGGCTGTCCTGCTAGGAGCATGAGGAAGGCCTGAGTGCCCATCTGCTAGGGTTGCTGTTGAGGTATTTACTTCCTTGGATAAGATTTTGGAAGCAAATACTTGCTAACACCCTTTAGCAAAAATCCTCACTAACATCCTTTCCAACTATATTTTTAAAATTAGAATCTGAATATTTATGGAGGTCTTTCTGAGAATGTACAAAACCCTGAGAGTATTATAATGCATAGTTTAAAAAACGCACTTTGTTATCTTGCCACGTATAGAGTAGCATGGGAACTGGTGTCCAAATATCCCACCTAGTTGGGATGTTGCAAGTCAAAATGCTAAGGATCACTACTCTGTGCAGAGTTAGCAGAATGGAGAGGGTAAGTGACTCTCCCAGCTTGACTCCCCAGATCTGTAGTAGCCTTCCAGAGGATCTCTGGACTCTGGCTGCTGTTAGCTGGCCCATCTTCTTAAAATCTGCAACCTCGTAAATTTGCCAGCAAAACTGAACAAGCACATGTTGCCCAATCCTGACTTTACCATCGGCAAGGAGAGGCATAAATCCCTTTACATCTGTGCCTGCAGCTCTTTTGCACTTGGATCCTTTCTGAAAGTCACTATTGGCTCTTTGAAAGAAAATATCTTTTCTCCATGGTCTTCTCCATCTTTAATAGACATGTCATCCCATGCACTAGTGAAGATATTTTAGAAAAGAACCTTCTTCTTTGAGGTTGGCATTACCTCAGGGAAAAGGGGTCTTCTTAGATGATGTGACTATAGAAAAATTCCTATGTAAAACGCGGCTGGTACCTACCTCTCCTGATGAACAATGCTGCAAATCAGGCAGGGCTTTTGCAATATATACATATGGAATGAGGTTTATTTATGAGTGGGAAGAAACCTATAAAGAAGAGTTATTAAGTCCAGGAGGAACTGATTTATGTCATAGTAAAATTCAGACTATAGTTCAGCCAAAGGAATGACAGTCTCTGACAGGTGTCCATGAATAAATTCACCTTCTTCTAAAGCATTCTCTTCTCTTTGCTAGCCACTGGCCAAGTTCTTTAGTTGACTTGAGGACTTTTCCCTTCCTGCCCTTCTCCTCATTTTCCTCTTCTCCGTGATCTTTATAGCTCCAGGAGGTAAGAGGAAGAGGGTCACCTGACCAGCACCCTTGAGAAAGCCTTGGGTTTTTCATCACTCCAGGCAGATTTTCAGAGCCTGAAAACCAAGCTGTTTTCTCTTCAGGAATAGTGAAGTCTGGCTAGGAGATCTGAAGACGCCCAGGGCAGGTGTCAGCATGGACACCTGGCTTCTGTCAATAAACACATGGGATCAGAGCATTCCCTGGGGCTGCTGGGGATAGAGTCCTGCCTTTTAAGACTCTGTGGGTAAGGACTGTTTAATGAGATCCTGGCCTCCCAGTGGCCGTTGCCTCTAAAAAAGCTCAGCATGCTCAGATCTTTGGCCAAGGGTTCTCTGTACCTGAGGGTGTAACAGTGGCTGTCTGGCCTTTGTGGATGCAGGTGACTGGGGCTCCTTTGGACACCAGACCCCATCTGCATTCAGGTGGGACATGGTGTCCTTCCGGCATCCACTGCAGAGGTTTGTGTCTGCATGTGTAATTGTTCAGAAAGCACAGGCTGGCTTCTGTTAAATGGGGTTGGGATGCTGAATGCATAAATATAGCAAGGAGTCATCTGTAGACCATCTCTATCTATTTATCTATCTCTATCCATAAGGCACTTATTTACCTTTATACCAGTACCATTTGTCTAACTTTCTATTTGTCTGTTAACTTGCATAGAAATATAGAGTCCATGCCCAAAATCTCATTACAAAATCTGATCAAATAGAAACAGTATGATGAACTACTTTTTCTCTTTTCTTAAAACAACTTCATGCAGGAATGCTCATGAGTAAAAGCAGGGATGAATATTATACCTATAGACACCCCTTGAGGGGTTTTATCTCAATGTGATATCAGCCATCTAAAGCTACCCATCAGCAATCCCAAAGTAAGAGGTTAAAAACACTTTCCTCCCATTATACACTTGGGTCTCCAAGGATTTCGAGGGCATGGATGAGAAGTGGCCCCCAGGACTCTGAGCTTCTCATCTCTGTACTTTCAGTCATCTGTCAAACAAAGCCCATACTTTCCACCCTGCTTTCTGATGTCTGGGGAGAGGAATACAGATCCCAGGAGCCTGTCTTGACCATGGTAAAGTGAAGTGCAGTCGCTCAGTTGTGTCCGACTCTTTGCGACCCCATGAGCTGTAGCCTACCAGGCTCCTCTGTCCATAGGATTTTCCAGGCAATAGTCCTGGAGTGGATTGCCATTTCCTTCTCCAGGGGATCTTCCCAACCCAGGGATCGAACCCGGGTCTCCCGCATTGTAGACAGACGCTTTACCGTCTGAGCCACCAGGGAAGTCCCCTTGGCCATGGTAGGGCACCTCTAAGATTCAACCATCTACAGTCTCTTTTCCTCAATTCGAGGAATCTGAAAAAAAATCACTATGAACACTGTTACTGCTGCCGTTAAGTCACTTCAGTTGTGTCCGACTCTGTGCAACCCCATAGACGGCAGCCCACCAGTCTCCCCCGTCCCTGGGATTCTACAGGCAAGAACACTGGAGTGGGTTGCCATTTCCTTCTCCAATGCATGAAAGTGAGAAGTGAAAGGGAAGTCGCTCAGTCGTGTCTGACCCTCAGCGACCCCATGGACTCCAGCCTTCCCGGCTCCCCCATCCATGGGATTTTCAAGGCAAGAGTACTGGAGTGGGGTGCAATTGCCGGAGCCTTATTGTGTTCTCAGCTATAAGCTTGGCACTGGAGCAGAAAATGTTTGTGGTTTCCCTGTGAGACATTCTTGCCTGAGGAGAGAGCAAGAGAGGGCCAGATCCCCTGCATAAAATACAATGGACGGAGTGTCAGAATTCCACCAGTTTCAAGTGTTACCTAGCTACTTGGTGTCCTCTTTCCAATACATGAAGTGGAGTAATATCAAGCAAAATACACCTGATCTCATTAGAACATTCTAGATAACTCTTTGCCTCCCTAAATCTGAACCATATTTGGATCAAGTTAAGTTATCATTCTCCCATAAATCCCTTGCTGATCTCCAGGGCAAAACTGAACTCTTCTATTCTTCAGTGTCTATATCACTCATTATCGATTCTAGAACGTATCATATATATTTTGTGTTTTTCTGTTGAAATTTCATATGTTTAAGTCTTAATACTCCAGCACAGTTGAGAGCAGACCCTTCATTGTATATATGCTTATCTTTAGAGCTTCCCTGGTAGCTCAGATGGTAAAGAAACTCCCTGCAATTCAGGAGACACAGGTTTAATCCTTGGGTCAGGAAGATACCCTGGAGAAGACACTCCAGTATTCTTCCCTGGAGAATCCCATGGACAGAGGAGGCTAGTGGGCAACAGTCCAAGGGGTCACAAAGAGTCAGACATGACTAACACACACACATGCTTATCTTAGAGTCCCCCAGGAATCCTAACTCAGTGCTGAGTGTGGAATTAATGAGAACTCCAGAAACACATTCTGGCCATCATGGATCCTCTTCCTACTTCAGATTGTAAGATGTCTGAAATTTATCAACTTGGACCTGTCATTCTCATGAAGGCCCTGAATTTGTGGTGTCAAGTCTCCCCACAAAGAAAGGATTAGCACAGATGTGTTTGCCCTGACACAGACTCAGCACAGCAAAGGTCTGTGCCTCACTCACATCCGAGTCCTGTGCAGGTGGAGTGGCTCCCTTTCTCATGTCTCTTGCAAGGAGTGACTGGGAATCTAATTCTCTCATTTGTGACCTGTTGCCTCTGAAGATACCATAGGATGGGGATGAAGAGCAGGAGTATCGTGTGGGATTTTTAAAGGGTTGAGACTACTCAGGACTTAGAAATTCTGCTTACGTTCCTTCTTCAGAACAGTTTCACAGCTCTCCATCTAATATACACACGGTTGGGAAAGGTCATCTTCCTATGTACCCAAGAGATGGGAACCACGTGAAAAGCCTGTAGCATCAGTTTTGCCATGGCCCCTGAGACAGGCTCTTATTCTAGTGATATCAAACAGGCCAGTGGGGCTGGAGAGCCAAGAATGAGGGAGTTTCCAGACCTGGTTGGAGGGCTTGGGATTGGATTCTAAGTGGCTGAAAGCCCCTGGAAGCTTTTGAGCAGAGAAGTGACCTGATCAGACTTAGATTTTGAAAAAGACTCAGATGCTGTTCCCTTTGGCCCTTCCAGCCTCTCTGGCTCTGACTGGTCCATGGAGGGCAGCTGTCCCTTCACCCTACAGTCCTTGTCCTCTAATTCTTCTGACATTGCAGTGAGTGGTCCACCCGCTACCAAAATGATGCTCAGTGCCTAGGTCAGTCCCCGAAAGACCAGTGACTCAGTATTTTTTCTGTCTCATTTTTTGTTTGTTGCTTTTTTTTGATCAGGGCTCACCCATCCCTTCAAAGATTCAATGTCCTTGAACAGTTTTGGATGACTTCCTTTAGAAAGGTAAGATGTGATAAATTCATCCACATTCTATTACCAGAGACAACACATTTCACCTGCTAGATAGATGGAAGGTAGGATGGTGTGTGAGTATGTTTGTGTATGTGTGTGTGTGTGCGCGCTCATGCACGCAAAGTCGCTTCAGTCACATCCAACTCTGTGATCCTATGGACTATAGTCTGCCAGGCTCCTCTGTCCATGAGATTCTCCAGGCAAGAATACTGGAGTAGTGGGTTGTCATTTTCAGATTTTACCAGTGGATGCTTGGAGAGGGCAGAAAAGAGTATCGGGAAATTTATCGTATAAGGAGCTCCAAGCAGCATCAGTGGTATTGCAGTTACACCTTCTGGTCCAGGGACACTAAGGGGAGCTGAGAATGCTTGACATAAGCTTTTCAGCTCCAGGAAGGTGGACCACGAACAGACCTCCCCACCAGCCCCAACAAGAGTGCTTCTGTGCCTGACGCCACTGCTCTCCACTCACATCACTCGATAACCCGGTGGCCTGGCAATCTCTACCCTTCAGCACTGGCAGGAACAACATTCTTCAGAGGTGAAAGTATAGTTTAATTTCTAGGTTCACCCAGGCGTGGACTGGGCTGCATAGGAGGCCGATAATGAAATATTGGTGGCGCATATTTGATAATATGCTGGGTGTACCTGGCACACAGCTCAGGATGAATGAACACCTTCCTCTGGGGGTTCTGCACCCTTTCTGCCCAGAGTGGGCAGTGCTCAGAAAAGCCAAGACTTTGTTTCCTTGTGTTCTTCATATCCACTTCACAGTTCCTCCTCTAAGCAGGAGACCTATGCTCCTTCCCCGGCCCCCTCCCCTGAACAAAGGTGGAGGGAGGGGAAGAAGAGAAAGAAAGAAAAAGCACTACTTCTCCCCTGACTTGCTCTGCTCTAAACTGAGATCCGACAGAGAATGGTATTTCTCTCACTGCAGTTTCCCAGTGACAATGGGGTCAAAGAAAGCATTTTTCAAAAAGAGCTTCTTTTCTCAATTTATGGCAGAGCATCCAGTAGCAAGCAGCAAAATGAAATAGGTCTCTGTTATCTCTCCCCCAGAAAGAGACAACCATTACAAGGGAAGGAGATAATTCCCGTCTGGCTTTTATATTCTTCATAAAACGCATTGTGCAGGCATGTAAAATATATGGAACTGGGCAGACATATGAGGTGGGGAAAGGTACAGCCTCTGACTCTTCATGCTTTTGGAGGCTGGAGGACAGCAAAGCAGAAAGCTTTCTTTCTCCTCCTTTTTTTTCCCCCTGAGAATAAGGACAACAATAACTGAGAAGTCCCCCCAGTGTAGCCTCTTTATTGACCATTCCCATGGCAGATGACAGCATAGAGGTTAAAGTTGTAATGATAACAATAGTAGAAATGATATTTTAAAGCCTGCTTTTCTCACTTTGCCCATCTGTGACTCAGCTTTCAACTTGCTGGAATACAGGTTACAACTTCTTGAGTTCTTAGGAGATGGGGTAACTTTAGAGTTTTACGATGTTTGGTCAGTCCAACCATGTATCTGCTCACAATATTTAGCTCAAGTCATATATGCCAATCTGTACATATATGTGCACATATGTAATGTCCTTCCAGTCTGAATCCTCCAGGAACTGATGGATGCTTTGGCTGGAAGGTGACCTCAGGAACATTTATGCCGTGTACCAGGAGGGAGAATGTAGTGGTGTGTTGCAGGTACCTGGCTCCACGTTAGATGCCCTTTCCTTAGAGTGTTTTCCACCACGTCTCTCCTCAACTTTTCGGTCAAAAGTCATTAAGGCAACTTAAATGGAGACACATGCCAAATTATCCTGAGCTTCAGCTGAGAAGCACCTTGTGGACTAAGCACTGGAGGAACAAGATAATCTGTTCTCAGAAGACAAGATAATTTGGAATTTGGGACTGAAATATGGTCCACTGCAAAACTAGAGTCTGGCTATGAGGATGTATGGGTGTGTGAGTCAATGGAATAGTGAGTGGAGGAGATAAAGGAGAGAGAATCCTCCCTTCTTTTCCTCTCTTTCTTTTCTGCTTCCTCTATCCTTCCACAAAGACTATGAGAAATTCATATGCACAGAATACTATGCTAAGGTTTCAAGGCAGCATAGTCCAAGCTTCCTAGGATTCAATGGTCATTAATTCTCTAAACCAGTGGCTCCCAAAGGTAGGGGACTTTTAACAGCACAGATGTACATGCCCTACCCCAGACCAACAGAATCAGAACAGAAAAGGGGCAGAGTTGAGAACTCTGTGTTTTAAAGTTGAAAGGACACTCTCATGAGCAGCCAGAGAGGACCCCTGCTTTCCTCCCAGGAAGGAATCAAGTGGCCTGATCCAATATTACAAAAGGCTGAGGAGCTTGGTTCCACTCTGTCACTATAATTTGCTCCTTGTGGGTTTTCTCAGACCTTAGGCTTTTTACCTCTAAAATGAAAGTTATGGGGAATTCCTCAGTGGTCCAGTGGTTAGAACTCCATGCCAAAGGCCTGGGTTTCAATTCCTGGTCGGGGAATTAAGGTCTCACAAGCTGCACAGCACAGCCAAAATAATAATAATAATAAAATAAAAAGAGTCCATTGTAGTTTTTTAAAAAGTAAAATGTAGGTTTTGGTAGCACAACGTACAGGGTTTTGGTGGGACTAAATATGGTGATGTAGGTGAACATGCTTTCCAATCCATAAAGGACTGTGCAATATGACCCCCTCCTTTGCTTTCCAAGAGTCTTTCTTCATCTTATTTCCCTCAAGCCCTGGGGAGGAGCTGCCCTACCCCTTGTACTTCATCTGTTCTGGTCCTGCCACTGCTCCATATCTCCCCTCTCTTCTACTCTCTGTGTCCCCACCCATCCCTTCCCTAGCTACACACATGCTTCCATCATTTCGTCTTTAAACTCTTTTTTATTTGGTAGTGCTATTCTCTTAAGCTACAGTTTTATCTCCTTCCTTTCATTCTTCAACGGACTTGAAAATACAGGATACTCTCTCTTCCTATTTTCTCTCTACACTTCTACACCACTCATTAATGGTTAAAAACATCATGTCTACACCCTTGCTGCTCAATGAAAACTGTGCCTCCAAAGCTAACAAGTGGCTGCCAATTCTTTTTTACCATCTAGTTTCAAATATCACCTCTATACAGATGTCCTCAGCTCTGTTATATCTTGAGCTCCAGTTCTTCATTAATATTAATAACTGCTCATTGCGTATACCTGTCCTGTAGCTATGGAAGAACCTCAAATCAGCAGGCCAAGTTGGGAATATCATGTCCCTTTGCATATCAGTTAGGATGGCCTTGGCTGTAGATAGTAGAAGCCTGAGCTAAAAACAGGTTAAAGGATAATTAAATTTTACTGTCTTACATGTTGATAAGTATGGAAACATGATAGTTCTAGGATTGCTTGATTCTGTGGCATCGACAGATCAGGTTCTTTTCATTTGTTCATTTTTCCATCCTCAGTGTCTTGGCTTGGTTTTTTGAACTGGTTCCCCTTTGGGTCTCCAGATAACCACAGCAGTTTCAGATGATGTATGAGTATGCAAAATCAAAAGGCAGGAAAAGGGACTGTTTCTAATAGAACATCTCTTTTAAAGAGCCATAAAAATCCATTCTAGTGGACCTCCAGAATAACTCATGTCTCATTGAGTAGGATCACATTACAGTTCTGTCTAAGCCACTTGTGGGAAAGAGAGATGGGAAGACTGTGGTTCCCTGAGCTTTGCCTAAATCACATGGAAGCTCTATAACTTTAGTGAGAATGAAACAGAAGAGAGGGATGGCTGTTGGATGGTCAAGCAACGGTGCTGCTTATTATTACCACATCCTTAAACAATAACGCCCAATTTACTCATATGCATTATTGGTACCCATACAACCCCACTCCAACCACGCCTGCTTACCATCTTTCTCTATTTCAACCATGCCAAACTACTCCCCCATTCCCTAATCTCAACACCCATTATTATTCCTCTGGGCTCCTTTTCTTAAGTTGTTATATAAACCTAGAATCTGGTTACTGGTTATCTGTTGACATTTTATCAGAGACCTGAGCTGGGTGCTGGGGAGGAGAGCATACTGGTTTTTTCAACCTGATTTGTATCTAGTCATCCTTCTAGCATGGCTCCATTGCAGTTCTTACTGTGCTCTATGTTTCTTTGTTTTCTTTCTTTTTTTGTGTTTTCACTACCCTTTATAAGGCCAGGACTTAGCACAGAGTCAGCACATTGTACGTTTCAATAAGCTTATGTTGGATCAAGAATTAAGTAAGCAGGTTGAGTTATAGGTGGTTGTTGTTTGGTTACTAAGTCATGTCCAACTTTTTTGTGACCCCAGGGATTTTAGGCCACCAGGGTCCTCTGTCCATGTGATTTTCAAGGTAAGAATATAAGAGTGGTTTGCCATTTTGTCCTCCAGGGGATCTTCCTGACCCAGGGATCGAACCTGTGTCTCCTGCATTGGCAGGTGGATTCTTTACCGCTGAGTCACCTGGGAAGCCCATGAATTATAGGTAGCTGTACCTGACTAGATAAGGCCTCCTCTCCTGCAATTCGTCTTCTCCATCTTTCAATACATGCACAGAATTCTCCACTGATGCTTCAAATGTTGTTCAGACCACATGGACCCAGGGAAGATGCCCAGGTATTCCAATGACTGTCTCAGGAACGAGATAGTATTTGGACCAGATAGTGTTTGGAAGGAAGCTATAAAAGAAAGATAGGGCAAAAAAATGGCTTTGCTGTTGTTCAGTCACTAAGTCATGTCTGACTCTTGGTGACCCCATGGACTGTAGCACGCCAGGCTTCTCTATCCTTCATCATCTCCCAGAGCTTGCTCAAACTCATGTCCGTTAAGTCAGTGATGCCATCCAACCATCTCATCCTCTGTCATCCCCTTGTCCTCCTGCCTTCAATCTTTCCAAGCATCAGGGTATTTTCCAATGAGTTGGCTCTTCTTATCAGGTGGCCAAAGTATTGGAGCTTCAGCTTCAGCATCAGTCCTTCCAATGTATATTCAGGGTTGGCCTAAGCAAGGCTATTTCCACACTGCCCCAAATGAAACACCAATATTCTCTGAGGTCAGAATCTTTGAGAAAATTCTACCAAATGCTACAGTTTGTTGATGTACCCCATGGAATATTTAACCAATAAGGGAACTTATGAGAATAAATGAGTTTTTTTTTCCTAAGCAGCATTCATAATACAATGGTGATACTTGAGGGGAGGTGCTGCCTTGATGGGGGGCTGGATGCTGTCCAAGTTCCTGGGAAAGGCGGCCTTCTGTGTACACACATATCTATGTGGCTCATTGCCACCTGGAGGCTGAGCCCCTAAGTGGAATATGAGCATTGTGTTCCAGACAGGGATGCACCGGAATATAAAGCAGCAAAGGAAGTTATTCAGTAAGCTCAGCAGGAACCCTGGTAGTTATTCACCCAGAGAGACCAGAGTTCCTGCAGGTCAGGCTAAAGGCACCTGGGAGGAACCCCTCTACCCTTATGTGCCTATCTTCAGCTAGCCTCCTGTCCCCTGGCCAGCCAGCCACAGCAGTTACTGTGACAGAGCAGTTTGTACTAATAAAGCACACTGCAAAAGCCATCACAGCTTATAGAAAGGGGACAGCTGTTGAGACCCTGTTTCCTTTAAAGTTAGTTGTGCCTTTGGTGGGGCACTTGAGGGTTTCCAGCACACGCTTCTTCCCTCAGCTTTCCTGGTGCCCATGCCTGGCTAAGGGCTTCCCTGATGGCTCAGATGGTAAAGAATCTGACTGAAATGTGGGAAACCTGGGTTATATCCCTCGGTTGGGAAGATCCCCTGGAGGAGGGAATGGTTACCCACTCCAGTATTTTTGCCTGGAGAATCCCATGGACAGAGGACCCTGGTAGGCCAGAGTCCATGGGGATGACAAAAGAGTCTGATACAACTGTGTGACTAACACTGCCTGGCTAATATGGTTTGGAAAATCTGAGAACCAGTCAGGCAGGAACAAAACAAATCGATAGACAGGGAATTATGTCATCAAATGCCCTGTGCACACCTGCCACTTTGGTACTCTTTCCATCTCTTGAAACTCTGTCTCTCCTCTCCCTCCCTAGGCACCCAGATTTCTGTCCCTACACAGAGCTTTCAGGAAAAGATCTGATCTTTGTCATTTACAATGGAACACAAATTTAAGCCCCTCTACTACATCTCCTGGTCTTCCCAGGTGCGCTAGTGGTAAAGAATTTACCTCCCAATACAGGAAACAACGGAGAAGTGGGGTTGATCCCTGGGTGGGGAAAATACCCTGGAGGAGGGCATGGCAACCCACTCTAGTATTCTTGCCTGGAAAATCCCATGGACAGAGCAGTCTGGTGGATACAGTCCATGGGGTCGCATGAAGTTGGACACGACTGAAGCAACTTAGCAGGCACGCACATATTACATCTCCCAGGAATACTTCCAGTGAAATCAGCTACTACCTGTAGAATGAAAGAAGTTCTCTGTTTGTTTCAAGCCTCCCTGATTAGATGTGCTGTATGAGCACACACAGAGGCACATGTCTGCGGCATTTAAATGCCAGTATTTCACGGCCTTTGATCCCTACAACAGTCAAATGAGATAGAAGAGATATTCTTGGCATCTTCATTGACTAGAAAAAGAAACCGTAGTTGTGACTGAGCAGATAAGATCCCATTGGCAAAAGAGTCCCATGGCTGTTGGGTAGCAAATGGTCCCAGAGCTCCATCCTGAAGCCAGGATCCTCTAAGTCAGAGGTCCCCAACCTCTGATATCTAATGCCTGATGATCTGATGTGAAGCTGATGCAATAGAAATAGAGTGCGCAATAAAAGTAATGTGCTTGAATCCTCTTGAAACCCTCCTCCGCCCGGGTCCATGGAAAAATGGTCTTCCATGAGACCGATCCCTGATGCCACAAAGGTTGGAGACGACTGCTCTAAGTGACAAAGCCTCATGTGACCTTACCCTCCTCTGTGCCAGGTCCTGGTAGCTAGGTGCCCAGGGCACCATATCATACCATATTCTGTGTACCAGGACGCCTGACTAGCTCAGATACCACAGAGGAGACTAGCAATACTGTGAGTTACAGTTCAGTTCATTTTAAATGAGTGTTTCCCCGAAAGTAGTCGATCTCTTACCAGTGCTTTTGGGCTCATGGCTTTCCCTTGCTCCTCTATGATCCTTGAGTTCCTCCACATCAGATTTGATGTTCCCACTTGCTCCCAGCTTAAAAGACCCTCTTCCCCATCTTTGTTTTCTTTGTGTGGTCTTCCCAGACCCTAGGTGAGAGGGCTGTGGACCAGGGTGTCTCTCATCATCACTGGGCGTGAATAATTTGTGTCTGCAAATTGCTGAAGATGAACTGGGGAAGGCAAAGAAAAAAGTCCTTTTGGAGGCAGAGGCGACCACAGAAATACTGTGCTCCGTGAAATAGATAAGCAGAAGAGCTGTTTATTCCCTTGGTGGCGTGAGGCCCGGCTTTGAGGCAGATAAATCTTTGCTGGTAATACAGTACTTAAACCAGAACTGACACCTTTTTATATCAACTGCAGAGAATTGCTTTTGTGAGGCTCGGATACAAAGGCTGCCGCTGCTCTTTCTTGCATATCAATTCCAAGGCAGCCTGTTGCTTATCTCATACCTGCCCTTTGGGTAGCTGCCTCTGGTCTCAATGTAGCATCAAGGTCTGAGAAGGGCAGAGGAGAGGAGAGATGACCCTGAAATGAAAGGGACAATGAGACAAAGCGGGGAGACACTGGATGGAGTTAGGGGATGTCCTCTCTGCCCCTCCCACCTCCTGATTCCTAAGCAAGAGCCACTGGCACCAGCTGGCTGGGGGCACAGCAGATGGGCATTCACTGTGCACACAGCCTTGGCCAGGCACTGTGGCCCCAGGGCAAATGGGCTCAAATTATTTTTAACTGTGTTCTTTAACAGACAGTGAAAACATAATTCTGAATACAAATTGGAAAATACTGATAAGCAAAGAGAAGAAATGTATTATACATATATATTTTGTTATGTATGCTTCCAAGGGTAAATATACATATATATAGTAATGTATTTATGTATGTGTATATATATGTGTGTGTGTGTGTAAATACATGTATGTAAGTATATATGCATGCATGCTCAGTCACTTCAGTAGTGTCTGACTCTCTGTGACCCCATGGGCTATAGCCTGCCAGGTTCCTCTGTCCATGAGATTCTCCAGGCAAGGGTATTGGAGTGAATTGCCATGCCCTCCTCCAGGGGATGTTCCCAACCCAGGGATCAAACCTTGTCTCCTGGGTCTCCTGCACTGCAGGCCAATTCTTTACCCACTGAGCCATCTGGGAAGCCACCTGGGGCTGCAGTGCCTGGCCAACCAACCTGTAATGGACCAAATGTCTGTGCCCCCTTCCGTTCATATTGGAGATGGGTCTTTAAGGAGGTCATTAAGGTTAAATGAGGTCACAAGGGTGGGTTCTCATCCAGTAGGATTGGTGATCTTGTAAGAAGGCGTATCAGAGAACTTCCTCTTTCTTTGTCAAATGAGGACATAGCAAGATGTGGTCAGGCATCTGCAAGCTGGGAAGAGAATCTCACCAGAAACTGAAAAGGCTGGGACCTTGATCTGGGACCTCCAGCCTCTAGAACTGTGAGAAATAATTTTCCGTTGCTAAAGCCACTAAGTCTATGGCAGCACTAGCAGACCAAGACACATGCTCTACATAGAATTTTGCCTCCGTGTTCATACTGAATGCATCAGGCACATCTCTCTAGCACACATACTCCCATGACCTCATGAAAGGAGCTAAGTTTGTCACTCTATTCTCACACTCAGGAACCTCTGTGGCTCTTAATCACCTTTTCATTTCTCTGTTCGGCTGCGGGACTTCCTTCATCTTGCCCTTTCCACCCAACTGAACTCTTTCCAATGGAGATAAGGTGGAATCTGTAGACATGATTTTGGCATAAACAATTATAGTTATATGACTTTTCCCAGTGAATCTCTAACCCCCAAATCAGTGTGTTTTCTTATAAAGCAAGCTAATAATTTTGGCATCTTATGAATAAGGCAAGAACTAAGTTGGAAAATACTTATCAGCATGGTGGCTGGTAAATAGCAGATGCTCAACTCAAGCAAAACTGGGTGTTTGTGCACACTAGTGTCTTCAGTGTCCTGTGGTTTCCTTCTCAGGGAGCATCTCCTGGGGCCTTGACTGGTTAGGTGTCCAGTCTGGCTCATTTCTCCTTCCCAGCTGGAGGTGGGTTTGGGTGCACCTTTCTTTGTTCTACTTACCTTGATTCTTCTCAGCTGTCCCTGTCCCCTCTGATCTCAAAAGTTCTTCAACTTCCAAGACTGTGCAACAGGAAGGAGCTCTGGTCCTATGAATAGTTTACAGTTCCCTAAATATATTCGAGGGCTGCCCAGGTGGCTCAGCAGTAAAGAATCTGCCTGCCAATGTGGAAGACTCAGGTTCAGTCCCTGGGTGGGGAAGATCCCCTGGAGAAGGAAATGGCAACCCACACCAGTATTCTTGTCTGGGAAATCCCATGGATAGGGGACCTTGGGGGGCTACAGCCCATGGGGTCACAAAAGAGTCAGACATGACTTGGTGACTGAACAACAACAGTAAAACAAATTCACAGGCCCCTTTTGATGTGGAGGGTTCCATAGTTTGCCTTGAGATACTGGCAGTGGATGATAGATAACATACTAAGGAAGTCACTTTGCACTCTAAGTCATGGGTCTAGGATGGACCAGACCAAGGTCCTTACCTGGCCCTGTTTCATGACAGTCCTTAGAAAAGATCACTTTGGCAATTGTCCCAGGAATCGATATTACTCTTTCCAAGCCCAGTCATGGGGCATGAATTGCACACCTTCCAAAGCACTAGCTCCCTGCAGGGCCAGCACATCGCTTATGGCACAGAACCTGTACTTGTGGGCACTTGGCAGAGCTGGAAGCTCAGGTCCCCTGCCAATCCGTAGCTTCCTTCCCAAGCAGCTGCCACCGCACAATGGCATTAACATAAAACACAACTCGTCAGAGGCACATTTAATTTACAGTGATTATACTATCTATTATACAACACAGTTTTAAGTACTACAAGCTCCCTGGAGAACAGGGGGAAAAAATGCTTGTGAAAAGAACCCAACCCTCTCCAAAATCACATAATAACAGAAGAATCTCGGTAACAAAATACAATTCATGGCACAATAAATAGTGCATTTTAAAGTACTTAACATTTCTCAAGTCTCTATTTCATTCCCATCAGGATCTCAGTTTATATCTAGTGGAGAAAAAATAAGTATATCAACAATTTAGAATTCTGAGAGACAATTAGAACTGAATGTGGTGGGTTTTTTTTTTTTAAACAGGAGAATGAATGTTCCAGGGTGAATGTTGGGTAGGTTTCCAATTGGATGGAGCAACTGTGCTCTGTTGGTGCACCCCAGCCAGCCCTGGAATCCCACACCACGTCCTTGCCCTGAGGAAACTCTAAGCCTTCCATGCAGATGGTCTACAGGGATGGCACAAGGATAAGAACTCTGATGTCTCTAGTCTTGATTCCACCATTCTCTAGTCATGTGACCACTCTGATCCTCAGTTATCTCATCTGTAAAAGGGGGATAATACCAGCCCAATCAGATATATCATGAGAATTAGATAAGATTTCATAGTTAGCCAAGTGCCTGACTTATAGCAGGAGCTCAGTAATCCTTTATTCCTTTCTTGCTATATCTCCACCTCCTACTCCCTTTCCTCTTGGAGTAACTGGAGAGGTCATGCTTTTCCTAAAGGAATGAGTCATGAAAAGTGAGCTTCAAGGTGACCCTGGGGAGATCTTAGAGACCAGAGTGTGTTCAACAGCTTTCAAGCAGCTTCCGCATCTTTCCAGTGTGCATCAGCCTAGAGGCATGTGCAGGTATGCACCCTGTCTGAAGCAGAGGGCTGGACTGGGTGGTCTGTGATCCGAAACAGTCCTGTCCTGGCTCCCCAAACCACTAGAGTCTAAGGAGTCCTCTGTGTGTGTAAACAGTGCAGAACAGCCCTAAGTTGACGGGAGGACGAATGTGGTGAGGGCATCGAGAAAGGAGTCAAACGCCCTCCCTGTCTGCCCAGTGGAAAGGAGTTACGGACAGCCACACCTGAATTCACTGCCCCTGGCTCACATCTGCCCTGGATGACAATTGCTCCCATTCTTCAGGGAAAGAGGAGGAATCTCAGCCTCTCTTCATAGCTTGGTTAGCAAACTTTATTTTGCTAAGTCAAGATGGGTTTTACATCACTCAATGCAACATTTGTGCCCTGGATCCCTGTGCTGTGTTGAATGCCAGGCCAGACACAGAGTCAATACAAAGATGAACAAGATTGTCATCTTTATTTTGGGGCATAACATATATACACTACTCTATATAAAATATCTTCCCTGGTGGCTCAGATGGTAAAGAATCTGCCTGCAATGTGGGAGACCAAAGTTTGATCCCTGGGATGGGAAGATCCCCTGGAGAAGGGAATGGCAACCCACTCTTGTAGTCTTGCCTGGAGATTCCCCTGAACAGAGGAGCCTGGTAGGTTATAGTGCATGGGGTCACAAAAAGTTGGACACGACTGAGCAACTGACATATATAAAATAAACAAGAGGGACCTACTGTATAACATAGGGAACTATATTAAAGATTTTTAAATAACCTATATTGGAAAAGAACCTGAAAAAGAATATTTTATATATATAAAGAATTATATATATGGAACACATGTATGCCTGTGGCGGATTCATTTTGATATTTGGCAAAACTAATACAATTATGTAAAGTTTAAAAATAAAATAAAATAAAATAAAAGAATTAATATGCTATATGTAGAATTAAGACTATTATATGTATTATTATATATTCTATAATATATATATATTATATTCTGAATCACTTTGCTGTAAACACCTGAAACTAACACAGCATTGTAAATCAATTATACTTCAGTAAAAAGGACCATTATCCTGCTTTGTGGAGGACACATTTCAGACAGTATGCTGTGCTGTGCTGTGCTTAGTTGCTCAGTTGTTTCCGACTCTTTGCAACCCCGTGGACTGCAGCCCACCAGGCTCTGTCCATGGAGATTCTCCAGGCAAGAATACTGGAGTGGGTTGCCATGCCTTCCTCCAGGGGATCTTCTCAACCCAGGGATCAAACCTAGGTCTCTTGCATTGCATGTGGATTCTTAACCATCTGAGCCACCAGGAAAGCCCAAGAATACTGGAGTGGGTAGCCTATCCCTTCTCCAGGGGAACTTCCCAACCCAGAAATCTAACTGGGGTCTCCTGCATTGCAGGTGGATCCTTTACCAGTTGAGCCACCTGGAAAGCCTTTCAGACAACATACAGGAGACTGAAACACTGCACGGTAAGGTGTGTACCCTCACGGAGCTAAAACAAACTGAGATACAAGCATTCAAAAGTTCAAGGTAGGGTGCCTCTTCTGAAGTGGAGGAAGATCTCAGCTAAATGGGACAGGTCACGTTTGGGTCTGCTGAAGACAGTAGTACTGCTGCTGCTGCTGCTAAGTCGCTTCAGTCGTGTCTGACTCTGTGCGACCCCACAGACGGCAGCCCACCAGGCTACCCCATCCCTGGGATTCTCCAGGCAAGAACACTGGAGTGGGTTGCCATTTCCTTCTCCAATGCATGACAGTGAAGAGTGAAAGTGAAGTCGCTCAGTCGTGTCTGACTCTTAGAGACCCCATGGACTGCAGCCCACCAGCCTCCTCCGTCCATGGAATTTTCCAGGCAAGAGCACTGGAGTGGGGTGCCATCACCCAGCCTTAATCCTCATGCTGTTCTTTACACTGGTTTTCTTAGATCCACATTCCTGGGGGGGAATGTGATATGACCTTCATAAACTAGAAACAGTTACTTAATCCATAATCATTCTTTTCTGTATTAAGTGAGAGAAGTAGATATCAGTCAGTCCACACATACTTACTTTGCAACTTAATACATGCCCAGTAGCTGGAGAGTTGAGCTCTGTGGGGGATATAAAGCAATAACCAATGTGAATAATATTTAACAGTTCACAGAGCACTTTATCATATATTCTGTAACTCTCACAACAAACCTGTGCCATCAAGAAAAATACAGATATAAATATGGAAATAGAAAAGTGAAAGTATTAGTCACTCAGATGTGTCTGACTCTTTGCGACCCTATGGACTATAGCTTGCCAGGCTCCTCTGTCCATGGAATTATCCAGGCAAGAATACTGGAGTGGATTCCCATTCCCTTCTCCAGGGGATCTTCCTGATCCAGGGATTGAACCCGCGTCTCCTGGGTCTCCCTCATGGCAGGCTGATTCTTTATCATCTGAGCCACCTGGGAAGCCCAGATATGAATATTTTGTTATTTTAATCTTCATTATTATGATCTTCATCTTACAGAGAGAACCCCGAGGCACAGAAACATTGTGTTCTGCTCCAGTTTGCACAGCTAATACGTACTGAAGTCCGGAAGCCAGGTCTCCGGATTCTAAATCCTCGGTGCTCTTTACACAGTTCCTTGCTGCCTCTTACAAATACATGCTAGCAGAAGTATGGTGTTTGAAGATTATTGCTGAAATATCCAGAACTGTATGCAATATGAATTCCAGAAATCTTGCTGACCCTCGGGTTGCATATATACATGAAAGGAGAAATAAATCATCCATTCTGCTCGGAAAGCTCCCAAGTCCAAATGTTTCTTCATCCTAATGAAGTGCCAACATGGTCTCATAGATTAGCTGTTGCATTGGCCAAACTTCACCCTTCTTTCTGGCTCTTCTGTTCCTGTTGCTTCACTGAGTTAATAGCCTTTACATAAAAGTAAAAACTGGCCTCTTCTTTCAGATTTCTCTTAGTCCTACTTGACCTCTTTCTAAGCCACCAAATGCTGCCCTCATACTCCTTATGAAGTTCCCATCAGGCCCCTAGGGTATGTCTGGGGACAGGTCCAAAGATACTTATATTATAACCCACATTGTCTCTGTTGTTGCTATAGGCTGGAATAGATTGCATTTAAGATTATACCATTCAGCTTTGCATAATTATTAATACAAATACTTTTTATGGATTTTTCTTCAAAATAAAAAATACAAATAACCACGTATCATTTAGTTCATGTTCATTGGGCACAAATAAGTCTTACCTTGTTAGAGTCTAGAACTCAGCCACTGGCTTTGACCATCAGGGCAATGCTGGGATTTGGAGCCAAAAGAAATCTGTTCATGGATTAGAGATAAGTTTGTTTGGTGCAAGTGAGGCTGAAGAAGTTCAGAACATTAGGAGGATTTCAAATGGAAAAAAAAAAAATATTGTAGTCTAGCTTGTTGACTATTTCCATCTAGGAGGAAAGGAAAAAAAAAAAAAGACTTGAACAAGTAAAGCCAACCCACGATGTCAGAATCACTTACCGAATAGCTGGAAAATAAGCCAATTTAGCAAAAAGATAGGAAGTTCAGAGGTGAAGTAGATCTGCCTTCATTTCATTGTTTTCTATTTCATACCTGTATGTGCATGGTATAGTTTAGGGATTTATTGGAAGGGAAAAGGGTGGGAAGAAAGAAGGGAGGGAGGGAAGAATGTAGGAAGGCGGGATGATCATCAAGACTTGGAGATCTTGCGTTAGAGTAAAATCAGGAAGACATCAGCTAAAATGGTTTCAAAGAGAAAGAAAGCCCCACAGACAAGGATGCCTTCACCCCATTTTTCTTTTGCACAAGTGCATAAAGGGATATAAGAGTAAAAGACCGGATGTCTGTGGCTTTCTTGAAGCCGGGTCTTTACAGAAGAATTGCAAAAGCAGAGAAGAGAATGGAGAGGGAGGAGAGGGATACTAAAAGAAGGAAAGAGAGGGATACTAAAAGAAGAAAAGAGAAGATAGAAGAAAGGAGAGGAGGGAGGGTGTTGTTAGGAAAGAGAAAGAAATAGAGAAATTAGGAACAATAAAGAGAATGTTTTAAAAGGATGTAATTTAGGGAAGAAGGAAAAAAAAGAAGCACAAAGATAAAATGTGATTCCATTCTAAGGATGTTGTCACTGTGGGTACATGGGTGTTTTGGGGGAAGAAGAGGGAGCCCAGGCCATTGTGCAACTATTATTATATAATTAAATCTAATAACTGTAATTCACTGGGAGAGGTCACTGCCTGCATTCTGGATAGACTCTGATTTGATGAGACTGATGTTTCTTGTATTCATGTTGCCTGATGAGGGGCCAGGATGGTGGGAGGGCTCAGTTAGGAGGAATGAAAGGAATAGAGGATGAGTTGACTTGTTCCCCCTCCAGCTTTCCTGAATAGAGGCTGCTCCAGACTCAATCACATTTGATTATTCTCATTTATAATTCTCCCAGTCATAGCCTTGTCTCTCCATTAATTATGGCGATTAGTTTGAACTATTGTTGACACTAATTAGACTGTGAGCAACGTATTTGGGCTGCCCATTGGTTGGCATTCAGAAAGGAGAGAGACGGTGGGTAAAAAGTGGAGAAAGGGCCAGGGCTTACTCTGTCTAGACTTGGGCAGGCGCAGAGAAACGAGTGGTGCTAGCTCAGCCACAGCAAGAATAAGGGTCACTGGATTTGACCCCACCTTCCTCAGGCTACTCTTCTGCGCCTACCCAACCTTTGCTTGCTGCTTGCTCTCATGCCCTAGTGTTTCCACATAGACATTGTGCACATCCCTGTCTGAACATATGTCCATGCTGTCTCCTCCCCCTGAAATGCTTGCCTCCTGTCTTTCTATCAAATCAAAACCCAAAGATCTTCAGGATCCAGCTGATGACCCCGTATTCTCCACAAAATCTTCCCTGACTATTATAATTCCAATTACTTTCATTCTGTTTTGAATTCTGTTGCTATTACCGTAGGGTAGCTTCATTAAGAACATGAGATTTGGAGTTAGCAAAACTTGCCTTTGAGTCCCAGTTCTAATATTATTAAGACATATACAAGTTACTTAGCTTTAGTTACTTAACCAAAAATAATTTTGGAGGTGGGAGGAAATTGGAATACAAAAAAAATATATATATATATAAGCAATGCAAGAGGGGAATTGCTATTTAGAAATCCAAGAGTTGCTCCTCCATTAAGACTATCATCAACATCTACCCAAGAGAAAAGAGTGATTCAGTAGTTAGAATAAGTTGTGTTGGAACCAGAAAGTTTTACTCAAGGTTGACCTTTGGTAGCCCCAAAGCTGTTAGATTCTTGCTGCTTTTTGGACTCTGAGTTTATTGTTGGGAAGAAAGAAAAGGATTATAAGAGAAAGAGAAGCTTACCTACACCTATGATGGGGAAAGGAAGATAAGCACTAAAATGATTATATTTAGGAGTTATGGTTCATAGAACATTTATGTATCTATTAACAGTACTGTGATAGACTCTATGGAGGAAGCTTGAGAAGGACAGGTTGGCTTGATCTCCATCCTGGGTTTATTTTTGTTGTTCTCATTCAGTTCATTTGACAGACAACACCCACAGACAGTCAGTGGGTGTTGACTATGCACCATTTGCTGGACTAGAAAGGTTCAAAGTCACACAAGAATTCCTCCCTGTCCTCATGGGCTCAAAATCTACAGAGAGATTGGGTTCCCTTCACTGAGGTCTGCATGGGCAGGGAGCAAACTCTCTGGTGACTAAGAAAGAGATCTATTTGCAAGGCAGTAATAGAGATTCAGATGTAGTGAACGAACTTGTGAATATGTGGAAGAGGAGGAGATGGTGGGAGAAATTGAGAGAATAGCATTGACATATACACATTATCATGTGTAAAATAGATATCTAGTGGGAAGCTGCTATGTAGCACAAGGAGCTCAACTCAGTGCTCTGTGATGACACAGAAGGGTGAGATGTGGGGGGTGGGAGGGAGGGAGGCCCATGAGGGAGGGAGTATATGTATACATATAGCTGATTCACATTGTTGTACAGCAGAAACTAACACAACATTGTAAAGCAAGTATATTGCAATAAAAATATATTTATAAATGTAATTAAAAAGAAGACTGGGAAAGTTGTTCCCTAGCCAGACCTGGTCCCAGGCTGATGAGAGATTTGTAGACAATTCTGAAGGATTTTGCTCAACTGTAGAGTCAGGTCATTACAAGACAATAGCAGAGTCAGCTCTGCTGCTTGACAAGCAAATTGGGGAGCACAGAAGTCACAGTTTTCCTTGGTTCTTGCCCTTCTTCCTCAAGGAACACTGTTCATTCTCTGCATCTGAGGTTTTTTTCTACTTTTTCTGGAAAGTGCTAGAGGAAAAGGAAAAGCAAAATCTTTCCTTGAGTTGGACAGAGCACCAGAGTAATTAGCACATTAAGACAACTTACAGTGTGAGAGAAGCATAAATATTAAGCTGCAGCTGTTGGTGCTGGACAATAATGGATTTGGAAGAGGAAATCCTGGCCTTCAATGTATATGGAAAAAAGGGCTTTGAGAATGGAAAAGCATCCACCTAGCGTTATTGTTCTTGTTGATGGTGTTGATGTTGACTGAGCCAAGACAGCCTGCACCACAACAGGAATCCGGGCAGCAAAGAAACCCTAGACATCTTTGCTTCTCAAGACCTCTTCCAGTAATCAGATTTCTTCCTTTCTTTGATGTCTGGCTGGACCAAAGCAGGTGTGAAATGACATGCCAGTGCCAGAGACCACACTCCCAGAAGTACGAATAGTACACAGGGACTGGAGGAAGGAATAGACAGAGTGAAATGCAAGCAGAGTGTCTTACCTGTCTGAAATGAGTCCAGTGGCTGAGCAAATCCAGTACACCAGTCTGTCTTCATACAACATCTTTCTTATTAATAATGTAAACATGATGGAGGCTGTTATTGATCTTCGATACCTAAATCTTACTTCTCTATGAATAAAAAATGCAGTAAGATCTCAGAAATAACCTAAAGACCATAGCCTGGGTCTAAATGACAGGGATAAATTACAGTACGCTGCACAAAACTGAGAACTGTTAATGGCTAGCAGTCCCAGTTTGCTTACTAACTGGTTTACAGAAGCTCAAAACTGGAGCTGCTGGGGATCCAGCCAAGAAGATCTCTGACCCCAGCCCCTCTGTGGCCTGCAGGACAGCACCAGATCCATCACTGTCAAAGGCCCTGCACTGATAAGAGCCATGCTTCTTTGGTCTGATATACTTTCATGCTTCCACTTTTATTGATGTGTATGTGGGGGGTGGGGGGAGGGGATTTAGCTTTTCTTCCTTCAGTGGGATTTAAGATGTTGTATAACATTAAGCATGATATAAAATGGGAAAATTAAACTGTAAAATATCAGTGGATTTGGAGAAGGGAATGGCAATCCACTCCAGCATTCTTGCCTGGGAAATCCCATGGACAGAGGGACCTAGTGGGGTTGCAAAGTCTATGGGGTTCCAAAGAGTTGGACATGACTTAGTAACTAAAAAACAACAACAACAAATACCTAAGATAAGTTATCTACTCTAGCTGGAGTGAGTTTAGTTCTGTGTTTCATTGCATGTACACACACACACACACATACACACACACACACACACACACACATATATATATATATATATACTTCCCAGGAGGCTCAGTCGTAAAGAATTTACTTGCCAATGCTGGAGACTTGGGTCCAATCCCTGGGTTGGGACAATCTGCTGGAGAAGGAAATGTCAACCTATTCCAGTATTCTTGCCTGGGAGAGCCCATGGACAGAGGAGCCTGGTGGGCTATAGACTATGGGGTTGCAAAAGAGTCAGACATGAGTTAGCTACTAAACAACAACAAACAACTATATATATATATATATATATATATAAATGAAATTTGCTCAGTCATGTCTGACTCTTTGCAACCCCATGGACTATACAGTTCATGGAATTCTCCAGGCCAGAATACTGGAGTGGGTAGCCTTTCCCTTCTCTAGGGGATCTTCCCAACCCAGGGATCAAACCCAGGTCTCCCGCATTGCAGGTGGATTCTTTACCAGCTGAGCCACAAGGAAAGCCCATAAATATATATTCTACTGAAGGCACTTTCTCTATTTTGGCCCTATTTTCACTCTGATCACTTACATAGAACTTGCCTTCTTTCAATGTCCCACTGTGGTGCAGTCCACAGGATTTAGGTGTATTGCTTGACTTTGATGCCAGAAGGATTTTTAGGATATCTGCTGCATGCAATGGAGAAATGAAGTGAAGGTAATGAAGCATCTCTATCAACTCAACTCTGTTTGAGACCTCTCAGTGGTACCTCTGCTTCTACAAGAAGTGGCCTTTTCTAGATACAGCCTGTTTTCATGTTCCTTTCCTGTCTTCCAATTCTAGCAAACAACTGTTTAGCCTCCATTTTCATCTTGGATAAATGAGTTCTTTGGAGCCTTTTGATTTTTTGTCTCTGATCTAAAGTCTAGAAGACATGAACATCCCACATATTCATTCTGTCTCTCTCTCTGTTTCTCATATTGCTTTACCCAACTCCTTCAGAGATCCATGTCTATTGGATACCCTTTTTAATAGCTCTTTGTTGCTGCTTCTTTCTTTCCACTGGATGATTCCATCTGCTTCTTTTCTGTAGGCTTCATTCCTTCACTTCAGGTCTTGCTATAGATACAAACAACACTGAAGCAGGAGGCAGGCTCTGTGGTCTGTTAACAACCTTGATGAGTCATTTCCCTGACCTCCTGGACATTAACAGAAGACTTTGAACTAGATGATCTCTAAAGCTCTTCCCAGAGCTCAGAAATAGTTTTCCCCCTTAAGCATTTCCATGAAATTGTTCTTTTAAAGGTTAAAATTATTTTCTAATTGCAAATCTGATAACTTTTCTCAGTGATCAACCTACTTGACCTTTGGGGCAACATTTAATTATTGATTTAGTTTTCCTTCCTGGAACTTGCTGCTTCTTCTCCTTTCAGTGCCCTCGGCTCTCGTTTACTTAAGATTTCTCATCTGACACTCTTCACATATCCTCAGTTTTCTCTTCCACATCACCAAATATCAAAAAATCATAGAACGTCTCCAGAATATTAAAACCAAGAACAAAACATAAGAAAAAATGGAGCCCTAAGAATCTCATATCCTCAGGAGTTAGCATTCACATATGAAAGTCAGAAAAGTTTATTTTTAGATGTGGTTCAGAAATGTAACCACCAGTTTATCTCTTATGAATTAAAACTACACAGAGAATTGAAGATATAATGAATAATAATGATGGAAATGAATGAAACAATTAAAATGATAGCTGTTTAAAATAGAATTACTAATGATCAATAAAACTAAGTAAATATAGAATTATCAAATTAATTGTTATAGTTGTAAAATGTAATGCAAATGTCAAAAAGTATATTTTTACAAGAGAAGACACATAATATGAATAATAATTTTGTGAGGAAAGAAACAATTAGGAGCAGGCTAAACTTTAAATGTAAGTGAAAATGTTAGTCACTCAGTCATGTCCACTCTTAGGGACCTCATGGACTTTAGTCTACCAGGCTCCTCTGTCCATGGAATTCTCCAGACAAGAATACTGGAGTGAGTTGCCATGCCCTTATCTAGGGGATCTTCTCCATCCAAGGATCGAACCAGGGTCTCCCTCATTGCAGGCAGATTTTTTACTATCTGATCCACCAGGTCTAAATTTTAAATAATCAAAGTTATTAGAATTAGTTTCTTCATTACCATTGATAACTAGGAAAATAGAGTCAATTATTTTACAGACTAAAATTGTATAGCCTAAATGTAATGTGAATATAGCTAAATCATAAGAGGAGAAAAAAGGAGGAAAATATTTTTAAAAAAGGAATAAAGCACAAAGTAAGATGATAGTAGATAGCAAAATATATCAGTCTTTAAAATAAATACCCAAAATCACAAATTTACACATAAGGCACAAAATCTTAAAACTGCTAGAGTAAAACATAGGAGACAATCTTCAAGAATTAGGCATAGGTAAATTCTTTAACAGTACACAAAAAATTTCCATTAAAAATGGACAAATTAGACCTCTTCAAATAAAAAGCTTTTGCTCCATGAAATGCCTTGTTAAGAGGATAAAAATAGCAAACTACAGATTGGGAGAAAATATTATCAAATTACTCACCTGACAATGGAGTTCTATCTACAATATATATAAAGAACCCTCAAAACTCAATAGTTGAAAACCAACAACTGAAAAAACACGAAAGAAGAGGTGAATGGCAAATAAGTACTTGAAAAGATGTTCAATATTATAAGCCATTAGAGAAATACAGATGAAAACCACAATGATATATCACTATGTACCCAGTAGAATGGCTAAAACTTTTTTAAAGATAAGATAAAATGCTGAAAAGGATGTGGAAAAGGTAGATCTGGTGTGAACTGCTGATGGAAATATAACATGATACAACTACTCTGGCCTATAGCTGGGTAGTTGCTTATAAAACCAAACATGCACTTTTAATGACTCTGGTAATTAAATTTTTGGACATTTATCCCAGAGAAATGAAGACTTGTGCTCACAAAAACCTGTACGTGAATATACACAGCAGCTTTATCTGCAATAGTCCCAAACTGGAAACAATCCAATATCTTTTGGTGGGTGAATGGTTAAACAAACCCTGGTATATCTTTGCCATAGAATACTACACAGCAACAAACAGGAAATAAGTAGATCATGAATACAACTTGGAAAGCTCTTAAAGGTGTGATGCTTAGTGAAAAAGCCAATCTGAAAAGGTTAACATTGCATGATTCTAAATACAACATCCTCAAAACGACAAACTCATGTAAATAGAGGACAGATCAGGGGCTGCGCTGAAACAAGGACGAGGTTGGGGGCATGGTGGTGGCTATGACTATAATCGGATACTACAAGGGAGTCGCTGTGGGTGAGAAAACAGGTCTGTATCTTGATTGTGGTGGTGGTTCTACAAGCCTACATACAGGATCAAACTGCACAGAATTGTATATACATGCACATGAGTCCTTGTAATATACTGGTAAAATCTGAATACAGTTTGTAGTCTACTTAGTCACAGATTAGCTTGTATTATAGTTACAGATGTTGACAGTTATAGAAGTTGAAGCAAGCTGGGCAAAGAATTCAAGGGACTCTAGATGCTGTTTTTGCAACTTCCTGTGAATCTATAATTATTTCAGAATTTAAGTTAAAAATAAATAAATGATATATATTTCCTTTTTCGTCTGATTAGAGGGTCTAGAATCCAGTTCTTGGATTTTAATAGCATGCTCCAGTAAAAAGAAGCAGGGCTCCTTAAGAAATGGTTGATTTTAGGACTAGGGCATGAAATGTATAAGATGAGTCTGGAGTATCTTTTTTGTAAAGGAAGACTTAGAAAGTCAATTTTTCTTAAAAAGATTAAACATTGACTGCAAAACTAATTCAATTCACTTTAATAATATAAATGGTATTTATATATTTATAACTGACAAACACTTCACATGTATAAAAAGCATAAATAGAATAAATGTATATTAAATACTTATATGACTGTTTGAAATAGTACCAGTTCAATGGTTTATTTTATTTCTTTATTTGCTCTAGATTTGTTTTAAACTCTCTTAAAACTATCATTAGGGCTTCCTAGGTAGCTCAGTGGTAAAGAATCCAACTGCCAATGAAGGAGATGCAGGAGATTCAGGTTCAATCCCTGGGTCATGAAGATCTCCTGGAGAAGGAAATGGCAACCCACTCCAGTATTCTTGCCTGAAGAATTCCATGGACAGAGGAGCCTGGAGGGTTACAGTCCATGGGGTTGCAAAGAGCACATACACACACAGAAATATGGTAATTCTTATTCTGACCAACAAGTTCTCTTATCAAACTGAAAAAAAAATAGTTATGATCAAGTAGTTTAAAAAGTTCAAATTTATGATCAATTAGTTTTTGGTCAGAGCATTTTAATTAGTTACATTTTATGAAGTGATTCAAATTTGAGCTGTTGGTCATCAGGGTAATCCCATTTTTGTTGAAAAATGTAGCTGTCCTATCTATGGACTTTTAGATCCATGCTTTTTACATAGTAGCCACATGAATGAGAAGAATTTCAGAAGTTAGGGGAGCAAAACTAGATAAGGGATTTACAAAAAAATGAATTATAGGATCTGATTTATGTCACAAGCATCTTAATATATCTGAAAGTGAGTAAGTGCTAAAGTAACAAACAAAATAGTAATAGCAGTTTGTCAAAGGGACACACGAACCATCTGCAAGAACTCTAAACAGACAAAAGTGAAAAGATTACAGTAACAAAATAAACATACTATTGAATTTAATGTGCATTATAAAATAATCTGAGTCCATACCAACATGAAAAAAAAAAGCTGGATAAATAAAGGGTTGAGAAGAACCAAGTCACCTGTTCTGAATTCCAAATAATTTAGGTAAATATTCCACTCTTAAGGGAATGGAGCATACCTGATCCCTCTTAAGACTAGGCTGCACATAGAGACTAACTTCCAAAGACTACAATACTGAGGGGATTCCCTAGTGGCCCAGTGGCGAAGACTCTGGGCTCCCAGTGCAGAGGGCCCAATTTCAATCCTTGGTGAGAGAGCTAGATCCTACAAGTTGCAACTGAGAGTTTTCATGCCTCAACTAAAGATCTCACATACTGCAACTAAGACTTGACAGCTAAATTAAATATATATATATATATATATATATTTATATAAAACAAGACAAAGAGTACAGTACTAAAAAGGAAGTCAAAGAGTAACTTTACGGTGGAGAAAGCTGACAAATCAGATAAAGTTCATATCAACAATGATAAGCCAAGTTAATAGTATGAAACCTTGACATAACGTGATGAGAATGGGATTTTAACTTTGTGCCCTTTCTCCCTAAAGCTCATACTTTCAGGAAAAAAAAACAAAAACATCAAACAAATCCCAACTGAGAAGCACTCTGCTGTATATTTGACCAGTAGTCCTCAAAATGATCAGTGCCAACAAAAACTAGGAAAGTCTGAGACACTGTCACAACCAAGAAGAGCTTAAGAAGACATGACAATTTAATATAATATGATGTCCTAGATGAGATCTAGAACAGGAAAAAAAAGTCAGGACATAAAACAAAGAAAAATTCAACGTAATTTAACAATGATGTACCAATATTGGTTAATTAGCTATGTGTTATACTAATGAAAGGGCTTCCCTGGTGGTTCAGCTGGTAAAGAATCCACCTGCAATAGGAGACCTGGGTTTGATCCCTGGGTGGGGAAGATCCCTTGGAGAAGGGAAAGGAAATCCACTCCAGTGTTCTTGCCTGGGAAATCCCATGCACAGAGGAGCCTGGCGGGCTACAGTCTATGGGGTCACAAAGAGTCAGACATGACTGAGCAACTAACACTTCACTTCATACGAATGTAAGATGTAAATAATAGGGAAACTGAGTAGGAAAAGTGAAAATTTGTACTGTCTTCACAATGTTCCTATAAGTCTGAAATTGTCTCAAAATAAAAATACTATTTAAAGACTTCAGTAATGCTAAACATCCACATTAAAATGCCAGGGTTTATAGACTGTGTTAAAACACCACAAAAAAACAAAACTGTAGAGCCCAATGAAATAGTCTTAGTTACATAAAAGTACAGCAAAATTACATAAAACTTTGAAAATAAAAGAATGTATAATGATTTATCATGTAGATACAAATGAGGAAGAGATGGTCCTATAAATTCAAGACAAAAAGCTGTTCAAAAGAGAATGAGGTCATTCTTCATAACAAAGATATAATAATCATTAATATTTATGTTTAAATATCATACTAATTGAAATAAAGTGGACAGAGAAAGACAAGGAACATATGATATTACTTATGTGTGGACTCTAATAAAGAATGATACAAATGAGCTTATTTATAAAATAGAAAGAGACTCACAGATCTCAAAATAAATTTATGGTTACTAAAGGGGAAATGTGATAAATTATGAGGGAAGGGAAGTGATAAATTAGGAGATTTAAATTAGCATATACAGCTATTTATAAAATAGATAACTAACAAGGCTTACTGTATAGCACAGGTAACTGTAGTCAATATTTTTAAAATAACCTATATGGGAAAATAATCTGAAAAATAATGGAGATTATATATATATATATAAACACACACACAAAATTGATTCATTTTGCTGTATACCTGAAAATAACACAGCATTGTAAATCAACTATATGCCAATAAAAACTTTTTAAAATGACTTTGACATTCATGAATAATTGCATCACACAAAAAGGGAGACTTTAGCATAGCTCTCTCAGTCTTTACTAGATTAAATTGACTAGAACAAATGGAGGTAGAGAGGATTGAATACTGTAACAAGTAAGGTTAATTTTATAGATGAATATCAAAATGTGTAACTTGAGAGAATATATTTTTCCCAGGTAACCATGACATGTTTATAAAAAATTCATTATGCCCTAGATCACAATGAAAACTAAAAGTTCCTGAAAGAAGCAGTTTCTGTTCATGTTTCCTAATTGCCAAATAATAAAGGTAAATTAAAATCTCATGGTTTTTAATAAATAAAAAGAATCATTTAAAAAAATTAAGTATTTAAGAAATTAGAAAAAATAATCAAAACAATAGGAAAAAAACAGAAATTATAAAAAATGACAAACAGGAATTCTGTTGTTATTGTTTAGTCTCTAAGTAATGAATTAGAAATTGAAAAAGCAATAGAAATTTGAAATAAAAATCCAAAAGCCTTTTAAAACTTATCTGATAAATAGTTGGCAAGTATAATAAACAAGAAAAAGTGAGATTAAACACAAAAGGCTTAAGATACAGCATGAAATCCTAAGAATATTTCTTGAAACTCAAAAAGATACACTTTTCAACTCTGCATTATCCAGTTAGAAAATCTTACTAAAATGGATGATTTTCTAATAAAATGCAACGACCTAGCTGAACTCAGATAAAACAACTCAACCTTCTATTTTGATTAAAACAAATGAAAGAAATTTAAATTGCTTTTCAAAATCATCTTACAGTCTCACTATAAATGGGCCAAATTCTTTTTGTTTCTGTTTCTTTTCATTTATCTCTTTCTGAACCTACAGGAATTCCATCTGGATGGATACATTCTCCAGCAGCTGAAGCTTGGGCAATCTTCCAGAACTAACACATCTCTTTCAGCATTTCCACAGCTGTATTATTCTAAAAGTCTTTGGTGTGCCCAAAGTTTTAAAGTCATTACAACCTAAAATTATAACTCTAGAACACTTAAAAAACACAAGTGGAGAGGAATCTTGAACTCTGCCAGAGTCCAAAATGATATTTTTATCCAATGAGTGAGTCTCATTCCCTATCTGGAATTTATACTTTCTAAATAAATCACTGCTGACAGTGATTGCAGGCATGAAATTCAAAGACCTTTGCTCCTTGAAAGGAAAGCTATGACTAATCTAGACAATATAGTAAAAAGCAGAGATATCACTTTCCTGACAAAGATCCATCTAGTCAAAGCTATCGTTTTTCCAGTAGTCCTGTATGGATTTGAGAGCTGGACCATAAAGAAGGCTGAGTGCTGAAGAATTGATGCTTCTGAACTGTGGTGCTGGAGAAGATTCTTGAGAGTCCCTTGGACTGCAAGGAGACCCAACCAGTCAATCTTAAAAGAAATCAACTCTGAATATTCATTGGAAGGACAGATGCTGAAACTGAAGCTCCAATACTTTGGCCACCTGATATGAAGAGCAAACTCATTGGAAAAGATGCTGATGCTACGAAATACGGAGAAGGCAATGGCAACCCACTCCAGTACTCTTGCCTGGAAAGTTCCATGGACAAAGGAGCCTGGTAGGCTGCGGTCCATGGGGTCGTTGGGAGTCGCATGCGACTAAGCGACTTCGATTTCACTTCACTTTCATGCACTGGAGAAGGAAATGGTAACCTACTCCAGTGTTCTTGACTGGAGACTCCCAGGGACTGGGGAGCCTGCTGGACTGCCACCTATGGGGTCACACAGAGTTGGACACGACTGAAGCGACTTAGCAGCAGCAGCAGCAGCAGCAGCTGGGAAATACTGAAGGCAAAAGGAGAAGGGGGTGGCAGAGGGCAAGATGATTAGATAGCATCACCCACTCGATGGACATGAATTTGAGCAAACTCCACAAGATAACGGAGGACAGAGGAGCCTGGCCTACTGCAGTCCATGGGGTGGCAAAGAGTTGGACATGACTGAGTGACTGAGCACACACACAAAATGTACATATAGTTCTTATTGAAGAGTATGGGTTTAATCATTTTTTAACAAACACTTTATGAACTCCTTAAGATTCAGGGAGGGCCTAAAGCAAAGCTTTCCAGATATTATTATTGATAATGATCTTGGCAAGGTTTATCTCCTATGAGAACTGCTGTCATAATATAGACTCAGAATGGGATCTAAATCATTTTGTACTAAGCCAATGAGATTCCAGAGTTTGTTACTATAGGAAGCTTACCTAGCCTATTTTGACTAAGGCATTTTCCTTCCAGTCTGGCCATCACAACAATATCATTTGTCATTGAAAATACATACTTCTGCTTTTTAAACAACACACTGTTATCCCAGAAAATATAGAACTTCTATTATTCCATATTTGTCTTTCTATATGTCTTATATCTCTCTATATACTGTTATCCTGAACAATAATTCCAATAAAACATGATTATTTGGGAGTTGTGCTTAGTCACTCAGTCATTACTGACTCTTGCAACTCCATGACTGTAGCCTGCCAGGCTCCCCTGTCCATGAGATTTCTCAGGCAAGAATACTAGAGTGGATTGCCATTTCCTTCTCCAGGGTATCTTTCCAACCCAGGGATCAAACCCAGGTGTCCTGCATTGCAGGCAGACTCTTTACAGACTGAGCTACATGGGAAGCCCACCCAAGATATTATTCCCGCAGATATCTGCAAATCCCTCTTGTCCCACTCCATTATTTATTTTTTTCAGAACAAGTTGTACTGTCTTATATACTATGTAATTTACTAATTTATATCTGTTCTTGTCTGTCTTCTCTCCTTCGCTTCCTTCATTGTAAATCCCACTGAGGGCAAGCCATTTCAGATTTTGTTTGTTGTTAAAACAGTATCTAAGACATGGCAGAAAATTTATAAATATCTATTGAATAAAAAATATATTCATTTAGAGCAAGACAAGATGCCAGTTGCTGTAAGATGCCATTTCACATTTGGACTTGATGAACTTAAAACTTAGAAGGAGAAATCTAGGAAGTACAGACAACATTAAACATAAAAAGTAGTGTGTGCAAGACATGATAAGATTATTTCTAGTTCGATTGAAGACTGTGTGTGTGTGTGTGCACACACATGTGCAGAGTGGTTATAGACTATAAAGTTTTTAAAGCAATCTCTTTCTTAAATTTGCCCTACTTCTTTTTACCTTGTTAAATTTATGGACATGGGCCATAATTAAATGTATGGATTGTCCATTATCTTAAGTTTAACAAAATAAGAATACTCCGAAACAATTGAAAATATGTGTATATTACACAGCACTGTGACAATCATGGTTGAGTCTACACAAAGAAGCTCCTCAAGGATACTGTTTATTACATTATAATATGTCTGTCCCCTGAGGACTCTAGGGAGACTCTAGGGAGACTGAGGACTCTAGTATTTCTTAGAGATCTGGAATAGTTTAGTATCTGCTGAACAATTCATCTGTTTTTGTCATAAGGATACTGTAAATTGTGTAATTAATCAGATTGTCCTTTTCAAATAGTTTGTGTGAAAGCTTGCGGCCAAACTAGTGGTTCATCTATTGCAAAGGTAAGGTCTTTTATGGCTTGTATTTTAAGAGTATTTTCCTCTTTTCTTGGTCCAGCTTTATGACTCTTGCCTTGTTTTGCCTTTTCTTTGTTGCCTTCTTTTTAAGCTTGTTTATTTATTTAGTTTATATCCTTATAAGCCATTTAAAATTCTTTCATAGAGAAGTTAGGTAAAATACAAAGAAAACAGTTGTTATGTACCTATTACAGGCACATCACTGTGCTAGGTCTATGGAAAGGAAGATAAAGGAAGGAAGGAGGCAGGCAAGTAGACAAGAAAGGAAAAAAAGTGAAACAGAAGGAAAATAAAAAGATGACATAGCCCCTGTCCTCAAGGACCATGAGTAGTGATGACCCAGAGCTCTGGGCACAGCTTCAGTGCACATTGATTTCTCCCCTTTCTGAACTCTAACAACACTTAGATTCAATAACACCCAATTTAGCACTTGATGATATACTGCCTGGTGTTGTCTGCTTATTGTTTTATGTGGCTAAGTGTTGCCTTTTGAGCAGGGACCTTGTATTAACGCCTCATGTCTTCTCACAGTGAGTATTGTGGTTGCTGCACAGATTGATTGACTGAGAAGCCATCCTTACCAGGAGGATGGTGCAGACTCTTTCTAATATACAGGCTGGTATAGCTGACCCCCTTAGACCTGCTAGTCACACAGCAGTATTGACAATCTGATTTCGCCTTGCCGCCTGCAAGGATCTCTGAGGAAATGGACCCTTGCGTATAGTTCTCTGAGTTTGGTTTGTGTCTAAATGTGTTATTGTGAGGGGAAAATGAAATGGTTTAATAATAATTAATTCTTGCATTCAGCAGAGATTTGCTGAGTGCTTACTCTGTGCCAGGCATTGTTTCATGCTTTGATAATGAATCAGTAAAGAAAGCAAAGCCCCAGGGACTTCCCTGGCGGTCCAGTGGCTAAGACTCCATGTTCCCAGTGCAGAGAGCCTGGGTTCAAATCCTGATCAAGAAATTAGATCACACATGCCACAACTAAGAATTTGCATGCTGCAACTGAAGATCCATCACGCTGCAAGGAAGATCAAAGAACCCGCATGCTGCAACTAAGACCCAGCACAACCATGTAAGTAACTAAATAAATATTAAAAAAAAAAAAAAGACCCGTCTCCTGATGGTGTTTATAGGCAAGCAGGCTGTGGAGAGAGGGGAGGAAGGCAAATATTAAACACTAGATACAGATCTTTCTGACCCCACGGACTGTAGCCCACAGGCTCCTCTGTCCACGGAATTCTTCAGGCAAGAATACTGGAGTGGGTTGTCATTCCTTTCTGCTAGTGATCTTCTCAACCCAGGGACTGAACCCAGGTCTCCTTCATTGCAGGCAGATTCTTTACTCTCCAAGCCACCAGGGAAGCCCCATTAAAAAGTAGGTAAATTATATAGCATATTAAAAGAGAGAAGTGGTATAGAAAATTTTTAAAAGGTAAACATGAGTCAGGGCCATTGGAAGTCTTGCATGAGGGTGGAGTGTTGTGTTTGGAATTAAGGTGGTTGAGGAATGTCTCAGAAGCAGGAATATTTGAGCAAAGACTGAAAGGAACTGAGGGAGTTAGATATGCTCACATCTGTTCTAGGTGGAGCCAGTGCAAAGGTCCTGAAGCAGAAATGTACTGGGTGAACTCAAATAGCAGCAAGAAGTTGAGGTGATTGGCATGGAGAGAAGCGGGAGAGGATGGGAAGAAATGAGCTAAGAGTGCAACAGGAATCCAGATCACATAAGACTCTAGAGAATATTTTAGGACTTTTTAATCCTGGTAGGATGGGAAGCCAGAGGAAACTGAGCAGAAGACTGACATGGACTAATTAGTTTTTAAGAGTTTTCTCCTGTTGCTTTGTTGAGATTAGACAGAAGAGGGGGTGAAAGCTACAAGACAAGCTAGGAGCCAATGGCAATAATCTGAGTGAGAGGTGGTGGTGACTTAGGGCTGTAGCTTTATTTATAAACGGTGGCAAGTGTCCAGATTCGAGAAATATTTTTAAAGGTGGCCGTATAGTTTTTCCTGATGATTTTGATATATTATATAAATGAATGAGTGAAATCAAGGATTTTGACAAAAGTTCTGACCTGAGTAAATTAAAGGATGGAGTTGCCATTTACTGAGCTGAAGAAGACTCCAGGAAGTACAGGGATCTGGTGTTGGACATGATACTTTTAATGTTTCTATCAGAGTTCCAAGTGGAACTTGATGATGCTAGCCTGTTAGTGGGATGGTAATTTATAAGAGAGATCTGGAATAGAAATATAAACTTGAGGGCTAATGGGATACAGATGTTATTTAAGGCTGTAAGACTGAAGGCCACAAGAGATGAGAGTAGATAGAGGTGAGAGGGCTCAAGGAATGAGCCTTGTGATCCTCTATTAAGTAGAAGCAAGGAGAAAGGGCCAGCAAAGGAGCCTTAGGTGTGGCCAGTGAGGCAGACAGAAAATCAGGAGAGAGTGGTGGTCTGAAAGCCACGCTCAGAAAATGTATCAATGAGGAGAGTGTTATCAACCGGGTCAGAGCTACTAAAGGGTCAGCTGAATGAAGACAAGTCCAGCAATGCAGAGGTCATCAATGACCATGATAAGATCAGTTTTAGTGGTCTAATGTGGCCAAAGTATTGATTGAATTGTGTTTAGGAGAGAATGTAAAAGGGAAATTGAAGAAAGTGAATAGAGATAATTCTTTCAAGGATTTTGTTGCAAGGGGAGCCACCAGTTAGTGGCTGGTAGGGAACTGAGGATCACAAGAAGGGTCTTTTTAAGATGAGAAAAGTAGGAATAAAGCAATATTTCATATGCTGATGGAGCTATTTCAGCAGAAAATGAAAAAAATCGTAATACAAGGGAGAGAATGGGGAAGAATTGCTGAAATAATGTCTTTGAATATGCAAGATGCTACTTCTCTAGAGGATATCTGTGGTCTCTTGGGAATGGATCTCTGGGAGAATCACTGAGCCCCTCCTCAGAGGCCATCGGATTCCAGCAGAAGCCATGAATAGAACAGGAATCAAGAGGCTGCAGTCAGTACATTTTGTCACTTCTTTCTTTCTGTCTAAATGCAGTTTCAAGTAACCATAAAATGGTAGTCCAAGGGAAAACTCTCCCTCAAGAATGCCACTAACATTTAATATTCCTCTCCACAAAAGGAGGAAATAGGAACTTGTCTAGAACTCACTGATTAGATCAGAGAAGGTGATAGACAGACGTAGAGGGAGATCTAGCACAGTCTCCAACACTAAGCCCTGTGATCTGTATGCCAGACCTGAGTGCAGTACTGGAGCTGAGTACACTGCTTTCTGTCCCCTGTATCACCTTATATGGGTAGTTTGTCCTTCCCATAGAAGATCTGAAGATGCCTAAAACTGGAGACCATCTAGTCCAGCCTCCCACCCGGTGGGGAATGCTCTCACAAATGACCCTGCCAGATCCCTCTTGGACAGCTTCATTGATGGGGATCTCACTATGTAATTGCTTCTCTGGTGGCTCAGATGGTAAAGAATCTGCCTGCAATGTGAGAGACCCAGCTTCAATCCCTGGGTCAGGAAGATCCATCCCCTGGAGAAGGGATCTACTTCAGTCTTTTTGTATAAAGAATCCCATGGACAGAGCAGCCTGGCAGGCTATAGTCCATGGAGTCCCATAGAATCAGACATGACTGAGAAACTGACATTTTTACTTTTGCTTTTCTGTGTTATTGGACAGGTGGCTCCGTTGTAGTGGACAGCTACAATTGTTTGAGTTTTGCCTTAAATATTGCTAGAATCCACTTTCTTTTATCCCTCTGCCCCAGCTACAGTAATGTAGTTATACCTGCTTGCTTTCCTGATTAGACCGTTTATCCTAAGCAACTTCAGTGGAGGCAGAGAAGATTTACTTCTATAAACTTATGGAAACAAACTTGGTGGTTGCAAGAGTGGAAGCAGCAGGAGCTGAGGAGCCTGCTTTACAGAATACCAGGTGGTGATACTTTTTGTTCCAGTGAGGCAGAGAAAGACCAGATTTGGTGTATCCTGGACTCTACTCTGTGCTCTGTCACTTGGACCCCTTGGTTTCCCTCTTTCACTGGAATCTGCTCTGCTATGATTCTCCTAGCAATGCTGGTCTGGTAGAGAGTAAGCGAAAGAGTCTCCCCAGCCCCACTCCTCTCCCTTAGATCACCCTGATTTATCTGAGCAGTTTTTGCTCATAACGAGCCATCCTTGAGGGAGCCCTAGTGATATCACTCATCAGAGCAAGCACATAGCTTGAGAGAGAAGCCGTCACATCTGAAATGCCATATTTCTCTCAGAAAGAAGGAAATCCGTGAGATGCCAGGGGCAATGGTGGTGAATGGTACAGGTCTGGGTCCTAAGATGCTTCAGTCGTGTCTCACTCTTTGTGACCGCATGGACTGTAGCCGGCTAGGCTCCTCTGTCCATGGGGATTCTCCAGGCAAGAATATTTGAGAGGGGTGCCATGCCCTCCTCCAGGGTATCTTCCCAACCCAGGGATTAAACTCGCATCTCTTATGTCTCCTGCATTGGCGGCAGGTTCTTCATCTTTAGCGCCACCATTCCTACCTGTTGCAGAGCAGAGGAGGGAAAACCATTCTCTAAAGGTCTGCAGAAGTGGGTGCCACACCCAGGTCCGGGTGTCCTGGGAGGACGGTTTGTTACACTGAGGTGAAAAGGTAACATGCTTCCCCCCCCCCTTTTTTTTACAATAATTTCTAAACTGCTTCTATACACTATATTTTATTCTTTCTAGGGACAGCTCTGTGAATACTTTGTGAATTAACAGAACACTCTGTTTAAGGCCCATTCAGGGTGAACATCGAATCCTGCCTTTGGAGGGGTACAGGATGGTGAGTGAAATTCAAGTTCTGCCCAGCTGCCTGCCCATTTGCCTGTTTCTGCAGCTTCAGCCCACTCTGCAGCAGAGAAGTATCAAGACAGAGGGAGGTCCCAAGAAACTACATGGAGCTGGACTGCCAGCATCTGGAGCGTGGTCAATCTGATTCCAGAACTTAGAGAAAAGGGTCAGATGGGTGGACATGGAGCTGGGGAAGAAGTATTTTCTTTAAGGCCCATGGTGCTATCATGAATTAAAACATTTTGAGGTTGGTGAATCCTTTTGTACTTCTGGAAAGATGCAAGTAGCTATTCATCACCTTTGACTCCTCTGCGCAACATGGGACAGCCATCAGTGATGTGTGGAGTTCTTCCCTTGGTGACCAGTCACAAGCAAGAAAACACAAAATGCAGCAAGCACCCACCACAACCAGAGACAGTGCTAAGAGCTCTCACACATGCTACCACATTCAATCCTCCACTCAGTTAGAAGCAAGATGTTATGAAATCTTACAAAAAAGGAAACCAAGGCTTGGAAAAGTTATATAAACAGACAGTTCTCCAAAGAAGACATACAGATGGCTAACAAACACATGAAAAGATGCTCAATATCACTCATTATCAGAGAAATGCAAATCAAAACCACAATGAGGTATTATCTCACGCCAGTCAGAATGGGTGCGATCCAAAAATCTACAAACAATAAATGCTCGAGAGGGTGTGGAGAAAAAGGAACCGTCTTACACTGTTGGTGGAAATGCAAACTAGTACAGCCACTACAGAGAACAGTATGGAGATTCCTTTAAAAACTGGAAATAGAACTGCCATATGACCCACTGCTGGGCATACACACCGAGAAAACCAGAATTGAAAGAGACACGTGTACCCCAATGTTCATCGCAGCACTGTTTATAATAGCCAGGACATGGAAGCAACCTAGATGTCCATCAGCAGACGAATGGATAAGAAAGCTGTGGTGCATATACACAATGGAATATTACTCAGCCATTAAAAAGAATACATTTGAATCAGTTCTAATGAGGTGGATGAAACTGGAACCTATTATACAGAATGAATTAAGCCAGAAAGAAAAACACCAATACAGTATACTGGTAACGATAACCTTATATGCGAGACAGAAAAAGAGACACAGATGTATAGAACCGTCTTTTGGACTCTGTGGGAGAAGGCGAGGGTGGGATGACCTGAGAGAATAGCACTGAAACATGTATATCATCATATGTGAAACAGATCACCAGCCCAGGTTTGATGCATGAGACAGGGTGCTCAGGGCTGGTGCACTGGGATGACCCAGAGGGATGGGATGGGGAGGGAGGTGGGAGAGGGGTTCAGGATGGGAAACACATGTAAACCCATGGCTGATTCATATCAATGTATGGCAAAAACCACTACAATGTTGTAAAGTAATTAGCCTCCAATTAAAATAAATAAATTAAAAACAAAACAAAACAGTACAGGGCTGAGCTCTCGTTAATTTCAAGTTTATTGCACATTATGCTAGATTCCATGATGTGTTTTCACCATGTACACCAATCCCATTATGATAAATTTTGGAGAATTGTCTTGATTCCCCTCTGGATTTTGATTGAGTCTTGAATTGTTTGAAATAGGTGGAAATTGAATTGCTTTATGTTTATCAGGGACTTGGCACCTATAATTGGTTTTAGGAGTTACAGGATAGTATCAGTGCCAACTTTTGGAGGGCTCATGTAGAAGGTGCCAATAAATGCTGGTTTGAGAGAAAAAGCACATCCAAACTTTGCTTACAATTCAGTATAGTGAGGACGTATTAGGCACCTGTTGTGGTAGAGTTATCTATTAGACATCATGGGAGACCAAGTGGAAATATTTGTAAATTGTTTGAAAAGACATAGGACACAGCTGTACAACTACATCTAAAATGCAGGTAAATTGTAACAAATATGCTCAAATATGCAATGAAGACAGTAAAAACTCCAGGAGGTCAAAGGCCAGAGGAGTGAGAGATGGAGGAGTTACAGTATTCAGTGCAGGAAGGAAGCTTGGTCTGGGGTCAAAAGAGTGTAGAATTTGCCTGAGAAGAAAGAAATGGAGAACTTCTAAATGGGAGGAGGAGGGACTACTTAAGTGTGGAGGTGAGAACGCCTACAGTTTCAGGGGGAAGGGTGAAGTACTCATGTTGGTAGGAGGTACACAGGGAACAGTTGAAGATTTGATAAGAAAGGTCATTGGTCTGAATTTTGACCTCACATGTAAACCTTATTGCAGTGACCATGAAGAGCCATAGCAATTTCTTGAGCAGAGGAAGGCTCTAAGAAAAGGAGTTTTCAAGTTTGAGATTGTAGGAAGTGAGCTCACAATGCCTTTGAAAGTTGAATCTTGGGCAAATCATTTCCATATATTATAAAAAGAATTACTTTAGACTTGTTGTTCAGTCGTTAAGCTGAAATTTTCTTGTTAAGTTGAACTTTTCTTGTTAAGCTGACTTTTCTTGAAGTTTGGGCAAATTACTTATTGATGAATGGATATGTCTAGTTAAAAATGAGTTTTCCTTATTAACTTGTGAGTCCTTTTAACAACAGTTGGTCAAGTTTCAATATTAGTATGTTATTATGTTCAGGATTGGTATTTGGTTTCAAAGTAAAATGCATTTCCTTTAAAAAATGGAAAAGGAGTTTTCAGAAACTGGATGTAGGTGTAGCATGCAGGTGAACTGGTGGAGCAAATTCTGAGGGGAAGGGAGACCGTTTGGAAAGTTATTGTTATGGTCAAGGAGTGAGGTCATGGGCAGTTAACCAAGGTGAAGGTGGGAAAGCAAAGAAGGGCTGCTGCTGCTGTCACTTCAGTCGTGTCCGACTCTGTGTGACCCCATAGATGGCAGCCCACCAGGCTCCCCCGTCCCTGGGATTCTCCAGGCAAGAACACTGGAGTGGGTTGCCATTTCCTTCTCCAATGCATGAAAGTGAAAAGTGAAAGTAAAAGTGAAGTCGTGTCTGACTCTCAGCAACCCCATGGACTGCAGCCTACTAGGCTCCTCCATCCATGGGATTTTCTAGGCAAAGTACTGGAGTGGGGTGCCATTGCCTTCTCCCAAAGAAGGGCTGAATGGGGCTTAATTCGGGAAATAGTGCCTGAGTGTGCACAGAGGGTAACAGGAAGTGGGAGGAAGAATTAAGGATGATTAAATGGTTTATGGGGCCTCCCAGCTGGCTCAGTGGTAACTAATCCACCTGCCAAGCGGGAGACTCTGGTTGGATCCCTGGGTTGGGAAGATCCCCTGGAGAAGGAAATGGCAACCCACTCCAGTCTTCTTGCCTGGGAAATCCCATGGACAGAGGAACCTGGTGAGCTAGAGTCCATGGGGTCACAAAAAGTCGGACACAATCAAGCAACTAAAAAATAACTATGGTTTAAACCTAAGTAAAGTGAGGGTGTCATCCTCTTTCGGATGAGGCTCTAGGTGAAGGACTTTGCTGTGGGGATGAAGCAGTGACCTAGGGGTCTAGAAGTGTTGCCCTGAAGTTTTATGTTCTTATTTGTTTTAGCCAAGTCACCCCTGCTCCACCTCCAGGCTTGAAGGCTGATAAAATGTGCTTGGAGGTCCATTCTAGGACCTTCACGCAAAACAGTCTATGAAGAAGGCCTGGAAAATGTTCATCTGTCTGCTTCCCCTGTCCCATTGCCCCATACCTAGCTTGAACTTCTCTCCAAAAGATTGGAGCCTCCAGGGGCCCCACTTCCACAAGCAAGAGTCACTGTACACCATTGCACACAATCCTGGGCCTCCTGAGCCTTTGTGCTCGGGGACATTGAAATTAGCTAACATTCAGAGGGTAGACTGAGCTGAGCGAGCCAACCTCATTAGCTGTGTGGTTGGGTCACGGTTCCCGCCCCGAGGATTTAAATAGCAGCATTGTCAAGATGAGACAAAGCAACTGTCCCCCTGCATTAAGAGCCCATCAATCCCTACAGCTGCATGCACAGTCCCCTCGGCCAGCTGAAGGCTTCTTGGTGAGATGGTATGCAGAGGAGGCAGCTGCCTGTGGACAAGGGACCATAAGCTGTGCTGTTCCGGGCTTCTACTGATCAAAAGAGCAGAACAGACTGAAGAATGGGCTTCACCCCCTGACAGGATCGGGCACTGCCCATGTTGTGAGCATAAATAAACAAGCAACAAAAGGGACTCCAGATGGAACCTCATTTCTGCAGCTCTGAGCAGCCTCTTTTGTCATCTTAAGGGACAGAGTGACTGCGGGGAAGCAACAGGCAGGATGGGTCCCAATACATATGGAGATGATTGGCTAATATCATGGTGGTAAGATTTCAAGGCAACAGTAAGTAGCAGTTTAACAACCTGCTAAAATATAAATCCTCTCTGTTCTGAAGTGGAGCTTAAAATTCCCACCACCACACATTCATTGTGCTGAGAAATTGCAGTTTTGGTCACCAGGTGATAGGTGACCTCTTTTCAAGTTCCTCCAGGTGAGATAACACATTAAAGCATTTAAAGGATCCTGCCTATATTTTTTGTTTGTTATTAGTTTAAAATATCATTTAATACTCATACCATCCTTCACATACACATGATAATTTTAATTAAAATATCCCAAGTGATATCAATAATTGCCTCGTTATAAAAAACAAAGCAATAAAATGTTAAATATCATATTTTATTTCAAGTGGAAAAATACTTGCTTGCACACATTAAAATTCATAAATCAAATGTATCTTATAATTGTTATTTATGTTACCTGTAATGTAGTTTCTCTCCTGTCTTAAAGGAAAATGGTTATTGAATGGTTAATAACATTTTACAGTCTGAACAAGCTAGCTCACCTGCAATGCCTGGCAAGTGTACACTTTGACTAACCCTTGTTGATGAAATGGGAAAAAAAGAAAGTTTCAGAGTGTGGAGTGCTATGGAGTGGAGGTAATAACAAGCCAAGAACTAGAGTCAATGACCCAAGCTGCAGTTTGAAGACTCTTGGCCCCTTGAAAGGATTCTTGGCCCCTTGAGAGTGGGGATAGAAAATACAAAAAGACATCTGAGTTTGCCAACAGTAAGCCCATGCATGTTTTTGTGATTGGGCCTTTATATGCATTACTTTATATGTATTTTGTGAAACATTTTATCCATCTTCTTTTTTTATTTGATTTTTAAAAATTATTTATAGTTTCTTCTTTGGCCATACCTCATGGCATAGAGAACTTTCCCAACCAGGCATCAAACCTATGCCCCCTGCAGTGGAAGCATAGAGTCTTAACTATTGGATAGCCAAGGAAGCCCCTTTTTCCATCTTCTGTTTGATGTGAAGACCTCCATCATCTACCTAGTAGTATCTTTGACTGATTATACTTTACAATAGCTTATGTTGACATTTCTCAAAGGTATTTGACCACCAAGCACTTATTAACTGGTGTAACATCAACAGGAGCACAAGATATAATTTGCACATTTTCTTTGTATTTCTCTTCTGTGAAAACTCAGTGTGAGGCTTGTTGGAGTTGGATCCTAATTCTATCACTTGCATTATGTGTGCTCTAGATAAATAATGTTAACCTCCTTGGTTCCTCTCTTGTCTCCTGCTCTAACTAAAACTTGGCTGACTTTTATCAAATGGAGATCTTTTGTCTTAAATTCATTGTAATCCTGCATTGGGATATTTGGTAACCCTTCTCTTTGCCTCCCACAGCCACTACCAAACGGTTCCTCCATCCCTTTTGTAAAAGCCCTTAGACTCTGAGGCTCAAATCCCATGACCACACCACTTTCTCCCCTTTCCCTAATAATCATTTGAGGCGTTCTTCATCATGCTTCTTTATTTGTTAAGATTTAACACTTGATTCACCATCTACTTTTCAATACTTGCCCTTCTTTGTCTTAGGCAAAGTTAACAACCACACGGACCACACGTTAGACATCAGGTTTCTTGATTTCTTTGTTCGGTGACCTTCTTACTGAGCCATTTGCTCCAGTACCAGATGGTGGGACACATGAGCACCGCAAACTTTGCCTCCAAAATACATGAACTTGAACATTCACCTTTATATTAAAATCTGCTATCCTTCTACCCCAGACCTTCTCAGGTGGCTCAGTGGTAAAGAATGCGCCTACCAATGCAAGACACTCAGGGATCAAACCTGGAAGATCCCATGGAGAAGGAAATGGCAACCCCCTCCAGTATTCTTGCTTGGGAAATCCTATGGACAGAGGAGCCTGTCCATGGGGTCACAAAGAGTCAGACACAACTTAGCAACTAAACAACATCCTTCTACCCTAGTTACTCAAATACTTCCATGCGTAGGTACTCTGATCTCAAACTTTCATGTCTCTGAACCCCGTTTTTATCCATCAGTCCCTCTTCATCTGAAAAGAAGCAACCTACCTCCTCTGTGCTCACATATGAGTGACTGAGCATAGTAGGGGAAAATTACAGAAGTGGGTAGATTGATAATCATGAAATGATGAACACTATCTTAGGTCAAGTTCCCTGGAAATTGATTCTGAGATGGAGATTCACGTTCGCCAAGTTTCTCATTTCCTCAGGAAACCTATTTTCTCCCCACTTTATATATACTTTAGATTTTTCTAACCCTGAGCCAGGACCTTTGCTGGTCTATGAGACTTACAGACTGGAGTGACCCATTCATTTATCCTTGGGGGATTTAAACTTATGGTCATCAAACCCTTTTGGGGCTGTAACTGGAGCACATGTCCATTTGTAGTCAAATGGGTAGAAAAGTGTCAAGAGAAACTCCTGTGGATCACTGAAGTAACAAATATATTTCTCTTTGCTTTCATTGTATAGCAAGTGACCCTATCTCCTCTTGGTGGTTAGTGTTAATTAACTTCTTGAGATGATGACCGCTTTCTCTGCCTGCTGCTTTCATGGTTAAAAGCCCAAAGAGGTCACAAAGCAGCAATAGAATAAGTTTTAATGAAAGCTTGCTCAAAGTGTCACTTCCAGTGATGTTAAGCAAGGCTATTCCAATGACCATTCTTCAGTTTCTGTACCCATTTCTACAATATTTTTATATATAGAGATTATATATAAATATATAATGGATATTGATTTAGGCAATAGAAAAGTATATTGTGCCATGGAAAACAGTCCCCATAAGTTCAGATTATCATCATAAAGCTGGCACCTCACCTGTGTCCTCAAAAGACTATATTCTTGCCCTATCAAGTTGGCAGTTCTGAAGTATAATAATAGGCTGAGTAAGTCTCATGGTCTTGTGTCCCTGCCTTCCCTTGTTGGCCATAAAGTGGATGTGTTGTTCTGATAAGGTATTTTGGAGGATCCCATGTCAGTGGATTAAACACTGATCCATTGTGCTGGCTAAGGGCCTCTGGTCAGGGAAGGCACACTCATAACCAGAATATTTGTTAATGCCATCAAGATAAATCTGCTCCTTCCAGGGCAGAAGACCTCAGTTCATTTCAGTTCAGTTCAGTCGCTCAGTCATGTCGGACTCTTTGCGACCCCATGAATCGCAGCACGCCAGGCCTCCCTGTCCATCACCAACTACCGAAGTTCACTCAACTCACGTCCATCGAGTCAGTGATGCCATCCAGCCATCTCATCCTCTGTTGTCCCCTTTTCCTCCTGCCCCCAATCCCTCCCAGCATCAGAGTCTTTTCCAATGAGTCAACTTTCACATGAGGTGGCCAAAGTACTGGAGTTCCGGCTTTAGCATCAGTCCTTCCACAGAACACCCAGGACTGATCTCCTTCAGAATGAACTGGTTGAATCTCCTTGCAGTCCAAGGGACTCTCAAGAGTCTTCTCCAACACTACAGTTCAAAAGCATCAATTCTTTGGCGTTCAGCTTTCTTCAGAGTCCAACTCTCACATCCATACATGACCACTGGAAAAACCATAGCCTTGACTAGACGGACCTTTGTTGACAAAGTAACGTCTCTGCTTTTTAATATGCTATCTAGGTTGATCATCGGAGAAGGCAATGGCACCCCACTCCAGTACTCTTGTCTGGAAAATCCCATGGATGGAGGAGCCTGGTAGGCTGCAGTCCATGGGGTTGCTAAGAGTCAGACACAACTGAGCGACTTCACTTTCACTTTTCACTTTCACGCACTGGAGAAGGAAATGGCAACCCACTCCAGTGTTCTTACCTGGAGAATCCCAGGGACAAGGGAGCCTGGTGGGCTGCCGTCTATGGGGTCGCATAGAGTCGGACACGACTGAAGTGACTTAGCAGCAGCAGCAGCAGGTTGGTCATAACTTTCCTTCCAAGGAGTAAGTGTCTTTTAATTCCATGTCTACAATCACCATCTGCAGTGATTTTGGAGCCCCCAAAAATAAAGTCTGACACTGTTTCCCCACCTATTTCCCATAACCCATTTACCACCAAGTGTCAAGTTGGGTTCCTCTAGGACTGATGCCATATTGCAGGCCCAGCATTTGTCTCTGTTGTAAACAGAGTAGACATTTGGCAGCTTCAAGAATTAATTTAGCCTTGGTAAGTGGGAGCCCATGCTGTTGAGCTCATGTATGGTATCCATTCCGGTCATGGTTACTGTGTTTATGAACCCAGTGTGCAAGTTAGGGTGTCATGAACAAAGTCTGAGTGAAGTTATTGTTGGCTTTATTATTTTGGTCTCTCTGAAGAACATTGCCATATAACATAATAATCTTCACATTTCAGGCCACTCATTTAGGTCATTCTACAAGATTCCTCCTCATTTTTTCTTGTTTCAATCTTCCAGTTTCTGTGTGTGTGTGTGTGTGTGTTTACAATCCGTTGATCAACTGGCCAAGCTTTTCATTATTGCCCATGAGACCACATGTAGTCTTATTTCAGGCCACTTTTCTTTCCACTCAAGGTAAATATCCAGGTGGATTACTCAAAGATCTTTCCTGCTGGTAGTATTTCTCCTCAAGGCCATCTTCCAGGACCACCTCTGAATGGGGCTATACTCCAGCAAAAGTTTGTTTTCAGTTTCCAGCCACACACCCAACCAATCTATCCATGATCAAGTTCAATCTTCTTTCTCCTTTATCAGCTGATCATTATGCCAGCGTGAGCTGAAAGGGAGCTCACACTGCCATACACTGCCATAAGTGTGAACTTACAGAGAGATGCTGTATAACAATGGTGAGAAACAGGGCTATGATTGATCTGTTCTGCCTTCTGGCTCTGCTCGTGCCTGACTTGGAGCTATTTCAACCTTGTAATGGATTGTTGCTGAATCTGCCTACAGTTACTACTTGGGGGACCTGGTAGAATTCAGCTTATGAAAGGTAGTTCTCCTGCATAGCCACTTGATGCCCCACAGACAGATGTTCAATTTCTATCAGTGTCCTTTGTCCAAGCTAGTAGCTGGTTTTTGAATAGTTGTTGTTGTTCAGCTGCTCAGTGTGTCTGACTCTTTGCAACCCCATGGACTAGAGCATGCCAGGCTTCCCTATTCTTCACCACTTCCTGGGTTTGCTCAAACTCATGTCCGCTGAGTTGGTGATGCCATCCAATCATCTCATCCTCAGTCACCCACTTCTCCTCCTGCCCTCAACCTTTCCCAACATCAGGGTCTTTTCAAATGAGTCAGTTCTTCTCATCAGGTGGCGAAAGTATTAGAGTTTCAGCTTCAGCATCAGTCCTTCCAATGAAGATTCAGGTTTGATTTTCTTTAGAATTGACTGCTTTGATCTCCTTGTTGTCCAAGGGACTCTCAAGAATCTTCTCTAACATCACAGTTTGAAAGAATCAATTCTTTGGTGATCAGCCTTTTTTATTGTTCAGCTCTCACATCTGTACATGACTACTGGAAAAACCATAGCTTTGACTACAAGGAACCTTTGTAGGCAAAGTAATGTCTCTGCTTTTTAATACATTGTCTATGTTGGTCATACCTTTTCTTCCAAGGAGTAAATTTAATTTCATGGCTACAGTCACCATCCATAGCAAGTTGGGAGTCCAGAAAAATAAAATCTATTACTGTTTCCATTGTTTCTCCTTTTATTTGCCATGAAGTGATGTGACCGGATGCCATGATCTTTGTTTTTTGAATATCGAGTTTTAAGCCAGCTTTTTCACTCTCGTCTTTCACCTTCATCAAGAGGCTCTTAATTCCTCCTCACTTTCTGCCATTAGGGTGGTTTTTGAACAGTAGTATTAGCTTTCCTGGTGTTTCAGACAGTAAAGAATCTGCCTGCAATACAGGAGACCTGAGTTTGATCTCTGAGTTGGGAAAATACCCTGGAGAAGGGAATGGCTACCCACTCCAGTATTCTTGCCTGGAGAATTCCATGGACTGAGGAGCCTGGCAGGCTACAGTGCAGGGGGTTGCAAAGAGTCAGATATGAGTGAATGCCTTTCACTACCACTACTACTACTACTACTATCAGTTTCTGCTGCAGGTGGCCTTGCCTTGATACATTTTGATTCTTCCATGAGGACTTACTATAAATGCCACCTGGTGTCTTTTCTCTCTGCAGATACCCATCATACCACAGGGTGTTCGAGGTCTGTGGCACACTCTTTAAGGCTGCTTGCACAGCAGTGTGACCTGCTACAGAGCCTTTTCCTGCTCTATGCCCCATTCAAAGCTGGAAGCCTTCCATTTCAGCCATGACATGGATTGGCACCATATTCACCAGTGTAGCATATGCTTCCTCTAGCACAGAAGAGGCCAATAAAGCATTGTGCTTCCTTCTTATTGTTGCAATATGGGCAACACAATCATTTGCTCTTTATATTGAAGGGAATATCCTGGCATGCCCCAGACACTGGCCTCAAAAAGATTTTACTAATATGACAAGTCCCTTAATCTTCACAGCATTCTGCAGGTCAGACCTCTACCTGGCTGCCACACTGACCTTGTCAATCATTATGACATTGTACTCCCCTTACTTTGGATGGTTAAATGCCACTCCTTGGCCTCTATTATTTCATGACTCTGTCATCTCTGTTCCTACTAGGGAGTTCAGTTCCATAACATACTCTTCTCTTTGCAGCTCCAGTCTGCAAAGATCAGCCAAGCCTTGAACTTTTCAAGAATTTTAGTATCTTTCTCTGTTAGTAACCTCCAGGAGGCCATAACAAAATACCATTGACTGGGTGCTTAAAAAGAAATTTATTTTTCATAGGTCTCAAGGTTAGAAATCCAAGACCAAGGTTCTAGCCAATTCAGTTTCTGGTGAGAGCTTTCTGTCTGGCTTGCAGATGGCCACCTTTTTACTATGTCCCACATTTTATTGTGCCTTTTGCCAGTGTATGCCCCATGGGGATAGGGAGAGAGAGAATTTGCCTTCTAATCTTATAACCTTAGAATCCCAACCTTATGACTTTAGTTAGCCTAAATTACTTCCGAAGACCTGACCTCCAAAATACAGACTCAGTGGACAAGAGTTTGAGCAAACTCCAGGAGACAGTGAAGGACAGGGAAGCCTGGCATGCTACAGTCCGTGGGGTTGCAAACAGTCAGACATGACTGAGTGACAGAACAACAAGTGTTTAGGGCATCAATATACAAATTTTGGAGGGACACCTATGTTCTCACCTGCATATTCCTTACTGCTTTGATGAATAAAGTGTCCTTTAGGCTCTCACATGGAACCCTGTCAGCTGAGAGTATCATGCTTTTCATAGTGTATTCATTCTAGCATGACCACTTCTCAGAATTTTTTCCATCATCTGCCACTACAGTTTTGGCATTTCTTCTTCATTTAGCATGGGTCACTCTAGCATGTGTCCTGGAAGGATCTACCCATATGAATAAGCTCCCTTTTATCACACTTTATGATCCACTATCCTTGACCTAAAACTCTCAGGAACCAGTCCCATCTCTTGCTGCTACACATAGATAGATCTTACAGCCCCTTTGACATGTGACCCTCTTTCTCCCTTGGTGGGCCCAGAACTTCCCAGTTATCTTATACTGAGACATGACCTTAACTATGGGTCTTGCACCAAGAAAGCCAGGTAGGGTTATATCCTCAAGGAAGAGTGTGTTTGACAAATAAGAGGCCTTTGCAACACTTTTAAGCAAGAGGAGGGAGAGAGTCATCTTCTAATAGGTAAGAGTGGGCCATTTCTAGAATTCTGGAGAATATGGGGTTTCCAGGTTGAGTTTGTCAACACCAATGTCCCCATCCTAACACCTAGGTTTCCACTGTTTCTCAGTCATATTTCTGAACTTGGTGGGGCAGACTTGTTGAGACTCAGAATTCAAACTTCTCTAATGTCTTGCTATCCTTATAATTTTTCCAGTGTCATGTGTGGATGTGAGTGTTGGATCATAAAGAAGGCTGAGCACCAAAGAATTGATGCTTTCTAATTGTGGTGCTGGAAAAGACTCCTGAGAGTCCCTTGGACCACAAGATCAAACCAGTCAATCCTAAAGAAATCAACCCTGACTAGTCACTGGAAGGACTGATGCTGAAACTGAAGTTGCAATATTTGGTCCATGAGATGCGAAGAGCTGGCTCAATGAAAAAGACCTTGATGCTGGGAAGGATTGAAGGCAAAAGGAGAAGGGTGTGGCAGAAGATGAGATTATTAGATAGCATCACTGACTCAATGGACAGGAATTTGAGCAAACTCCGAGAGATAGTGGAGGACAGGGAAAACTGGCATGCTGCAGTCCATGGGGTTGCAAAACGTTGGAGACAACTTCGCAATTCAACAACAAGTCTTTATAATTAAGCTTGTGACCTGATTTTTGACTTTTTCTGCCTGCTTCTGCAGGAGAGGGCCCTCTGTATATACTGCTAAGGAGGCCCTCTGACTTTTACACTTTGCCTTAAATTGGTGATTAATCACCCTCAGTCTTCACTGTCTCTCTCCAAGGCATTAATAGCACTCAGCAACAGCCGTTCAATCCCGTAGGCTTGAAAGTGACTGCTTTCTGATACTTCTCAAATCCTTGAGATATTTCAACCTCCGGTGCTTCCCCTCCCACTGGTATCTTATCCCAGTTTACCACCTGGTAAAAACTGTAATAACTCTTACTACAGCACATTAGGGGCTATTTGGACTCCAGCTACCTCCAGTGGCAGGCCTCATTTACAGCTAGATCTACCCAGATATACTACTCCAAAATCCCATTTTAGAGTCTGCTTCTTGGCTCCCCTGGTGGTCCAGTAGCTAAGAATCCATCTCGCAATGTAGGGGTGTGTACTGAGATTAAGTCACTCAGTCGTGTGCAACTCTTTGCGACCCCATGGGCTGTAGCCAGCCAGGTGTGAAAAGTCACCACAATGAGGAGCCAGTGCGTAGTAACTAGAAAGCAGCTCCTGCTCAATGCAACCAGAGGAAGTCCATGCACAGCAATGAAGATCCAACACAACCAAAGATTAAATACATAAATAATTAAAAAAAATTAAGTCTGCTTCTTGATACCAACTGTCTTAGTTCAGGCTCCTTGAAAGCAGACTTTTAGATGGAGATTTGTGTGCAGGAGGTTTATGGGGAGTACTCTCAGGAATCACTCCTCAAAAGGAGTAAAGGATGCAGGACTGGGCAGAGGGGGAAGGCAATCATGATGTGGCAATAGCAGAAGTCTCAGCCAGCCCACAGGAAGCTTGGAGCTGGGAGGACCCTTCAGAGTTGTCCCAAATTAATTTTGTAGTAATATCCATCAGTTTTTCCCCTTCTGGTTTTGGGGCCTTTGGGATTACAGTTAAGTAATCATCCCAAACCCAAAGCAACAAATTTATTTTCCAACTTTTTTTTTCTATTTGTTTATATGTTTGCTTTTCTCAGCTCCTAATGGGTAAACTTATTATAAATAAATAAATTATGACCAAAGTTTGAGTGATTTAAACATATGTAAACTTCCTGGACTCAGCACCTTAAACATCACAACTGTCTAACTCACATTTCTGAGGTTGCTGGGATCTTTGAGGAAATCTTCAAGAACAGAATTGTTAGGAGACCAGAGAATCAGTGTCAGGACAATTTTCAAAAAATGAATGAGAAAACAAAACAAAACAAAATTGCAAAATTGGTTATAGAAAAGCAAAGTTTAAGAATATCCAGAAAAGGAAAGAGAGAATTCTACATTCCAGAGTGAGTTCTCACAGAGCACATCATGTCAGACTTAACTTTTTTTTTTTTTTGGTCTAAGTAAAGCTTTTAGATTAGTAGATCTGGAAAATGCCTTTCTGGATTTCATTAGGACATTTTGAAAAAGAAAATTACATCGCATTACATTCTATCTATCCTATCCTGCCTTAGTCTAGCCTAGCCTAAGAAATACAAAGAAAGGATAAAAGGATTTTAGACATAATACCTTAGTGAAGAATGCAAAAATTCACATTGGTGATAAACTAGAGAGAGGTTTTCAGTGACCTTTCTCAGGTTCTCTGACTTACCTCAATGCTAGTCAAAATCTTAATCTGTGACTTCTATGAAGACGGAAGCAATAGTCATCAAATTTGTGGATGACACAAATTTGGGATGGTTAGTGAATATGCTGGATGACAGAATCAAGTTCCCAAAGTTCTTGATAAGCTGAAAAGAATGAAATTAATCTAAACTGATGAAATTTAACCAAGGAGAATGTAATATCCTATATTAAGCTTAGGATTGGAGTTTAACAACTCCACAATCACAGGATGGCATGACTATAACACTGCTGGTGTTGTTCAGTGGCTTTGTCTGACTTTTTGCAACTCCATGGACTGTAGCATCCCAGGCTCCTCTGTCCTCCACTGTCTCCTGGAGTTTGCTCCAGTTTGTGTTCTTTGAGTCAGTGATGCTATCTAACCATCTCATCTTCTGCTGCCTCTTCTCCTCTTGCCTTCAATCTTTCCCAGATTCAGGGTCTTTTCCAATGAGTAGTCAGCTCTTCACATCAAGGGGCCAAAGTATTGGAGCTTCAGCTTCAGCAATGTAGTAGTTGTAAAGGAAAACAAACAATGCCTGGGATTTAGTTGAGAGTAAATTCATTGAGGTCACCTAAAAGCAAACACACTCTTGACTACTGGAACAAAACTGCCCTGCTTAAAGTAAGAGGTAACCATTTTGTTACATCCGTAAGTGAAGCCACAGGTGGAGGAATGTTTTCTAGGCGCCATATTTTGCTAGACCAAGTCTGGAGGAGAGGACCCAGAAGGGCGGAGATCCACAAAGCCTTACATGTAGGCAATTATCTTGGAAACTGGTGCTGTCTAGTCTGAAAAGATTAGGCTGAGAGAAATACACTGGCCCTGGCTGCAAATATTTGAAAGAATCTCATGGAGGGGAAAGGATTAGCATTTTCTTTTCCTTCCAAGTGTTAGAAATGTAGCTTTCAACAAGTTGCAAGCTACCAAACACATAGATTTAATACAAGGAAGAACTTCAATTCAGAGTTACCTTAATGAGTGTCCCGTCATGACATGACTTGTAAAGCACAGATTTGATGATGACACAGAGTGTATGTTTTAGGAAAGATTCAAGCATCCATTGAGTTAAGGTTCCTTTCAACCCTCAGGTCCTGTTCCCCTAAACCAAAGGGCAGAATTTCTGTTGATTTTGAGCAGATCACTATTGGAACGTGGTCTCTTGCTCAGGGCACAGAAAAGTTAGACAGGTCAAGAGTGATCTTTTTAAAGAAGGCCTCTTTTGAAGGAATTTAAACTATTTATGTTCTGGGGCTCTGTGTCCATAAATATTTCTGAAACAGAAGCAAGAGAGCAGAACCATCCAGTTTAAGCCATCCCTTCTTTGTCCTCTCTAAGCTGTCAAAATCTGCTTTTATGCCTTTTCCTCAAGTTCAATCATACAAGACTAAAAACCATTCAAAGTCTTCTCTCTCTAAGGAAATAAGGTTCTTCAGGGGTTAATAATGAGTCTATTTGTTAAATATTTACAATGTTCCAAGCACCGCGCTAAGCACTTGATTATATTTATTCAGTCTTCAAAGCAACCTTGTAAGTGGGTGTTGTCATTATTATCAATTTGCAGATGGGGAAACCAACGTTCAGAAAGTCAATAGTCAGTAAGTGGCAGAGCTGAAATGTAAAACCAAGTTGTCAATCTAGGAATTATAAAAATAACAACACCGGTAACCCCTATACAATACTGCCTCTCCGAGGCAAAGAGAGGATTCTAGTATATGTAGGAATTCAGATAGCAACATCCCCCATTGTGCCTTCATGAACAGCTGAGCAGACCCAAGCATAGAGCAAGCCAGACTGGAGAAGACAGTGTCTTTCTGAAAACCAGAGAGATCATTGCTTGGTGATGACACCTTTTGTGTGTGTGTGTGTGTTACCAACAACCACAGTCTGCTTGCATAAATTGAGTCATATTTCAATTGGCTCATTTACTGAGAAAAACAAGTCCACCTGCCAATGTGAATAAAGCCAGAAAGGCCACAGAGGAGAGAGGGAATGGAGAGATATTTTCTGGTATTTCAAGAAAAACAAACAAACAAACAAACACATATTTATTGAGTTTTTTTCTCGTTACAAAAGTATTCTTTCCTAGTTGTGAAACCAATTAGAAAATACAGAAAATTATATAGAAGCTAACGTTTGCAATCATGACACAGCCCAGATACTTAGGTGACCACATGACCATTATTTAGGAACAGATGCTTTCGGTCATGTAGGCATAAATTCACACTTTAAAAAAATGCAAATTTTGTACACAATGTTTTGTAGACTCTTTTTTTCAGTGAATGTATTGTTGTGAACATTTTTCCACCTCATTACATTTTCTTCTTACCCCATCATTTGGAATGGCTACATAGCATTCTGCTGCACGAATGTGCCATAATTAGAACCTCGTTTCTCTGAAATAAATCAAGCACAGGAAACACTCTTGCAGGTCAAGCACAAATGCTTTAAAAGGTGGTAGAGTGAGTGCTAAAATCAGGAGGTGAGGGAAAAAGGAACATATGGAGCAAGGACACTGGTTGGCTGGGGTTTTGATTGGGCTGCCCTGGGGCTTTAAGAAATGGAAGCAGAACAGACATTGAATGATGGTGATAGAAATTTAAAATGGGGAAAAATTTCCCCAGAGAGAATGCAAAGAAGGGAGCTGGTAGACTGGAAAGGGTTGCTGAGATGGGGGAAGAGGAGGACTTCTAAGACTCTTCTGGGGAGAGAAACGCTTTGTGAGGAGGCAAGCAAGAGTCCTGGTCTGAGTAAAGGGAGGAATTAGGATTTGGTGGGGAATCCAGACCAAGGAGAAGAAGCTCCAAGGGACAACTCAGAATCTAATCTGCCCTGTAAAATGCCCAGGCTCTGCTGTTACCACCAGCTCATTAAGATGGTCTGTGACCCTGAGAAAGCTTGGATATTGGAGGTGATCCTGAAGGGCTAATTATCCAAGAGCACAGCTATAGAGATTGTGGAGAGAGGTGCCCCTGTGGTTATATCTCCCCAGGACACTGACCAGTGGGTGTCTGGTAGCCATGACTGAGGATGGCCAATGGAGGAGGCGGCGGGTGGAGGGCAGGTCTGCTCCCCTGACCACCCAGAATTGCCTGACCCCACGGCATGCTGTTGTTCGCTCATGGGCTCCAGGTCCATAGGTGACAGTGAGGGAATGCTGAAGGGACCAACTCAGAGGGAGCCGACAGATCCCTCCTGGCCATGCCGCCTGGCCCTCAGCAAGAGGCCCCAGTTGCTCAGGGTCTTGGTAATGAACCTGAGGACCCAGAAAGGAGCCAGAGATTGAAACAGCCAGGACGTGGAACAGCAGGCAGAAGGGGTGTTTTCGGAATACCTCCTTTTGACCTCTGTCTTTAAAAAGAAAATCTGATTGAGGGATTGACTTCCACTGGTCAGCCCTTTTAACTAGGATTGTGGGGAGCCTTTGTCTGGGCTTTTCAAAAAGACCGGTGGGGATTTTGGAATCATTTGTGACTCTTTCTGTGATGTGAAGACCTCTGTACCAAGGGAGTCTCGTGGTGTTGTAAAGTCAAAATCCCACGTGCTTCGTGACCTTGAACCAGAACTCAATGACTGAGCTTAGTTCCTCAATGATACATAGGACAGGTAATAATAAGATCTCTGCCATACATGTGGGGATTAGAGAACCAGTTGCTGCCTTTCTGAGAGAAGAGGCTGATTCAACACCTATCTTTCCTTAAAAGCATGGTCTGGGGAAACTGCCATTTTTCTTAGAAAATTGCCCTCTTCCTGGATCCCAGATCTCATCCACTGTACCCTACTGGATGGATTCACAGTAACACATCTTCAGAGGCATCAGTAGAAACGGCTCTGGAACGGAGGGTTTGAAGTTGTCCCTGCCTCTCCAGACCATTCTTTCTCTTCCAGCAAGTTCTATGGGCAAAAGAAAATTATCAGAAGATTGTTTGAGGATCACAGAATCAGAAGCAGAAAAAATAATCCTATGACTCAAATATTTACTGGGAGGAACAGGCTGACACATCTGTCTCCACAGTCAGTATTTGCCTGTCAGAAGGATGGCCTGACAGGCCAGCCTTTGAAATGGTCCTTCTCCGAGGAGGCCACAATAAAACTGATTACGTTTCTTCTTACCAAATTACAGTCTCACTCCCATTTTATCTCCCTGAGATTGCTCCCAGAACCCAAAACCACCTTGACTAGCGTTTTGGATATTCTCAAACACTTGAGTCCTACAATTACAGATAATCTCTTGACTTTCACAGTTGCCTAATCACTTCCATTGTGTGTGAATTTTACTAGGTTTAACTCTCAGAGGACAACTATATTCCCTCCTCATCAAGTTCTTGGGGCTCTCAGCTTCTTACTGTCACTCCTCTGTTGACTGTTAAATGCAGATGGAAAAGTTTTCAGAACCATCAGGGGTTATTCAAATTTAGGATTATTCAATTTGGGGGCTAAGTCAACACTCTGTGTTGTTAAGAGAACCACACCTCAGAATTCAGCTTCAAGACTGGGGCCTTTCTCATTACAAATTTTGCAGGAAAAGGGACCCCTCCAGGACCTGAGTGTGGGTTTTTGTCTAATGCTCAGAAATAAATTGTCCAAGGAGACAACGTGATGACAAAGCAAGAGATTTTATTGAGAAGAGGTGCCTGGGCAGAGAGCAGCAGAGAAAAGGCACTCAGAACTACTCTGCCACAGTGACTTGCAGTCTCAGGTTTTTATGGCGATGGGATTGGTTTCTGGGTTGTCTCTAGACAATTATTCTGACTCAGGGTCCTTGCTGGTGGTGCACTCATCACTCAGGCAAGACGGATGCCAGAAAGTTGGATTCTAGAAGTTGGTAGGACATATAGACTGGTGTCTCCTCTCTGCTTTCAATCTCTCCCGATTTCTTCAGGTTGGTGTTAGCTTGTTAGTTCTGCATTCCTTACCAGGACCTCCTTATGTAAGATAACTCATGCAAGAGGTTACTAAGGTGCCTGGCCAGGGTGAGCAGTGTTGGTCAGTGTATCCTCTAACACAAAGACTGATCTTCCCTCTCCTGAGTACAAGGTTAACAAACTATTTAGGAAAGTGCAGAGGACACTTACTTGATCATGTGTCCAATATTCTCTGTCTCATCTTTGTTGGGCTTATGCAAGCTCCTTCTGTAACGAATTTCTGAAAATTTGTTAACTGCAGTTGCTTCTCGTATTAGTGCAGTGCGTTTATTGCAGCTGTCTTCTCCCCAGCTGGTACAAAGTATTCATCAGTGAGTGCTATGAATATTTATTGATGTCTACTAATTAACCAAGTAAACAGAGAAGGCCACAGACCTAAGGTCGTGGTCTTTGAAGAGAAAACCCCTGCCTGTTGGATCAGCAGAAATGACTGGTAATGCCCTGGAATCTCTTTGGGGGATTTGGAGGGAGGCTATTTCATTGTTGGGAACTGCCTCTATCTCTCTGCCTGATGGCCTCTAATTTCTGATAACTAGTTATCACTGGTAAACCCTCCAATCAATGCAAACTCTTCAACTCATTTGTTCTTGTGGATGGAGGCGTTGAGGCTGGGCATGGATTATAAGGCCCCTGAAGCAAGTCCTGCCCATGCTGCTGGCCTTACTTATCATCCCCTGTCCAGCCCTGGCCAGTGCGGACCTCCCAGCTGGTGGTTGTCCCAGAGTTCCAGGAGATGGTGCATTAGTTCTTCCTTTCCACATCCTCACAGGGAAGTGTGACCCCTTCCCTAGTCCTTCCTACACTTGGACCTCCATTCCAACAGCCCACATTCCCTGATGCAGCATTTACCCTGTACTTGGAAACTCCTGGGCACGGTCTGATAGAGAACCCTTCCATCCAGTGGATACTGGATGTACAATTGGTTCTCGTTGGACAATTAATGCTTTCCTCAAAACCTTGAAACCAAGCAGGACCTTGTGGGCCTCCTGGGCACCTGTGTTTCCTTTCCTGAGTTCCAAAGGGGAGGTTCAAACAAGTTGCTTATCAGAGAAGGGAGGGGATGCAGAGACAAGGAAGGGGCAGCCAAGAAACAATAGCACAGCCTTGAGGGCAGAGTCTTGGCTCTCCCTCAAGGGATGCATATAAAAGTGTCTTTGAGCTCTTCTGCTGAACTAAAAGCCCCACCAAATGTAAGATGTTAGCTACTTGGTGAGCTTACCCTTTATTTCAGAACAGAAAAGGTCACAGTTCTGCCCATCATCACCTGATGCCAGATGCTCTCTGGATCAAAGGAATGCTGGCCCTCCCTGCACCCCTATCCTTATCTATAACTCTGTCCCCTTGACTATAAAACTCCTCATGATTCCCCTACCCTACCCTTAGGCTGGGACACTCAGTTTTGAGGGCATTAGTCTGCAGGGTCCCCCTTGTTGCCAAAGCAATAAAACTATCCTTTGCTACTTCTCCCAGAATCGTGTCCTCTAGGGTTAATTCGGTGTCAGAGTACAGAGGCTGTATTCCACTTCAGCCTTAACCAAACGAAGTGTCATTTTCCGCTGAGTAGAGTCAGCAGAACAAGGCAGGTGGAGGGAGGGTTGGGCCCTGTTTCCCTCACACACATTAAAATCAATGGTGTTTGCTCATCTGGCGGAGTGACAACTCATTGCTCTGGACAGGCTGGCTTCACAATTGCTCGTTCAAGGGGAAATCTGATAAGAAACAATAGTCTGGTCTTCGGGAGCATTAAACCATTGTATTCTAATTTAAACTTCAAGCCCCCTGACTGTCTGGTTTCTCTTCTCTTGCTCTCTGGTTTGTTTGTTTGTTTGCATTATTGATTTTTGATTGTTCCCTTTTATAAGACTGCTATAAAAAGAAAGAGATCTTCAAAACCAACTGGCCAAAAGAAAAATCAGTGAGGTCTTCCCTGACTATCTGAAAGGGCAAGGTCTAAGCCATTCATTTTGGGCAGCGTTGTGTTTTTGTTGTTATTGTTGGTTGCTGTTTTAGCCATTTGAAATGTTTTATTCCAGTTTCTTAGTTCAGTTCAGTCGCTCAGTCATGTCCAACTCTTTGCGACCCCATGAATCGCAGCACACCAGGCCTCCCTGTCCATCACCAACTCCTGGAGTTCACTTAAACTCATGTCTGTCGAGTCAGTGATGTCATCCAACCATCTCATCCTCTGTCATCCCCTTCTCCTCCTGCCCCCAATCCCTCCCAGCATCAGTGTCTTTTCCAATGAGTCAACTCTTCGCATGAGGTGGCCAGAGTATTGGAGTTTCAGCTTTAGCATCAGTCCTTCCAATGAACACCAAGGACTGATCTTCTTTAGAATGGACTGGTTGGATCTCCTTGCAGTCTAAGGGACTCTCAAGAGTCTTCTCCAACACCACAGTTCAAAAGCATCAGTTCTTCGGTGCTCAGCTTTCTTTACAGTCCAGCTTTCACATCCATACATGACCATTGGAAAAACCATAGTCTTGACTAGATGGACCTTTGTTGACAAAGTAATGTCTCTGCTTTTTAATATGCTATGTAGGTTGGTCATAACTCTCCTTCCAAGGAGAATATTGCTGTAAAGAGTAATATTGCATAGGAACCTGGAATATTAGGTCCGTGAATCAAGGCTAATTGAAAGTGGTCAAACAGGAGATGGCAAGAGTGAACCTCGACCTTCTAGGAATCAGTGAACTAAAATGGACTGGAATGGGTGAATTTAACTCAGATGACCATTATATCTACTACTGTGGGCAGGAGCCCCTTAGAAGAAATAGAGTAGCCATCATGGTCAACAAAACAGTCCAAAATGCAGTACTTGGATGTAATCTCAAAAGTGACAGAATGATCTCTGTTCGTTTCCAAGGCAAACCATTCAATATCCTGGTAATCGAAGCCTATGCCCCAACTAGTAACGCTGAAGAAGCTGAAGTTGAACAGTTCTATGAAGACCTACAAGACCTTTTAGAACTAACACCCCCAAAAGATGTCCTTTTCATTATAGGGGACTGGAATGCAAAAGTAGGAAGTCAAGAAACACCTGGGGTAACAGGCAAATTTGGCCTTGGAATACAGAATGAAGCAGGGCAAAGGCTAATAGAGTTTTGCCAAGAGAACACACTGGTCATAGCAAACACCCTCTTCTAACAACACAAGAGAAGACTCTACACATGGACATCACCAGATGGTCAACACCGAAATCAGATTGATTATAGTCTTTGCAGCCAAAGTTGGAGAAGCTCTATACAGTCAGCAAAAATAAGACTGGGAGCTGACTGTGGCTCAGATCATGAACTCCTTATCACCAAATTCATACTTAAATTGGAGAAAGTAGGGAAAACCACTAGACCATTCAGGTAGGACCTAAATCAAATCCCTTATGATTATACAGTGGAAGTGAGAAATAGATTTAAGGGTCTAGATCTGATAGACAGAGTGCCTGGTGAACTATGGAATGAGTTTGTGTTTCGTGATATTGTACAGGAGACAGGGATCAAGACCATCCCCATCAAAAAGAAATGCAAAAATGCAAAATGGCTGTCTGGGGAGGCCTTAAAAATAGCTGTGAAAAGAAGAGAAGTGAAAAGCAAAGGAGAAAAGGAAAGATATAAGCATCTCAATGCAGAGTTCCAAAGAATAGCAAGGAGAGATAGGAAAGCCTTCCTCAGTTTCTTAGTATGATCTGGTAAACCAAGGTCTCGAGGATAATAAAAATGCTAGTCATGTGTGTGTGTGTGCTCAGTTGTGTCTGACTCTTTGCAACCCATGGACTGTAGCCCACCAGGATCCTCTGTCCATGGGATTTCCCAGGCAAGAATACTGGAGTGAGTTGCCATTTCTTTCTCCAGAGGATCTTCCTGACCCAGGGATCAAATCCCAGTCTCTTGCATCTCCTGCATTGGCAGGCACATTTTTGACCATTAGAGTCACCTCAAAAGCCCTAAAAATACTAGTTGCAAGCCCACAAAATAGAATAAACAGAACTGAATCTGTTTGGGCCATGTAGTCTTAGCTAGTTATCTAACTAGTTATGTTTGACAACAATTGTCTTGATATTCAGATGTCAGCAGATAAAGGAGTTGTCACAAATTTCCCAAGACCCTTCTGAGGAGGGAGGAAGGAAGCTGGACCCATAGGTGCCCATCACAGTGCTGCTGCTGAATTCTGGGTGTGTGTGTGTGCTAAGTTACTTCAGTCATGTCTGGCTCTTTGCAACCCTATGAATTGAAGCCCTCCAGGTTCCTCAGTCCATGGGATTATCCAGGCGTGAATACTTTAGTGGGTTACTGCGCCCTCTTCCAGGGGATATTCCCAATCCCAAATTGAACCCGTGTTGCTTATGTCTCTTGCATTGGTAGGTGAGTTCTTTACCATTAGCACCATCTGGGAAGCCCTTTTGGGCAGTTGTGGACCAGGCCAGTCTTTGGTCTCTTGGAAGAAGGGTGTATCTCTTCCGTGTGTGAGCTGCCAGGATGCACAGCTCAGAAAACCATACAGAATAATAATAGTAATATTAAACACAATCCTTCTGTTGGCTGAAGTGTGATCATTTCCCGTGTTTTTTTCAGTGAATTACCTTATTTATAATCACAGAATTATAGATTATTGTGCAGGAAAGAATAGTAGAGAACATCTAATTCAAGCTATGCTTTTCACAGATGAGGACACTGAAGCCAGGAGACATAAAGTGGCTGAAAGATTGCCTCTTCCTCATCTTTACAGCCCGGGGAAGGTGGCAAGACTTATTTTGTGTTTTATCTATAGGTACTAGGCGTTGACCACTCTGTAGGCTCTGAGGACACAGTAGTGAACAAGGCAGATGTGTTCTTAACTCTCAAAGAACTTAGGGTTTGGCAAATGAGACTGATGGATGCACAACTCCATCCCAGTTTGAGGACTCTAATGGGATGCTTGGTGATCTCTGTGGGAGGGGAACTAATCCAGACTGGATGTGACCAGGGAAAATTAAAGTGATCGACTGAGTTCCCCCTCCAAAACTTAGCATTTGAGGGATAGAAAAGAGTCTGGTCCCTAGCAAGTGGCTCTCTCGGCACAGTGATCACACGAAGCAAAGGATGCTGTGGCTCATGGTGTGGCATTTTTCATTTCAGTGTCACAGTAGCTGTAGGGAGGGCTTGTGTTATCACCAAGAGGAACCTGAGGCACAGAGAGAGTTCAGCTACATGTTCAAAGTCATGGTAGACTGATAAAAAAAGAGAACTTGCTCTCTTTTTAGAATGCCTTGGACAGGCAAACAGAGGTACCGATGAGCTTTGAAATCTGGTTTGGGAGTAAAATGCCAGGCAAGTGAAGGTTAAATTCTGGGTTTTAGTTTGAGTATTAATTAGATGTGGTTTGGGTTTCTGTGCTATTCCCAGAGAGAGTAAAGAGAGTTGGGAATTGACAGGATTTAGAATTTTAAAGTTGGAAAGGAAAAGATTTGTGATGACCTACAAGGAGTTGTACATGTGTTCAGTCCAGGATTCCAAGCGTTTTTGAACACATAGGTTGCAGTTATCCTAAGAGGCATTGTGAAACCTTTAAAATAAAACAAAATGCAAATAAAATCGATTTCAATCAGTTTTACTTTAAAAAATTCATAGGTAGAACTTTTAAGAAATGGGGAGATTGCAGAAATGAGCCCTCTGTAGACTCCCAGAGAAGCCATAAATCTCAGTTGCTCCCGACGGTCCAGGGTCCAAAGCGAGTAGCAGGCTGGAAAGGTAAAAGAGGGCTCCCGCTGGTCTGGGAGCGGCGTGTTGTGAGGGGCCCATGCTATCGCCCTCACCCACAGAAGCACAGGATGGGGTGGGTGCTTCCTCCCTCCGTGCCTCCAGGTTGCAGTCTTTGCCTCGGGGAGCTGAAGGAGGAGGGCTAAGAAGAATTGCACGGATTACTGGGTCTAATTCCGAATGCCGGGTTCCTTCCAATGATGAGATCCTTTGTTTTTACATCAACTCCTTTTTCTTAAAGGATGTTTAAATGAATGCTTACAGCATGTTAGGATATATTCCCTTACTTGACATCACGGTGTAGTGAAAGAGCTGAGGTTTGCATCCTTGCCCTACACTGATTTACTGCCTGGGGAGCTGCTCCTTTAACCACTCTAGATTTCTGTAGTGACTAAGTAGGGAAAATGCTTGGTTCTTGGGAGTGCTGCAAATCCAAACAGGCTAAAGGATGCACGATGCTTGATGTAGTGTGTAGCACATACTAGGTACACAGTACATGGCAAGTATTATTCTCATTCATCCATCCACTCACTCATCTTGCGATTTACCAAGGAAAGTAGGATGATTAACAATCCATAGATGAAAAAACTGTGACTCAAAGAGGCAGAGTGCCTTATGTGTCATCACACAGATACTAGGGACCAGAGCTGGGACTTGAAAACGGATCCTGTGTAGCTCCAGCCAGTGGCCTTTCAACTCCAGGTGTTAACAGTAATGTGAGGCACTGGCTTCTCTAGAAAGCTTTTCTGGTCTCCCCTGGAAGCAGCCATGTAGGGTTTTATTCTCTCAGCTATCTACATTTTGGTCCCAAAATTGTTTTTAAGGTGGCATCAAGGCTTCCTAGGTGGCGCTGGTGGTAAAGAACCCACCCGCCAATGCAAGAGACATAAGAGACACAGGTTTAATCTCTGAGTCGAGAAGATCCCCTGGAGGAGGGCATGGCAACACACTTCAGTATTTTTGCCTAGAGAATCCTGTGGATGGAGGAGCTTGGCAGGCTATAGCTCGTAAGATCACACGACTAAAGTGACTTAGCATGCGTGCACAAGAACTATTTTTAGGGGACCTTCCTGGGGGTCCAATGGTTAAGAATATGCTTTGCAATGCAGGGAACGTGAGTTCAATCCCTGGTTGGGGGCACTAAGATGCCACATGCCACAGGGCAGCTAGGCCCTCTCCGAAACTACTGAGCCCACATGCTCCAGAGCCGGTGTACCACAACTAGAGAGCCTGTGCTCTGCAGCAAAGGATGCCCCATGATGAAATGAAGATCCTGCATGCTGCAACTGAAACCTGATGCAGTCAAATAAATTGATTAACTCAATAAAATTTTCCTGAAAATGAAACTATTTCTAGGTGCCTGGGAGAGAGGTCATTTTCCAGATAATTTCTCTAAGCAAACACAAATGTAGCCCTTGCAGGAAGCCTGTAGTACGTGTGTGGAGACTGACAGGCTCCAGCAGCATTAGCTGGTGATGATAAGGAACCAGAACAGTAAGTCTCAATGCAGGCTCTGGGCTCTGTCTTTTCATACCCCAGATGGTTGGGCTTCCAGGCCTGGGAAGGAGACAATGACCCGGCAGGGGACCCTTTATCTAGGAGGTGGGGGGCTGGGCTCCTTCCGAGGTTGTTAGGGAGAAGCTGCAGAGGCACCTGCAGCCTCCAGCTCCCCTATTTCAGACAGGATGGTGTGACAGACATTGAACTGGGCTCCTGGTCAGAGAAACCGAGATTCTATTATTTACCCCCTGGGACAAGCAACTTAACTTGTTTATGCCTCCACTCAGTTATACGGAAAATATGTCTACTAATCATACCTTCTCTTCCAACCTCAGAAGCTCATTGTAGGATGAGCCAGCAGTGAGAATGGAGAGGGAGGCCCATTTGAGAAGCATCTGCTGTACAAACAACAGGATTTAGGCATGCTAGAAATAACTGAGTTTGATTCTCTTCCTTCTACAAATGGAGACTTTGAGGCAGAGGGATTCATCCAAAGTTAATGCAGCTTTTCACTAAATTGTTAGATTGCCGATTGCAGGCAATAGGAACACATTCACCAAACAAGTATATGTGTTAACACTTAGAGAAAGAATGAGTCTTTGGAAGGTAGTGAATTCCCCTTAACCTGAGGTCATCAATTACTAAAGGATGGTAGAGACTGTTTGCTGGTGCCCTCAGTTGAGTTAAGGCACTCCTCTGGTGGCCCCTTTAGTGAAAGTGTTAGTTGCTCAGTTGTGTCCAGCTCTTTGCAACCCCATGGACTATAGCCCACCAGGCTCCTCTGTCCCTGAAATTCTCCAGGCAAGAATGCTGGAGTGGGTTGCCATTCCCTTCTCCAGGGGATCTTCCCCACCCAGGGACTGAACCCAGATGTCCTGCACTGGAATCAGATTCTTTAGTGTCTGAGCCACCTGGGAAGCCTCTTTTTGCCCGTATTAAACTTGACACATTGCACTATGGTTAGGATGTTTCCCCCTCCAACATTAGACATCAGCTGTTTCCAGGCAAGCCTAGTCCTCTGTCATCCTGCATCCCCAATGCCTGGCCCAGGGCCTGGCACACAGGAGGAGCTCAGGGATGCAACCCTGAAGGAGCAGTCAAGCCCCAGCTCGGTGAGTGGACGAGGTGACCTCCAGGGTTCATTTCAGAGAGCCGATAATTTTCAGCTCCTGTGAGAAGGCCTTGTGGTGCGGGGAGGATAAAAAGAATTTAGCAGAAGATGATGGCTGTGGTAACGGAAAGGACACTCAGAGTTGGGCCTCAGAGTCCGTTTTTAGAACTTTTAATTGTATTCTTACCCTGACTTCTCATTAAGGGAAAAATGATAGTTCTAGAATATCAATCGATATTATGTTGCCTGAAGAAAGAAAGGACAACTTGGGGCTGGGGAGAAGCCCAGGGGAGAGCTCTGAGGCCTTGCTGACCAGACTCGGGTCCCCTGTGTGCTGGGGTGAGGACAGGAGTGAGGAGTGGGCACAAGTCAGCTGCTGCTGCTGCTAAGTCGTTTCAGTCATGTCCGACTCTGTGCGACCCCATAGACGGCAGCTCACCAGGCTCCCCCGTCCCTGGGATTCTCCAGGCAAGAACACTGGAGTGGGTTGCCATTTCCTTCTCCAATGCATGAAAGTGAAAAGTGAAAGTGAAGTCACTTAGTCGTTGGCTCCAGGTAATAGCCCCCCAATACTCTCTTGGTGGGATGGGAGCAAAGCAGCAGAAACTGGGGTGCCCAGTGGTCCTGAGACCCAGTCTGAGGCTGAAAGAGCCAGTGACAGCTCTGGGACAAGGCAGGAGGCAGTTAATATGTATGTTAAACATATGGAAATGAGAGCAAATAGCGGAGCTAGGGAGACAAATATTGAACAGGGTCTGGGCCTGAGACTAAACCAACACAGGGAAATGAGAGGCTGCTGAAAGTAAATGAGCTGCCAGGGGAAGACGGGGAAGACTGCAGGAGAGAGACTGAGGATGGAGCCACCAGGAGCACTCTTCTATCTCTGGCCACCAGCTGCCATGCTTGAGCAGTGATGTCACAGACTGGCACGCATGCCAAGGTGAGGTCCAGGCAAGCTGTGTGGCTGAATTTGTCATGTGTCCAAAGTTACGTTTCTTTGTACATTTCAACCCTCTTCAGCGCTTTCTTCCTAATTTCTGGCAATGCTCTCTGTCATCCACTCCAATCTCCACTCCCATCAACAAGCCTGTCTCACTCTCTTTGGTCAGAACCCTGGAGATGGCCAGCTCCAGAATGTTGACTATAGAGATGACAGAGGGTCAGAGCAACAGGATGCTCGGACAGATCGGGAGGAGGTGAATAAGGGACTTGTCTTACTTGTCCTGAAGCTCAGCAAACATACATTTTTTTAGTTGAAGGGTATTATTTTGGTTGTTAGTTGCTGCTATTTGTGTTGCCTTTTCCGAGGAAAAGGCAGTGGGATTCATAACCAAATATCTTCTCTTCTAGAAGTCATAAAAGTGATGGCAATAGCAATGGCAGATCTGTCCAAACCATGGGAGATGAGTTGGGGCAGTAAATCCATAAGTTTTGTTCCTATCTGAGAGCACCAGGAGGCCTCAGCTCTTTGCTGGGACACTGTCAGGAAGGGCAAAATCCTCAAGTGGACAAGTTGGGGAAGTGGTGGAGAGGGGAGCTCTGCCATTCAAATGCAGGGATTGTTCCCTCTTATGCTTCTAATCCAGCAGTTACTATGACCCCTTGGGGAGATCTTGGAGGTGAGAAAAATTGTGGGAGGAGGCTAGATTCCCTTCAGGGCTCTTTTTGCCCACTCCCAGGATCAGGAGTATTATGTAAAGACAGTAGGTGTCACTTGACTGGCTTCATTGGTCAGATCTAGTTCCATATAAAACAAAGGTCTCAGGAGATGCAAACCAGGTAAGTAAGTTTTCAGTAGGTTATTTAGGATCAGAGCAGATGGCTAGTTCCAGAGCTTGGGGCCCTGGTAGGAAACCTTTTGAAGGGGCACTAAAAGAGCAGGAGGTAGCATGCGCTCCTGGAGGCAAGAAAATGGGCCTGGAAAGGGAGTTGAAGGCTCCTGAGGGTAATAAGTCCATTTTGTTGTTTATCCAAAGCCAACCTGGGATAGAGCATCCTTAGTTTTTGTTTTCTAGAAGGGCTAGTGGACTTGCCAAGACTCTCATCTTATTTAGAATCTGAGGCCATCCTGGCCCTGCTCCTGCAGCCCCAGCATTTTCCAAAACGTTCTTTCCTTCACTTCCAAGTCTATGTTACATGTCCAGAGACATAATGTCTGATCACAATTAACTTCAGTTTCACAAACCTTTATTATGTCTTCTGCCAATTTCTATGCTAAGAGAAATGTGTGTGTGCTCATTCGTGTCTGACTCTTTGCAATCCCATGGATTGTAGCCTGCCAGGCTCCTCTGTCCATGGGATTCTCCAGGCAAGAATATTGATGTGGGTAGCCATTCCTTTCTCCAGGGAAACTTTCCAACCCAGGAACCAAATCCATATCTACCTGCATCTCCTGCATTAGCAGGTGGATTCTGTATTACTGAGCCACCTGGGAATCCCATGCTAAGAGGAAAGGGCAGCATAAAAGGGTAAATAAGGTGTTATTTGCTCTATCTAGGCAATGAAGGTTGGGTATGAGGGGCAGATTCACCCACAAATGGCTGAGCTAACACCAAATGTGATAAGGACTAACACAGAAGTTTCAAATAGATGAGTGGAGCAGAAGAGGAAAAGGTTCTCTAGGTTCTAGTCAAGAGCATCTGTGATGGCCCCATGAAAAACACATCATTTAAGCAAGGCCTTGACTATGGAGCGAGATATTCAGGTAGAGAAAGAGAAGGGTCAATATGAACAGAGTGGTGGAGGGCAAGGCAGTGTATACTCACTCCTGGAGCTCGGAGGGAGCTAAGAATGACCAGACAATCCAAACTAGATCAGGGTGGTCTTTGTGAGACAGAATGAAAGACTCAGGTACATGCTTAAGGCTATCTATTTATCAGGCAAAAAGGAGGTCATCTCCAAGCCAGAAGGAGGGTTCTCACCAGGAACTAAATCAACCAGCACCATGGTATTGGACTTCTAGCCTCAGAATTCAGCATCAAGATTACCTTGACTTTTTGCTATTGTTCAGAACCATTTTCAGATTGGTTTCCAAGGCCAGCCCTTTCCTGGGACACATGAGGTTGCCAGTGATTTCCCAAAGTCACAATGAGAACAGTCCCCTGCTTGACCCTCATTCACATCAAGCCTCATGGAATAGAATCAGATTTTCCAGGCCAACCCCTAAGGGACTGATCATTGCCTTGAGAACAAAAGACCTGCAATTGTGAAGCTATTTCCTCAGGTGCCAATTTCCAGTCCTTCCCAGGCAAAGAAAACTAAGGAAATGAAGCCCACAGTCTATTTGGACAAGATAATGGACCTAAGTGACTTAGTGCTTGGAACACAGTAGGTGCTCAGTGGCTTTTGTTGTTATTATTATTAGTGAGTCTTTATTAAAACACTATGAGACATGTTTTGTTAGTTTTTATTATTCCCATTACATATATGAATATACTGAAGCTCAGAGAGATTAGATAATTGTTCCAAGGTTTTATGTCTAATTTGTGGACAGCCAGCGTTGGAATCCCAGTTTGATTCTAAAGTCTATGTTCTTCCCACCATGTCTACTGCCAGAAACAGTTCAGCTGCCAGGTGAAGACAAGGGTTCTTGGATCTCAGGGATCCAAGAGACATTGGACAAGGGACATTGAGCCATCAAGGTGCCAGGGCTGGAGAGGGTGGCAAAGACCTCATCCACTCATAGCTCACTCCTATAATTAGAACCTAATTGTCTCTGTAACACCTTTATTGGAAAGTCATAAGTGTGTTGGCCAGGCAGTCTGCTGTGGGTTGGGAAGCTCCCTGAGAAGCCCAAGAAGAATAAAGCTGATATGAGCATCTCCTTGCCTCCAGCCTACACTCTCTGGCCCTCTACAGTAGGAATCTCCTGGGGTATCCTGGCCTGGCTCCCCATTCTTACCCCAGAAATGGTATCTGCAGCCTCTCTGCTGTTTTTACAAATGTTTGTCTCTTTGGGGAATAGAAGGCCCGTGTCCTGGAAATATCTTAGATGGTAGAGTATCACTTGGATTGGCACCTTGGCCAACCTTTCTTGACTGTCTAGTTCTAGCCATGGGGGACTCAGAATGGCTTGCCCAAAACTATACTGAATTCTATCTCCATATGGGAAGACATTTTTTCCTTTGTTTTCTTCTTGAGATAATGCTCTTGCCTCTACTTGTCTCCCCTCCCTGGAGCTGGGGCCACAAGTCTACCACCAAGAGCCATTTGAGCCTGACTTACAGTGCAATGCCTGCAATGGAGTCAATTATGTCCCCTACAAATTCATATACTGAAGTCCTAACCCCGAGGATGATGGCATATGGAAATAGGGGCTTTGGGGAGGTAATTAGGGTTAGATGACTATGTAGTGAGGGTTAGGGTTCCCATGATGGGATTAATGGCTTAATAAGATTGAAGACAAAAGGAGAAGAGGGTGGCAGAGGATGAGATGGTTAGATAGCATGACTGACTCAATGGACATGAATTTGGGCAAACTCTGGAAGACAGTAGAGGACAGAGGGGTCAGGTGTGCTGCAGCCCATGGGAGTCACAAAGAGTCAGACACAACTTAGCAAGTAAATAACAACAACAAAGAAGAGACAGAGGCTATGTCTTCCTTATGCAGAAAGGACGTCGTCACCAAGCCAGAAAGAGGGCTCTCACCATGGTGCTGAATTGACCAGCACCACGATACTGGACTCTCAGCCTCAGAATTCAGCATCAAGGTAACCTTGACCTTTTGCTATGGTTCAAAACCATTTTTAGCTTGCTTTCCAAGGCTGTGACTTTCCTTGTATAAGGAGCATTAGCTTTTGGACTGGAGCCTTTACCTTGATTTCTCATCCAGTATTCCATTGCCTCAAGGCTGGGTCCCGACCTTGCTTTCTTTACCAATCTTTTGAGTTTCTGTGCCTAAACCCCAGGGACCCTTCTATCTCCAGCCAGGCTTCTCTGACCATGAGCCTGCATTTGTGTCTTCATCCTCACATTTGGCAGCCTCTGATCCCCATCACAGACTGCCCCACCTCCTCTCCAGGTCACCGCCCATTGACCCTGGCAGGTCCTTCTTGAGACTGAACACTGCCCATCTCCTTTTACCATACTCTTCAGAATCAGACCCTTCCCTCCTTGCTTGCCTAATGCTGAAGTTTGAAATTTGTCTGAGCATGTGTGCGTGTGAGTACTAAGTCACTTCAGTTGTGTCCAACTCTTTGTAGTCCCATGGATTGTAGCACACCAGCCTCTTCTGTCCATGATGATTCTCCAGGCAAGAATATTGGAATGGGTTTCCATGTCCTCCTCCAGTGAATCTTCCCAACCCAGAGATCAAACCCTCATCTATTACATCTCCTGCAATGGCAGGTGGGCTATTTACTACTAGCGCCACCTGGGAAGCCCTCACAGTATGTCTACAAGTCCCCAGTTCTCCCATTCTCAACTTCAACTGACGGCAGAGGCCTTTATGCCAGTGCTGGATGGGGCTTCCTGGACAGGTGGGCACTGGTTGATTTGAAGCTCTAATAAGAATTTCCATTTCAAATCCCATGTGATCTAAACATACATTTTAGTGAAACTTGAGCAAACTTCATATTCCACCAATATTTGCAAAGTAAGAGAGAAAGTCAAGTCATTATGGAATGATATGCTATTAGCATACATTAACGAAAGCAGCCTACCACAAAGCCATTCCTCGTGGTCCTGACTCTGCCCCAGCCTGTCTGGCAGAGCTTCCTGGTACCCGAGGGCATCTTCAGCTCCTATCCTGTGCTTGGATGCCATGGAGACAGGGAGAGAAGGTCTTCTGAGAGATGCAGAGAAGAACTCTCACAGGTTACAGGCAGAATCAGTCGAAGAGCTTGACCAGGCTGGAGGCTGGAAGAGGTGAGATGGTGGAGAAGGGCTATCTGTTTGTGGCTCTCAGCTACTTAGCTTCTGACAATGACTGGGGATGGTGGCTGAAGATGAAGAATGTGGTGCCAAATACGTTTGAGAACTTTGGGTTCATAACTATTCCCCATCACAATGCAAAGTAAACAGAACCATGCTCTCCTTCCATACCCACTTCCTGCACTCTTTATCACTGATGTCAATTTATAACAAACCCTCTCTTCTTTCTCATTAAGGATAAAGATGATGTCTGTTTTAACCTGATCTGATCTTAGAATGCATAAGTTAGCAATAAAATCTAACTGGGATAAGGGAAAATAGAATTCACCACCCTCTCATCCAACATGGTATAGGATTCTGTTTTCCTAAGAGGATGTGGGTATATTCTAGCACTTTTAGAAACTTCTGCAGAGGACCCTGAAAGAATCTTTGGTGATCTAGCTAGAGAAAGTCTTGGTCCAGGTGAGAATGACAGGCAGCTGAGATGGGATTAAGTTGATACAACCAGTGGGATGCTGCCCCCAGGGGTCTGAGTCTGGGGTACTCCCTTCACCAGAGTCCCCCGTGACCAACCCTTTGCCCTATTATTTTAGCAACAAAAACCCATGTGAAAATAGCTCAGGGAGGCTCACAGATGCTAGTGATTATCTAAGGCCACAGCTCTATGCAGCTTTCCAGGTGGCTCAGTGGTAAAGAACCTGCTTGCGAATGTAGGAGACACAGGAGACTCGGGTCCAATCCCTGAGTCAGAAAGATCCTTTGGAGGCGGAAATGGCAACCGACTCTAGTATTCTTGCCTGGAAAATTCCATGGACAGAGGAGCCTAGAGGCCTACAGTCCATGGGGTTGGAAAGAGTCAGACATGACTGAAGCGACTTAGCACGCACGCGCGCACGCACACACACACACACACACACACACACACACACACACAGCTCTGTTCACTGCTGGACCTAAATGTTATGATTTGCACCTCCTGGAAAGCCCTTGTCTGGTCCTCATTTCCTCATCTGCCATGTCCTGAAATTCCTTCATTAGACAGCCACTCATCCGACTCAGAATGTCAGATCTGGAAATGACTTGAAGGTCATCTAGTACATTAATTTTCAAACTTTCTCTGTTCAGAGACTCCTTGGAAAATCTGGTGGAAACTACTGACTATTTCCCAGGCATATGTACAAAATAACCATACATGTGAATCCTCTCATACAGGTTGTAGAAAATTCCTGGATTCCTCAGACCCATTTATGGGCCCCGGGTTAAGACCTCTTGGTCTAAGTCCTATCTTTACATTTCTTAAATGAACCATAGAGGCAGAGATGATAGTAAGCAACTTGCCTAGGGTCACTTCTCCAGAGCTTCATTAAATCCTTGGGCTGCACCTCCTCTAGGCTTCCTGAGTTCCCTCTGAATGTGAGAATACTCTTAGGGGGTTACCCCTTTAAGATGGTAAAGAATAGGCATGCAATGCAGGAGACCCAGGTTCTATTCCTGGGTTGAGCAGATCCCACTGGAGGAGGGTATGGCAATGCACTCCAGTATTTTTGCCTGGGAAATCTCAAGGACAGAGGAGCCTGGTGGGCTACAGTCCACGGGGTCCCAAGGAGTCAGACACGGCTGAGTGACTAAACAACAACAACAGCAACAAGCTGTTCTTTGAAGTTCAGTGTTGTTCTGGGGAGACTGGTGGCCCAGGCCCCGTACCTGTAACCTGACACTGGGTACCAGAGGCAGGTTGTGCTCCCCTCATATTGTTTCTCAACCAGGCCTCTTCCTGGCTGGCCCTGAGTCTTAGGGCTCCAGTCAGGAAACAAGATGCCAGCAGCAGAGAAGTTTGGGCTTTTAATACCTGCCTTCCCAGCACAAGGTGAGCCACAGCCTTTCCCCGGGCTCCCTGCCGCCTGTCTCCTGTGCCAGCGGCTGTGAGGGCAGCTTGCCCCCTGCTGGCAGCCCAGCCTGGGAAAGCCAGCCTCTGGATGTGGGACTGCAGAGTCAGGGGTCAGCCTTCAGCTAGGCCTGAAAAGAGGCCAGCCAGCGGGGCCATAGCCACTTTCTCCAGGCAAGAGGCATTAGGGTGAATCAGAATTCAGTGGTGAAGTGGAAACCTCCTGTCCACACAGAAACACACACACTGTTCTGCTAAACATGAACCTGGAGGGCAGCTTAATAAACTGGGAAATGAGAAAGGGAAGGGGGTGGATGAAAGGGGTGAAGGAGGAGAGGCTGGTGAAGGCAAAAGCATGGGTCAAGGCCCCTACACAAGGCTTGGTTTTGTGTGTGTGAGAGAGAAACAGAGATAAAGAGATGGAGAGACATAGAGGAAAGAGAGAAAGAGAGACAAGAGATGCAGAGAGAGAAATGCACTGGGACAATATAGATGTATTTGCTTGGTGCCATTCAGCCTCCTCCCTTTGGGCTCAGAGTCCACTGGGATCTGAGATACAGGGCCTGAGACCATTGAAATCTCTCCTGTGCCCAAGGCAGAACACAAAGCCCAGACAGCTTGGCGGGAAGCTGAAGCAGGTAAACCATAGAGACTGCCAGGCCTGCTGCAGGCCTTGGAGTCAGAGCTCCTCAGTGAAGGGTGTGGAGCAAGCAAATCTCTTATCTTTCCAGAACAGTTAAACTCTCCCCCCGCCCCCCACCTATATTCAGCACACACAGAATCCAGCCCTTCCAGGCGGGGCTGCCCTGTTCCCATTTATAGCTGCTGCTCCCCTTTCCATTGGGTCTTAAGATGCGATTGCCTCAAATTGCAAAGGTTTGGTCAGCTTTTGAGTGGAAGCAAATTTTGCAGCAGGGGGAGGGAGTATGGGAGGCAGGGGAGGGGGAAGGGAGACAGAGGGGAAAAGCTGAAATAGAAAAATTGCTGAAAGGCCTCCTGCAGCCTGTCAGGAGTATTAACTTAGGATGATGTAGGAGAAACGGCTAAGTGGTTTCTGTGTCAGCTACACTGAATCAAACTTGTTCAAATATATGCATGGGAGTGTGCATGGCAGCAAGCCGAGCCCACCTTAGGAATGGAAAACAGCCTCTTAGTTTTAAGGGTTTTTTTTATGTTTTGCAAATATGAGAAATGCTATGCATAAATTAGATTAGAAAGAGGGAAAGCTGTGGAGGAAGGGGTTGTCTGGCCCTCTGCTGGAGGGAGAGGGAGGGAAGGGGCTGGAAAGCCAGGCCCTGGCTATCTCAGAAAGAAAAAGGAGGTAGGGAGGTGGAGGGCTGTGGCTGCAAGATCTGGGGGAGGCTGGGGGAAGGATGTGCTGAGTTCCCCACCCAGAGTGGGAGAGAGAATGCCAGGGCCCTGGAAGGAAACAATATACTCGAACAACTGACCAAAAGGAGAAAAACCCCTGCCCTTACCTCCCTCCAGATCCCCAGATTCCTCTACCCTCTGCTCCCCAAGACAGAGGGCAGCTCAGAGAGATAGAGCACCTGTCCAAGGGATGCTGGGCCCACCTTTAGCATAGCCCGCTGACCTCAGACATAGCTCCTTTATTCTGAGTGCTTGCTGCATGACAGGTACTTTGGAGATTAATTTCTTTTTAAAACATTTAATAAGTATGTGTAGTACAAACAATGGACCAGGCATTGTCTTAGTGCTTAAGGGAGATTAATTCGTTGAACTATAGTGACTGTCTTATGGTGTCATTTTACAAAGAAGAAAAATGAGGTCCAAGAAGGTAGACTTGCCCAGAGACACACCCTGTGGTGACAGCTAAGGGTCACATCTTTGTGTATAATCTGCCCTCCTGGAATCAAGGAGACACGCAGCCTGTTTCTTTTTGTTTGTTTTTGTTCTTGTTTTTTAATTCATTTTCATTGGACATAGTTGATTTACAGTGTTGCACTGGTTTCAGGTGTACAGCAGAGTAAATCAGTTACACACATACATCTATTCACACGTTTAGATTCTTTTCCCATATAGACCATTACAGAGTATTGAGTAGAGTTCCCTGTGCTATCCAATAGGTCCTTGTTAGTTATTTATTGTATATATAGTAATGTGCTTATGACAATCCCAATCTCCCAGTGTAGCCTGCCCACCCCAACCCCCCACTTTCCCTGCTGGCAACCAGAAGTTTCTTTTCTACATCTGTGACTCTATTTCTGTTTTGTAAATAAGTTCGTGTGTGCTATTATTTTAGATTCCACATATAAGTGATATCCTACAATATTTGTCTTTCTCTGTTTGACGTCACTCAATGTGACAGTCTCTAGGTTGTGAACTCTGGTGTTGGAGAACACTCCTGAGAGTCCCTTGGATTGCAAGGAGATCAAACCAGTCAATCCTAAAGGAAATCTGTCCTGAATATTCATTGGAAGGACTGATGCTGAAGCTGAAGCTCCAATACTTTGGCCACCTGATGCAAGAACTGACTCAATGGAAAAGACCCTGATGCTGGGAATGACTGAAGGCAGGAGAAGGTGGCAACAGAGGATGAGATGGTTCAGTGGAATCACCAACTCGATGGACAAGAGTTTAAGCAAGCTCCAGGAATTGGTGGTAGACAGGGAGGCCTGGCGTGCTGCAGTCTGTGAGGTCACAAAGAGTGGGACATGACTGAGTGACTGAACTGAGGTTCATCCATGTCATTGTAAATAGCATTGTTTTGTCCTCTGATGGCTGAGTAACATTCCGTTGTATATAAGTGTGTGTGCTTAGTCACTCAGTCATGTCCAATTCTTTGTGACCCCGTGGACTGTGGCCCACCAGGCTCCTCCATCTGTGTGGATTTTCCAGGCAATAACACTGGAGTGGGTTGCTATGCCCCCTTCCAGGGTATCTTCCTAACCCAGAGGTTGAACCTCACATATTGGAGGCAAATTCTTTACTATTTGAGCCACCAGGGAAGCCCAATGCATATAAGTACATCTTGTTTATCTGACAATGGACATTTAGGTTGCTTCCCTAGTGAGGAGAAGGCAATGGCACCCCACTCCAGTACTCTTGCTTGGAAAATCCCATGGACGGAGGAGCCTGGTGGGCTGCAGTCCATGGGGTCTCTAAGAGTCCGACAGACTGAGCGCCTTCACTTTCACTTTTCACTTTCATGCATTGGAGAAGGAAATGGCAACCCACTCCAGTATTCTTGCCTGGAGAATCCCAGAGACAGGGGAGCCTGGTGGGCTGCCGTCTATGGGGTCGCACAGAGTCGGACACGACTGAAGCGACTTAGCAGCAGTAGCAGCCTAGTGAGGAACATGCCAAGACTTGCTTCTAACCAATAAAATATGGCAAAGGTGATGGGATATCATTCCTTGATTATGCTGTGGAGATGGAAAAAACTCTATCTTAGGAGTCCTTCATGGCCCATGGAAACTGAGCTAATAAACATATGTGGTTTTAACACACTAGTGATGTGGCAGTGGAAACATAGCACCATGCCTGAGCTGACTTTGGAACCCCTTGCCTTAGGGTTGTTCTGTGCTATTACTTACATAGCCATGATTTCTCACAATTTGCACAGTAACTCCTAAGATAAGGTTTTTCTACTTTCATTAAAGAAACTGAGGATCAGGGAGGCTGGTGAATCGGGGCCCCACAGCTGTTAAGGGTCTCTGGGAATTCCAGCATCCGTGGTCTCTCAATCACAAAGCATTCTGCACCTACTCATTGCTGTAGATTGTGGTTCCTTCCTTTATCAGATAAAGACTATATCAGCTCACCTCTAAAGGCCTGCCCAATGTACCTCTTCTCTGACATTTTTAAAACTTCCTTCACAATTCCCTCTTGCTTTTCGTGCAATTTTTTCAACATGTCCTTTCTTCTCTGCCTTCCTCCCTCTCCTTCCCTTTGCATCTGAATTCAACGTTCTACGGTTTCCCTGATGTCCCAACTCACTGCTTTTTATCCTGACCCTCATTAAGAGTTTAATAACTGCCAGGAAAGGTGATGGGCATGGAAAGAACAAGGTTTTTCCTTACCTTCCATCTCTATTTCCTTGCTTTTTAATCTTTTTTTTCCTATGTATTCGGCTGCCCCAGGTCTTAGTTGTGACATGCAGGTTTCTAGGTGAGGCATCGGGATCTAGTTCCCTGACCAGGGATTGAACACACGCCCCCTGAAAAGGGAATTCAGAGTCTTATCCACTGGACTTTGGGGCAAGTCTCTTCTTTGCTTGTTCTGTAGTTTGTTCTAGAACTTAATTTTTATATGCTCACTGCTGGTCTTGATGGTCAGCGGTCTGGCATCAGAAGTTTCCACCCCATCCTAGCAATGATGTGGGAGAAGATATCTAATTCCAGGGTCTCAGGAGAAGGTGGGACACTTGCCTGGTGAGCACATGTCATGCTCTCTGCGGGCTTCCCTCTAAGAGATGCTCCTTCAAGCCCTTCCTTCCCACCGGCATGTGGCAGCTGACACCTGCTCCACAGCAAGGAATGGGCCCCTTCTCCCCTTCCCTGGCTCGCCACCTCGCCCCAGCATCTGACATCACCCCAGCTAAAGCGTTCCCCCTTCCTCCATGCTGGCTCAGGGCTGACAGCCTGGGGGACAATGCAGGGAACAGCTGCCCCTCCACTCACCTCCTCCATCTGGCCTCTCTCTCAGACAGAAACTGGGAAGACAGTCAGTAAAGAAAGAATTCCTGGCACATTCACCAGAAGGTGTGTAAACTCTGCCAGGATTGCTTGTACCCTGGCCAGAGGAAGGGTGGCATGGCGCCCGGGAGCTTTCGAGGGCCCTTGTTATGATAGCAAACAATGAAACCACTCTCAGCCCCAGATTCTTTACAATTTACCTTCTCCATTCCCAGCCTGGACCTCTGAGGCAGCATTCCGGGCAGACCTCAGTACCTTTGCTTGTGCACACAAACATGCATGTATACACACATATACAAGTACCCACTACACACACACACACACACACACAAACACATATATACACATTCACATGCACACACACATGTAAGCACATGTATAATACATGCACATACACATGCATATGAAAATATAAACTCATACATATGTATACACAACGCACTCACACATGCACATGCACTTGCACACACGTACACACACACATACATGTGCATGCACACACATACACACTCATACACATGTATACACAAACACATCCACACATACACATGACCACACAAACATAAACACATGCTTGTACACACACAATCATACATACTCACCCATATACATGCACATACACAAATATACATATAGACACACATACACACACAAACGTATTGATACATTACACATAAATATGCACACAAACTTACACACATGTACACACACATGCTAACATGCATATTTGGATATTTGGCCCAGGAGCCAAACCCTTTATTCCCTTGATATTTCTGCCTAAGCTTTAGACACTTCCAGCTCTCATCTGGGAACTGTCCTTTCCACCTGAAGCTTAAACCTCCTTAATTTGATATGCTTTTCTATGCTCTGAGCAGTGTACATAGGATAAAAACACCAATCTCTACATGAAGTTCTTCTAAGAATCAACTGAGATAATGTATGTGAGCATGTTTTCTGGGGTGGAAAGGGATAAACAAATTAACTGCAGCCGAATGTCCTGGCAGAGCCCTGGTTCATTTGGTCTTTGTGCAAGCAGAAGGGATGACTGTCCAGGGAGCCTACCTTTTGCATACTTGTTCTGTATTAGGACTTTTTATAAAATACTGAGAAAATAATTTTCTCTTCTATATAGATACCAGGCTTGCTTTTCCTGTATCGCTTATTGTTATTGTGATGGGCCAGGGAATCAGAAGAGATACAGACTCCCTGTGGTGAGAGTAGTGGGGACAGGTCCATTTTCCTCCTGTTTATGCCAAGTGACTGACTTTCAGTAAGGGAGGAGGGGCCAGTTAGAGCCAGAGACTGAAGAAGCTGGACTTTGTCTATCTGGATCCGATACTTCTGCTGAGTCGGCCTTCAAGTAGGAGGCATTCTTTCTCATACATCCTGGTGGCCCCTCAAATCACACACAGCCCCAGAACCGTGCAGGCTCAGACGGAGCAGGTATCTCCCATCAGCTGCAGAGGGGCACTGAACACGTCCCCGGGGAAACAGCTCCTGAGCATCGTTCTCAGGACCAACGAGAAGACTTTCCAGAACACGCCCACGGGGAGCACCCTGCAGCCAGGGCCCAATTACCATTGCCTCTTGGGGATTATCGCTGACAGGACCTCCCCACCTATACCCACAGGTGGTGAAGCCCCAGTATTCAGTTGTAGACTGTTGTTTCTTTCACAGTGATCATCCCCAAAGGAAGGTGTACGACTTCCCAGTCTGAAGATATGGATTTGGTTCCCTCCCTAACATCTTGTGAGCTTCTTGCCTGTTATCCCCTTCATTTCTTATGATGCTAAAGGAACCCAAAAACCCAAACTCAGAACTGATGGGCTTCATCTTCAAACATTTATGAATTACCATAATTGTTCCTAAAATAGTCCACACTCATCACTGCTCTCATGTAGGATGTTGGGTGTACATGAGAAGGAAGTGCCCCCTTGGGCCAGGAAAGTGATAAAAGTTACCAAAAAAATGACCCCTTCTTTAGGCTGATAAATTAGAAAAGAGCTTGTGGTTTGGGAATTCCCATCCCTATTTTGCATATCTTAGGTTAAAATCATATTCCTTCTACAGAGAACTCACAGCCAAATTAAAAAAACAAGACAGACAAAAAATGCATCTGATTACACATGGCTTTAAAAGGTTTTGTATGTGACAAGGGCTGGGGTCATCCTGTAAGTCTTCTTGGAGGAGGTTGGAGGCTGAGAAAGTCCTGGAAGACAGGGAAAGATAAAACTAAGGGCTTGTCTTCCTGATAGTTCTCCTTTGCATCAGAGAGAAAACAGCACCACTTATAACTATTTCAGACAGGCCAAAGTGGTTCAAATCTGTGATTGGAAAATCCCAAGATTCTGTCATCTATAGAAACCAGTTTAGAAAATATGTGAAATATTAAGCAATTTGAAATCCATGAAACTGACATCAACAGATTAACGTATCTTGAACTCCTCCAGCAATGATGGTCCAATGCCATCAAAGCAGTACTAAAGGCAGAGGAACCAGAGATCAAATTGCCAACATCCGCTGGATCATGGAAAAAGCAAGAGAGTTCCAGAAAAACATCTATTTCTGCTTTATTGACTATGCCAAAGCCTTTGACTGTGTGGATCACTATAAACTGTGGAAAATTCTTCAAGAGATGGGAATACCAGACCACCTGATCTGCCTCTTGAGAAATTTGTATGCAGGTCAGGAAGCAACAGTTAGAACTGGACATGGAACAACAGACTGGTTCCAAATAGGAAAAGGAGTACGTCAAGGCTGTGTATTGTCACCCTGTTTATTTAACTTATATGCAGAGTACATCATGAGAAATGCTGGACTGGAAGAAACACAAGCTGGAATCAAGATTGCCAGGAGAAATATCAATAACCTCAGATATGCAGATGACACCACCCTTATGGCAGAAAGTGAAGAGGAACTAAAAAGCCTCTTGATGAAAGTGAAAGTGGAGAGTGAAAAAATGAGCTTAAAGCTCAACATTCAGAAAATGAAGATCATGGCATCTGGTCCCATCACTTCATGGGAAATAGATGGGGAAACAGTGGAAACAGTATCAGACTTTATTTTTCTGGGCTCCAAAATCACTGCAGATGGTGACTGCAGCCATGAAATTAAAAGACATTACTCCTTGGAAGGAAAGTTATGACCAACCTAGATAGCATATTCAAAAGCAGAGACATTACTTTGTCAACAAAGGTTCGTCTAGTCAAGGCTATGGTTTTTCCTGTGGTTATGTATGGATGTGAGAGTTGGACTGTGAAGAAGTCTGAGTGCCGAAGAATTGATGCTTTTGAACTGTGGTGTTGGAGAAGACTCTTGAGAATCCCTTGGACTGCAAGGAGATCCAACCAGTCCATTCTGAAGGAGATCAACCCTGGGATTTCTTTGGAAGGAATGATGCTAAAGCTGAAACTCCAGTACTTTGGCCACCTCATGCGAAGAGTTGACTCATTGGAAAAGACTCTGATGCTGGGAGGGATTGGGGGCAGGAGGAGAAGGGGACGACAGAGGATGAGATGGCTGGATGGCATCACTGACTCGATGGACGTGAGTCTGAGTGAACTCCGGGAGTTGGTGATGGACAGGGAGGCCTGGTGTGCTGCGATTCATGGGGTCGCAAAGAGTCGGACACGAATGAGCGACTGATCTGATCTGATCTGATCTGAATGTGATGTTATTGTTGTTTAGCCTCTGAGTTGTATCCAACTCTTTTGTGACCCCCATGGACTATAGTCCTCCAGGCTCCTCTGTCCATGGGATTTCCCAGGCAAGAATACTGGAGTAGGTTGCCATTTCCTTTTCCAGGGTATTTTCTTGACCCAGAGATTGAACCTGCCACTCCTGCATTGCAAGCAAATGTATTTATTTATTTTTACCACTGAGCCACCAGGGAAGCCCACTATTGTGATAGCAATCTGAATAATTACCATTTGTGAAATACTTGCTATCTGCTAAGCAGAGGATGAGATGGTTATATAGCATCACCAATTATATGGACCTGAATCTGAACAAACTCCAGGAGACAGTGAAGAACAGGGGAGCCTGGCATGCTGCACTCCATGAGGTCATAAAGAGTTGGACATGACTTAGCAACTGAACGGTAACAACAAAGCACTATGCTGTGTGCTTTAAATGTAATAACCCGTTTAATGTTCATGACACTCTACAAGCTATACATTAGATTTACAACTTTATAAATAAGTAAACAGGCTCAGAGTAAACAATGATAAGAAGAACCCTTATGTTGTGTTTACAATATTCCAGGCATCATTCTATATATATATATATATATATATATATAATTTGTATGTATATAAAATCTCCTCATGGTATATACTGGAAAAGACCTTGATGCCAGGAAAGATTGAAGGTAGGAGGAGAAGGGGGTGACAGAGGATGAGATGGTTGAATGGCATCACTGACTCAGTGGATATGAGTTTGAGCAAACTCCAGAAGATAATGAAGGAAGGCAATGGCAACCCACTCCGGTACTCTTGCCTGGAAAATCCCACGGACGGAGGAGCCTGGTGCGCTGCAGTCCATGGGGTTGCTAAGAGTTGGACACGACTGAGCGACTTCTCTTTCACTTTTCACTTCCATGCATTGGAGAAGGAAATGGGAACCCACTCTAGTGTTCTTGCCTGGAGAATCTCAGGGACAGGGGAGCCTGGTGGGCTGCCAACGGTGGGGTTGCACAGAGTCGGACACAACTGAAGTGACTTAGCAGTGGCAGCAGTGAAGGACAGAGAAGCCTGGCATGCTGCAGTCCATGGGGTGGCAAAGAGTCAGACACGGTTTAGTGACTGAACAATAACAACAATCCTTATAGTGACTTACTTAATCTTTACTTGATCCTCAGAGCAACTGTTTGAAGTAGTTGTACTTTTTTTTCCAGATCTTATTGATGAGGAAACCCAGAGGTTAAGTTGCCTAAGATTTTTTTTAAATGTGCAGGAACCCATGGTTGGCAAATGAGAATCAGCATTCAAGCCCAGGTTGATGGGTCTGCTAAGCCCAGCTTTGCCTGCCCTAATGTAGGGCAGCCCAGCTCCAAGTTTTCCATGGAAGGAGTCCTAACAGCAGAGGCATGAACACACCCCACCCCCAGGGTCCTGGGAATATTGCCTAAGGTAGCTAGCTGTCAGTGTGAAATTTTCTTTGAAGCCATGTGTTTTTTCTTAGAAATTTTGGGTGAATTTTGCTTTCTACTCCATAATGCATATTTTAACATAAAAAAGTAATGTTTTGATTTTTGCTATTCTCAAAACTTTGAGGAAAGAGAATGCCCCAGGAAGCTATATTATGCTGAACTCCTAGTTTTGCTGAGGTTCCCCAGGTGGCGCTAGTGGTAAAGAACCCTCTTACCAATGCAGGAAACATTAGAAACATCAGTTTGATCCTTGGGTCTGGAAGATCCCCTGGAGGAGGGCATGGCAACTCACTCCAGTATTCTTGCCTGGGGAATTCCTTGGACAGAGGAGCCTGGTGGGCTACAGTCCATGGGGTTGCAAAGAGTCACAAAGGATTGAGCACACACATGATTTTGCTGACCTCCTGGCCCACTTTTGGTGCTCCTGGGTTTATCCCTGCCCCACTGCAAGAGGAGTAGTTGAAATGGAAGGAGTGTGGCTTTCAAGACCAGAGAGATCAGATCTCAGATCCTGGCTCCATCTTGCCCCCAAGTGCTGTGACCTATTGCTCCCTGGCTCTGAGCAAATCTCTGTGTAAATCAGAGATGACATAACAGCTGCCTGTCTGAATGCCATTACAGGACTGATGTGAGGCCTCAGCCACTTGGTAAGAGCTCCATAAGTGGCACCATCTCACTTGACGACTTAGGGTTTGCCACGCCTTTGTCACCCAGCATGGGGGAAGGGTGCCACTTTGTTGAGCAGGTCGCCTCTATGCTCCTTCACTGCTTGCTTCTGGTTTTGGTGGTGGGAGAGATGCTGGTTTTTGTTTTTCCTGGGGAGGAGCTCTGTATGTAATGTCTGTTCCCCACAAGCCTACCCCACCCATGGGGCTTATGTGGGAACTGGACACTTTCTGTCTCTCTTTCATCCACATTTAAATCATCTGCTGGCTGAGAAAAGAAGTTGTTTTCTATTGACTGGTGATTCTGCTCAGAAGAAAGGCAAGCTTGAAATGTAAGGATAATATACATACTGCCTGTGTGTGTGCATGCTAAGTCGCTTCAGTCGTGTCTGACTCTTTGCGACCCCAGGGGCTGTAGCCCACCAGGCTGCTCTGTCCATGGGATTCTCCAGGCAAGAATACTGGAGTGGTTGCCATGCCCTCCTCCAGGGGATCTTCCCACCCAAAGACTGAACCCATGTTTTTTACGTCTCCTGCATCGACAGGCAGATTCTTTACCACTAGCACCACCTGGGAAGCAATATACATACTGCGTTTATGTTATTGGGTTTGGCTGAAGAAAGTTTTTAGCCAACCCAATATATTCAAACCTCTCCTTTGAACACTTTCTAAGACTTTCTAAATCTCTAACCAAAGCTTAAGCAGAGAGGAGTCTTACCAGGTTGGTTGGGCCCCTGGAGGGTCATAACGAGCTCTTTTATCCTTTGGATAACTTGATGTTTGCAGGAAAGTCAATTAATTTGCTGAACCATAATCTTCTCTTTTGTAAAATAAAGCTAGCATGTTAGGTATGATTATTTAAAATGCTTTATCACACTGATTGGAATGACTTTTGTAAAAATATAAAAAACAATGTGCTGGCAAGGATGCAGAAAAATTGGAAAGCTTTTGTACCATTGGTGGAAATGTAAATGGTGCAGCTGCTGTGGAAAGCAGTATGGCAGTTCCTTGAAAAGTTAAACACACACTTACCGTATGACACCACAATTCCCTGTCTAGGTATGTGCCAAAAGATTGAGGCAGGGATTCAAACAGATGTTCATACATCATTGTTCATAGCAGCATTATTCACAATCAAAGGGTAGACTCTGTAAAGTGTTTCTGAGATATGTGGACTGTGTTAATATCAATAGCAATGTGACTATGGAAATCTGAAGACTAGGGACATGTACCTCTCTTACAACGAATGTCACTGCCATATATGATCCCTGAGAAAGCCCTCCATGTGTAATACGTAGACTTTCAAGTATTCTTGCCTCCTTCTTTCAATGCCTCTGCTCAGTCACCACTACCATTGAGCCAGGCCAGCAAAGGTTCATGGACTAGGGAATAGCAGGGTTTTGTGGAGAAGATGACAGGGATGGGATTGGAGGGGGTATAGACCAATGTCCTACAAAGAACTGGAGACAGTAGGCCTTCCTGCAGGACTTTTCCAGGCTTCTGGGAGGAAGAGAGAAGAAAAGGTACATGGCAAGACTGCAAGTAGATCTAACCAGTCAATCCTAAAGGAAATCAGTCCTGAATATTTATTAGGACTGTTGCCGAAGCTGAAGATCCAATACTTTGGCCACCTGGTACAGGAACCGACTCATTGAAAAAGACCTTGATGCTGGGAAAGATTGAAGCCAAAAGGAGAAGGGGTCCACAGAGGATGAGATGTTTAGATAGTATCACTGACCCAATGGACATGAATCTGAGCAAACTCCAGGAGACAGTGGAAGACAGGGAAGTCTGGTGTGCGGCAGTCCATTGGATCACAGAGTCAGGACTTAGTGACTGTACAACAGCAAGAAGACTGTAAGGGTTGTGAGGTCATCACGAGGCAGTGGAGGGACCTGGAGGCCTGTCCTTCCCAGGTCCCCAGCAAAATCTGGAGGCAGCAGGGTCCCATGAGGGTCCCATAAGCCACCCGAGACTGTCAGCCAGACTCCCCTCAGGGACCGGCTGTCCTCTCCCCAAGAGTCCTGCATGGACAGCCATCCTGAGCAGCTGGAGCTTCCTTTAATGGCCACTCAGGGGAGTGGCCATGGTCTCAGTTTGGCCTCAGAGTCTGCTCATTCCCTGAATGAGTCCTTCTGTGTGGGTATCTTCCCCCTGATTCATGATACTGCAGGACACACTATCAACCCCAGTCAATGGTCAGAGGGAGAAGGACTTCAAAGTGAGTGAGGTGGTGCCTGAATCAAGCCTGCTGGAGACCCTTTGAGGGAGAAAACGGTTGAGGACCTCCCAGGATAATAATAATGATAATAATGGCATTAGTAATAATAACAAAAGCCAGCCAAGAGTGGTGGAGAGAATTAAAAACTTACACGCAGAAGGGTCTTGGCATAGAACAGTTTTTCAGTGCATGTTAATTTCCTTTTCCTTCTCTCCCTCTGTGAGGGCACATGCAAGACCAAACATCCCCCTTCCTAGTCACCCAGATTGCTCCCTTCTCTCCCCTCCTCCTCCCTTGCCTTCCTCTCTGTCCCTCTTGTTTGTTATCCTCTTCTGCTTTCCCTCCATCCCACGCATGCAGTTTGCAGAGCTCAGCTGTACCTGTCTGCTCTTCCTCACCAGATTCCAAGTGCTGTGGGCACAACCCTGACTCACACCCAAGCGCTCACATTCAAGTAGACCCACTCCTGTTGCTACAGGTGGGAGAGTGGAGTTCTTCATTATCCCCTTCGTCTTCACGACTTTTCTCTTTGTTATTAGACAGACTTCTATGAGGAGGAAGAAAAATCACAAGAGAAAAAAAAAAAAAATCCCGACCCTCAGAAACATGTTTTCCTTGCTCTGCCAGCCCTCACACATTTCCATTTGGATTGATTGCCTACTACAGCCTGTGAGCTTTTGAACGTCAGATTTCAAAACGGCAACTTGAAAGAGTGAACATGAAATGAGCGACGCGATTCTGCCCTCCATGCTGCGGGACATGTGTTCTTGAAGTGCGGGAGCAGCGGGGGGGAGTCTTGTCTCTCCCGCCTACATTATCTCCTGAGGCTTTCTGACGCCAGCCCTTCCTGGGGCGCTGACAAGGCGGGGATTTAGAAAGCGTTTGCTACAGGCTGAGCTGAACCTTGTACGAGGCATCGCGCGGTACCTGCATGTAACGGATTTGGATTTAGGCTGAAACAGACGGTGCGCTCTCCCCAGGATTCAGGAAGGATGTACATATGGGACCAAAACAAAGTGCAGTGCAATTTAAAAACAAAGAACAGAATGAATCATATCCAGGTGCTAACAGAATAGAGATAATGATGGTTACCACAGTGTGGCCTTCAGGTGACAGTCAGGGACAATGCAGTAACAAGTAGGAAGGCTTCCAGGCAGGAAAATGTACCTAATTTTTTTTTAACATTTTTTTAATTTTAATTCTTTTTTTACAGTGGGTCCTTTTTGGTTATCTATTTTAAATGTAGCAATGTGTACTTGTCAATGTTAAACTCCCATTCTATCCCTTCCCCTTCCCATCCCCCAGGAAAACGTAAGTTTGCCAATCAGAATGGCCATCATCCAAAAAATACTTGAAATTTAATACAGAGACATCTGAACTCAATCTCTTCCACTGAAACTTGCTCTCTATTCTGTAACCATCCCTGTCTCTTAAAGGCAATAACTATGTATTTAGTCACCTAGCTGGAAAGCTGACTTCCCTTCTATCTCCTGTCACAAGACTATTGGTCATCACCATATCCTATTGATTCTCTCTCTTAAAAAACTCTGAATGTAGATCCCTCTGTCTCAGTCTCTTACAAGAAAGACTGTATCATGTTCATCTTCATCTATTTAGGACCTGACTCAGTGCCTAGTGCAGAACAGAGGCTTCATGAAGAAGGAGGAGTGAATGACAGGAAGCAGAGTGAGAAAAAAGTGAATGTGAGAATTTGACCTGAAATCTGAGAGCATCAGGACGAGAGAAGATCTTGGACATTTTCAAGTCCAACACTTTCATTCTGCCGGATGCCACATTTGGAGGTAAGAAATGGGGGAATTGCCTGCCCAAATTTACACAGGTAGAATTAACTGTAACAGGTGGCTTCTAATAGTACAGACTTGAAATCAAGAGGAACCAAAGTGGGCAATGGAAATGAAAATGAAAACTACAATGTTGAACTGGTTAAGTGAGTAGGGATTTGAAAGGATATGTGAGAAAATGAAGCAAAGGATGGGGAGAAAATGCAGAACCAGATCTGGTCCTAGTGGAGGAGCCAAAGTGCTAAAGCTGGAAGACTATATAGAACCAGGCAGTAAGTCCTACCTGGACCCAGGAGGCAAGAGGCAGCAGCACATGTAGTGATGGGGTTGGAGAGAGAGATAGATTCAGTGAGAGAAAAACTAGATTCCACATCAGTTTTTGAGATGAGTCCTCCTGTAGGAGTCTTTCTTGATGGTCCAGGCTTCACCTTTTACATCTGAGTCCAATTCAATCTTCAGATGGTTACGAATGGCCCTGAGAGCAGCCTAGAGATGGGATGAGCTTAGTGTCAGAGATAAGGAGTCTTATCTAGTAGGGTCTGAAGAACTAGAATGCGGAGTTGAGAAAGTGAGACTGCATTGTTCTGAGAGACATGGGATGTTGGGTTGAATAATTTAGATCCGTTGCTATGAAGAACAGAGTATTGTGATAGTCTCTCAACTTGGAGAATGGCTGCTTTCAACTCAGATCCTTTTTCTCTAGCATCATGCCTGGGCACTCTATTTAAATTGCTATTCCCTTTGCCTGGAATGCTCTTCCCCTAGATGTTCTGTGGTTTGCTCTCTTACCTTCTCACATCCTTGCTCAAAAATCATGTTATGAGCAAAGCCTGGCTTTACTGTTCTTTTTAAATTTGCCACACCCTCCATGCCTTCTCTATCTGCCTAAAGGTGTGCATCTAGGTTGCTCTCATCACCTCTCATCCATTTTAAAGCTGAGTATCAAAACGGGTCATGGAAATGGAGACTACAGTATTGAATTGGTTAAGCAAGTTGAGATTAAAAAGAAGGATACATGAGAAATGATGCAATCACTGGGGATGGGACGAAAATGCAGAAACAGATCTAGTCCTAATTGAGGAGCCAGAAAGATAATGTTAGTGTTTTATTTGTTCATTTTTACCTTTACTTTTACCTGTGAGGGTAGATGTTGATGTCTGTTTTGCTCACACCTGTATTTCCAGTGCCTACAATTTACTTGGTACATCTGGGATGCTCAAAAAGCATGTGTAGAATAAAAATAGAGCCATACACATGGGAATTGTTGGGATGGTGAGACAGCTTACAACGTTCTCCTGAACTGCTCTATAATGGGAGTGCTGGAGGAGAATCTAGGATGCAATTGTGAGATTGCTGCTGTGTTCACCTAGACAATACCTACTTCATTTTGATTTCACCATCTTCCATCCTGGCTCTACCCCAACGTTTAGAGTTGGCTCCTTCCCTATCTAATGTCCTATATTGGTCCCAACTTCGCAGAAATTGGCACTAGGGTGTTCTCCACCACAAGTTATACCTCCTCAGACTCTCAGCCTCTGTTAAACTAGTGGGTAAGGCTTCCCTGGTGGCTCAGATGGTAAAGAATCTGTTTGCAATGCAGGAGCTCAGGTTCAATCCCCGGGTCGGGAAGATCCCCTGAAGAAAGGAATGGCAACTCACTCCAGTATTCTTGCGTGGATAATTTCATGGACAGAGGAGACTGGCAGACTATAGTCCATGGAGTCACAAAGAGTTGGACATGACTGAGTAACTAACACTCTAACTTTCAAGGCACCAAATGAGAAGAGAGATTCTACTCTTTCCCTGCCTTTTCTGTAAATGATCTTCTTTTGGTAAGTTATCCTCTTTTTCCTGATGTAGAGTGGTTCTTTGGGCTTCCCCAGTGGCTAAGTGGTAAAGAATCCACCTGCCAAAGAAGGAGACTTGGCTTTGATCCCTGGGTCAGTAAGATCCCCTGGAGGAGGAAATGGCAACCCACTCTAGTATTCTTGCTGAAATAATCCCATGGATAGAGGAGCCTGGCAACCTATAGCCCATGGGGTTACAAAGAGTCAGAAATGACTGAGAACACACACACCAAGAGATTCTGGCCAGGCGAGGGTTTGCTGTAAACAGCTGAAAAGCAGAGAGCATCCTGCCCACTTTGTATCCTGCTATGTCTTACAGATAGGGTCCCCCATGTGCTCATTTAACAAATACACATGTGTCCACACAAAGAAAAAGAGGCAGACGTGACTTGAGCGAAAGGGATGTTTGAAAGGAAGTTTGTCTACATGGTACTTGCTTCCTCACCCGAACCCTGAAAAATAGAATCAGACTCTCCCTTTCTAGAAAATTTTTGTCAAGCTTTGGGTGATATGTATCCAACACATCATTGGTGATCAAAGGTTGGTGATGTGCCAACCTTTCAGGTAGAAATTAGGATAGAGATTTCCTGGCTCTGGTCTTTTCTCTATTTTCTTTAGACCATTGTATTTTTTTCTTCCTCATAGATGCTCTTACGCTCCTGGAAATGTTTGATTATTCCTGAGAGTGCCAGATATGAAACCCAGACTACAGAAGTTCCCTTCACATAAAGCCTCTATCCAAACACACATATCAGTCCTGAAGCCGTCTTTTCTCTCCAGGCCTCGCCTGTTTGTGAGGACCTCTGCTCTTTCTCTGGCTACATTATCATTGGTTATTCACTGCAGGTCACTCCTTGAATTCCTCTATCAATTTAACAAGCACTCACTGAATACCTCCTGTGTGCTGAGTGCTGGAGATATAAAGATCAATTAGCCTTGACCTCTACCCTCTGATGATCTGGTGGGCAAGTAGACGTGGGGTCAGACATTCATAAACGACTGTACTGAGTGCTCTGCACAGGCAGGAAGAAGCACTTTGAAAGCATACAATGGTGGGATGACCATCTGCCTGGTGGTCCAGAAGGTGTCACAAAGCAGGTGACTTTTAAGAAGGGTCTCCAATAATCAAAGTTTCCTTTCTGTTTGACTACTGAGCCTGCTTCAGTCCTGAGAATCTCTAAATGTATTTCACAACCCCTAGAAGGGGTTCCAGTAGGCTCTCCCATGATTCTGTCTCTTTCTGTCAATTTCAGAGACTTAGAAAGTCTCAGCTCTTCTTTTACCTCATTTCTTCCTGTGATACTTCACTCCTCTCTGGATAGACTTAGCTGGGCATTCACAAGCCTATTCATTTTCTCCTGAATCTCTGGAGAATTCAGGCTTCTCACTGGGTGGGTATGTGGCCATCTCCTCTACACCTAACCTTCATTGGTTTCCTTCTGTCTGAAGACATGAGCTTCAGAGTATACATAGATGTGTTTCACCATTTACAGATGGGCTAGATACTACTTTCAAGAGTTTAATACCCCCTCCCCCAGTCTTCTGGTACATTCAGAAACTCAGGACTCTGATTGCTATTCCTCCTCAATGGAACACACTGCTCCCTGTTCCCTGGAGTGTTAGGGTAGACATGATTCCTGCCTCTTACTCATCTCAACTTACTTATCCTCTTACTTATCCCTGGACAGCAGTCTTTGGTAGTTGGAGAGAATGGGATAACTTCCTCAGTCTACTCTAGAATGATCATTTTAAAAAACTTTAAACGCATTCGGGTTGGGGAACACGTGTATACCTGTGGTGGATTCATGTTTATGTATGGCAAAACCAATACAATATTGTAAAGTAATTAACCTCCAATTAAAATAAATAATTTATATTAAAAATAATAAAAATAAAAAACTTTTTAATATTTGTATTGGGGTATAGCCAATTAACAATTTTGTGATAATTTCAGGTGAACAGCAAAGGGACTCAGCCATGTAAATACATGTAATCCATTCCCTGCCAAACTCCCCTTCCATCCAGGATGGCCACATAATGTTGAGGAAATACTGTATATTCCCTATATAATAGGTCCTTATTGGTTACCCATTTTAAATACAGCAGTGTATGCATGTCCATCCCTAACTCCCCAACTATCCCTTTCCCCATCCTTCCCTCTGGCAGCCGTAAGTTCATTCTTTAAGTCTATGAGTCTGTTTCTGTTTTGTAAGTAAGTTCATGTGTATGGAATGATCATTTTGATGGAGGAAGCACAGTGGTGTGAGAATCATCTAGGTTAGGCTACTGCAGGATGCCTTCTTGTCAGAGAATGGACTCTCCAATGTGTTCATCTGAGCCTTCAGGAACCTCCCCTGGAAGAAGAGTAGTCATCATGCTATAGCCTCCTCTCCCAGCCAGTGGGGAAGGGCACATCCTAGAGGAGAGAGCTGATAAAGTGAGTCTTGGCAGCATAAAAGCAAGGTTACAAGGGAATTGAAATAGGACCCACTAGAATGGAGCCCAACTAGAATTTATATAGTTGAGTGCGAGGGTTTAGTTCATGAAGAACTCCTTGGAGCTTGGATGAGAAGTCTTTAAGTCCCAGCTGCTCCTTGCCTTGGGCAGGTGGAGCCACCAAAGGCATTGCCTGTACTCTTTCCAGAATATCCAAATGTTCAAGGATCCAGGCAAAGATGCAGGTGGTTGATGGAAGGGCGCTGGATGCTGGTTACCTGTTCCTCTAGCAGAACTCCCCCTGGTCAGCAGTGTGGTGGCCCACAAACCGCAGCGACCCACAGCTCAGAATCTCAGCGTATACATGAAGAGGGTCTAGTTCAGCTCTCTGTGCTTGTGCTGCTGCTGCTGCTGCTGCTGAGTTGGTTTAGTCATATCCAACTTTTTCTGACCCTATGGATTGTAGCCCATCAGGCTCCTCTGTCCATGGGATTCTCCAGGAAAGTATACTGGAGTGGGTTGCCATTTTCTCCTCTAGGGGATCATCCCCACCCAGGGATCAAAACCATGTCTCTTACACCTCTTGCATTGGCAGGTGGGTTCTTTACCACTAGAGCCACCTGGGAAGCCCCAGCTTATCTCTCTACACAATGCTAAGTCAGAGAGTTTGGGAGTAAGACTGGATTATATTGGTGGAAGGAGAAAGGAAGTGCTATAATTCTATGAGGATTCATGGACCCTGATGCATGAGGTTGTCCTGCTCTAAAGTCCCAGGGCAATGGGAGATGTTTGATCCTTGTAGAGAACAGCTCAGGGCTGTACTCTGCTATGAAATTACTACAGAGAGGAAGTTAAGAGCCGGACTATTAAAAGCAAAGGGAATCCTACATCTGGTGGAACAAAAACAGATCTGGGAGTCAGGAGATGTGAAACCCAGCCCTGGTCTGACCCGAGGGGCCCTGTGGCTTTGAGCATGCTCTTTTGTGCCTCTGAGTCTGGTTTTCTCTTTCACTGAGGATGAAGACTACTGTTCTATCCAAGTCACGGAGGGTTACCTAGATGAAATGGAATGAACCAGACAAATCAGCTCCATGTGGGGAGATCTAATTGCTGATTTCTCAGGAATTTGGCAGAAGCACCTAGACTCATGCCACTCAAAGGGAATAGATACAGTATATGTACAATAGTAATGTACAACATATAGTATACGTACAACAGGATATGACAAAAGCCCATATAGTCAAAGCTATGCGTTTTCTAGTAGTCATGTACGGAAGTGAGAGTTGAACCATAAAGAAGGCTGAGTGCTGAAGAATTGATACTTTTGAACTGTGGCGCTGGAGAAGACTCTTGAGAGTCCCTTGAACAGCAAAGAGATCCAACCAGTCAATCCTAAAGGAAACAAACCCTGAATATTCATTGGAAGGACTGATGCTGAAGCTAAAGCTCCAATACTTTGGTCACCTGATGCAAAAAGCCAACTCATTGGAAAAGACCTTGATGCTGGGAAAGATTGAGGGCAGGAGGTGAAGGGGGTGACAGAGAATGAGATGGTTGGATGGCATCACCGACTCAATGGACATGAGTTGGAGCAAATTCCAAGAGATAGTGAAGGACAGGGAAGCCTAGACTGCTGCAGTCCACGTGGTCACAAAGCATTGGACCTAATTTTGAGACTGAACAACAACAACAAAGTCATTCTGCTGTACATCTGAAACTAACACAACATTGAAAATCAACTATACTCCAATATTAAATATAATTTAAAAACATAAATATAACATAACCTACAAATGTAGCCACAGCCTATGTCCCTTTAAATTTTCAAGTAGCTACATTTTTAAAAAGTCAAAATATACCAGTGAAATTAATTTTAATAATACATATTATTTGATACAAAATATCTAAAATATCAGTTCAATGTATAATCAATACAGAAATGATTGATATATTTCATATCTTTTTTTTCCCATGTGACTACTGTGTTGGATGGGCTTCCCAGGTGGCTGTAGTGATAAAGAATTTATCTGCCAATGCAGGAGACATAAGAGATTCCGATTCAAACCCTGAGTCAGGAAGATCCCCTGGAGGAGAGCATGGCAACCCACTCCAGTATTCTTGCTTGGAGAATCCCATGGACAGGGGAGCCTGGTGGGCTGCAGTCCATAGGGTCACACAGAATTGGACACAACTAAAGTGACTAAGCAGCAGCAGCAGCAGCAGCACATAGGTTTGGTTACTATGCAGCATGTGGAATCCTCCTGGACCAGAGAGCAAACCCGTGTCTGCTGCATTGGCAGACAGATTCTTAACCACTGGACCACCAGGGAAGTCCTGCGTGATGTTTTTTGTGTTTTGTTTGTATGTTTGTTTTTCTCTCCCTAGCCAAATATATATAGATCTACTGTGGCCCTACTTTCTTGTATGGTTGGGCACAGTGGGCCGCCCTGCCTCTCCCACTTTGTGCTTCCTTCTCTCCCTGTGCAGAATAGAGCTAAGCCAGTTCATTCTTGACCCACACTGGCTCCAAGGAAGAGTACAGAAATGAATGGAAATTAACATGTGTGAAAAAGTCTTGAAGCTTCAATGCCAAGTGTTTAATTATTCATGTGGTTTCTCATATCCACACACTACCTGGAGGAGGTCTCTGACACAGGACTTCTGAGGGCCTGTGGAACTGACCTGACAAATAATTTGCTGTGCTCTCATTTCATATGCACCTGCTCTGTGGATAGAGACATCCAAGGTGTAAACAGGGCAGGGCTGTATCTGCATGAAGTTGTACTGATTCCACCCCCAGCATCTCAGGAACCTTGAGGGCCTGTACCATCCAAGTGATTTCCGCTCCCAGAATCAGAATGACCTGATGACTTGTAAGGTTTCAGCCTCCTGGAAGAACTGTGTTTGTTCCCCTTAAAAGCCTTGGTGTGCTGAGCCTCCGCACGAAAACCTGGAGCCATCACGTTTTTAAAAAGCACCATTTCATAAAGTTGACATGCTTTGTTCACAACAATTTCATTTCTCACCCAGCAGCTTAATTGTATTTTTGTTTAGTAACTTGCATGGGTCTTTTCCGGAGAAGGCCATGGCAACGCACTCTGGTACTCTTGCCTGGAAAATCCCATGGACAGAGGAGCCTGGTGGGCTGCAGTCCATGGGCTCGCTAAGAGTAGGATACTACTGAGCGACTTTACTTTCACTTTTCAATTTCATGCATTGGAGAAGGAAATGGCAACCCACTCCAGTGTTCTGGCCTGGAGAATCCCAGGGACGGGGGAGCCTGGTGGGCTGCCATCTATGGGGTTGCACAGAGTTGGACACGACTGAAACGACTTAGCAGCAGCATGGGTCTTTTCACTTGTAGACACCACCAGCTTCTGGGAAAGGGCAGACAGGACTTCACATGGTGAAAACAGAGATGTGCAATGGGTAGGGATCTCACTGGGGGCTTCCCTGGTAGCTCAGTGGTAAAGAATCTACCTGCTGATGCAGAAGACACAGAGAATGTGGGTTCAAACCCTGGGTCAGAAAGATCCTCTGGAAGAGGGCATGGCAACCCACTCCAGTATTCTTGCTGGAAAATCCCATGGGCAGAGGAGCCTGGAGGGCTACACTCCAACGGATCACAAAGAGTCGGACATGACTGAGCAACTAAGCACACAGAGTGACCTCATTATGGATAAGAATAGGTTTGGATCCTCAGGAATGAGGAAATATCTCTCCTTTACCCCATACAAATATCCTTTTCTCCCTCATTCATTTCTCTGTTGGGAAAGAATGGTCCTTTTGGATACAGATGAGGGAGAAGGGCTTTCCTGTCCAGTCTTCGTTGTTGTTCAGTCACTCATTCACGTCTGACTCTTTGCCACCCCATGGACTGCAGCACGCCAGGCTCCCCTGTCCTTCACCATCTCCCAGAGCTTTCTCAAACTCAAGTCTACCCATCTCATCCTCTGTCGTCCCCTTCTCCTCCTGCCTTCAGTCTTTCCCATCATCAGCATCTTTTCCAATGACTTGGCTCTTCACATCAGGTGGCCAAAATATTGGAGCTTCAGCTTCAGCATCAGTCCTTCAAATGAATATTCAGAGTTGATTTCCTTTAGGATTGACTGGTTTGATCTCCTTACTGTCCAAGGGACTCTCAAGAGTCTTGTCCAGCACCATGATTTGAAGGCATCAATTCTTTATCGATCAGCCTTTTTGTATTGTCTAGCTCTCACATCCATACATGACTATTGGAAAAATAATAGCTTTGACTATACGGACCTTTGTAGGCAAAGTAATGTCTCTGCTTTTTAATATGCTGTCTAGGTTTGTCATAGCTTTTCTTCCAAGGAGCAAATATATTTTAATTTCATGGCTGCAGTCACTGTCCACAGCGATTTTGGATTTTTGGCTGCCTAGTCTTAGGAAGCAGAATCCCTGGTCACTGATGGGAGGTCAGTAGATTCAGATGTCAGCTTTCTAATCTAGAGACTTGTAGAGACTGAGCGAGTTGAGGATTGGTGCTCTGTCTGGAGTGCCTGACACTGTGATTGAAACTTGCAGATGTGACTGAGGAATTGTTGGGCCTCCATGGAAGATCTATGAGACACACACGCAGGCACCTAGGCTGCACTTTCCTTGTGACTTACAGCTAAGCAAGCACATTCTTGTGCATTTAATCATCACAACAGTCCTGCATGGTAAATACTCTCAGCCACATATTACGGATCAGAACATAGAAGCTAAAAAAATTAGGGAAATGTCCCAAGTGACGTGGTTACCTGGTGGTTTCACTAGAATGAAAGATACTTCCTGAAAACTTAAAGGAGTTATTTGGGAAATTAATAAAATGACTGCTAACTTTACAAGGTGTACAGTGGACATAAGAATCATTTGAACAATACACAGATCTAGAATCCAGGTCTTCCCATTCAGAACTCAGTTTTTCATTGTTATACACATCTGTGTTCTCACACATCACACACACACACACTCACACACACATGCAGAAACATAGAGTCTATCCCTTTATCCCTGAATCTAAGTGCTTTTGCAATATCTTGGTACTATTGTCACTCAGGATGTCCTTACCCAAAGCTAGACTAGGAGGACCTAATTCTATAAAATAAATCAAGGTAGCTCTTAAGCATTTTAGGTTGTGTTTGCACATCTTCCCTTAGGTGTCTCAGAAACTGTCTCAAGACCTCAAGATAAGCCTTAGTGGGGCCCTTGTCAGTTAAGATTCAGGCTGATGGCAAACATGCTCTGAGCTTGCCAAAGGGAAAGAATATGACTGGTTGTACTTGGTTTCTGCCTGGGATCCTCACTAGCATGAAAGTCATCTCTTGGACGCTTGAAGTGAGTAACTAGGATTAGTGAAAGAAGCATCAAGTATACAAGTTGATGGGCGTAAGGAGGTAGTTACCCTGCATGCATGTTCAGTCACTAAGTCTTGTCTGACTCTTTTGCAAACACATGGACTGTAGCCCACTAGGCTCCTCTGTCCATGGGATTTCCCAGCAAGAATACAGAAGTGGGTTGTTATTTTCTTCTCCGGGGAATCTTCGCAACCTATGTATCCTCTGCCTCCTGCATTGGCAGGTGGGTTCTTTACCACTGAGAAACCTGGAGGTCCTACATACTTACCCTATGGAGGGCCATACACAGGGGTGGGTGAGGGGTTTGAGCAGAGACCAGGTGAGTGATTGGAAGGCAGATTTTGGAAGGGGACTGAGGGTGCATTCCCAGTCTTCTGATCACGGTACCGAAGTTAAAGCCATACCAGCCCCTGTTTGTTTGAAGCAGAGCCTGTGGCTGGCAGTCTAGGGACCGTGAGATTCTCATGCCTCTTACGTTTGGCTTTGAGGTTCCAATTTTTCTTCCGTTTATCTCTTGAACCTGATAGTGAGTGTGGGGATCCCAGAGAGCCCATTTGTGGGACTTGTGCTACTGAGCTGAAACATGGTCTCAGCGCTTCAGTCTGCTGAGAACAAACTGACTGGTGGAAAGTGGGATACAGGAGTGGAAGTCAACCCTTGCCAACCAGTTACTACACTCATCCTGGCAAAATCTTAGAAGGCTTCCCAAAAGCAGGGATAAGCAGCATGACTTTATTTACGCTGTTGGAAAAGAAAACTTGAGAGGCCAAGGGATTTTTCTCTAGACACATCATTCAGTAAATGGGTGAATAACCTTGGCCCCATCCAGACACAGCCAAGAGAGGAGGGGAAACTCTGACTGCCACAGGGCAAGGCTGTCTGGCCCCCTGCACTGCCCGCCCCCTGGAAACCTGACCTCACCACAGAGCCGTGACCCTGGGATACGCTTGCCTTAGTGGCCTCCATGCCTAGCAGGGCCTGTGCTGAAGGAGTGACCCAAGAGGAACACTTACACAGTGAGGTTCTAGGAACCCAGAAGACAAGGACTATCACGCCATCCACCCCACTCGGTCCCAACACCATGTTACCCAGCTTGCAATTCACTGTCTTCAGGATGAAATTTTCTCTTCTTTTCAACCAAGGCAGAAATGGCATCAAAATTCAAACCAGAGCCCTTACTCTATTTTCCTACAGGTGTTCTTAAATGAGGAAAGGTGCGACTGAGGACCTGTTTAACAGACACCCCTTACACCTGCCGCATAATTCTAAATGGTGGAAAGAACTGCTGAAAGGTGGAGACCAGTTTGAGATGCATCTATCAGACACAATTTTGCTGGTCTGTCATGTACTTCCTCTACTCCTCCTTCCATCATTCTTGTTACTGGCATGAGGAAGGAGAGATGGAGAGAGAGGTTACTTCTGCCAGTCAAGCTGGGTGACTGTCTCATACTGACCCCCCCACCGGTGTGTCCAGGCTGCTGTCTACAGGAGATACGTCTTTCAGTTCCCCCACTTGCCCTTGGGAGTATCACATATAGTCCTCTCTTGATTTCCAGACTCTGGACCCAGGTCGCTGAGTGTCTTTCCTGGCAGGACCACTGACTCCCTATGTGTCCTTAGGCAAGCTACTTAAATTCTGTGTGTTTTTGGCTTCACTGCGTGTAAGTCAGAGACAGAAATAGAACATGTGTGGCAGGAGGGCGTGCTGATCGAGCTGTATCTGTAGCATCCTCGGTGCCATGCCTGGTACCCAGAACCAGCTATTTTTTTAAAAAATTGTATTTATTTATTTGGCTGCGCTGGCTCTTAGTTGAGGCATATGGAGTCTAGTTCCCTGACCAGGGAGGGAACCCAGGGCCCCTGTATTGGGAGAGCAAAGTCTTAGCCATCAGGGAAGTCCCCAGAAGTCCCCAGAATTGGCTATTGAAATGAGACCTGGATAAATGATGCTTTGACTTAGTGTGCCCTATTTTCACTGCTTCCTTCTCTGGACACTTGCTCTTATTTCCCAGGGAGACGTTCCTTCTGGTCTCAGGCCTTTTCAAACCCACATGCCTGGCTCCCTGGGGCTTCAGTGGGGGAGTGCGGAATGAACCCCTTGGCAGGCACAAAACTGGCTCAGGCTTGAGTGCACTGGCTTCCCTCTCGTCTCTCATCCACCTTGCCTTCCCCTGCTGATCAGAGTTCACCCCCTGCCCTCTCTGTGCTTTAGACTGGGGATGTTTTCTTTGTGCCTGTGTGATTCTCAGTAAATTTCTTCTCTAGACCTCATGCATCCATAGGCACAATCATTTCTATTTCCTTGCTTTCTGATCTCTGGATGTGTTCTGTCTTGGAGATGAAGGTCCCTGACACCTGAGGACCCACTGGATTACTGGTTCAACATCTCCTTGGTCATATCGTCTCAGCCCTTGCCCCACTAGTGTAGCTCTGCCCCCACCCCACTGCTTGCCAACCAAGCACAAGATCATCAAAGATGCCCACGGACAAGGTGGATGAAAGACAGTCAATAGAATCCGATTATTCAGGAGGCATCACCATCCCTTTAAGGATACTTTGAGAAGGCTGCTCAGCAGAGGTTTGTTTTCTGTCTGCTTTTAATAAAATTTCCTATTAATTAAGCAGAGTGCTATGGGCTGCAGCCCCACTCACATTATCTGTCCTTTTATTTTGTGGTTACATGGCAGTTGGAGCCCTGAAATTATACACTGGGCTCTAATATTTCAAGACCCAACAGGAACAAATATGCAATTACATAGTTCAGTGGTGCAGGGCCACAGCAGTGTGGAGTGGGGACATCCTTTCCCGCGAAAGGAAACTTTAGGTCCTGGACTTGAGTGCCTTCCGAGCCAGGAAATCCTCTCCCTGCAGCCAGCATGTGGCTCCACCTGCCTCCAGCCGGAGCATCAGGTACGCTTCCAGATCCTTCAGGACACGAGGGGCACAGGGAGGGGAGGGGGGACCCCACACTGTGTGCCGGGGCCATGCCCTAGAGTCTTTACAGTGATCCTTAGGTAGAGAGCAGGTGGCGCAGAGATGTGGCACCATCTGGCCTCTGCCAGTGAACCACTTAGGGCATGCATGCCACTTTGCCAGGTGTTCATTCTGTGTTCACCTTTCTGAAAGGTCTGCCCTCATCAACTAGCCTACTTCAATGCTTGTAGGAGATCGTCCAAATCAAAAGGTTTTTTTTTTTTTTTTTTTCTGTTATTTGACAGAGGAGGCAATTATGGCTCAGAGAGGTTAAGGAACTTGACCAAAGTCACACCTATTGAGGGGAGGTAGTAAGGATTCTAGTCCCTAGCATGTCCAGTCCCTTGTTTCTATGTCCCTAAGTTCTCTGACAGCAGGATAGCAGGGTCAGTTGCGCTACGTGTCCATACGAGGGTCCAGCTGTAGCATTCTGTGCCTGACTATTCACAAAGGAAAACCTGCTTGAAATTAAAGGGACATACCCAGGATATCTTGCAAAAGTCAAGAGATTCTTCCAGTCCTTGTGGCTTCTGTGAGCCCCACATTCAAAGTGAGAGCAGGAAGGCACAGCATCTCAGACCATCCTCCCTGAAGGGTCTGACAGAGCCATCATCTGTGTGGGTGTGTGTGCGAGCATGTGACTGTTTCTGTGTGAGTGATTGTGTGTATGTGACAACATGCGTGTGTGTAAGAGTGTGCACATGTATATCTGTATATATGTGTGAGTGTGTCCGCGTGTGCTGTTGCAGGCAGGTGTCTGATGCGTCCAGGAAGGAATCACCCAGCCGGAGGTTTCCATGGTAGCTGAGATACCCGCTGGTCCTTAAATAATTAACCAGCCAGAGCTTTTAAATACATTTCAAAACAAATACTCATTTCCCTTTAATGCGATGCTGATTTCCCCTTTTACGCACCGCCTGAGGCTATGTCAGCCGACTGTAATTCTTGCTCTGATGTGGTGGCAGCATCTTGGGTTGTTGTGGAAGCCACGCCTGCTGTCAGAGGCCAGCCTCTGACTTCACCGTGTCCAGAGGAAGGAAAAAGTGTGAGCAGGAGGAATTTCTGTTTCTGCTCCTCTTCCCAAGGTGCCATTGGGACATGTCAGGCTCAGGGCAGCTTCACCGCTACACTCACCTTAGTTGCTAGCTGTCCAACAGGCAGGTTTCTTGAAGTGATTTTCTCCTGCCAATAGCTTCAAAAGATAAGTATATCTTGGCACACAGCCTTTGGGATCACTTCTTTTTCTAGTGACAGGTTCTCCTGAGCAAGGGTAGTGGATGCAATCTGCCCTTCCCCTTGTGTCTCATCTATTTATGTCCATCCTCACGTCTGCAGGCGTAGGTACCGCCCTGAGGCAGCCTCTGCCTGAAATCCACATTCCCTTTGCCTCTTTAGGAGCCTAGAGCCCCACGCAGCTGGGTTCTGTGTGTATGGAGGTGGAACAAGGAGAGGGATTTCAAAATCATTTGTTTTGCCTGGTATGGGCCTGATGTCTGATCTTTTTTGGCCTCATTGTAATTTGGGTCAGTAAGTGACATTTGGGAATCTCAAAACCAGCATCAGTGGCAAGACCCGTGGACCAGGGCTCTCACCTCTGGGAGGTGGACCAGGCTGTGATGGCCTCCTGCGGTGGGCCATCTGGGTCACCAGTCACCATCCCCAACAGGATGTTCAATCAAGGGAGACCGTGGTGATGCTTCTGGGCCATACATCAGTGATAACAACACAAATGATGCAGTCAGTATATTGTTTCTTCCCTGTCCTTTCCATCCTTTCACATAGTCATTCAATAGATGTTTGTTGGACACCTAGTATATTCCAGGTAAATAAAATGCAGATATGAAAGTCACAGCCTCTGCCTTCAAGGGACGCACAGAGCCAGGCGCCAAAGAGCAGGAACCGTACTGTGTGGTCCATCTTATGACCTGGCAGAGAGGAAGCTGGGAGGAGGAGAAGCTGGGGCGAGCCTGGGAGGAAGCACAGGACTTGGCGTATCCTTGGTGAAAGAGGGTCAGGGATGGGCACCTGAGACACCGCTCCTGACCATCCTTCACCTTCACTCCCACGGGGGCACAGCTAGGCCTTCCACTGAGGATCTTTTAAGTATCTCTCCAAACTTACCACTTCTCTCCTGAAGGCATCTCTTTCTTCCCAGCCTACCCACCATCTGAGGATCTCATATCTAGCATTTTGGTTCCCTTGGCAATGCCCTGAGGTCAAGGAGATCAGCAGCCACTTCTCACAAGCAGACCTGGCCTGGAGTTTAATCACGGTTTTGAGGAGGATGTACTTTGCCACAAGTGCTCCAAAGCAGAAGCCCTAGCTTTGTCCTTCTGGAACACACATCACAGCTGGGGAAATAAGCATGCAGCGACCAGCAATATTTCCAAGTTGCACACATAGAGTCCAGGTTACCTGTGCGCTCTAAAGGAAACAGAGTTAAAGAGCTTTTAAAAGAGTTATGAGAAGGATCTAAACATAAATGACCACAATCTACATTTTCACAGCACACTGTAGTTTGTGAAGTCCTTTTTCTTTTAAAGAATTTTTTTGATGTGAACCATTTTTAAAGTCTTTATTGGATTTGTTACATCATTGCTTCTGTTTTATGTTTCATCTTTTTGGCTGTGAGGCTTGTGGGATTTTAGCTCCCTGACCAGGGATCAAACCCACATCCCCTGCATTGGAAGGCAAAGTCTTAATTGCTGGACTGCCAGGAAAGTCCCAGTTTGTGAAGTTCTTTAACATGCCTCCTTACTGGTTTCTCAAGGCAACCGGTTGTACTCTGGTTGTACAAGCACTTTTAATGAACAGTCAAGGAAACAGTGACTCTCAGAGGGCCAGTGACTTGCTTAATCTGGACTCAGGGATGAAGCTCAGTTCAGAGTCGACAATCTAGGGTCAGAATCCTGCAGTACTTTCCTCCATATTTGCATGGGTTGGTGAAAGGAGAAGAAAGTCAAGCAAGGAAAGAAGTAAGTATGAGGACAAGACTAAATGGGGTATGACCATGACCATATGTCCTCAGGCAAGTCTCCCTCCAATCCAGCCTAGTTAGATAGTGAGGCCCTGCCCCAGCCAAAGGTTCCTTGAGGTTTAGCATATGGTTACATAGGATTTTAGATGAGAATGTAAAAAAGGCAGGGGGGACAGGGGTAAATGCACAACGTCCAGGGCTAACTGTCTTCCTGTAGTGTCTGCTGAACAAAATGAATGGGGAAAACACAAACAAGGAGTAGAATTTATAAGTTTATAAAACATAAGGAGTTTATAAAATATAAGGAGTAGAATTTATGTTAACTTCCCATCAATTTCTCAAAAATATTTTACTATGGAACATTTCAAAGGTATATAAAAGCAGGGAGAGCCCCATTCATTTTCTTTTTTAAAAATGTATTTATTTATTTATTTAGCTTTGGCTGTGCTAGGTCTTCATTGCTTTGCACAGGTTTTCTCTAGTTTCAGTGAGTGGTGGCTACTGTTCATTGTGGCGCTTGGGTTTCTCATTTCTCTTATTGTGAAGCACAGGCTCTAGGAAGCTCGGATTTCAGCAGTTGCAGCTTGAGGACTCTAGAGCACAGGCTCAGTAGTTGTGGTGCTCGGGTTTGGTTGCCCCATGCCACGTGGAATCTTCTTGGACCAAGGATCGAACCTGTGTCCTCTGCGTTGGCAGCTGAATTCTTAACCACTGGACCAGCAGGAAAGTCCGGCCCACTCATTTTCTTAACTTTTCGTTTTGAGACACACCTGCCACTGTAAGAAATAAGACAGAGATCCAGTTTATCCTTCATCTGGTTTCTCTTAATGGTAATTTCTTGAAAAACCATGAAATGATATGATGACTGAGAAATTAATGCTGATACAATCAGTCAAATTTACTCAGATTTCACAGTTTCAAGTACACTCATTTGTGTGTATGGGTGTGTATTTAGTTCTATGTCACTTGTAGTGTGTGTGAATTCTGCATGTATCAACTCATGTGGATCCCTCTTCATCCTTCTATAGCCACAGCCACCTCCCTATCACATCCTCCTCCCCTGGCAACCATAATCTGCTATCTGTCTCTGTGATTGCATCATTTCAATAATTTTATATATGTTAATGTTCTATACAAATATATATGCTATGTACATTTATTAGTACGTTATCTAAATTAATATATTGATATCAGGTAAGGTAGACTTCAGAGCAAAGAAAATTACTGGACAAAAGGTGCATTTTGTTGTTGTTTAGTCACTAAGTCATGTCTGACTCTTGCAACCCTGCCCTATAGCATGTCAGGATTCCTCTGTTTATGGGATTTCCCAGGCAAGAATACTGGAATGAGTTGCCATTTCCTTCTCCAGGGGATCTATAAAATGTACATTATGTAAGAATAAAAAGATCAATCCACCAGAAAGACATAAAAATCCTAAATGTATATGCACCAAGCAGCAGAGTTTCATAATACATGAAGCAAATACTCAATGGATAAGAAAGGAGATATAGACAATCTGCAGTTACAGTTGGAGGCTTTACCACCCCCACTTTTAACAACTAATAAAACTACTAGTCAAAATATCAGCAAGGATATAGAAGAAATTATCAACATAGCATATAGAATATGCTAAGAATGCTATATGCTATAGAATGCTATAGAATAAATTGGCATATACAGAACACCATCTGTCAGCAGCAGAATACAGTTTTTGTTGAGGAGCCATGAAACATTCAACATGATAATTGTATCCTTACAAAACCTCAACATTTCAAAGAATTACAATCACAAAATATGCTTAACATTATCAGCCATTAGTAAAATAAAAATTAATACCACAGAAGATATTACTGCATAATTAACAGAATGACTAAAATAAAAAATAGTGACAACACCCAATGCTGATGATGATGCAAAGAAACAATTACTCACATATTAATGGTGAGAATGCAAAATTGTATAGCAACTCTGGAAAATAGCCGTTTCTTGCAAAGCTAAACATGATTTTATCATACAACTCGGAAATTATACTCCAAGACATTTATCCCCCAAAATGCAAAACTTAACATTCACATAAACACCTGTGCAGAAATGTTCATAGCAACTTTATTCATAGTTGCTATGAATATTCAGAGGGTCCCAAACCCTCTGAAATATGCATATTCAGAGGGTCCCAAACTGGAGCCTCTCCAAATGTTCTTCAGTGGGTCAGTGGTTAGATGTATATATTCCTTCCATGGAATACTACTCAGCAACAAAAAGAAACTCACATTGATATACGTAGGGCTTCCCTGGTGGCTCAATGGTAAAAGAATCTGCTTGCAATGCAGGAGACACAGGTTTGTTCCCAGGATTAGGATGATCCCCTGGAGAAGGATATGGCAACCTACTCCAGTATTCTTGCCTGCAGAATCCCATGGACAGAGGAGCCTGGTGGGCTACAGTTCATGGTGTCACATAGTGGCGGACATGACTGAAATGACTTAGCACTCATACATCCAACGTTAAGAAACAACACTGAAAAATATTGCTCTAATGCCAAAATTCCTGCCCAACTGTTTACATGGTCTATAGTCCTGAAAAAGATGACATCCACCATTCTACCATTTGACTTCATGGCTCACCCTTCTGCCACCTTCCATTAGTGAGACATTTTTCCTTAAGGTAGAAAGGGCTCTGGATCAAGGTCGATATATCTCAAGCAATTATAAAACAAATTAGAAAGTCATGAACTACTAGAGGGATAAGTTCAGCAGTTCACAACTATGGTTGAACAGCAGAAGAACCTGGGAGCTCTAAAGTAGTTTGATGTCTGAGACTCACCCCTAGGGGTGATTCTGTTTTGTTTAGCTTGAGAAGGGACCCAGGCATTGCTATTTTTTAAAATTTCCCCAAACGATGCTGAAGTACAGCCAGGTTTGAGAAGCACTGATGAGTCTGAGATCATTTTACAGATGAGGAAACTTTGAGCCCCCAGAAGTGAAATAAATAACCCAAGATAAGTTACATGGTTGTATTTCTTAGAGTTGTCTCCCACATCCTAGGACCTTTCCCCCTATTTATGTTTCTTTCAGATTCTTATCACCTTCATCCTCTTCCCCAACCTTTAAGGTATGAAGCACCGTTTAATTGTTCCCATTGTAGGGATAACAAAACTGGGCCACCTGAAGACATAGTGATGTTCTTAATTAAGACATCACAGATTGTGGCAGAGGAAAACCACAGAGGTGGTTTTAAACCAATAAGAATTCTTAAAAGGAAAGTTGGGCGTTCGTTGACCAACCCACATTATTGAGAGACACACTGCACTGCACTCAAGCAAGGGAAGGACTACCGAGCTCTCTGAGATCTCCCTCCAGACCAGTTTCTCTAGCATCTGTTTAATATAACTCATTAAGGTATCCCCTAATTTCCATAGATTTTAATCTGTTACTTCCAGCACCTATTGGATCTCGATCTGCACCCAATTTGTCTCTGTCCCTTACTAGGAATGAGAACAAACAGCCCCTGCCCTTCTCACTCTTAAAGTGGCTTACTTACAACTGTATTTTAGTGCAAATTGGTCCATTTATTCATTAGTTTTGATGTGTCCCTTTCAATGCCTGGTTACCATCAGAGATGTTATCATCATTCACCAAGGCATTTTGGGGTGTCTACATTTTATTAAAAATGGTTTGTAACAGAGTGAGGACATGAAAACTGCAGATGTGACGGGAAGGAGTGGTCATGAGAACAGAACAGCCAGAGACAGAAGCTAAACCAGCACCCGAGATCTTGGTCCCTTGAGGCTCGTGGCATTAAGGAAGTTCCTGAGTAAAGACTGGTAGAGGGCAGATGAGTAAGTAGTTAGGCCTTCTCTAAGCAATTCTCAGAAGGGCAGCATGAGAAGCTCAAATGTCCAAACAGAGTGAAAAATAAAACTCTTCTTGAGGCTCGCAGACTCTGGCATCTGTCTTGGTGTCATCGCTGCTTGGAAAGTAAATGCCTTCATTTTCGTTTCTCAGCCACACAATTTAATAACAAGGATCTGTGAATTTTAACAGATCCACATCAGAAAATATTAGTAGTATAATTTTTGGTGTCTATGTTGTCATTGCTTTGCTTTTATTTTTTCTTTTTCAAGTTGAAATTGGTCCTTGTCTTTAAGCCAAGTGAAATGATGTATAGAATCAAGAGAAGAAAACTTTAGGAAGATGTGTCTCCCCAAAGGCAGTTTACAGTGATGGAAAGGCTCGGATTTGAGCAAGAATCCCTAGGCTTGGATCTGACACTTACTAGCCTGAGGGCTAATTCGCTTCATTTGAGTTACTGATATACACAGAACTAGGCTGTGTGCATGCTATGTCTTTTCAGCCATGTCCAACTCTGTGCAACCCTATCGACTGCTGCAGCCTGCCAGGCTCCTCTGTCCATGGGATACTCCAGACAAGAATACTGGAGTGGGTCACTATGCCCTCCTCCAGGGGATCTTCCCAACCCAGGGATTGAACTCACATCTTCTATGTCTAACCTGAATTGGCAGGCGAGCTCTTTACCACTAGTGCCACTTGGGAAGCCCCAATATATATTCAAGTACATATTAAATATATATTCAAGTACATATTAAATATATATTTAAATATATATTAAATATATTTTATATACAATTATATTTTACAACTGTGTTGATATAAAGACAAATATCATCCATCCTGGATTGTATTCATTTTGTTCTTCCTATGTGCAAAGAAATTAAAATATTTTTGTGGGCCCGTAAACATATCGTGGGCCCCAGGCACCATACCTACAAAATGGCTGAAGGAACAGACCTAAAGCTGATCTCTGCTCCCAGAACCAAACAGTGCTCTCCCAGTGGCAGCCTTCTAGAATTACTGCCTCTGTCTTGCTAGAGACTCTGAACACAGGGGTGATTTCAGCTTGAAAACCAGAAACCAATGTATTCTGGGTGAATGCAAGAATGTCTAGCCTAGGAAAATCCCCCTGGGAGCAGAAAGCCCAGTAAAACCCTCATAGAGTAAATGAATGAATAGGTGACTGCTTTAGGAGGGTACATTTCACCCATGCTTTAAGAGAAGATAATCTGGAAATTAGAATCAAAAGCTGTGTTTACTTGAAAAAATGCCAACTGATAGCTGCCTAATCAAACAAGGGCAGAAAATACCAGGACATTCAAATCCAAAGAAAGGATGAATGAGAACCTAAGGCCAAATGTCAGATGCTTTTATAGTTACACATAGCAATTGAGTTAGGTTTAAAAACAATAATGAGCTAGTGCCACCATTTAATGGATCACCTGCAAAATGTAAGGCATTTAAACGTATTATCTCTGACTCTCTCCAAAGTAGGTATTTTAGCTTCATTTTGAGGAAATGGAGGGAGAGCGATTATAAGACCAGAGCACCTGTGATTTGGCTGCTGTGTGGCCTCAGCTTACTTTTCAACCTTGCCAGGATCTGGTTTCCCAAATGTTAATTGTAGCTGGTGGTATACACGAGATAATCGGCAAATGCATAGGGTCTTAATGTTGTTTTAAATTATATTGGGTTGGCCAAGTGTTGCTTGGGTTTTCCATAAGATGTAATGGAAAGACCCAAGTGAACTTTTTAGCCAACCCAATATTTTAGGAAGACATTGATGAGAATAATTTCATTCTTAAAACTCCACTACTCAAAGCTTCATGGAATTTCCAAGCAAGTCATGGCAATAAGACTATGGAATTTGGAACTGGAGTGCTACTTAATTGGCTTGCCAGTATAGTGCCCCAAGGAGACACACCTAGGGTGATCAACTCCTTCCAGTTTGCCCAGGATGTTCCAGATTTTAGCACTGAACATCCTGAGTCCCTGGAAACCCCTTGGTTCTGGAAAAACTGAGGCAGTTGATCATCCTGGACATACTTTCCTAACCAGCCTCTGGTTCCCACTGAAACCAGAAGGGGACTTCTTAGGTGATTAATCCTCATAATATCCTTCAGAATGTGTCTGCGATTTTCTTGTTATAGATAAGGAAAGTGAGCCCAGAGAGGCACAGACAACTGCTCAAGGTGGCCCAACGATGAAGTGAGACCTGAAGCCACGTCCTGGTCTCAGGTGTGTGAACTTCCCTTTACACCACGCTTCAGGAAACACCTCCTGGCCTGAGAAGGCTGTAGTTAAGTAGCATCTGTTGTGCCAGATCGCAGTGTGGGCCCTGAGCTGTGAATTTCCCCATCTGAGGAGATTCCCAGCTGCCACTGCGGTAGCGACAGGATAAGGTTAATTTGGTGCAGACCGGACACGGTTAATGGGGAAGGGTCTCCAGTCACAGGAAGACACCATCATGGTCTTTCATATCAAGGGAGGTGGGTGGGAAGCTTGCCTGGAAGTGGGTGGGAGGAGAAGGTTCTTCGGGAGCCTGCCGGCCCTGCTTTATTATTAGGTTAATTGAAACCATAAAAGCAAACTCAGATTTGCATTAAAGCCCTGCATAGCAGATGGCGACAAGTTCCGAGCATCATAAAAAGAGGATTGAAAGTTATAAAACGTCTTGGGCTGCTCTGTGCCGGAGTGCTGAAAGAAAGGCATTGTGGGAGGCGGTGGCCTGCACCCCTCACAGCCCTGCGAACCAGCTTGTGGGCCTGCATGACCTAGGTCCTGCACGCCGCCTACATCTCCTCCCAGCACCACACAACTTCTCCAACCAAAGTGGAGAAGTGTCCTTGTCTCTTCCATAACTGCCTTTCTGGGAGGTCCTAGACTTCAAATGTACCTCTTCCTTCTTCCTGGTCCATGAAATCTGCCACTTCTCATTGTTAACACAGAAGCGGACCCACCAGGATGGGACATGATGAACTGATTCCCACTCTGTTCGTGGTGAATAGTTTTTCCTCAGTACCCCTTCTCATACTCACATACAGCAGAACACCCTGCCTCCTCTGTACCTGGAAAAATAGAATCCTTTACATACCAAGCTCCAAGAACATCAGTGATCTCAGGGGAAAGGACACCCAACTTGTTATACTACCTTCTGGACTTTGCCCCATCAGTTATCTCCTTTCTCCTGCATTTTGATTTTCCCACTCTCCTCTGGCAGTTTTCCCCTGCTTCCATCCTGCCTCCTGCCTGACCCCATTGTATCTTCAGCCCCTCCTCAAGCCTCTCCGTGGAGTTGTCGTTTCCTGCAGCCTCTGCTTGTTCCTTGTCAATGCTACTTCACTGCAATGCCATCCATGTCACCCAATCTCAGGTGCCACCACTTCACTGCAATACCATCCACGTCACCCCCTGTCAAGTCCCAGGGGCTATTGAAATGTCTCCTCTCTGCTGTTCCTTCAACACCTTCCTTGTAAGTCTGAATGGCACCTTTTCCCTTATGCAATTCCAAATGCACCAATAGAATGTGTGCATGCTCAGTCACTCAGTCATGTTCGACACTTTGGGACCCCATGTACCGTAACCCCACCAGGCTTCTCTGTCCATGGGATTTCCCAGGCAAGAATACTGGAGTGAGTTGCCATTTCCTCCTGCAGGGGGATCTTCCTGACCCAGGAATAGAGCCTGCATTTCCTGAATTGGCAGGTGGATTCTTAACCAGGAGCCACCTGGGAAACACCAATAGAATGTTTCCCCTCCTGTGTGTGATTGACCATCTCCTAGAACTCGGTGCTGTAATGGTTACTAAAGTGTGCATCAACTCTCTTGTGTTCTTTGAAGGCACGGGGTCATTTCCTGGTCATCAAGTATTAAGTTCTTGCAGAATAATAATTCTGAAATTGTGTTGTGACTTCCTGGATAGAATAAGAGAATGATATTTTCACGATAATTTCCATGAGGAGGCTTCCATTAAGAGCATGACCAAAACCTTTGCGCCACGTCTTACCCTCATGTTATGGTGAGGTCACCTCCAGTAACCTGTCATCTAGGATGCTTGAATGGATCGCTCCTTTAGGCTAAGTCACCGAAGGCCTGAGTACATATTGTTTTATCTAAGATGTGAAAGGAAGAAAAGGCAGAAATAGACATTCACTGGTCTCATATATGTCTGAGTCACCATATTAGTCAGACCAGCTGCATTAGCTCAGGTCATAGCTGAGGAGAAAAGGTTTTAAAACACACCATTTTAGAGAAGAATAAATTAAGGGCAAGAAAGGTTAAACAATGTGCCCACTGGGAAGAGAGATAAAACAAGATTGCCTATGTGTGAATAGTCATTGAAACAGTACCACTACTCATGTTCACATCCAGCAGATCACCCTGCCTCCTATGTACCTAGAAAAATAGAGTCCTTTATACACCAAGCTCTAAGTGGGGCATGGGGCTTTCTTATACCATTCTATATCTTTAATATATTTTAAGTTTTTCTACAATGAAATGAGAAACCAAAAATGTTGCCCAATGTCACTCAGCTAGTGTATTAGTTATCTACTGCCACATAACAAAGTATCCCAAATCTCAGTGGCTTAAAATAACACTCATTTATTACCTTAGTTTGGGGGCTTCCCTGGTGGCTCAGGTGGTAAAGAATCTGCCTGCAACGAAAGAGACCTGGGTTTGATCCCTGGGTTGGGAAGACCCCTGGAGTAGGAAATGGCAGCCTACTCCAGTATTCTTTCCTGGAGAATCCCATGGATAGAGGAGCCTGGCGGGCTACAGTCCATGGGGTTGAAAAGAATTGGACACGACTGGAGCAACTAAGCACGTATGCATCTCAGTTTTGGGGGGTCAGGATCTGGGCACAGCTGAGCTGGGGATCCCTGGTTCAAGGTCTCCCACAAGGCTACAGTGTTGTTCAGGGCCAGTCATCTCAAGGCTCGGCTGGGGTCGCGGTGACCCATCTCTAAGCCTGTGTACGTCAGGGTGTCTGAATGTGGGTGGAAATACCAGATCTCTGACACATGGGAGTGCTGCTCAACAGCACAGCAGCTGCTTCCTCTAAATGCAAGAAAAGTGAGTGCCCGAGATGCAAATTGCAGCCTTATCCTCACCTAATCTCGGAAGTGGTACCCTTTCACTTCTGCTCTACTCTATTGGAACATATACATGACCATGTGTGAAATAGTTAGCTAAAGGGAAGTTGCTGTATACCACAGGGAGCACAACCTAGTGCTCTGTGACAACCTAGAGGAGTGGGATGGGGTTGGGGGGTGGGAGCTGGGAGGGAGGTTCAGGAGGAAGGGAACATAGGTATACCTATGGCTGATTCATGTTGATGTGTGGCAGAAACCAACACAACATTGTAAAACAATTATCCTCCAATTAAAAATAAATTAAAACAATACAAAAAGTGAGTTGGTAAGTCTAGTCCACTCTCCAGAGCAAGGGATGTTGTACAATGGCATGAATCCCAGGATGTGTGGAACAGGGGGGCCCTCTTTGAGGCTGCCTATCTCAGCTAATGATGGTGACTGCAGCCATGAAATTAAAAGACGTTTACTCCTTGGAAGGAAAGTTATGAACAACTTAGATAGCATATTAAAAAGCAGAGACATTACTTGGCCAACAAAGGTCCATCTAGTCAAGGCTATGGTTTTTCCACTGGTCATGTATGGATGTGAGAGTTGGACTGTGAAGAAAGCTGAGTGCTGAAGAATTGATGCTTTTGAACTGTGGTGTTGGAGAAGACTCTTGAGAGTCCCTTGGACTGCAAGGAGATCCAACCAGTCCATCCTAAAGGAGATCAGTCCTGGGTGTTCATTGGAAGGACTGATGCTGAAGCTGAAACTCTATACTTTGGCCACCTCATGCGAAGAGTTGACTCATTGGAAAAGACTCTGATGCTGGGAGGGATTAGGGGCAGGAGGAGAAGGGGACGACAGAGGATGAGATGGCTGGATGGCATCACTGACTTGATGGACATGAGTTTGGGTGAACTCCAGGAGTTGGTAATGGACAGGGAGGCCTGGCGTGCTGCAATTCATGGGGTGGCAAAGAGTCGGACACGACTGAGTGACTAAACTGAACTGATCTCAGCTAATAAGGAGCTTTGCCTATATGCATGCTAAGTCACTTCAGTTGTGCCTGACTCTTTGTGACTCCATAGACTGTAGCCCATCCGGCTCCTGTCCATGGGATTTTCCAGGTGAGCATACTGGAGTGGGTTGCCATACCCTCCTCCAGGGGATTGAACCCACATCTCTTATGTCTCCTGATCTGGCAGGCAGATTCTTTACCATTAGCACCACCTGAGACGCCCCAGTAAGGAGACTTGCTAGGCTCCAATTCTGTTTCTGTCAGGTCGGCCAAAAAGTAAGGTTCAGGTTTTTCTGTAACATCTTAGGGAAAACCTGAATGCACTTTTTGGCCAACCAATATCTGATGCCAAATTGTGTGTTTTCCCACTGCTTCCAGCATCAACAGTTACACCTTAGCTTCTCTAGGTGACCACACTGACAAATCAAAAGTGAGTGTGACTCAGACTTATTACCATTTGGTGCTGCTGGGGGACAGAGCCCCAGAACCGTGTGATTACAGAGAGATGCCATCCCTCTGGGAAAACGGAAGCTACCAGATGAGAAGTAGGAAGACCCCTGGTGGGAAGTGGTCTAGTGAGAGCCCTGAGAGCCTCAGCAGGGAGGCTGTAGAGAAGCAGCATATGAACAATCAGAGCTTTCAGCGAAAACGTGAGTTGAGGGCAGAAAAGTGGGTTATCTTTTTACCACCAGCCCCTTGCAGAGGGTTGAGCAAATAGAAGATGGTCCTTGGATTTTTGCAGAAGAAATGCATGAGGATGGACAGAGGAGTGAATGAGGCTGAGTCCATTAAGAGGAAGCCAGAGTCAGAGCAGTGTGGAGGGCGTGGCCTGTGGGAGGTGGTAGGAGACATCCCTAGGAAGGGTCTCTGGGGTTGTGGGTGGCTCCCTGACCACTCACTCAGGGGTTCTGGTGGTTAGCAGACCTTCCACATGTCTATTCTGCTGACTCTCAGCAGAACAGTGACTGATCCTGGGACACAGCTGGAGACACTGCTGACACGACCAGCAGAGATCTTTTTATAGGGATTACAAGGTAATTTTGTTCTGAGATCCAGAATCTGTAGATGTGCCTCAGAGGCTGTCTGGGAAGGTGATGGGGTGGCTGAAAGACAGGTCTCTGGCCCTTCACTTTTCCTTGCACAGGGGTGTCATACATCAGATGAAAGTATAGGTGTGCTCACTCAGTCATGTCTGACTCTTTGTGATCCCATGAACTGTAGCCCACCAGGCTCTCTGTTCATGGAATTTCCCAGGCAAGAAAACTGGAGTGTGGCATTTCCTCCTCTAGGGGATCTTCCCAACGCAGGGATTGAAACCGCATCTCTTGCATCTCTGGCATTGGCAGGTGGATTTTTTACCACTAGTGCTACCTAGGAGCAGGGGTGAAAGTGAAAGTGACTCAGTAGAGTCTGACTCTTTGTGACCCCATGGACTACACAAGCCATGAAATTCTCCAGGCTACAGTACTGGAGTGGGTGGCCTCTCCCTTCTCCAGGGGATCTTCCCAATCCAGGGATCGAACCCAGGTCTCCTGCATTGCAGGCAGGTTCTTTACCAACTGAGCTAACAGGAAAGCCAAGGAGCAAGGGTATCTGGGTTCAAATCTCATTTCCATCACTAGCCATCTGTGTGACTGATCAAGTGGCTCAGTTCCTCTGTGCCTTAGTTCCTGGTATATATAAAAGAGATGATAATTATATGTGTCACTTAGGCTTTTGCGCATGTGAAATAATTGATTCATGTCAAACAGAGTTATCCCTGACACGTAGTACGCATTCAACAAATGGTAGCTGTTTAACAATGACATTATTATTTTATTATTACTATCAGCATTATTAGAATGATATAGGTGACTCACTCTCTCAGGGTGTGTCTTACCCGGGTCCTCACATGGCTGCCACCCCATGCCCTCTCAGAGAAGCTTCCAGAAACCCTCTCCACCAAGCAGCCCTGGGAGAGGGGTCCTTCTGCTTTCATCTCAGAGGAGAGGCAGGCACAATTCCAATCCCAGGAGGCTCTGGGGATGGAGAGGAGGATGGATTTCTTCTTGTTTTTGTTGTTTTAATTTCTGAATGCATTTCTCCAAGGGCTGGGGGAGGCTGCAGAGCACAGGGAATGCTGAACACCCAGGAGCCTGTGCGCCTCTGATTAGATGGCTTAGACCCAGCAGCGGCAGCTGTTAATCCTGACTATTAATTAGAAGATATGGGAGAGAATACCAGCCTGTGAGCTCAGTTAAGCCTGAGTAGCAGCGCTCTGCCTTCTCTGGGAGCGTAATCCCCTTTGAGACCTGAGCCAGCATGCACCCCAGGAGAAGCGCCAAGAGGGCCGGCTCCAGCTGACACTGCCATCTGTCCATGGCTCAGGTGTCTTTGCTCCTCAAAGCCACCATCCCTTCCATGGGCACAGCGCTTTACAGTTTCCTAAGCACATTCAAACGCACTGTGGAGAGGCCCGAGTGTTTATTCCTATTTGGAGACTAAGAGGGGAGCCTGGGAGAGCCCAGGGGGATTGTGACAAAGAGTGTAGGGCCAGGGGTCCTCCCAGGCTTTGACATCCAATGCGAGTCTGCCTCTTGTGTCATGATGGTCTGTACTACTATCTGACCTTGCAGGTCATGGTGTGCAACTGATGCCGTCGCCCCTGCTCGCAGAACTTGAACTGGCTACACCTAGAAGAAACCTTTGTGCTACAGGTTCCTAGAGGTTCCTGTTCAGACTCCACAGCCTGATGGTCAAGATTCCCCAAACTCATCTTCTGCTAACAGCAATCCCATGTGTGGACCCATCTCTTCCCAGTTTGTAAGGAGAGCTCCAATTCTTATCTCATTCTTGCATTGCCACTGACCCAAGAGAAAGAGAGCAAGTATCTCATTTTGAAAATGGGAAAACTTACAGAGGTGAGATCTGTTAGGAATCAGAGTGAACAGGGCCTCTAGGATCATGGCTGCTCATTTTTCATCCACGCATATTCCTCTCCACCTCCATTCTATTTTTTTAATTTGCTCTGTGGTCTGTGCTGTCTTTCCCACTCACCTGTACTTAGGGATGTACTCTGTTCATTCAGGAACCAAGGCAAGTCTTTCCCCATTGTGATGGTGTCCATCTATCTCCTCTTCCCTGAACTGCTTGGCACCTCATTGATACCAACAGGTGCATTGTTCACCAGGAAAGGGTCACCGTGAAACTATTTCCTAGTAGAAGCAGTGGAGAGATTGAAAGGCCTGGGTTTAGTTTCTAATGAGCTGTGTAATCTTCACCAGGCACCTCCTTTCTTCTAGTCTTTCTCTTTTTTTCACTATGAAATGAGGGTATGCAACTGTGGTAGGGATGTGGGTCAGAGATGTAGGGGAGAGAGGTATGGGAAGAGCTATGTGAAACTGCTGACTTCTAGGGTCTCACCATTTGTAGGGTGAGTCAGAAAAGCTGGTAGGAGCTGAGATGCACAGAGCTAGGGTATTCTTTTCTCCCTTCTCCCTTTACCATCTATCAGGAAGAGCTTTGTGGTGTTGCTGGGGGAGAATTCAACTGTCAGGAATGAATATCAGAATGTGAACATTGCATCAGAATGTCCCAGGCTGGAACTCCTGGGACAATGGCTTTGCCACTTGTTAGCTGAGATGATAATGATGGTAATCTTGATACATTTTGGAATGTTCATCATATATCGGATTTTATACTAAGGTTTCACGTGTGTGTGTGTGTGTGTGTGTGTACTTAGTCATATCCAACTCTTTGTGACCCCTTGGACTGTAACCCACCAGGCTTCTCTGTCCATGGGATTCCCAGTTTCTATTACAAATAAAACCACTATAAACGTTCATCTATAGATATTTGTGTCCGCATAAGTTTTAATTTCTCTGGGTAACATAGCCAGGTAGATGCACGTTTGATTTTATTTGAAGAAACTGACAAGCTGTTTTCTAGAGTGACTGTACCGTCATTTAACATTCTCATCACCAATGTATGAGTGATTCAGATTCTTTACATAGTCACTAACACTTGGTCCTGTCACTATTTTTCATTTTTATCACTCTGATAGGAGTGGTACCTATCTGTTATCACTATCAGGATGCTATCACTGGTATCTATCAGATACCAGTGGTCACTATCAGGTACCACTCTGATATCTCATTGTGGTTTTTAATTTCTATTTCCTAATGGCCAATGATGTTGAGTATCTTTACTTGTGCTTCTTTGCCATCTGTATATATCTTCAGTGAAATGTCTCTGCATATGTGTTGACCATTTTCTAATTAGACTGTTTATTTTTCTTTACCACTGAGGGTTTTTTGCGCGGGGGATAAACCACAGCTGTGGTTTACTGTTTAAAATTATTTATTTGTCTGGCTACACTGGGTTTTAGTTGTGGCACCTGGGATCTTTGAACTTGGTTTTGGCAGGCAGGATCTTTAGCTGTGGCACGTGAGATCTCATTCCCTGATCAGAGATCAAACTTAGGCCCCGTGCTGTGGGGCCATGAAGTCTTAGCCACTGGACCACCAGGGAAGTCCATACCACTGAGCTTTGATAGTTCTTTATATAATCTAGATACTAATCCTCATTGTTGGCTATGCAGTTTGCAAATATGCTCACCTGAATGTGAAAGAATTAGTCACTCAGTCATGTCCGACTCTTTGCAACTCCATGAACTGTCGCCTGCCAGGCTCCTCTGTCCATCACATTCTCCAGGCAAGAATACTGAAGTGGGTAGCTGTTCCCTTCTCCAGGGGCTCTTCCAGACCCAGGGATTGAACCTGGGTCTCCCATATTGCAGGCAGATTCTTTACCATGTGAGCCACCAGGGAAGCCCATGTTCGCCTATTTTACAGCTTTCATTTTCCTAATAGGAAATGTCGAAGAAGAAAAGGTTTTCATATTGATGAGATAAAATTTATTAATTTTCCTTTTCACATGTTGTCCATTTGGTGTCACGGCTAAGAAATTTTGCTTAGCCTTAGATACAAAATTTTTTATGCTTTCTAAAAATTTTATAGTTTTAGTTTTACTTTTATGTCTATGGCCTTTTTTAAATTTTATTTTATTTTTTCTCTCCTATCATATTTTTTTAAATTTTATTTTATTTTTAAACTTTACAATATTGTATTGGTCTGCCATATATCGAAATGAATCTGCCACAGGCATACATGTATTCCCCATCCTGATCCCTCCTCCCTCCTCCCTCTCCATACTATCCCTCTGGGTCGTCCCAGTGCACCAGCCCCAAGCATCCAGTATCGTGCATCGAATCTGGACTGGAGACTCATTTCATATATGATATTATACATGTTTCAATGCCATTCTCCCAAATCATCCCACCCTCTCCCTCTCCCACAGAGTCCAAAAGACTGTTCTATACATCAGTGTCTCTTTTGCTATCTCGTATACAGGGTTATCGTTACCATCTTTCTAAATTCCATATATGCACATATGGCCTTTTTTGAGTTAATTTTCTCTAAATTTTGTGGTAAAATACACAAAATATAAATTTTACTATTTTAATCATTTTTAAGTGTATCATTCAGTGGTATTGGGTGTATTCACATTGTGCAACCATCATCATGATTATCTCCAAATTATTTTCATCTTGCAAAACTGAAACTCTATACCCATTAAATAATAACACACCATTCCACATCCCCACAGCAATCAGACTTTCTGCTTCTTTGGTTTGACTGTCTAAACATCTCACATAAGTGGAATTATACAGTATTTGTTTTGCGGGGTTTGTGTGTGTGTGTGAGACTTGTGCATTTCACTTAGCATAATGTCCTCAAGGCTTAACCATTTTGTAACACGTGTCAAAATTTCTTTTCTTTGTAAAGAAAAAGAGCAAGTGTTAGTTGCTCAGTCATTTCTGACTCTTGGTGACCCTATGGAGTATAGTTGGCCAGGTTCCTCTGTCCATGGGATTCTCTAGGCAAGAATACTGGAGTGGGTAGCCATTCCCTTCTCCAGGGAATCTTCCCAATCCGGGTCTCCTTACCATCTGAGCTTCCAGGGAAGCCTATCCTGAGTAATATTCCTTTTTACGTACTTTGTTTATCTCTTTGCCTATGAATGGACACTTGGGTTGCTTCCACATCTTTGCTATTGTGAATAATGCAGCTATAAACATGGGTGTACAAATATCTCCCTGAATCCCTGCTTTCCATTTTGGGGGGAATATTCTCAACAGCAGAATTCCTGGGTCTTATCAGTTCAGTTCAGTTCAGTCTCTCAGTCGTGTCCGACTCTTTGCGACCCCATGAATCGCAGCACGTCATGCCTCCCTGTCCATCACCAACTCCCGGAGTTCACTCAGACTCACGTCCATCGGGTCGGTGATGCCATCCAGCCATCTCATCCTCTGTCATCCCCTTCTCCTCCTGCCCCCAATTCCTCCCAGCATCAGAGTCTTTTCCAATGAGTCAACTCTTCGCATGAGGTGGCCAAAGTATTGGAGTTTCAGCTTCAGCATCAGTCCTTCCAATGAACACACAGGACTGATCTCCTTTAAAATGGACTGGTTGGATCTCCTTGCAGTCCAAGGAACTCTCAAGAGTCTTCTCCAACACCACAGTTTAAAAGCATCATTTCTTTGGTGCTCAGCTTTCTTCACAGTCCAACTCTCACATTCATACATGACCACTGGTCATATAGCAATTCTATTTTTAATTTTTTGAGGAAATTTTTCCCACAAGTTGCAGCATTTTATTTTTCTACCAGTAGTGCACAAGGGTTTGATTTCTTCAAGTTCTTGTGAACACTTCTTTTCTTTCTTTCTTTTTTAAGTAATAATCATCCTGATAGGTGTGAGGTGTTATTGCAATTTTGACTTGCATTTCCCTAATGATTACTAATGTTGAGCATCTCTTTATTTGCTTATTGGTCATTAGTATGTTTCTTTTTTTTTTTTTGAGAATCGTTTGTTCAAATTATTTTCTCAGTTTTGAATTGGTTAGTTGTTTGTGTTGTTGAGTTTGAAGAGTTCTCTGCATATTCTGGATATTAACCCCTTATCAGATATATGATTTTCAAATATCTTCTCTCATTCTGTAGGTTGCCTTTTAACCCTCTTAATAGTGTCTTTTGAGACACAAAATTTTTAAATTTTCGTGAAGCCTAATTTCTCTATTCTTATTCTTTTCTCTTACTCGGTTTTTCTTATTCTTTCTATGCCTCTAGAGGCATATGTGAGAAATTATTAACAAGTTCAAAGTTGTGGCATTTTTGTCTAATGTTTTCTTCCATGAGTGCTATAGTGTTAAGTCTTATATTTAGGTGTGGATCTTACTGAGTTAATTTTTGTATAAAGGTTGAGCTTCATTCTTTTGCATGTAGATACCAATATTTCCCATCACCATTTGTGAAAAACTATCTTTTCCCCATTGAAGTGGCTTGGCACACTATTGACAATCATTTGACCACATATATAATGATTTACTTCTGTACTCTCTATTCTATGGTGTTAGTCTGTGTGTGGAATGTAGTTCCACATTGTTTCGTTTACCTTAGCTTTGTAGTAAGTTTTGAAATCAGAAAGCTTCTGTCCTCCAACTTTGTTCTTTTTCAAGATTGTTGAGATTATTCAGGGTCCTTTGAAATTCCATATGGATTTTAAGATGAGTTTTTCCTATTTCTGCTAGAAACTAGCACTGGAATTTTGATAGGGATTGGATTAAATCTGTAGATAACATTGGGTACTGCTGATATTTGACATAACTTATATTTTCCACTCTCTTAACAGGGTCTTGTTGTTGTTGTTTAGTCACTAAGTTGTGTCTGACTCTTCTGTCACTCCTGGAATATCCTGCCAGGCTCCTTTGTCCATGGGATTTCCCAGGAAAGAATATGGGAGTAGGTTGCCATTTCCTTCTCTAGGAAATCTTCCTGACCCAAGTATCAAACTCACATCTCCTGCATTAACAGGCAGATTCTTTAGCACTGAGCCATCAGGAAGACCAACAAGATCTGCTACTGAGCAAAAGTTTTTCATTTTAATGATATCTAGTTTACCAATTTTTCTTTTTATGCATTGTGCATTTGGTGTCAAGCCTAAGAACTTTTGCCTAGATTTAGATCTGAAAGATTTAAAAAATGATTTATAAAGGTTTTATAGTTTTAGCTTCATATTTAGTTTTATGATACATTAAATTATTTTTGTGTAAGATTTGAAACTTTGGTAAAAGTTTATTTATTTGTTCATGGAAATCCAATCGCTACAGTACCATTTGTTGAAAAGGTGATCATTCCTCCACTGAATTTCTTTTATGCCTTTGTTAAAAATCAGTTGGCTATATTTATGTAGGTCTCTTTCTGCATTCCCTATTCTGTTTCATTTATTTATGTGTCTCTATCCAACCACACAATCTTGATTTATTATAGCTATATAATTAAGTCTTCAAATTGAATAGACTGATTCCTCTCAATGTACTGTTCTTTATCAAACTGTTTTAGCTAATGTGGCTCTTTTGCCTTCCCATATACATTTTGGAATAATCTTACCTATATATAGTAAAAAAAATCTTCCTAGAGTTTCTATGCAGATTGTGTTAAATCTGTATATAAATTCAGGGAAAACTTTTTCTATGTAGAGTCTTCTAACCCATAAACACTGTCTCTCCATTTATTTAAGACTTTAAAAATGTATTTCATTAGCATTTCATAGTTTTCTGCATGCAAGTTCCACACATATTTTTTTCTAGATTTACACTCATTTCATGTTTTTTGAGTGACTTTAAATTATACTGTATTTTTAATTTTGGAATTCATATTTTTATTGCTAGTATATTGAAGTACAATTAATTTTTGTTTGTTCATCTTGCATCATGAAGCTTTTCTGAACTCAGTTCTGTGAGATATTCTTATATATACATTTGTTTATTTGATTTAGTCTGGTGATTTACTACGTAGATAATCATGCCACATGAAAATAGGGCCAGTTTTATTTCTTCTCTTCTGATCTGTGTGTCTTTGCTTTCCTTTTTTGCCTTATTGCATGACTAGAATATCCAGTGCTATGTTGAATATGAGTGATAAGCATAGATATCCTTGCCTTGTTCCCAGTCGTAGGGAGACAACATTCAGTCTTTCACCATTAAATATAATATCACTTCTAGGTTTTTATAGATACTCATTATGAAAGTTGAGAAAGTTTCCTTCTATTCCTATCTTCCTGATTTTGTTATAAATGCACACTTAATTTTTTCAAATGCTTCCCTGCATCTATTTACATTATTTTTCTTCTTTAGATAATTAATAAGGTATGATCGGGGCTTCCCAGGTGGCTCAGTGGTAAAGTATCTATCTGCCAATGCAGGCATCACAGGAGATACAGCTTTGATCCCTGGTCTGAAAGATACCCTGGAGAAGGAAGTGGAAGCCCACTCTAGTATTCTTGCCTGGAGAATCCCATGGACAGAGAAGCATGGTGGGCTGAAGTCCATGTGGTCATAAAGAGTCAGACAAAACTGAGCACACACACACACACAAGCTATGCTACATTAATTTTTAAATAATGAACCAGTCTTACATCCTTGGAATCAGCCCTACTTGGCCATGGTGTAGAATTCTTTTTATATATTTCTGAATTATATATGTTAATATTTTAAAAATAATTTTAGCACCTATATTACTAGAAATATACATTTGTAGGTTTTTCTGTTTTCCTCTTTCATTTGTCTTTTCTTTCTTTCATCTCATATTTCTTTGGTTTAGATATCAGTGTAGTATAATATTAGCTTAATAAGATAAAATCAGATGCCTTCCCTTCTTTCCTTTATTTTTGGAATAAATTAATGTTAATTCTTCTTTAAACATTTGGTAGAAATCTCCAGTAAAACCACCTGGGTCTGGAGATTTCTTTTTCAAGAGTTTTTAAATTATGATTATAATTTCTCTAATAGCTATGGACTACTCAAATTTTCTATTTTCTGTTTTGTGGTAAGTCTGTGTTTCTTGAGTAAATTGGTCCATTTTATCTAAATTATTATATTGATGTGTACAGAGTTGTTATAGAATCCCCTTATTATTATTTTGTATGTGTGCATTTACAGGGCCTGTAATGATATTCCCATATTTAATTCCTGATATTAGTACTCTTTTTCACTTTGCCTATGTTGCTAGAGATTAGTCAATTTTTTAATTGCAAAGAATCAGCTCTTTGTTTCATTGATTTTTTAAAAATTTTTTCCTGGTTTTAATTTCATTAATTTCTGCTCTTTGCTATTTTCTTCCTTCTGTTTGCTTTGAGTTTATTTTGCTTTCTATCTTCTATTAATTTTAACATGGGAGTTTAGATTATTGCAATTTTTTTTCTTTTTTCTAATATATGTATTTATTGATATAACTTGTTTTGTTTAGTTCATTGTATTTTTTAAAATGTCCTTTGACCGATCACTATTTGGAAGTGTACTATATAGTTTCCATGTGTTTGGAGACTTTCTGGTCATCTTTTTGCTACTTATTTCTAGTTAGTTACATTATGGTAGGAGAACACACTCTCTATGATTCCAGTTCTTTAAAATTTTAAGTTAGACGTTCAGTCATGTCTGACTCTTTGCTACCCCATGGGCTATAGCCCACCAGGATTCTCTATCCATAGAATTCTCCAGACAAGAACACTGGAGTGGGTTGCCGTTTTCTTCTCCAGGGGATTTTCTCAACTCAGCAACTGAACTCGAGTCTCCTGCATTGCAGGTGGATTCTTTACCATCTGAACCACCAAAGGAGCCTGCATTTATCTATACTGGGAATAAATTTTTGATGTATTCTCAAAGGGTACATGAGAAATGTGTGTACCTTCACATTTAAGACCCTGTTCTATGAAGTTGAAATGTGAGCTTTTGCTCAGAACACCATCAAAATGCTTCATTAAGACCACTTTGCTTTTCCTCTACTCTTTGGCCCTATGCCATTGAGAGGCTCAGATTAACAGGCCAAAAATAATGTCATTTTGGGGATATTGCCGAGAATGTTTCCCTCTACAGCACAATGTATTCTTCACGAAGACCCCTGGGAGAAATTCCTCTTGGGTCTCATCATCAGGAAAACCTGTTCTGCTTACAACTGGCATTCTTCTGTTTCTTGCTTTCTTTTTACCATTAAGGGAAGTTTGCTTCTTACAACATTTGGTGGCCAGGAAGCCCAGTCATACTTGGGAACCGTCTATTGCAACAAATCTTATGGTCTGCACCTGATGGTCTGTATACTTACTTTTACTTTTCCACCCATATTTTCCTTTCATAGGCTCCTCAGCCCAGTAACTCCCTTGACTATTTCTTTTATACCATGAATATTTTATTAGTAGCCTCAAATATGTATCATAAGATGCATAGATATATAGATGGATGACAGATAGAAAGACTGATAGGTGCATAGACGGTAGGAACACAGATACTTAACCTCCATCAGTGCTAGCGTCTACTCTGTCTAGGTGCCATGGCTTCAGCAGTGTTCAGGCTGATCACACTCTCCATCACTCTCCAATTGCCTTTTCACTGTTGCATATGGATGTAAAGGAAGGATTTTCATCTCGAGGCTGAAGTCCTGGCCCGCACAACAAATCCCAAGTGGGCTGATGTGAGGCTGGTGGGGAAGAGGAAGCCTCCTTAATGGGATAGATTGAGTGATCACTCCTGGAGTCTTTTCCCCATCTTTTCCCATCAGCACTACCTGATTGTTGGTCGCTACTTTGTATCCTTTGGAAATGGGACCTAAGTATATAGATGGAAGGGAGAAAGCCTTCCAGATCCTATGTTCCCTCCAGCCTAGGGCTGTCTCAAGGAACCATTTTCGATGACTCCTTCACTCTTCTCCCTTCTCCTGTGTCAGCCCAGAGACAAGCAGGCAGAGAGCTGTGGTGCTGCAGGGGATACGGCTTCCTTCATTGTGGCATGAGACGAGATGGTTCTCACAACTGGGCTTTCTGGTTGCCCCCCAAAACCATGGAGACCTTGACAACTTGCACATGCTCTTTCTAATATCTAGACTTTGTGTCTTACCCTGTGTTAAGAGAATAAAATAGTAACTTCCACACAGGGTTACAGGTAACCCGAAACCTCCCCTGTAATCCTGACAGGTGAGGATTTAATGGAACAGTGGAAGTAAATTTGCAGCATAAGCTACAAAGTGTTACACGATGCTGATTGGGGTTCTTCTTCTTATTATCATAACCCCCGAACACACCTACTGCTTTCCTACTTTGGAGTCTTGGCTCATAGTCTTCCCCTGAAGCACCTCACTCTCCTGGGGTCACTTCAGGCTACCATTGCCCCCAGTACTCTCTCCCCACTCACCTGTCAGTAGAGTTTATTTCTATACTATTTTACTTTTGTTCTATAAGACTTTAAAGTAAATAGTGGCTCTCAAACTATAGTGCCCATAATAATCCCCAGAGGAATTTATTTAAAAAAATATTGATGTAGATGTGAGTAGTCCAACTGTGAAGCCCCTTACTGAGAGAGGATAAGATGCCATGGGAAGGAAATACAGATGTGTGTGTTAGTCAGCTGGAGCTGCCATAACAATGGACCACAGACTGCGTGGCTTCAAAGGCAGAAATTTATTTCTCGTAACTCTGGAGGCTGGAAGTCTGAGATCAAAGGGTCTGCAGGTTTGGCTTCTTCTGAGGGCTGTGAGGGAAGAATGTGTCCCAAATGTCTGTCCTTGGCTTGTAGATGGCCTTCTTCTCCCCATGTCTTCTCATTCGCCCTCCCTCTGTGGATATGTCCGTGTTCAGAATCTGCCCCCCCTTTTCATAAGGACACCAGTAACACTGAATTAGGGTCCACTCTAAGACCTAATTTTAACCTAATTACCTCTTTAAAGACCTTATGTCCAAATATGGTCACATTCTGAGTTAACGGGGCTAGGACTTCAACATATGAATTTGGCGGGGGTGGGAGGGATTGGCAGGGGGCGGGGCGTGTTATAATTCAGCCCATAGTATTAGACACCTGAGGCAAGGTTTCTGACAAAGCCTTGGAGCAGAGATAGGGCTTCGGTATCCATTAGAAATGAGTTTGGCTGAAAAGTAACAGAAAACCAAAACCTGTGACTTAACAAAATAGAGACTATTTTTCACCTGACAAGAAATCAAGGAATGGCAATCTAGTTCAGGATCGGTAGCTCCACAGAGCCACGCAGGAGCCTGGTTTCTTCTATCATTCTGCCCTGCCATCCTTCTCATGTGACTTTCTTCAAATGCCATACCATGAATGCTACATCCCTAGGCATCTCTTGTCCATTCTGGTCAGGAAGAAGGGTAAGAGTGATGCCAAAAGTATTTGTCAGATTGTTACTAAGTCCAAGCTCATACTTTTTGCTGCGTGCATACATGCTAAGGCACTTCAGTCATGCCCGACTCTTTGTGACCCCATGGACTGTAGCCTGCCATGTTTCTCTGTCCGTAGGGTTCTCCAGACAAGAATACTGGAGTATGTTGCCATGCCCTCCTGCTGGGGATCTTCCTGACCCAGGGGTTGAACCTGTGTCTCTGGTGTCTCCTGCATTGGCAGGTGGGTTCTTTACCGTTAGTGACATGCTTTTTTTTTTCTTCTTTTGCTCAATCGTGTCTGATTCTTTGCGACCCCATGGACTGCAGCCCACCAGGCCCCTCTGTCCATGGGATTCTCCAGGCAAGAATAATGGAGTGGGTTGCCATTTCCTTCTCCACCTAGGAAGCCCCTTTAATCAACTACATGCTGTGCTTAGTCGCTCAGTTGTATCCAACTGTGATGACATGGACTGTAGACTGCCCAGCTCCTCTGTCCTTGGGGTTTCTCCAGGCAAGAATATTGGAGTGGGTTTCCATTCCCTCCTCCAGGGGATCTTTGCCAACCAGGGATCAAACCCAAGTCTCCTGCATTGCAGGCTATACTCCAATATATATTTTTTTTTAAAAGAAACATGTCAGGGGAATCTATAAGGGAAGGAGAAGCAGGTGATAACAAAGTTAAAGTCAAATATTAGAAATATGAATAAGGGAGAAACAAACAAACCAACTAGGAGATGGGAGAGAGAGGTTGAGGCCCCAGATAAGAGGTGTGGGCAACCAGGAGTAAGAATGCCTTTTTTCATTGTGCAGCAGCCATTCTAGAGACTCTAACCTGGAACCAGGATTCACCTTAGTATGGATCTGGACTTGTGTTTCTAGGTATAAGAAATTAGCTGTCCTTGGCCAGGATGTAGTTGTCAATACTAACTCCATCTACTTCTTGAATTATCCTATGGTTTAAGCTCACCTGGGCCTCCAGAGGGATGCCACACCTGCTAGGTGGGAGACATATCTGCAATAATGTGTCTGGATTAGTCTCTGAAAGTACTGCTCCTAATAAAACGGTGCCAGACAGGAAGAGGCAGGAATGCTCACTCGCAACACAGATTCCTTCCCACAGTGCTCCAGGCTGAGACAAGTGAGAAGTTATGTCTTGACAGAATTCTTTCTCAAAATATCCAATGATAACTCCGTGTGGTGTACAGCCTCCACTTTGGGAGTCATATCAGCTGCCACTGCTGTCTGCCATGATGTTTGGGGGGGGACAGAAAGAGAGCCCAGTAAGGAGGTGATGCAGCCTAGAGGTGCCTCACTGTGGCATCCCCAGGAACTGAGCATACCTGTCCTTCCAGGAGATCACATCTCTTTGGGCTTCAGGTTCAGAATCTTCACCACCCAGAGGAAGACTGTCTTTTGGTGTCTAAACATGGGGCTTCCCTGGTGGCTAAAATGGCAAAAAAAAAAAAAAAAAAAAATGCCTGCAAGGAGGGAGACCCATTTTCAAATCCTGGATCAGGAAGATCCCCTGCAGGAGGGCATGGCAACACACTCCAGTATTCTTGCCTGGAGAATCCCATGAACAGAGGAGTATGGCAGGCTATGGTCCATGGAGTTGCAAACAGTCGGACACAACTGAGCGACTTTCACTTTCAAGCACGTTTTAGTTTATCCACCTGCTCCTTGAAAGATGCAAAAAGTGGGAGCATGCAGGTCAACATGCTGGTTCCTCAGAAGCACTGTGAGTCTGGTGAAATGTGGACCTGCCCTGGATTCTATCCATCCTTTCTAGCACAAGAGCCTTATCGACAAGGTGGGCCCTGTAATGTAAGTTTCAAAGGCAGCATATGGCCTTTTTGGAAATGCTTATTCATGTTGTTTATATGAACAAAAAGGGATGCCAGGTGGTGGACAGAACCAGAACTCCTCAGCCCACCTGTGAAAGCCCCACCACCACCAGTTACTTCTCTTGTCTGGGTTGATTATGACATTTATTTCAAGCCCTGGGACATAGCCCTTCATTTCCCCAGTGGATTTCAGTCCCTCATCTTTTTTTAGGGTAATACCCAGCAGAAGTAGTGGGTGGAGGATATACAGTGAGCTAAGACAAGCTAAGAGGTTGGAGAGACTATGGAACTCAGAAACGATCCAGGTTATAGATACACCTGTTTGTGTGCTCAGTCATGTCTGACTCTTTGCAACCCCATAGACTGTAGCCCCCCAGGCTCCTCTGTGTATGGGATTTCCCAGACAAGAATTCTTGAGTGGGTTGCCATTTCCTCCTCCAGGGGATCTTCCCAACCTGGGGATCAAACCCACATGTCTCATGTCTCCTTCACTGCTGATAAATTCTTTATCACTTGAGCCATCTGAGAAGTTTCTTATAGGTACACACGAGTCTCTAATAGGAAGTGAGTGGTGCCAATCAGCTGGCATCACCAAGACACTTGGGAGTGAACCCCGGAAGCTGTTACTTCTTAAGGGTCCCTCTATAGAGAGTGGGGTCCCAGCTCTTAAACTGATAGCTAGCACTGAGCTTCAGGACTTATAGAAGTGAGAGGTGCTGGAGCAACTGTGAGCAACAGAAGACAGGGTCCCAGCTCCTGGGTTTGGAAGGGCGTCTGACTCTGAGCACCCCTAGGTGAGGGAGCCATGTCATTGTGAGGGGACCTGCTTCATGTCAGGGTTGTCCTAAAAATCTCTAAGGCTGAGATGTGAGTCAAGGGTCTCAAATTCAAATGCCCCCAGGGTCCAAGGCAAGTCTCAAAATCAAATAAGGCAGGCCAGGCTTAAGAAAAATCTGTTAAAGCACTCCCTTTGGAAAATAAGCAGAAATATAGTTTTACCTGCTCTAAGAAATATGTTCTTCCCCTTTATTGAAATATTAGGTCTCCAGGTCTATTTTTATTCTCCTCCTTTTAATAGATGTTGTAGTAGAGAGATATATTTCTCTCCCACAAGAAAAACAAGAAACATATGTGTGATTTTTTTTTTTAATGGCAAATGGTGTTGGGCCTCCATCCAGAAGTCACCAGTACTAAGGTTGGTGGAAAATTGCTGAGTGTACCCCTGACCTGTTTCAAGGGAGCTACTTCCCAACACCCCTAAATTGCTATCAGGTTGAATGTCAACTCAGTGCTGTCAGACCTTCAGATGTTTTGAAGGAAGTCAAAATCTGGATTTTGCTTTGTGACATCTCCAAATAGTGAAATGTTTGCTATATGTATATATGAAACCCAAATAAAACAGATCAGGAGACTGTTAGTCTATGACTTCTGTTCCTGGTGGAGGCAGTGATACCAGCTTTAAGGAAGTGGGTAATGGCCAGGCTGGAGGCTGACACTGATTTTGATTTTCACTAAAACAACAGATTACATAAAATATCTAGATCCAAAGGTATCCATCACTTAATGTATTCAAAAGGCATAGCTTTCTGCAGGCACCCCTCCACTTCAGTAAGCTGTCTAGACAGGTGCCTGTAGAGATCAGTTGCCAGGAGTCCACAAGACTTTCCCAAGAGTGTGTGTAAGGCTTGGGTGAGAGAAGGTAAAACATTTTGACATTAGGCTGAGCTTCTCTATTTTCCAATATACTCTGCATGCTATCCCCCCTAGGAATCAATGCTCATGAATTCATTAAGTTCCAGAGACTGATATTTGCCAGAATACCAAAAAAAAAAAAAATCGGCTCCAACCTGAACATAAATTGCAACATAGAAAAATTTTTGTAATTTAATTTTCCAGTGAATATAAAGAGGATCTACGTGACTGGAGCTTCAGTGCTCTAATAATTGGATGCAAATGAGATAGAAATATATTCATCCTTAGGAGGTGGGTGGGTGGGAGACAGTTGGTTGGCTGGAAGAAAGGACAGCACTTTCCAATCTGTACCTATGGCAAAACCAATAAAAGCAAAGTGAACTAAGTGCCTTGGCTATTAATTGCTAATTTAATATTAAAATGCAGATTTCCCATAGCTGAGATCCAACTTGATTAATTCAATAGTGAGAGACTATGTGGGTGTGTATGTGTGTGTGTGCATGAGCACACACATGCCCTTGTGCCCACACACTTGTACACTATGCGTTGTGAAGGCATCCAGGCCCCTTTGCAGGCTGCTGACCAACAAACTATCCTTTGCTGGCTAAGCCTGTCTATATGGGCAACCAGCTTTCTCAGTCGTATTGAAGACTCATCAGTCTTCGATACAAACGACTCAGAATATTTTTTTCCCCTGAGCAACTGGACTGCGTTGGTAAATCACATCTGTATTTGGACTCAATCTAAGATTAGCCATCCCTTCTCTGAAGGACTATCTCTGAATTTGCCCCCAGGAGGACGTGATACTGTGGTTCTTTGAAAAACTACTTGGTGTCCCACCAGTCTGGCAGGTTGTTTTGAAGAGTGGATGCCCCAGGACATGGCTTCCAACCCTGCCCTCCTGGGACAGTGCCACATCTCAGGCACCAGGCTGCTGGTGGCAGTGGGGGCAGGGAGAGGGGCAGGAAGCTGTGTCATAGGAACACAAGCTAGGCAGAGGCCTTGAGGGCCCTGCTGTCATTTTATGATGCAAAAGACTGAGGTCTAGTGAGGAAGCTTGTCCAACATCATCTACTTGAACCCAAGGCTTCTGATTTCCACTGTTTTTCATGAAGTCTCTCATTAAAGATTCTGTCTTCGCCATACTCCAACTAGCTTCCCAGATGGCAGATCCTCTCCAGGTTGAAGTATGTGGATTTTTGGCCCTTTCTGGGCTCCCTTTGTCTTATCCATGAGGATAACTGCCTGTCCAGCAACTAGAGTCAGAATGCAGAGCCACTTGGAATGTGTGAGGGGCAGGCTGCATCCCAACAAGGGACTCAGTAACACAGCAGGGGGAGCACTCCCAGAGTCTTTTAGAAGAGACAGAACTGGCTGGCTATTGTTGGAGAAAGGAACCATTTTCTCCACCTCTGTCCAACAACTCCTTCTGGACCACCTCACAGTTCCACCACTCACCTCCCGGCCACCTCAGCTCCCCTTCTTTCTGGAGAAGTTCACTACTTTCTTCTTTGCAGAGAAACACATGCAATTAAGACATCAGGAACCTAGCAAGAGCATATGTGTGTGTGTGTGTGTGTGTGTGTGTGTATAGAGTTATATATGGAGAGAGAGAATAAGAAATAGGTTATTAGAATCATATCTGGTTTGAGTCCTAGCTCCAGTGAGTGCTCAGTCACTCAAGTCTTGTCCGACTCTTTGCAACTCTTTGGCTTGTAGTCTGCCAGGCTCCTCTGCCTGTGGGATTTTTCAGGCAAGAATACTAGAGTGGGCTGCCATTTCCTCCACCAGGCGATCTTCCTGAGTCAAAGATCAAACCTGCGTCTGCACCTCTGCAGGTGGATTTTTTACCACTGACCTATTGAGGAAGCCCCTCCAGCTCCAGTTCTTACTAGCTATGTGACCTCAAGCAAGTTACTTAGTATCTCTGTGTCTCTGTTTCCTTATACAAATACTTGGGAATAATAATCATCTCAGTGGCTGTGAGGATTAAATGAGCTAATGCATATAAAATATTTAGAATAGTTCCTGACACCTTGTAAGCATTCTGTAAACACTGTTTACCAATACTATTAGCGTATTTTTCCTCTGGAGAATCCTGCCTTTTAAAAGTGACCCGGCAGTGAAAATGCCACACTTAATCCAAAAGAATGCTTAACCTGATTGTGAACCCTTGGAGATCAGGGACAATCAAGAGGTATTTATTTTTTAGGACAGAGCTTCTAAAGCACCCCCAAAGTCCTCCCATACTGGATCCTGGCCACTTCATCTGCACATAAAGCCAGCCAATGCCCAGGCAGAAGATATCCAGAATGGGCCAGCTTTGACCATCTTTGTGAACCACAAACCAGAGGGCCCAAGAGACAGCAGCCACAGCAAGAGCGAACTTGGCTGGGAGTTGGGACGGAGTTAGAAGCAGCCAAGGTCTTCATGCTCCTGGAGCTTCTCCTCCCTCCCCAGACTTTTTCCAGCCCTAAGCATTTCTATTTTTCAGCTTTGGCTCTAGCCTGACATTTGAAGGATGAGCTATTAACGATACTAAATTAATAACGGTTATAGAGTATATTTGAGAAGATCATAAAAAAATCAGTAATGTCATCATGTCAAGCAAAGTTTCTGATAGTTTTTTTAAATTATGCATGTCTTTTATTATTTTTTTTTCCCCTTCCAACATTGATCCGGAGCTTTCAGAGGGACATTAATCTACCTGACCACATCAGACTCCTTAATTATTCACGTCCAGCAATATATCTAATTCCACAGAAATTCCCTGTGGATTTCCCATTGTTGAAGTAGACTTTGGCAGCTCAGCTCAGCTCTGCTCTCGCTGTTCAGCCCAGCGCAGCCCTGCACACTCCTCAGTGATGCAAAGCCACCTCCCTGATCTCTACTTTGCTTTAATGCACAGATGCCCAGGCTTATCATTCAGAGAAGTGTAATTTCTCCCAGTGTGACAAGTGAGTGAAAACTCATAGGTGATAACTAATGAAGAGGAAGTGATAACTAATGAAGAGGAAGTTATAACTACTGATAACTACTTTGGGGAAGGACAAGAGGGACTAAAGAGATTACAGTAACCTTGGTGGGTGTGTGACCTCTTGTGCAGGACCTTGGAGCTGGGTGACACTGAACAAGCCATTTGAACTTGGTTTCCCCTGTGCCCTGATAACGTGACCTCCACAATGCTTTCACTGAGCTATAGACTGAAGATGAGCAATTAAAGTCATGAAAAACCCGCTATAGGCCAGCAGAGCCCCCAAAATGCAAAGTGACAAAGAAAATACGAATGCCGGCCATGTCAGTCATGATGAGGCTGACTCACTAGGCGTGGCGGGAGCTCTGGTGAGAGACCAGCGGTGAACCCTTCCAACTGCTGAAAGGAGCTGACTAGGTTTTTTAATGGAGAAAGGAGCTGCAATGTGTGTGCTTTAAATAAAGCCTTGAGGGGTACGGCTGGGGGTGAGACAGGGAAGGGGTAGCTTCTGAGTGTTCTCAAGGGGACAGGGAGGGAGGCTGGGACAGCAGAGTTCAATTCTGCAATGACGTAGGCTCCAACATCCTCGCCCTGATTTCCTCGCCTTTCCACAGGCAGGAAAGCAAGATCTCAAAGTTTACTCCACTCAGTGTCTCTTTGGCTTTCTTTGGGGACTATCCTGGAGTGTCTCAATTTCAAATAGGTACTCTTTTCCTCCGTACAAAGTGTAAGTCCTCACTAAGCATGTTCCTCTTCACTGGGGCCTACAGCCAGACCATGTTTCCCCGCAGCCCTTGCAGGGGATGTGGTCATGTGATTGATGTTCAGCTGATGGCATGTGGGTGGAAGAGCTGCCCATCACTGTGGCCTCGCTGTGAAAACTCCCATGTGCAACCCTCCCTGCTTCATCGTCATCTGTCACCTGAATGTTAACAGCCGTTGTACCTTGGAAGTCATGTGTAGAAGATGGAAGAGCCCTGCTGTGTCTGGGAAAGGAACCTCGGCTTTGTTAAGACTGGAACACTTTAGGGTTTGCTTGTTACAACCACTAACAGAACCACATTATGGCCTTCTTGGATTGTATAGTCACTTTTGTTTTCATAAGTTCCTTTCTGTATAAAATAATATTAAGAACCATATTTTGCAACTGTGTTGGTATGTGAATATGATTCATGCTTTTGTTCTGATTTTAAAAGGAATGAAAACATTTCCATAGGGCCTTAAAAGTACCACAATACTAGGCCCCAAACACTGTGTGTGTAGTGTCCAATAGCTAAGTTGACCCGGGTTATTAGCTAGAGTTGACTACTGACACTTCTGATCCATAAATACACACCAAGGTCAAACTACATATCCTCATGTTAGGTTTCGAGGAAATGATCATGTCTGGAAAAAATGCCTAAACTATGGGATGGGAATCAATGAATCCCTACAGATTCTTGGCTCCTCAGTTTCCTGGAGGGAAAAGGGGGTCCTGCAGGGTTAGGCCCCATGATGGTGATTTGCACAGTATTTGACGGAGGAAAATTCTGAAAGACATGGGTATACCAGACCACCTGACCTGCCTCTTGAGAAACCTGTATGCAGGTCAGGAAGCAACAGTTGGAACTGGACATGGAACAACCGACTGGTTCCAAATAGGAAAAGGAGTATGTCAAGGTTGTATATTGTCACCCTGCTTATTTAACTTATATGCAGAGTACATCATGAGAAACGCTGGGCTGAATGAAGCACACGCTGGGATCAAGATTGCTGGGAGAAATATCAATAACCTCAGATATGCAGATGACACTGCCCTTATGGCAGAAAGTGAAGAGGAACTAAAAAGCCTCTTGATGAAAGTGAAAGAGGAGAGTGAAAAAGTTTGCTTAAAGCTCAACGTTCAGAAAACGAAGATCATGGCATCTGGTCCCATCACTTCATGGGAAATAGATGGGCAAACAGTGGAAACAGTGTCAGACTTCATTTTTTTTTGGCTCCAAAATCACTGCAGATGATGACTGCAGCCATGAAATTAAAAGACACTTACTCCTTGGAAGAAAACTTATGACCAACCTAGATAGCATATTCAAAAGCAGAGACATTACTTTGCCAACGAAGGTCCGTCTAGTCAAGGCTATGGTTTTTCCAGTGATCATGTATGGATGTGAGAGTTGGACTGTGAAGAAAGCTGAGTGCCGAAGAATTGATGCTTTTGAACTGTGGTGTTGGAGAAGACTCTTGAGAGTCCCTTGGACTGCAAGGAGATCCAACCAGTCCATTCTGAAGGAGATCAGCCCTGGGATTTCTTTGGAAGGAACGATGCTAAAGCTAAAACTCCAGTACTTTGGCCACCTCATGTGAAGAGTTGACTCATTGGAAAAGACACTGATGCTGGGAGGGATTGGGGGCAGGAGGAGAAGGGGACGACAGAGGATGAGATGGCTGGATGGCATCACCGACTTGACGGACATGAGTTTGAGTGAACTCCAGGAGTTGGTGATGGACAGGGAGGCCTGGAGTGCTGCAATTCATAGAGTCGAAAAGAGTCGGACACGACTGAGCGACTGAACTGAACTGACCCTCTACTGGCCTTGCTCCCTTCTCTGTCTTCCAATCCCAGTCCTTTCTTTCTGGGAGTATTGCAGGAAGGGGGTGGTGGTGAGTGGGGTTGAGGGGGGTGTTGGCTTCCAGGACCTGAGAGTGGGCTTTTAATTAATGCTCAAAAATGAATTGTCTGAGGAGACACACGCTGACAAATGAAGAGACTTTATTGGGAAGAGGGCCCATCAGAGAGCAGGAAGGTAAGGGAATCCAGGAGGGCTGTGCTGCCACATGGCTCCCAGTGTTGGATTTTATGGTGATGGGATTAGTTTCTGGGTTACCTCTGGCCAATCACTCTGACTCAGGGTCCTTTCTGGTGGCCCACACATTGCTCAGCCAAGATGCATTCCTGTGATGAGGATTCTGCGAGATTGGTAGAACAAGTGGCGTCTCCTTTTGGCCTTTTCCAAACTCTTCTGGTTGGTGGTGGCTTGTAAGTTTCATCTTCTTTACCAGGACCACCTGTCATAAAACAACTCATGCAAATGGTTGCTATGGTGCCTGGCCAGGTGGGCAGTTTCAGTTAGTGTTTCCCCTAACAGGAGCATCTCTCTAACAAACTTCATTTCCCAATCCTTGTCTGCCTTTGGAGGCATTCAGGCTGGGATCCACACCCCCGTCACAGTGCTGGCTCTACCAGGAATCCCCTTGACCGGCCTCGTTCAGGATTCCTTTCCTACATCTCACACCGTCTCTCACTTCAATCTGCCACTGAAAGGAAGGTAGTTTAGTTCCTCCCCATCCCGCTTGCCTGTTATCTTGGGGGCTGTTCTCCAGTTGGGAGGGGCCTACATCTTCTACTCCTTTGTAGGCCCCAGGCAGGGCGCTGGTAGGATGTGGTGGAGGCTAGGAGCACCTAGACGATAGGTATTCATGCTACACAATGTCCCATTTAGAAGAGAGTCAACGATGTGTCTTTCCATTTGAATAAGACTTCATGGTTTAGTAGCATGTTTCTTTTACTTGTTAATTCCTTTGATTCAAGCAAGGCATCTGTTTGCTACTTTTCCTTTCCAAAAAAGAGGATGCTGGGCTCTGGAGAAGTTCTGTCTTTCAGATGATCACATATCTGAATGTTTAGAGGCTTGGAAATAGGCATCTTCATCCCAAATCCTTCCTTACTCCACGAGGCAGACTTCTCTCACGTCACACCGGTGGTAGGTTTCCCTCTCAGACAGACTCTGTCTTTGGAGGCATTCAGGCCGGGCATTCATCACACTCATTTGACAGATGAGGAAAGTGTTTCTAGAGAATAATTTTTCCCAAAACACACAATCAAGAAGCAGCAGATTAAACTCTGAAACTGTGTTCCTATGTGGGAGAGAGGGTCAGAGGCACCTTCCCTCTGATTCCATCAGGATTCTGCTTGCTGCTGTCTGCTGTCAACTAAATGATGCACAACATGAGAGTTGCAAGTTATCTGCAAGTTTATTGGGGGCAAAATGAGGACTGCAGCCCAGAGAAGAGCACCTTTGCTCCAAAGAGACAGTAGGGGAAGGTCAATATATAAGATTTCGGTGAAGGGGGAGTTCAGTGCAATCAAGTGCTTACTTTACAAAAGGTTTTCTGCTAGTCACCAGGAGCTGATGTCACCATGAAGGGATCTAGAGCTTTTCTAGATATAAGGAGATGCAAGGGTTGAGATCATGAAATCAGTTCCTGGGAACATCAATCTGTCTAAAGACCTGTTCCACCAGGTTCCCTGGAGCACAGAGTGCCTTACTCTCCACTCTGAATTCCATTCAGGGGTGTCAAAGGTCAACAGCTACAGCACCACAGGCAGATGGCAAATACCCTTGTTGTTCAGTTGCTGGCAAATGCTCTTGTCAAGTGCCAATTTGTAGTTGACACTGCTTTCCTAGTAATTTCCTCATCCACGCTCCTGGGAGGAGTGATGGAGAAGGAGCTGATGTGACAGCATCATCACCATTAATCCCCCAAATCTGATTTCTCTTTCTGGCTTTATGATGTCACCGCACTCAAAATCTTTTACCTTTTGCTTCCAACACATCATGGAGTATGGGTTTTGCTTTACTCCCCTCCCCTCAAATTTCCACCATGCTTAAGACTGAGCTGGTGCTTTCCATTTGAGCTGACTGCATAGACAGACCTTCACTGTGAGTCCAGCAACAGACATGATTTCAGCCTTACCCCTGTTTACCATTCCCATCCATGGGTGGGGTAGCATTTGAAGCTGGTTTTTTGTGTTTTTTTTTTCCTTTTATACTTCTATGTAAGTATTAGAGCCTTGCTTGGAAAGGGAGATAGGAGTAGGCATTGCAAAAAAGATAGAGGGCTTGAATTCATGTTCTTATTTGGTTTTTGGTTTCAAACAGGCTAGATATTCAAGGAATGGAATTTGCCAATGAATTCTTTGATTTAACTGCTTAGCCATTATTTGCTTTGCATGCCCAAGGTTTATTCCATCTTTATTTGTGCTCCCAAATGAATTAACCCAAAGACCACTGAATTCTGGAGTTTTTCTTATGGTCTCAAGTCAGGTCGACTGACTTGAGCCCCACCACTTATTCATTTTCTCTATCACTGTCTCAGTATGTCACCCAAGGTAGGTAACTTAATCTTTCTGAGGCTCAATGTCCTCATTCAAAGAATGAAAATAGCTGCCTTGCTTAGTTGCTCAGTCAAGTGCAACTCTTGGCAGCCCCATGGACTAGCCCGTCAGGCTCTTCTGTTCACGGGATTTTCCAGGCAAGAATACTAGAGCGGGTTGCCATTTCCTCCTCCAGGGGATCTTCCTAATCCCTAGGTAGAACCTGAGTCTCTTGAATCTGGAGCATTGGCAGGCGTATTCTTGACCACTGGCTCTACCTGGTTACTCCTGGTATATATTTGGTTCTTGGGATACATGATTTTTGGATGAGTAAATGAATGACCAACAAGTTTGTTGAGAGGATTGAATGAGACAAACCTAGACAAAATGTTGTAGACAAGTGATTTGCGAGTGTTTCTCATTCAGATCTGGAAAGATAAGTGAATACCACTGAGGGAGGCGTTTATGTGAAGAGAGGGTGGGTGTGGATTGACAGGGGAGAGTACTGAAAAGGCTAAATTGTGGAAGAAGTGGCTAGATGCGAAAACACCTCTCATGGCCTTTCATGGCCTCTCCATCCAATGTCCTCAACTCTGGCTGTCAATTCCTGCCTGCCCAAGCAATCCTAGGGGAATGGTTGTTTCCATGGCAACACTCCATCTCAAGTATGAGATCCAGAAGTCACCTTCTCTCCTTTTCTCCCCCATGAAACATAGAGTGGGGAGACAATGGCTTTTTGTTCTCTTCCTCCCAAGAGGCAGTGAGGTAAAATGGGAAAGAGAGAGAAGGGACTCAGACACCCTGAGTGAAGGTGTTGCTTTGTGCTACTGACATCCTGATTTGTCCTAACAGGAAGCATAGCCAAGATGTCCATGCTTCCTGCTTAGTCCCACTGAGCCTGGGTCTGCAGGCAGCAATGGAGACTCTGTCTTCTCCATCTTCCACTCAAATGCCAGCTGCTGTGGGGGATAAAACTGCCACCTTCAACTCTGTTTGGTCTCACACCAAATGTCACTTCCTTGGAGAAGTTTTCCTGGAATCAGACATGACTCAGTGACTTTCATTTTCACTTTAGACCCTACACAGAAAGCTCGGATGCCTACTTCACACCTGTAATCCTCCTGCCTAGCATAGCTCCTGGTATGCAGTAGGTTTTCAACATGCACTTGTGGAATGGTGAGATGCATAAGAGAAACCCACCATTTCTTCCCTGGGCCAATCCCACTATGCAGATGTGGATGGAGGAAGGGACCCATATTAGGAGTTAACAGTCTCCAAATGACTCTGCCACTCACTTACTTGCATAAGCTCCTTTAATTCTTAACTCCCTCTTAAGAACATTAGATTAAAATGGGGCAATGCTGTAAAACATGAAAGTGGAAGGTATTACCAGTACAGAAAAAAAGTTTCCTCATTGTGTCTCTTTCCATCCACTCTTCAGGATCAATCTACAGCTAAAATCAATGAGTATGTATTGCACATTCATAATAGCCCAGGCACTGTGCTAAATGCTTTATGTGCATCAAACTCACAGTGACTGGGAGAGGTAGGTCTTCCAGGTTAAAGATGAAGCAGCCAGGGCTTGGAGAGGTTAAGCAGGTTACTCAAGTTTAAATACTTGGGAAGTATTGAAGCTCAGATTTGAATCACACACCTGTGCTCTTATCTTTCCTGGTGGCTCAGTTGGTAAAGAATCTGCCTATAATGCAGGAGACCGCCTACAACACAGGAGACCCAAGCTCAACCTCTGGGTCAGGAAGATCGCCTGGAGAAGGAAATGGCAACCCAGTCCAGTATTCTTGCTTGGAGAATTCCATGGACATAGGAGCCTGGCAGGCTACAGTCCTTGGGGTCGCAAAGAGATGGATAAAACTGAGCAACCGAGCACACCCACCTGTGTTCTCAGGGTCTCAGAGACCCTGCAGGAGTCAAGACAGGGCAATTCTCCAGCCATCTCCCACCAGGTCTTAACTTTCATGAAGATTTTCACTTTCCAGAGTAACAATGATCCAGGCTACCTTCTGAGTATCTTCACTGGTTCTGCTTCTGTTCAAAGCAAGATTTATTGGTGGAGCTAATCAATTAAGCAATCGTTGTTTATCGAGTTCCTCTTCAATTATTCAATACTTATTGAGCAATTTCCATGTAGCCAGCACTTGTGCAGTGAGCTGTAGAGAATACAAGTGAGGTATACGATTCAGCCTTCATCTTCAGGGAGCTTGAAATCTAGCAGTGGATTGGAGATGGGGTGGCTGGCAATATTAAACCACATAAGGAAACAAGTACTCAAATCTTAAATTGATCAGTACAAGCAGCACACTGAAAGGCAGAGGAAAAACAGAGCTTCTATATATTCTATACTATATTATTCAGTATCAATAAGATTCATGAAGAGGGTGAGGTTTAATACCTTTCGAAAGCAGGTAGGTATAGGCTAGGAGAAGGGTGGAGAAGAAGGCATCCCAAGTAGAGAAAAACAGCAATTGGCAAAAACACAGAACAAGCATTTGATGTTTCAGGTCTAATAAAGACTGATCTAACTAGAATGGAGGCGCTGGCTGGGGAGTCATTCTTATCATCCAAACATGAAATACAAGAATCCCAGGATTGCTCCCTAGCACCCAGCGCAGTGCTGAGCTTGAACTAAGCCTTCATTGTGTGTTTGTTAAACTGAACACATGCAAAGATAAATATGACAGCCCGTGACTTGCAAGGAGCTTAGCATCCAGTAGAATGGAAAGCATCTTTATCTATCTATCTGTGACACAAAATCAAACTTACCAAGTGCTGTTAGTACTATGATAGAGAATTTTATTTCTTTCAATAAAGCAAAACAGATTTTATAACTTCCCTTTTATAAATTGCCTGGAAATCCTGATATAATTAAGAAAATAAACCGTATATTTGAATACATCCACTGAGTTATCAAAGAATTAAGTGAAGTTCTCAGAAGGAAAAACAAACAAACAGAAGAAGTGAAAATGCAAATTTAGAAATGTGAGTTTGCTCTATTAGTTGCTCCAGCAACTATTGTTTGGCTCCTGCTAACTCTCATTGTTTTGGGGCCTGTATTTCCACAGTTGTATAGGAGCAAGAGATACAATCTGGACCCATAAGAGGGACCACAGGGAGTTGAATTAGAAATTCCCATATGAGCCAAGTTCCTATTTGATCTCACCCTCAATTAAAGATGGTTTAGACTCACTGTGTTGGGGCCCATGGGGAGTTCACATAAGCCCTTACTCTTATTGGTGGGTTATAATGTTGTCCCCTGATGCTTGGAAAGATTGAGGGCAGGAGGAGAAGAGGAAGATAGAGATGAGATGGTTGGATGGCATCACTGACTCAATGGATATGAGTATGAGCAAGCTCTAGGAGATGGTGAAGAACAGGGAAGCCTGATGTGCTCCATTCCAGAGCTGGAAAGAGTCGGGCACGGCTTAGTGACTAAACAACAACATAGTGATGCTTAGGCTTCATAGTGATGTCCCTATTTTTGAATATCTGCTACTGCTAAGTCACTTCAGTCATGTCTGACTCTGTGCGACCCCATAGACGGCAGTCCACCAGGCTCCCCCGTCCCTGGGATTCTCCAGGCAAGAACACTGGAGTGGGTTGCCATTTCCTTCTCCAATGCATGAAAGTGAAAAGTGAAAGTGAAGTCGCTCAGTCATGTCTGACTCTTAGCGACCCCATGGACTGCAGCCCACCAGGCTCCTCTGTCCATGGGATTTTCCAGGCAAGAGTACTGGAGTGGGGTCTTGAATATCTAGTAATCCCCCAAAGTCTGGAGTCTAGTTCCTCTTCCCCTGAGCAGAGACACCATGATAAATAGCTATACGTCTCTGTGTGAAGTTTGGGTAAAAAGATTTGCAGGGTATACTTGTAGAAAGGGTGCAGAGTCTTTCCTTAGGGACAACTGGTCTTGCTTTTAATCAAAAGGCTCTGAGTGATCTCAGACCTTGGAATTGGGTAAAAAAATGTGATTTTTGGTTCACAGATTTGGTGCACCAACCTCGAATTTTTTTTAATTACCCATATCAAGAAAGGCATCTGTTTCAATTCTTGAGAAATTATAATGAATTAGTTTTCACCAAAGACCCCTATGTGTCTAGGATATGACTACCATTCTGACTGTTTTGCATTTTTTGAGTAAACATGCCCATTGCACATACTACTCACTCTGATATTCTTGCCTGGAGAATCCCCATGGACAGAAGAATGACTAAGCACAGCACTGATTTCAGGTTGCAGTCAATCTACCAAGCACAGTGTTAGAACAATTCCAGCTGTTCAAGCTAACACATTAAATCTAGAATATCTACTGAATGGGCTCATATCAATACATTTAACACAATCTTATTTTGTGTTACTTTTGTCCTGATCTCGTACCTATAGAATTTATTTCCACACATAATCATCTGATTTCCTTTGATGAAAATTAGCCCAATCCTGCAATTTTTTTAGCATTTGAAATAGTAATATGTGTGCATTCCTTGAATACTGTAGGTAACGAGGAGTGATGAAGGTGAGTCTTAAAGAAAATCAATATTTTCAGGTAAGGTAGAGTCTTCAGGTGAGAACTTGGTTTTTAAGCAAGAATAAGCTTGTGTTTTTGAAAAGAAGTGACTGCTTCTGAAGACAAGGAAAGTTGGGGGAGGGAACCATCATTGTGATTGCATATATCCAAATTGTCCAAAATGCCCCATTCCAATTGTCAAACCTCAGTTTTTCTCCATCAGTACCTTCACTTTTATGTATGAGCTCTCAGAAAGCCATGATTTCAATTTGTGTTGTATCTCTGCATACATTTCTTACCTACAAGATTAGATTTGCAGCTGATTTTTAGGTACATTGGTTATACAGCTATGGTAGATATTATTTTAGTGCAACTGTAGGTATATCAAGTTTTATAACATTAGCTTGAGTGAGAATTAAAAGGACTAAGCCTCTCATTTTCTTTCTCTACATGTTCCAGGGAAGTCATATGTATTCAGTCTGCCCTGCTGTTCTTGATATTCTCACTTATGCAGCCAGCTACTTGGCAGTTTATATCCTTGCTTTAATAGTAACTCATTGTAAGAGTTTTAGGTGAAATATTTCATAAATGCTTTGCCACTTTGGGCTGTGAACTAGCAACAATTTCTACCATTTTCTATCAATAGAGAAACTAACACCCTCCTTGCCTGTAACCAGATCACAAAATAAGTCCAGTTACCATCATTTAAGATCTGTTTCTTGGAAACACTTTTGATACAAAATAATGTAATCAGTCAGAGTTTAACCAATAAAAACAGCTTTAGGTATTTCAAGTAGGAAGACATTTCAGTTCATTCAGTTCATTTCAGTTGTTCAGTTGTGTCTGACTCTTTGAGACCCCATAGACTGCAGCACGCCAGGCTTCCCTGTCCATCACCAACTCCCAGAGCTTACTCATGTCCACTGAGTTGGTAATGCCATCCATCCATCTCATCCTTTGTCATCTCCTTCTCCTCCCACCTTCAATCTTTCCCAGCATCAGGGTCTTTTCAAATGAGTCAGTTCTTCACATCAGGTGGCCAAAGTATTGGAGTTGCAGCTTCAGCATCAATCCTTCCAGTGAATATTCAGGACTGATTTCCTCTAGGATGGGGCAAAGAAGAATCTCCAACAAGATGGTAGGAGGGGCAAAATCACATTTAGAATCAAACCCCATACCAAACAGAGATGCTCAGAGGGCTCAAACAAACCTTGTGTGCACCAAGACCCAGAGACCCCACAGAGACTGAGACAGAACTGTGTTTGAGTGTCTCCTATGGAGATATGGGTCAGCAGTGGATCGCTGCAGGGGCAGGGGCTCTGGATGCAGTAGACCTGGGTACAGCATAAGCCCTGTTGGAGGAGGTCGTCATTAACCCCACCATAGAGCCGCCAGAACTTACACAGGACTGGGGAAACAGATTCTTGGAGGGCACAAACAAAACCTTGTGTGCACTAGGACCCAGGAGAAAGGAGCAGTGACCCCACAAGAGACCCCTCAGGTCAAATAACAGGAAGGGAACACAGCCCTGCCCATTAGCATAAAGTTGGATTAAAGATTTACTGAGCCTGGCCCCGCCCATCAGAACAAGACCCAGTTTCCCCCTCAGTCAGTCTCTTCCATCAGGAAGCTTCCATAAGCCTCTTATCCTTCTCCATAAGAGGGCAGACAGAATGAAAACCACAATCACAGAAAACTAACCAATCTGATCACATGGACCACAGCCTTGTCTAACTCAGTGAAACTATGAGCCATGCCATGTAGGCCCACTCAAGACGGACAGGTCATGGTGGAGAGTTCCAATAAAACATGGTCCACTGGAGAAGGGAATGGCAAACCACTTCAGTATTCTTGCCTTGAGAACCCCATGAACAGTATGAAAAGGAAGTCATTTAAGTACTTTAAAATATAGGAAGGGCTTAGAGAAGGTTAAAGAAGGCACTGGAATTCAGTGGCAGGCAGATAGCTGCCAGGGAGTTGCAAAAAATCCAAGAAGTTATTTACTGATCACACTCATCTAGCCCTAAAATGAATGATTTGTAAGAAGCTCGTATGAAATCTCTGTTGGCTTAGGCAGTAAAGAATCTGCCTGCAATGCAGGTGACCTGGGTTTGATCCCTAGGTTAGAAAGAGCCCCTGGAGAAGGAAATGACTACCCACTGCAGTATTCTTGCCTGGAGAATTCCTTGGACAGAGGAGCCTGGTGGGCTACACAGACCATGGGGTTGCAGAGTTGGACATGACTGAGTGACTAACACTTTCACTTTTTTTTTTTTTTTTCCATATGAAATCTCACCCTGGCAAAGCTCATAACTGTGCCTGCTGCAATTGTAAGAATATTGATTTAGCTCTTGCCTCTCTTACAGTTTCTAAACTTTATATAAGTGCTTCTCAATGGTGGAACCTAGTTGAAAACTCTTGATGGTAGAGATTCTGATAAACATAATTTTCAGGTTTCTAACTCTAATGATAGAGAGTAGAGTTCAGAAAAAGGGAAATGATCTGTATTGCTGAAAAACAGTCCAAAACATGAAAGAAAAGCCATCATTGTTCAAGGTCTACATTATCTTCATAGAAGATATAAAAGAAACTATAGATAAATTGTTTCAAGAATATTCAATTTAGCAAGGTGGCTGGATAACATATTAATATGCAAATTAAAATTTATTTCTATATACTAGCAAAACAGAGGAGAAAAACCATTTACACTGCCTTATTATTATTATTTATCTGGCCAAGAATCTGCCAAAAATGTTCCAAATCTTTATGGAGAAAACTTCAAAACATTATTTAAATACATTCAATTAGACCTAAATAAATAGATATATTATGTTCATTAATGGGAGACTGAACTTCAAAATAATTTCAATTGTCTTCAAATTGATCTATCCTTTTGATTCAATTTCTATAAAAATACTGAGATGTTTCTAACAGGAACATGACAATAAATTAGGAAGAACAAAGGGTCAAGATAGATAAGATACTTCTAAGGGAAAAAAAAAAGAATAAATATTTTCTCTACTAGATACTAACAGTTACTGTTAAATGTATAGCAATTTGTACAGTGTGTTATTAATTCTGACACAGATTAACATATCTGTAGAGCACAGTAAAGAGTATAAAAACAGATTGGTACACTTTGAAAGTTGATATTTTACAGAGATAACTTTGCAAATCAATGGGGGAAAAACAAAATTTTTGAATAATGTGTTCTGAGATATTTGTTCACCAATACAAAAATTTTAAATTGAAATCTTAAACTATAATAAACAAAAACAAACAAAAGATCAAGTCCAGATAGATAAAATTTCTAAACATAAAAGATAAAAGATAAAACTACTCATTTTCAAGAAAATGTCAGTGAATGTTTTGACCTGAGGGTGGGGAGGATTTTCTTAAAATGTGAAAGCATATATTACCTAAATTTGATATATGTATTAGCATTATAATTAAGACATCCCATTCATCACAAAGAGCATGAAGAAATGAGGGAAAAAAGCACAAAACTTTGAGAATATATTTGCTGCCCTTACTGACAAAGGATTAGTATTCATAACACAAAAAGAATTTTTATGAGTCAATAAGAATAAGATCCAAAAAAGTAGACATAAGGAAGGTGGACAGAGACATGACAATGCATACCAGTTAAAAAATAAAACAAAACTGCTGCAGCTATGAAAAGTTATTTGATCATATTAATCATTAGAAAAATGCAAATCAAAATTATCCATACTTTTATGCCATTTGGACACAAAGACATTTTTGATTCTGACAAGGTCAAGCGTTAGAAAGGCAATGAGATTTTCATAGTTTGTTTATGATAGTGTGAATTATTACAAATACTTGGTAAGCAAGTTGGCTTTCTCCCTGCAAGCCAGCCATTCCACTTCTGGAGAAACACCTACATATTGAAGTGTGTTTATAACACAAACATTTATAGTAGCAAAGATTTCAGAGGAAGATACATGTGGTCTACTAACAGAAGACAATATAAATAAAGTGTGGTAAAGTCATTGAAGTAAAAACTATTATTAACCAGAGACCCATCTATCAACATAAATGACCAACTCTATATATTCTATATATTTGAGTGATAAAGAATACACAAGGTCTGATTCAATTTATAAAATGTTTGTAGACATACAAAACTGAACAATATAGACTTAAAATAAATAGGTACATACCTTAGATTTTGATGATTATGGATCACATTCAGAGCATCAGTCCTGACCTATACACGCTAGTTTATATAATCCCCCATTGTAATCATGGTAACACCCACCAAGGTAGTATTAGTGTCTCTCATACAAGTAAGAGACATTAATAACTCACCAAGACTGTGCAGTAGGTGGTAGTTAAGACTGAGACCCAGAACATCTGTCTCCAAAGGCATGGTTCTTTCTTCTTCACCAACACACGCTGCTGTCTAATAACTCAACACCTCACTCAACTCTCCTCTTCTGACAACTTGTCTGGATCTCACCAACTGACATTAATGCTGGCTTTTACTCTTGGCCCCTCATTGTGTGTCTTGTCCTTAAGCCAAGATCTTAACGTCTATGAGGGCAACATTATGCCTTAAGTATATTCTATAATGGTATCTAGGACTGGTTTAGATACTAAAGAGATTTTCTATTAACCAATCAATTAATCTATTCGTGAGCTGGAGAGTGGCTCATAGAGAACACTCCAGGACTGGAAGGGATAGGGTGGGACATTAAATTTCAGAATTGAGGGGACCACAGAAGGGGGCCAAATCACACAGTGAAGGCAGTTCATTGCTTAGATGGAAGGCAACAAAGTTCCCTTTAAGAATCTGATAAAATCTATGAAACATCTGCCTTAAAGAACACACATCTGGAAACACACAGAAACAGAGTTTCGTATATACATGAACCTCAGGACAGGAATCTTGAGATAAAAAAATGGCCCAGATTTAGAGTCAAAGTGTCTAGTGACATCATATGGCTTTTTGAACCAGCTCTATTCCAAGAAAAGAACGTCATTAAATTCCCCACTGGCCTCTGATAATCTTTACTCTTTGCTTGTCTCAGTTTCTTTTTGCTTTAGCTTCTCTTCCAATCACGCCTTCTTGTGTGCCATTCCAACTTTGATTTGTCCTTCTGACTCTGCTTTCTGATCACAGATTTTGGGCTTAGCTCCCTGTAGGTGGGCACTTGAACAGGCCCAGTTGGTATTGCAGGTTCTCAGTTTCCTTCCCTGATCTCAGCCTGATCCTGCTCCCATGGAACCTCAGTGAGTGCTCCAGAATCAGCACTTTCTCATTCTCTGATCAATTTTCCTACATGAGAATGGGGAAAATGACAGCTCACAGCATTGTTGAGGAGATTAAATGTAGGAACTGTGTTTTGTAAACTTCCATTTCAGGCGAATGTTAGCTGTTATCAAGAAGCAAGAGCACTGTGTGTGTGTGTGTGTGTGTGTGTGTGTGTTGGAGGTGGAGATTTACATACTGTGTTATGTATGTATGTGGGGAGAGAGGCGGGGCTCCAAGAGAAAAGAACAGACGGCAGAACACATGTGCTGATTGGATTGATTATTTTTGTTTGCAACATATACTGGATGAGAGTGCTATAAAATTACTATTATTATTACCATCATCATCAATAATGAAAATCTCTGTGGATGCCAGGATTTTTCTCAGCACATGGCAATGGATAAGCTTTTTTTTTTATTGCAACTCATGCTAAGGAGATGCAAAGATTCTGAGTACAGACCCAGAGCTTCCTGCCACTCTAGCTGGCCCAAGCAAGAGCAAACAGCCATCTCCTAAGCCCATCCTACCTTGGAGGAGCCAAAGAGAAAGCCTGAGTCCCATGAGGATTGTCTATAGGTAACCTTTGAACAGCTCAGCATCGCATCTGACGAGTGTCACAACTCCAAAGCCTAGAAGGACAAGTGCTGGCAACGCCCAACAAGTGCCGCCTTTGCTCCATCTCACTCTATGAGATATTAACAAAGGCAAGTACTGTGCACGGGCTTTGGATGGCCTATTTTAGGATAATTGCAATGCTGCTTTTCTTGGAGTTCTTGGATCAAAGATATGGGAGGGAAGGTGAAGAAAAATGGGAAGGATATCTCACAACTTGCCAGCCAGAACGAATCCTGGGTCCCACTCAACAGAGAGATGCTAAAGCATCACCATGTGTTCTGGAAGAAGGAACTGGATATTTGTGGGCAGCCCTAATGATCACTGCAAAATCAAAATGAATTTGTGGATCAAATACATAGAAAATTACAGAACCCAAACAATTCAAATTTACAAAATTAATCCAATGTTACAGTTGATATTGCTTGCTCAAACTGAGTCACCCCCCACAAAGGAAAGGAAGACATTCAACAGATCCTTTGAGTTTGGCTTGCCTGTGCCATGTGATGATTCAAACCTCCCACCAACACGCCAGCATCCATGAAGTCATTTGGCTTTCACCTGGCAGAAATGCGCTGTTTACATTGTAATTTCCCCTCTGTTCTTTTCTCACTAGACCACATCAATTATTGCAGTGCTAATTTTTACTAACACAATCACAGTGCAAAGGCAAATGTGGACAATGAAATCGGCATTTTTGTTTTAAGGTAATAATCTATATGATCTGGAAAATGCTTATATCAATTTTTTTGTATTATAATTGAATTGAAAACTAAGTTAATTGTCACAGAGAAATAAAAGACCCCTTAGCAAGGCAGCTTCTACTTGCCCTTTTTACTTCCAACTTTGCATTCCCTGGAGGGTGACAGGGCAGGTGGAGGAGGTAATGCCCCACTCCGTCTGGAAGGCGTGTCTCTCATTCTTCCAGTTCTTGCTCTCCTACTCTCATTTTCTCCACTCTCCAGTGCTGTCATGTGTCTTCCTCTATTCAAGATTTCTGGCTGCTCTGTACTTCCCCCAAGCTGTTTCTGGATTTAGGCTAATCCAGAAAGCCTGTCTCTACCCTTGCCCACGAGCCCTGCAGCTTTGGGATGCTCTATTCTTTCCTGCCCCAACTCTTTTAGGTGACACCTGAGTCACGTGCTGAAAACAATCCCTGCCACACAAAGCTGAGGTTTTCAAGAACATTTTTGCTGACTATACAGCTGTCATCTGATACAATTCTCTCATATCTAGGTGACCCAAAAGTTCAGGTCACTCAACCCCATAGTGTGTGACCAACCTGGGGACCTCTGGACACACCTCAAGGGGTCTCAATCTCCTAAAAATTGCAGGCAAAACTTGACGTTGCATAGGTATTCAAGTACATCTTTTTCTGACAAGAAGGTGTCCAGAATTTCATCAGATTCTCAAGGAGGCCTGGGACCTAACAGATGCTGCTGTCTTAGTAGTTTTACATGATCCAGTTAAAACTTCATAATATTCATTTTCATTTAATATACAACTTGTCTTTACTTGTGTTAAAATTAAATATGCTGTATCTAAGAGCCTACATTGATGTGTTTGTTCCAGAGAGTACTGCAGCATGGGGCTTTGCCACCTGTTTTTATAGAATATTGTCTATGATAAAGACTATCCATGGTGTATTGATAACCAGGCATCACATAGTCTTTCCTGGAAGAGCCTGATTTTGATTGGTTCTTCAGTCTCAGCCACCTGAGATTGAACATAAGTTGGCTTAGTAAACCACTGGAAGTCAGATAAGTTGGCTTCCTTCTACTTCCAGTGGTTAACCATAATGGATTTAAGCTTTATTAGTATTCTGTTGCTGCACAACAAGTGACTACAAACTTAGAGGCTTCAAATAACACATGTTTATTGTGTCATAGTTTCTGCAGTTCAGGAGTCCAGGCATGTGTGCCTTAGCTGAGTCTTCTGCTCTGGGTCTCATAAGGCTGCAATTAAAACATCAGCCAGGCTCCATTCTTATCTGGAGGCTTGACTGGAGAAGACTCTGCCTCCGAACTTACTCAGGTTTTTGGTGGAATTCATTTCCTTGCAGTTGTAGAATATAGCACTTCCATTCCTTGTTGGCTCTTGACCCAAGGCTGCTCATGGATTCTTGCCATGTGGTTTCCTTAGCAGGGAGGCTTTCTTCATCAAACCAGCAAGGAGAATCTCTAGACAGTTGTTCAGTCACTAAATTGTGTCTGACTCTTTGTGACCCCTAAAGTGCAGCACACCAGGGTCCTCTGTCCTCTACTATCTCCCAGAGTTTGCTGAAATTCATGTCCATTGAGTCTGTGATGCTATCTAACCATCTCATTCTCTGATTCTTTCTTCTCCTTTGCCTTCAATCTTTCTCAGCATCAGGGTCTTTCCCAATTAGTCAGCTCTTCGCATCAGATGGCCAAAGTATTGGAGCTTCAACTTCAGCATCAGTCCTTCCAATGAATATTCAGGTTTGATTTCCTTTAGGATTGACTGGTTTGATCTCCCTGATGTCCGAGGGACTCTCAAGAGTCTTCTCTGGCATCTTATATTAATACAATGTGATCTAATATAATTATAACAATGACAACATATAACCTTTTCCATATAAAAGTGACATCACATACTTTGGCCATATTCTTTTGGTAGAAGAAGGTCACATATCCCACCCACACTCAAGGGGAGGGGATTATACAGGGGTAAGAATACAAGAAGCTGGGGAGCACTGGGGATCACCTGACCATTTGGGCATCATGCAAGCTGATTGGATCATCCTCATTCCCTTTGACAGTGAATAGTTTAGTCATGAGCATGTGACCTACTCCTGGCTGATGGGAAGTAAGAGGATACCTTATAGGGTATGTGGCAGAGACTGACGGCACTTGCAGTATGCACATTCCCCTCTTCTTCCAGGGCACAGAATTAGACGGTATTTCCTAGCCTTTTTACATCTTAGTAGGGTTGTATAACTAATGGAATTTCACTAATGGAATATGAATAGAAGTGAGGTATATCACTTTCTGCACCTTCTCCTTACCATCTCTTCTTTCACTCACAGATGCTGAAGATCCAGAAGATATTCCAAGGCCTTGAAGGATGCTGGAGCCATTAGCTGGAATGAGTCTGGGTCCTTGAGTGTCTGCATGGAGCAGAGCATTCTCCCCATCCCAAATGACTTGAGTCAGATTATGGATATGAGCAATAAATAAACCCTTGCTGTCTACAGCCATTGGAATTTTGGTGGTATGTATTATGGCAGTAAGGCCATGTTGATGAATAAAGGGATAAAGATTTTTAATCTCTACTGACAAAATATGCATGGTGAATGAAAGTAGAGATCCTTCTTTCAGTTTCTTTAATGAATGTCATATTTGCACAATACATAGAGTAGCTTTAACCACCTTGCAATCAAATGGAGAACAAAAGAAAGAGGGGATTATTACAGCTGCTGAATTAGCAAACTCTGGAATTCTTGTGATATCATGTAATAAAATTCCCTCATCTTTCAGTCACATTTCATTGTATACTTTATTATTTTTAGTTAAAACATCACATACAATTCAGAATCCAGGTTCAATTCTTAATAGCCTATACCCATTCTATACTTACTGCATCCCATATCATCTAATACTTAACCACCTGGTTCCTAAGATCCAGTTATATCAAACATATTCATGTTCAGAAAATAAGCCTGAGTCCACTGCCTTATTAGCTGATGTTTAACAACTTACTTTCTCTGTGCTTTATAATAACTCAAATCTGCTTGGAAAGATAACACATTAAGGGGTTATCAGACCCTACAACCTTGATATAGTTTGGGTTCATTAGATCTCACATGAACCCCCCTTTTGAATCCCTGTTCAGTTCACTAAATTTCATGAGAAATTAGTGTAGCCAGTTCAGGAGATGGTCAGTTATCTTCAGGGGATGGTCAGGTATAGAGAAGAAGATAGATCTGGGCACCTAAGACTGAGCACCCCTTTTGGGGGAAAACACACATGAAAAGTGGGCTTCCCAGGTGGTATTAGTGGTAAAGAACCTGCCTACCAATGCAGGAGACTTCAGAGATGCTGGTTCAATCCTTGGATCAGGAAGATCCCCCTGGAGGAGGGCATGGCAACCCAGTCCAGTATTCCCGCCTGGAGAATGCCATGGACAGAGGAGCCCGACAGGCTACAATCTGTGGGGTTGCAAAGAGTCAGACATGACTGAAGCAACTTAGCACACATGTACCAGAACATGGAAAAAGAGATGGAGACTATAAACAGTAAAATGACTATTTCATTAACATATTTATAATCAGTTTGTTTTGGGTATAATCAACCAGTTGATTGGACAACCAATCTCCTTCAGAGAATTGAGCCAAGAAAGGGCCAGGTGACTCTGTCTCATCCTATTGCGAGCTTGACTGAAAGGGCCAGTCTGAGGGTGATGTTGCTGCCGTTGGGGCTCGCTGTAGTGTTCATCCAGAATCAGAAGTTTTTCTTTTATATAACCTGAGCCACAAGGGAGGGAGCAGCTGGTGCCTTTTCTCCCACACCCAGTACATCTCCACTCCCACTCTTGGGAGGGAGAAGAGTGGAGAGAGAAGGGAAGAGGACGAGAAGGGGATCCAGTTCTCCTTCCCTCCCTCCTTCCCTCACTTCCCTCTGTCCTCATATCTTCCTCTTTGAACTACTCTTAGAAACTTAGGGGAGGAAAAAACAAAACAAAACAAAACTGCATCTGGATTTTACCCCTGACTCTGTAACTGATAAGCTATGAAACCAAGTCACTTCTTGTTCTCTTTCTCTCTCCTTCTCCCTCTCTCTCTCTCATATCCCCACCCTCTTAATCATCAAATGCTCTCTGGGTTCTTACTCTGACAGGCCAGGCATTGTGCTAGTCACTGGAGATAATCTGCAAAGGAAATAATTCCTTCTTAGAAAATTAAACCAGACCATAGGATCTCACCAGTCTGTTTCACCTACTAATTCGACCCCACTAGCGTTGCCCACACACCCCTCTCCATCACGTCTAGAGTCCTCACCTGCCTTCTCAATGCTCTCCTGCTTCTCCCTATCCCTTTAAAGTCCCTTTTGACCTAGCATCAAAGGGCATTCCAGCCTTTTTCCTTTCCTTCTCCCCACTCACATCAAAACCAGGTTGCTATGATGAACACTTCTCCTTTATTCCTTCAGTCAGCATGCACTTACTAATCTGGTAATATAACTTGAATAGCAGTATAAATAACTGCTTGATCATCTCTTAGTATTTAATCATCCCAAATAACATTTGCATTTTTTATTAGGGTCTTAAATGATCTGGTGGCTTTCTTTTTAAAAAAAAATTACTAAGTAATTTAATTTTTATATCAATAATTTCAAATGTATGCATATATCTTTAAGTTGAACAGGACAGAGGTGTAGATTTATACTTTCACAGAACTGCATAAAAGTTATGTTGTACACAGCTTTTATATGAATTGTGATTTTACACCCCTTTTTCCCTTAGTTCCTTTTGGTCTCTGCAACCCATTCCATATTAATAATCCTCAGCCACAAATCCTTCTCCACAAAACCTCATAACCCATTTTCAACCTAAAACGTGTCTTTCACATTTTTTTCTGTTTGTGTCTGTTCATACCAGTGTATGAGAATATACATAAAAAGATGTTTATTGGCATATTGTGGTTAGTGGCAAAAACACTAGAAACACACATCGATCAGTAGAGAATGGTTGAATAAATTCTGGTACAGCAACATGTTTCCCTTAAGCTAGGCTGGGTGTTGATGTGGAATAAGCAATCCCCAAATCACAGTGGCTTAAAACAATAGAAAGGATTTGCTCGCTCTTCGTCTATGTCCAGTTCAAGCCAAAATGGGACTCTGCTCCTCATGGTCTTTCAGAGACCCCGGTTGATGCAGCAACCACTACCTTGAATATCATCAACTGCTTTGACAGAGGGAAAAAGAGTTCTGGAGAGTCTTGCTCCAGCTGAGTAAATGTTTCAGCCATTCGGCCATTCATAGGGGAGCCAGAAAGGACAGTCCTACCATGTGCTACAAAGGGAAGGCTACTTAAAATGTTGGTGAATAGTGCTAAGGACAATCAAACTGCCTGTGTTCTTTTATGTATATTATTAATAATAAACAAAAAAAGATGTATACCTGTGGCTAATCATGGTGATGTATGGCAGAAACCATCACAGCACTAATTATCTTCCAATTAAAATTTTTTTAAAGTACAAATTCAAATAAGTGCAGTATGTACTTCTACAGTTTTTTTTTTAATTTATTTAAAAAAGTAATATTTCTTTTATACCAAGTGACTTGGAGGGGCTTCCACAAGGGATTACTGAGTGAAAAAAAAAAACACAATGCAGATAAGTGAGAAAAATATGATCCCATTTTTTGAAACCAGCAATGGTCAAATATTTCTACATATGGATTTGCTTGTGTTTATGGGACTATGTGCACATGTGCTCACCTAGCTATTTCCATAAACCTTAAGCATCAGAATTACCCTTGGGCCCTTGTCAAATGTTAGGATTTCTGGACCTCCACCCAGCCCTACTGAATCAGAACTGGTTTGTGCGCTAGTGAAAGAGCCAGGACGTGAGATCCAAAGCTGGTCCTTTATCCGCCAAATGCTGCCCCCACTGTAGTGCTTCATTCATTCCGAATGACTTCCTCCCTGAGAAAAAAGTACTGATTCAGTGATTTATCCATCAAATATTTATGAACATCTGTTACATGCCAGGGACTTTGCTAGATGCTAGAGATTCAGTAGTGAACAGAGCATACTAGGCTTTATTTTGATTTTACAGTCTAGACTGATTTTACAGTCTCCTTAAGAAGAAGACACCATATTAATTCACAGAAAGAAGTTATGATAAGGACTAAGTGGGAAAAGAATATCATGAGCAAAGGTAATCAGGGGACCGCATTTAAATAGGAGAGTAAAGGAAGTCTTCTCATGAGGAAGTGACCGCCTACAGGGAACTGCTGGGGGTGGGGCCAGATGGTAGCGGGTACATAGCTGCTCAGAGAGCATTTCAGGCAGAAGTGGTTACCCAAGGGAAGGTCCCTGGTGGGAAATGGCAGCAGGCCAGTGAGCCTGGAGGACAGTGAGCTTGGGGACAGTGGTGAGAGATGGCATCAGCCCATGCAGGGCCTTGTAGAACTTGATAGGGAGTTTGGACTGTATTATAAGCACATTGGGAGACATTATGGTTTATGGTTATTAGCAAGCAGGTGAGAGAAGTTTAGATATATACTGTCTTTTAGCAAATGTATTAAGGTATGAGTTATATACTATAAAAATGCACTCATTTAGATTTCAGTTTGTTAAGTAAAACATAAATATTCACAGATACACATGAATATATCTGTGCAATCATCAAGACACAGACTGTTTCTGTCATTCCAAAAGGTTGTTCCTTTGTGTCTAGTTATAGTCAATCCCCACCATGAACCATCAGATGAGATCAGATCAGATCAGTCGCTCAGTCGTGTCTGACTCTTTGCGACCCCATGAATCGCAGCACGCCAGGCCTCCCTGTCCATCACCAACTCCCGGAGTTCACTCAGACTCACGTCCATTGAGTCAGTGATGCCATCCAGCCATCTCATCCTCTGTCGTCCCCTTCTCCTCCTGCCCTCAATCCCTCCCAGCATCAGAGTCTTTTCCAGTGAGTCAACTCTTCACATGAGGTGGCCAAAGTACTGGAGTTTCAGCTTTAGCATCAGTCCTTCCAAAGAAATCCCAGGGCTGATCTCCTTCAGAATGGACTGGTTGGATCTCTTTGCAGTCCAAGGGACTCTCAAGAGTCTTCTCCAACAACACAGTTCAAAAGCATCAATTCTTCAGCACTCAGCCTTCTTCCCTGTCCAACTCACTTCCATACATGACCACTGGAAAGACCATAGCCTTGACTAGACGAACCTTTGTTGGCAAAGTAATGCCTCTGCTTTTGAATATTCTATCTAGGTTGGTCATAACTTTCCTTCCAAGGAGTAAGTGTCTTTTAATTTCATGGCTGCAGTCACCATCTGTAGTGATTCTGGAGCCCAGAAAAATAAAGCCTGACACTGTTTCCACTGTTTCCTCATCTATTTCCCATGAAGTGATGGGACCGGATGCCATGATCCTCGTTTTCTGAATGTTGAGCTTTAAGTCAACTTTTTCACTCTCCACTTTCACTTTCATCAAGAGGTTTTTTAGTTCCTCTTCACTTTCTGCCATAAGGGTGGTGTCATCTGCATATCTAAGGTTATTGATATTTCTCCCGGCAATCTTGATTCCAGCTTGTGTTTCTTCCAATCCAGCATTTCTCATGATGTACTCTGCATATAAGTTAAATAAACAGGGTGACAATATACAGCCTTGACGAACTCCTTTTCCTATTTGGAACCAGTCTGTTGTTCCATGTCCAGTCCTAACTGTTGCTTCCTGACCTGCATACAAATTTCTCAAGAGGCAGATCAGGTATTCTGGTATTCCCATCTCTTTCAGAATTTTCCACAGTTTATTGTGATCCACAGAGTCAAAGGCTTTGGCATAGTCAATAAAGCAGAAATAGATGTTTTTCTGGCACTCTCTTGCTTTTTTCATGATCCAGCAGATGTTGGCAATTTGATCTCTGGTTCCTCTGCCTTTTCTAAAACCAGCTTGAACATCAGGAAGTTCACGGTTCACATATTGCTGAAGCCTGGCTTGGAGAATTTTGAGCATTACTTTACTAGCGTGTGAGATGAGTGCAATTGTGCGGTAGTTTGAGCATTCTTTGGCATTGCCTTTCTTTGGGGTTGGAATGAAAACTGACCTTTTCCAGTCCTGTGCCCACTGCTGGGTTTTCCAAATTTGCTGGCATATTGAGTGCGGCACTTGCACAGCATCATCTTTCAGGATTTGGAATAGCTCAACTGGAATTCCATCACCTCCACTAGCTTTGTTCATAGTGATGCTTTCTAAGGCCCACTTGACTTCACATTCCAGGATGTCTGGCTCTAGGTCAGTGATCACACCATCGTGATTATCCGGGTCATGAAGATCTTTTTTGTATAGTTCTTCTGTGTATTCTGCCATCTCTTCTTAATATCTTCTGCTTCTGTTAGGTCCATACCATTTCTGTCCTTTATTGAACCCATCTTTGCATGAAATGTTCCTTTGGTATCTCTGATTTGCTTGAAGAGATCCCTAGTCTTTCCCATTCTATTGTTTTCCTCTATTTCTTTGCATTGATTGCTGAAGAAGGCTTTCTTATCTCTTCTTGCTATTCTTTGGAACTCTACATTCAGATGTTTATATCTTTCCTTTTCTCCTTCGCTTTTCACTTCTCTTCTTTTCACAGGTATTTGTAAGGCCTCCCCAGACAGCCATTTTGCTTTTTTGCATTTCTTTTCTGTGGAAATGGTCTTGATCCCTGTCTCCTGTACAGTGTCACGAACCTCATTCCATAGTTCATCAGGCACTCTATCTATCAGATCTAGGCCCTTAAATCTATTTCTCACTTCCACTATCTGCTGTCACTATTGATGGGTGGTTTTCCAGACTTTGATATAAATGGAATTTTACCATATATACACTTTCATGTCTGGCTTGTTTCACACAGCAGAATATAGTGAGATCCATTCATATTGTCATTATCTCATTTCTTTTACTGCTGAATATATCATACAGCACAGGTATACTGCAATTTGTTTAATGTTGACCCATTGATTGACACTTGTGTTGTTTCTTGTTTGGATCTATTATCAGTAAAGCTACTATGAACATCCTCATGTCCTCATGTGGACATGTGTCTTCATTTCACTTGGGTAAATACCCAAGTGTGAAGTTGGTATCTCTGATGGTTAGTATATGTTTAACTTTATAAGAAACTGTCAAACCATTTGCCAAAGTAGTTGTATTGTTTTGTGTTCCTACCAACATTATGCAAGAGATTGTTGATCCAGATCCTTGTCAACACTTGGTATTATCACTCTTTATTTTTAAAATTTATTTTTTATCACCTCAGTTTTAGCCATTAGAATGAGTTGTGATGGTTGTTGATGAACGAGCTGTAGTTTTAATTTACACTCTCCTGTTGAGTATCAGTCTTCCCAAGTGCTTCCTGCACTTTCGTGTGTTCACTTTAGAGCAGTGTCTGTGTAATCTTTTGCTGTTTTTAATTTATTGATCTTATTAAGTTACTAGAGTTCTTTATATACTTATGATACAATTTCTTTGTCAGATATATGTATTGTGAACATTTTCCTTCTTACCTGTGACTTATCTCTATTTAAAAGTATTTTGAAATGCAATCTAATTTAAAAAATTTTTATTTCTCTGGCCATGCAATGTGGCATGTGGGATCTTAGTTTCTTGACCAGGGATTGAACTTTCATCCCTGAACTGAAAGCTCAAAGTCTTAACCACAACCATCAGAGATGTCTCACTTAATAAAGTATTTTTCAAAGAGCAAAAACTGGTAAAATTTAATTTACGGTATTATGTCTCCACTGCTGTATGCTTTTTGTGTCCTAAGAAACACTTGCCTAATCCAAGGTTTTGAAACCCTTCTTCAATGAATTTTTGTAAAATTGTGTAGTTTTAGCTCTTACACTTAGATTCATAATCCATTTCAGGTTAATATTCTGTATAGTATGAGGTAAGGATGGAAGATCATTTCTTTTTCCTCTTCAGTAGTTCTAGTTGTTCTAACACAGTTTGTTGAAAGATTTTTCTTTCATTCATCAAGTTGCCTTGCCACCTCTGTGGAAAATAAATTGGACATATAAGTATGAGTATATTTCTTGACTCTCTATTCTGTTTCATTGATATATAGCTATTCTTACTCAGTACTATGCAATGTTGAGTAGCACAGTTGTGCAGTAAGTCTTGAAATCGAGTAAGTCAGTCCCCAAACTTGCTTCTTTTTCAAAACTGTTCTGGCTGTGTTAGATCCTTTGAAATTCTGTATCAATTTAGAACCAGTTTGTCAAATTCTGATGTTGTTGTTGTTGTTTAAGCCTGCTTGGATTTTATTGTAAATATGTTGAATCTATAAATAAGTTGGAAAAAATTTACGTCTTAACAATATTGATCATTCAATCTTGGATTTGCTTAATAGCTTTAACAAGACTGCCCTTCTACTGACCTGCATGGCCCACAGCACCATGAAGAACTCAAAGGGTTCTTGTCTCCGAGGTCGAAAGGAGTCTTTGGTTAACTTTTTCCCTTCATAACTCACTTTATTTAACTGAATAAATTAACCATCAGTGGGAGAAGGAGAGGGTGGGATGATTTGAGAGAACAGCATTGAAATATATACATTACCATACATAAAATGCAGGGCACTCAAAGCTGGTGCTCTGTGACATCCCTGGAGGGATGGGGTGGGGAGGGTGGTGGGAGGGGCGTTCAGGATGAAGGGGGCATGTGAGTGTCTATGGCCAATTCATGTTGATGTATGGCAAAAACCACCACATTATTGTAAACTAATTATTCTCCAATTAAAATTTAAAAATAAAAAAAAATATGAAAAAATAATACTTGATACTGAAATGAAAATCTTCACTTTGACGTAAATCCACCAAATAGAGCAAAATCAGTGATGAGTGCAGGCAACGCAAGTACTTCAAATATTTTTGTTGTCTTGGGTGTCTCTTACCATCCTTGGTTGGAAATGCCACTCTTCATAGTAGTGCCTGCTGCTTACATCTACTACTAGTGGGTATCCAGGGAAGGTCCTTATCTTGACAGCCTTATGCACTTCTTCCTTTACAACCTCTCCTCCCTGCTCTACCACCTCCCTCAACTGCTGCTGAACCTCTGGCCCCCAGAGAAATCTATCACCTGTGGAGGCTGTGTGCCCCAGTTTGTGTGTTTCACTTCCTGGGAGCCGCTGAATACCTCCTCTTAGCTGTGATGTCCTTGCAAAGCCATCTGCAAGCCTTTCAGGTACCCAGCTATCATGCATCAGCAACTCTGTATCTTCCTAGTGCTCATAGTGTGGCTAAGTGTTTTGGCTAACTCCTAGCTCCAGTCATCCCTCACTGTCCAGCTGCCACTTTGTGGCAACAACAATGTAGATGATTTCCTGTGTGAGATCCTAGTGATGATCAAGATGTCATGTGCTGATACTACATTCAGTGTAGCTATGCTCTCCACTGTGGGGACATTCTATTCCCTGTTTCCCTTGTCACTTATCCTTGTCTCCTACAGGTTTGTTGAAGCTACAATGCTCAGAATCCAGTCTTTAGAGGGAAAGAAGAAAGCCTTTAACACATGTAGTTCTCATGTTACTGTTGTATCTCTCTTTTCTGGGCCAGTAATTAGCATGTATGTGCAACCTTCAGCTACTAACCCCCAGCATAAGAACAAACTCATGTCCCTTTGCAACAGCTTGGTGAAGGAGTCCATTATTGAGTTCACAGTCCCTGGAAATACACACACAGAAATGGTTCCTCCTCTCTTGATTCATGTAGTCTTCTGAGACTTGGGCAACAGAGACAAGTTGAGGTAAGCTGGGGGCTTGCCACACTGCAGGTCTCCCACAAGCAGTGGTTGCTGAGGAACACTTACAGATCTGAACATCTTCACTTCTTACTCTGGTAGATGCAAAGGTCTGCTGGTGACAGCAGGGCCAGCTTTACCTGTAAACAATATGTTATCAAAGCAAAGTGAGTGACAAGTGTGAGACCTGGGCAGAGATCTGGAAGGATAAATTTAGATGAGGCCCCATAGGAGGACCTCCCTGAGTGTATACTGTACTGGAGGAAACATGGGCTAGTCTTCTTGTCAAAAAATGGGTGTTCACCATCCTGACTCTGATCTTTCCAGGTAGCCTGCTTTTTGACAAGTTATCTAAGTTCCCTGAGACCGTTTCCTTATTTTCCCAAGGAAATGAACATCTTAACATCACTCAATCATTGTGAGGAATAAAAAGACGGCAGAGGGAAGGCTGAGTCTGCTTGCTGAGGCTGGGAAATTTAGATGTAGGGAGAAAAAGTGGGAACAGAAGAAAGTCCCTCTGCTTCTCAGCTAGAAACACCAGGACAGTGGTGGACAGGCTGGACTGGGGCTATGCAAAAAGGAGACGAGGAGATGGTAGAACACTGCTAGCCTCAGCCCCGTGCTTACTTTTTCCTTCTCCCTTCCATTTTCCCTGCCCACTTTTTCTCAGGGAGCTCCATCATGGTGCTCACTGAAGGAATGGAACCCAGAGAGGATGGCTAGACCCCACTTTGTGGACACTGCCTGCAGCCAACACAGATTTCAGCAAAAGCTTCCCAGCTGCCATCCTCCTCTCAGACTGATCAATCCCCTCTGTCTCAAGGACTCTGCATAACACTGCTGGATGTTGGTGAATCTAACTTGGAAGGTAAATATGTTTTTCCTGGGAGCTGCCTCCTTGCCACATCCTTGACTGTGCACCTGTGTCTTCCATGTTGGGGAGAGGAGAGCTTCTCTTTGTCTTTAAACATATCCAGCTTTGCACAACTTGGAGCTATGGAATGTGGTATTGGGTACGGGACACTAGGGGTAGCTCTGTCATCTGAATTCAAGATGCTGGTTTCTACCTGATGGAGAATGGGCATTTCCTGGAAGCCTGGAACCAGAGCGAGCTATACTTGTTGTCTGGGGGTAAGACTGGGCCTTCTCTTTAGGGAAGGGCCATGAGCATTAGACTTGGGTAATGAGGTGGGAGGTGGGTTGGATGTACTCCCTTCACAGAAAGGATCCTCTCTTCTACAAGGGTCTTCCTAGGACTCCTTCCCCTACATAACTCCTCCGGATGATTCCATCTACCAAGCATTTATTGTCATAGCTCTTTGTGGGGACAGGGAGTGGAACGCCTAGTGCTGCCACCTAGTGGTGGTGAGAGGTGGGAAGAGAAGGAACTGTTCATCCTGATTTGCTCACCAGAAACTTGGGCTTCTCGTTCTGGGGCATTACTCAGGCATCTGGGCAGGATGACAGGCAGCCTGAGGGTAGTCCTGGCATACTCCTCCATCTTCCCAATTCTCTCGGGCTGGGTGGCATGGTGACTTGCAGCCCGCCCCCCCTTCCTTGACCCCTGATCATTCACTCCTCTGAGGACCCATTTCTTCAATCAAGAAACTTCCCAGGTGGCACTAGTGGTAAGGAACCCACCTGCCAATGCAGGAGACATAAGAGATGTGAATTCCATCCTGAGTCAGAAAGATTCTCTGGAGGAGGGCATGGCAATCCACTCCAGTATTCTTGCCTGGAGAGTCGCATGGACACAGGACCCTGGCAGGCTACAATCCATGGGGTCACAAAGAGTCAGACACAACTGAAGTGACTCAGCACACGGCACCCCTGCTCTGAACAACTTCCTTTACAGAAGACAGTGAGTTAATACATTACTTTTCTCAGGAGTATGCACACTTTGAAAGAGAAACTCAGCAGTGTCCTGTGCTTAATCAAAGCGATGATGCACTCCTGCAGACGTTTCAGGCATCTGTGAGGACAATCCTTGCCAAGGTCCACTCGGGTGATACCTGAGTGACTTTTTCCCTGGACAGGTCAAATATTGCTAGCTCTGCATGCCTCAGAGCTCATGGACATCAAGATGAATGCAGCACACCATGCCTGTCACTAAATGCTCAGCTCAGCCTCTCCCCTGTCCTTCCCCATATGCGGTCCAACCATGAGCACAAACTCTTATATTGACAGCAGCCAGGGTCCTCACACAGGCTGGGAGAAACCTTGGGCCACTGGCCCTGAGATGCACTGCCTTCTCTCTCAAAGTTGGAAGACTCTCAGAAGTCAGATTCTATAGTTGTCTGCCTTCCTTCCCCAGAGCCTGTTCTAAGTGCTTAATTAACAAATCTCCAGTATCAGGAAGTTGTTTACTTGGCTTCCTCAGGAACCATTCTCTAAGGAACTCAAAGCACCACTAATAGATTTTTTTTCTCATTGCCTCCATGCATCAAACAACTTCCCCTCATTCCAAACTTTGCTTCATCCCTCACCCCTGGGGATCTGACTCTCATACAGAGAACCAGAGAGAGCCTTTCCAGCTTCTCTAAGCATCTCTGCTCGCCTCCTCCACAAGGCTGTGCTCCATTCTAATTAAAGAGTGGATGGGGAGAGGCTTGTGAGAATATAGATTTGCAGGCAGAATCAGGCCCTCTCTGTTCTTGGAGAATGCTCATCCACTCACATTGACTTGCTTTGCATTTTCTTCTGCGGCCCCTTCCCGGAAGAGAAATAATCACAGCATCTGGGAACATGTGGCAATCAGGAGCAGAGTTCACCTGCTGGTCTCCTATTCATCTCCCTTTGGCCACAATCAACACTCGAGGACCAACTGCGGGGTGCATTCACTTGTACTCCTCTCTCAACTGCTGCAGGATCCTGGACCCTGCCTGCCCCTGCACCCTCTGAACCACTTGTCTGATGTCCCTGCAGGGCCCTCCTCTGGGCCTCTAGTTGGTTGGCTGGATGCCTGAATCCTGATCCATCTTCTTCAAGTCCATCTGCTCCCATCAAGGCCTCAAGTATAAGGACTCCTCCTGACACATAGCATCACAGGGAAACTTGGGGAGGTGCCTATAGTCAGAGATATCACCTGAGGACAGGAGCAAAATCTTTGCCCAGGATGCAAACCATGGCACAGAGATAAACACGGTAATTATCATGATTGGTAATATTTATTGGCACTTGCACCATGCCAGGCAATTTATATTTATCGTTACACACAATCTTCAAGAAAACTCTCTGATGTAGATGCTACTCCAGAGTGGCTGTGAAGTCTAAACATACTGTTAATGGTTATTTTATCAGAGATCTTAGTGTACTGTCCATAAATGACGTATTACATATTTGCCTATTTTTACAGGCTTGGATCGCCCCTTTTCATGCCAATTTTACAAATGAGGAAACTGAGACTCACAGATATATCACTGTAATAGGAAAGCAGAAATTCAAACTCAACCCTGTGCAGCTCCAAAAGCCATGCCTACGATTCGGTACCATGTAAACCCACCATGTGTTGGGTGAATCCCTTTAACTCCATCCCACAATGTGTCCCCACTTGGCACTCAAGAGACCTCAGGGCAGTCCCATCTAGAGCTTATACTCAGCGAGAGAATCTGAAGGAAGCAAAGAAGTTTTAAAACTCAAGAAACTTAGAAACTGAAAGAACCTTAATTAGATCTAAACACCATGGTTCTTGGAGAAAGAAATGGCAATCCACTCCAGTATTGTTGCCTGGAGAATATTATGGACAGAGGAGCTTGGTGGCTGTAGTCCATGGGGTTGCAAAGAGTTGGACATGACCTCCCAATTAAACCACCACCACTGTTGTTCTTAGCTGGTCACAAGCTCTTTAAAAATCTGATGAAAGCTACTGACCCTCTTTGCCAAGAAATATACATATATCCATACACTATTGCCTTTACTCTGGTGGTTCTTGGAGCCCCAGAAGCCCAGCCTGGGGCCTTGGGTTGCACCTTCCCTTGATGCTTTTGCCCCATACATACACACGTCCTGTGTCTGGCATTATAATCAGTCAGGCTGCATTAGCCCAAGTTAGAGCTTCTTGTCTGGCCAAAACTCCTCTTTGTGCAAACATGGAAGCAGGCCCGGAGAAGAGCTCTGCCCAGCGTCACAGTCAGTGGAACTGGCAGGGCAGGCCTAGAGCTGGGGTGGACTATTCCTTTCGGACCAAGTAGGCCTTAAGTGTCCTGGGTCCAGTCCAGGCAGCAGGTTTCAGTGCTAAAGAGTCCTTCCCTGGGTGACTGTCAGGCAGCCAGTCACGAAGAATCCCATCATCCTATATGTTCTTCTGAAGAGATTGGAAGACGCCTGCATTCTCTCAAGGTCTCCTCACTGCCCCATACTGCCTCCTCAACACCAGCTCAGTCTAATGACTTTTAAGGGTTTCAGTATGGAGTTGTCCATTCAAAAGATTGCAGGAAAAGAGCTCAGAGTATGAAGCCTCCTCTCAGGAAAGAAACTGAGGCCCTGGGGATGATGGGCACCCACTACTTTTTTAAAGAAGAATCACATCAGTTTTCCCCAAACTGAGACTTTTCAGCTGGAAACCATATACTTCTGTTCTGGCTCATTCTCCCTGATCCAGAGAATAGGGGCCTATTGAGCCCAAAGCTGAAGCACCCCTGTCCTAGAACTCAATCGCTTAGATCCTTGGTAGTTTTGTAATATGGAAGAACAAATGTGACTCCTTATTAGATCTGTTCTATTGCTTGTGCTGAGGCTGAAACTCCAGTACTTTGGCCACCTCATGCGAAGAGTTGACTCATTGGAAAAGACTCTGATGCTGGGAGGGATTGGGGGCAGGAGGAGAAGGGGATGACAGAGGATGAGATGGCTGGATGGCATCACTGACTCGATGGACGTGAGTCTGGGTGAACTCTGGGAGCTGGTGATGGACAGGGAGGCCTGGTGTGCTGCGATTCATGGGGTCGCAAAGAGTCGGAGATGACAGAGATGAAATGAACTGAACTGAACTGATTGCTTGTGCTTAGTCAGTCTGGCTCTGCACCTGTTGCAAAAGAACACTGCCTACAGCCTGAAATATAGAGAATAGCTTATTCTCAAGGCTCTGACCTTTAATGAGTCCATTTATATAGAGAGAAAAAGTTGCAGAACAGAGAATAACATTTGTTTTATTGAGATTTACAGTTAACCTGACATACATGAACAGCTACAAGAACAAAGGATTCTGACACCAAGTAGTTTGCAACAACTAACCACACCCCTTCCTCATCCTGCCTTTAAAAGCACTCTGCTGAAACCCTTAGAGGAGTTTGAGGATTTGAGGCATGAGCCACCCTTCTCCTTGCATGGCCCTGCAATAAATATTATTCTGCTCCAAATTCTGATGTTTCCGTTTGTTTGGCCTCACTGAGCATCAGGGACAGGAACTGTGTTCTCTCAGAGTTTTCCTTCTCCACCTCCATACCCTAGCACATGGCTGAATGTCTCATACACAGCAGGTGTTCAGCAGACACTTCCACCACTGGAAGGAACCCTGCCGTGCAGATCAGGAAGGCAGGCACCATCCGGTCTCCCCTCTGCTTCCTTCTCCTCCTCTTTGCCTCTGCTGGAAGGTTGCAGCCACTCAGGCTGCAATGGGCTCATTATAGTGACTCGAGGAACCCGCGATGTCAGCCATAAATATTAACAGCCCTTGTTATGAACCCCCTTCTGCGAGGCTGCTTCAGTCCAAGTTTGCACAATAAACAGTGTGGTTAGTTTATGCGATTAAGGGAGTTCTCTTCAGAGGAGCTAATAGCCTGCTCCGGTCCGGGATCTTCTCTTGCTGTTTGATCAACCCAGCCACAGGGCCAGGGAGACCCCACTGCTGGGTGGGGCCAGGCCACCTCCTGCTGGCCGGAGGCCATGCCCATGGGGACAGGGGGCTAGGAAGCTCAGGGCCAGGCTGGAGCCACCTGCCCCAGAGAACAGGAAACAGGGGATGGCTCTCCTGGGAAATGGTCCCCTCAACAGCCCCTTTAGGGTAGCCAGTTACCAACACTCATCTGCTCTTGGCTGCTGAACCCAGTTTTTAAAAGTAAGAATTGACACGGTGCACTGGTTTCTCTCTCTGATTTAATGGGGAAACGAGAGAGAAACCCTAATGGGGATGTTTGAGCTTCTTGTTTTTTTTTTTTTTTCAAAGCTGGCCTCAGAGACTCTATAGCTCTGTGTCACCCAGGCCTCTTTTCTGCAAAGAGCCAGGGGCACCATCCTCTTTGGAGTGTGGACCATCGCGAAGGCTCATCACCACCAGCAGCCCAGTTGGACTCGGTCAAAGGTGCTACATCCGGGCTGAGGGATTAGGATTGCACAGCCCGATGCTGGGAGCCAACTGGGTCTTGAGAGAAGGGGGTTTAACATCCAGCTGCTGGTTGACTGCCATCTTTGATTTTGGAAATTGGAAGGAAGTGGGGATGGATGGCCTCAGCCTTTAGCATGGAGCAAGAGGAAAATAATGTATGGTGGGGCTTCTTAACTGGCCTGACTAGAGGAAGAGAGGAGATAAAGAAGTTTCTAGAACTGCCCCACTAGATGAAAAGGAAGGCTTCTCTTACTTCTTTTGACTCAGATTTAATTCTCTAATGCTTTCTGCTGCCAGCCTCTTCCTTTCCAAGCCTTCCCAGCAGGCATTGCTGAGAGTGAGGGGTCTGTGATGAGTCTGGTTGTTACTTTCCCACTCTGGGAATCTTGGGGTGAGTTCTGACACCAACTGGCAGCCAATCCATGGCTTTCCCCTACCACCCAGCCGCTGTCTCGGGTCTCTGCCCAGCATGGCAGCTCCTTGCTGGGGCTGGCTGGTCTTCTGTGGGCCCCAGTTGGTTTGTCTGGGTCTGGTCACCATGCCTGGGTCCATTCCTGTGCCTTACATCCTGCTCTGAAATAATACCTTTACTCAAATTACATGCCTCCATTCATGCATGCATGGAGTCACTTCAGTTGTGTCCAAATCTTTGTGACCTCATGGGTTGTAGCCCACCAGGCTCCTCTATCTGTGGAATTCTCCAGGCAAGAACACTTGAGTGGATTGTCATTTCTTCCTCCAGCAGATCTTCTTGAACCAGGGATGAAACTCAGATCTCTTACGTCTCCTGCATTGGCAGGCAAGTTCTTTACCACAAGTGCCTCCTGGGAAGCTTCCATCAGCCTGATTTTCAATGTCACCAACTGGCCCACCTTTTTCCAAGCCTCACTTGAATACTGACAGTTATCTGGGCTGCTTATGAATCCAACAAGCATATTAGATGCCATTCCCTGGCCTGCCTGGCTTCAGCTGAGGGCATCAACCTTCAAAGCAGGGAGGGTCCCCCAGCAATATTTTGAAGTTCTTTCCTGTCCTCCATCTCTTACTTCATATCTGAGCTGGTCCCAGCTGCAGTGCCTCTCTCCTCTGCCTCCTTGAAGAGAAGGACGGGCCTGCTGAGCAGGTCTTATGTGGAGTCTTGCTCTGGTAGGAAAGTGCAAATCTGTCACTGTCAGATCTGGTTGCCATTGGACAGTAGGAGGCACAGAAATGAGGCTGAAGGTGGCTGGACAGACATGAGGCTCAATCCCTCTTCTTACACTGATTATTCCCCCCAGCCCAAGCCTCATTCAGTGGGCTTTATGAGAACATGTACCTGACTTTTACTTAACAAACATTTGAGTACATGCTATGAGCCAGGCCCTATTCCAGCTAGGGGGGATCCATGTAAGCCATGCCTCCCTGAGCTTACAAAATCCTAGTGCTGACCTCAGGAGTCCATGAGTACATCATCCATGTCTATATATCTATCATTTATATCTAACTATCTATTTATCTGGGCTTCCCTGGTGGCCCAGACAGCAAAGAATCCATCTGCAATGCAGGAGACCCAGGTTCAATCCTTGGGTCAGGAAGATCCCATGAAGAAGGGAATGGCAACTCACTCCAGTATTCTTGCCTGGAGAATCCTATGAACAGAGGAGCCTGGCAGGCTACAGACCATGGGGTTGCAAAGAGTCACACCTGAGTGAATGACTAACACATTTATTTATCTATTTATTGTATATTTACCATATAGTTATCACTTATCAAATATTCTCTTGGGAGTCTCATTCATCTCAACAGGACTGTGAGGGAAGGAGTTTATAATCCTTCAAGATTTCTTAAAAGACTGAGGGCACAAGCACTGGTCTGACCCTTGGAATTTGCTGATAGTGACACCCGTGGACCGTCTCCAGGAATGGGAGGCAGGGGTGCCGGGGCACAGGGAAAGTCCACAGAGAGTAGTTGAAAAAATCACATGTTCCATCATAGAATTTCTCTTCCCTCCCTTTTTCCTTTCTCATTTGCTTTTTTTCCTAATCTCACTTGAGTCCTTTTGCTCTCTTTCTTCCTGGTTTTTCTTTTTCCTTTCTCTCATCCTTTTCTCTTTCTCTGCTCCCCTGACCCTGAGGCTGTGCAGAGGCACCTGTCAGACTCGCTCACCATCATTCTGAACAAACACCTGTTCTTATGACTTAATGCATCGCCCCTTCTGCCTGCACGGATCATTTCCATTGCAGGGAATTTTAACACCAGCTTTCAGCCCCAGGGTGGCAGGTAAATCAGTTGGAGAGGCTCAGCATGTCAGGGAACAGCAGCAGAAGAGTGGAGAACCACCGGCCCTCTGTCGGGAGCCTTCCACTCACATCTCCCGGGATCTACCACCCAACCCATGCAAGGAAAACAGAACTCCCACTCGAGGTGGAGAGCAGGCTTCCTCCCAGCCCTGAGCAACCTTTATTCTGCCTCTTAGGTCCACAGACTGTTGGCCAGGGCAAGAATGGATAGTGATAAGAGAAGAATTAGCCTACAGCTCACAGCCTGGTTGGCTACAGTCTGTGGAGTTGCAAAGAGTCTGACACGACTGAGGAATTGAACACACACACACACACACACGGCCATGGCCAGTGAAGAAAGCAAACATAAAGGGTGAAGTAGAGTGATCCGTAATTACATGGGTTTTATAGAAACAGCTTTTCATCAGCTACACTGGCAGAGGGGGAAGGGAGGCATGTCGCCAAGGGTCACGTCACTTGGTCTCTCTGAGTTTCAGTTCTTTGTCTGAAAACCTCAGAGAATAATATCCACTGCAAAGAATTAGAATTAAATAAAATAACCATTTTGAAAGCACTTAATGCAGTGCATACAAGGAATATAAATTCAATCTGGATATGCTCCTACTGACTTAATACACACACACAGACATGCATGAACACACATGATTTGTAGCTGTGTTATGGATTCAGTTTATATCTACTCCAGTCTCCTTTCTCAAAACCTGGAGAAACAGGCAGCCCTGAGACAATTATCTGAGTCACCCTTGCTTGAACCCCAGAGGTCAGAGAAAGGTTCGGGTCTGTCCACAGTAGCCCAGGCAGGCTTTCAGGGCAGTGGACCAGCTACCATATCATCTGAATTTTCTCCCTGAGCGTGAAAACCACACGGAGGCCCCTGGCCACTCAGAGCTGACTCACAAGTCCAAACACGGCATCTTGTCTTTTTTTTAATATTCTTTTTTTTTAATTTATTGTTATTATTATCTTTTACTTTACAATATTGTATTGGTTTTGCCATACATCAGGATGGGGAACACGTGTACACCTGTGGCGGATGCATGTTGGTGTATGGCATCTTGTCTTGTTTCTGAGCATTTCATCTGAGGGAAGTTGTTCCCAAACAGGTGAACAGAAAAAGCTATTGTTGTTCAGTCCCTTAGTCATGTCCGACTCTGCAATCCCATGAACTGCAGCATACCAGCCTTCCCTGTCCTTCACTATCTCCTGGAGCTTGCTCAAACTCATATCCACTGAGTCAGTGATGCCATCCAACCATCTCATCCTCTGTTGCCCCCTTCTTCTCCTGTCCTCAATCTTTCCCAACATCAGGGTCTTTTCCAATGAGTCAGCCATTTGCATCAGGTGGCCAAAGTATTGGAGCTTCAGCTTCAGGACCAGTCCTTCCAATTAATATTCAGGGTTAATGTCTTTCAGGATCGACTGGTTTGATCTCCTTGCAGTTTAAGGGACTCTCAAGAGTCTTCTCCAACACCACAGTTTGAGGGCATCGATTCTTCAGTGCCTAGCCTTCTTTATGGAAACATCTTTATTCAAAATGCAGCTGCACTACATCTAGAAGAGAAACAAGGTTGGTGAGGATGGAAGGCATGATGATGTATTGTTTAAAACACACAGAATCTAAAGCAAGATCTGAGCTCAAATGCTGTAAGGAATGCCTTCCAAGTGACTATGTACTTCAGTTTCTGAGAAATGGGAATGATAATCATCATGCTCCTGTCTTACAAGACTGAGGTGAAGACCAAATGAGACAATCGAAATCACTTTGCAAACTATTATAGGGAACTTTTCTGGTGGTCCAGTGGCTAAGACTCCATGCTTCCAATGCAGGGGGCCCCAGGCTTGATCCCTGGTCAGGGAACTGTATGCCACAACTAAGAGTTCGCAAGCCTCAGCTAAAGACCCACATGCAGCCACCAAGATTGAAGATCCCGTGTGCTACGAGTAAGACCCAGTGCTGGCAAGTAAATAAGTAAATAAATATTTAAAAAATATTATATAGCCAGCAGCGGCAGCAGTAATAGTAGTAAGTGCAGAATGTGGACCAAACAGCTGAAAGTCTCACAAAGGCCAGTTACCATAACCAAACCATTTTCTCATGAATATCTCAGACATGAAAGAGTTGAGCTTAAAACCTCAGGTGTCTTGCCCACAGGAAACCATTCTCATGAGAGGATTTCCTCTTACCCACCCCTATTGTGCAAATGGAGATGGAAAGCCAGGCCAGGCCATCTTGCTGGCTCCCTGAAGGGAGCCTGCTGGGATGGGAAGATGGCTACACCTTTGTGAGAGTCAGGAGCCTCTGGTGATACCTGTATATTTCACCTGAAGTGACAGGGACCTTGTTAGCCGTCCTTGCATTGAAGAGTTTGATGGATTGAACTCCTGGGGAGAATGTGGCGGCCGTGATATGCCATAAAGATGATGAATAACAATTTTTTTTCTTAAATGATTACCTAAAACTTTATAGCTAGCCAAAGCTGGCTTTCTCAGAGCCCCTGGAGGAGTACTTTTATAAAGTGCCATTTAATTAATAAGGGATTATTGATTGCTGTCATATATGGAGTACTGCACAAGGACCAGGTGAGAAAAAGTAACTCAGGACCACAGAGGAGGGCGAGTGTGGGGCTAGGCACCTCAGAACCTTCCAGTATGACACTTAAGGCAACAAAGGATCTTTCCAACCTAGGAATTGAACCTGCATCTCCTAATTGTCTCCTGCATTGCAGTACCACTCAGTCACCAGGGAAGCCAAAATATTTATGTGTGTGTTAGTTGCTCAGTTGTGTCTGACTCTTTGCACCCCATGGACTGTAGCCTACCAGGCTTCACTGTCCATGGAATTCTCCAGGCAAGAATGCTGGAGTTGGTAGCCATTCCCTTCTCCAGGGAATCTTCCTGACCCAGGGATTGAACCCGGGTCAATTGCATTGTAGGCAGATTCTTTACCATCTGAGCCACCTGGGAAGCCTAATTATGGCAAACCAGTAACGATTTTCCAGGAAACTTCAGAAGTTAAACCAGTCTAGGAAGTTCACTTCATCATTCCAAAATAAAAACAGAGGCATTATAGAGTGATGGAATATTGTTTTGGGGTTAAAAGTTAAGTAATAAGACTCTCCTGTTAACCTATGGTGCAGTCAAGGGAGTTGCATAACCTCTAAGGTTAACTAAAATAATAGAATTGAACTAAGTCATCTTTGGGATTTCAACTCAAATATTCTGTTTAATTCTGAATGTGCCAGAAAGCAGTGGTATAAGGCAAATGAATCCCAATTTGTCAATTTTTTTTTCTCTGACTGAGTCTCTCAGAGGGAGAACACAGATAAATATTGGTGTGAGTTCAACCAAACCAATTAGAGAGAAAAGAAAACTTGAGTTGAGCTCAAAATAAGCATAAGGAGAATATAGTGGTATTGACAGACTCTAGGGTATATGCTCTGAAGTTTGGGAGATCATCAATTCTTTGAGTAAATCTGTTATGGGAATCCAACCTGGGTCTCCCAATAGGAGACCTACAGTTTTCCAAATCCCAGTAGTCATTCCTTGACCAAAGACTCTAAGTTTATGCCCAAGAGCTGTCCTCTTGGCCCTACCAGTTAGCCATTCTACAGAATGACTTCAGGGGCCTCATATGTTATGGGGCTTTCTCATACTTAAGGGACATTGCCAAGTTGTTGGAAGAATTTGGCTTAAATGAAATGAGGTTGGGTTTGAATCCTCTCTTTGCAACTTATTAGCTGTATAACCTTGGGCAAGTCAGTTAGCTGTGAACATAGATGTAATATAACTGCATATCTACATGGATTGCTGTAAAGATTAAGGAAGATAACCCGGTAAGAGTGTGGTGCCTGGAGTACAGTTGTTGTTTATTTATATCTGACTCTCTTGCAACCCCATGGGCTTGAATCCACCAGACTCCTCTGTCCATGGGATTTCCCAGGAATGAATCCTGGACTGAGTTGCCATTTCCTTCTCCAGGGGATCTTCCCAACCAAGGGATTGAACCCACATCTCCTGCCTGGCACACAGACTCTTTACCACTGAGCCACCTGGGAAGCCCCTGGAATACAGTAGGCACACCAAAATATTTGTTGCTTTTCTTTCTCCCTCCCTTTCTTTCTTTCTATAAAACTGTAAAAAGCAGGTTATCAATCTGGTGAATGACACAAAGGCTGGAGAGAGAGAATCACACTACTCATAAAGACCTCAATAAGCAACATTGATGACAAAACTCAACATGCTGAGTTTTAAGAGAAATTAATTTATCATTCATACTTTGCAATGGATTTTGAAGATCTGACGTGACCAGCACTTCACAAGGGAAAAACAACCTGAGGTTCTTTTTGGACTTTAAGCTCAGCATGAGCCAACAATGTGATGAGGCTGCTCGAAATAACTAGTGTAACTCTTAGCCATGTGAATAATAATGTATGGATCAAAAGAATATAGTCATCTCATTGTTTTTGATGAATTTTAGCCAATTTTGGATGTCACTTTTAGACAGGACATTGATAAGTTTGAATGTATTTTAAGAGGGTGACATTATATAGATTTCATAATGTTGCAAGCTTTAAGAAATAGTTGTTGGGCCCCAAAATATTGAGATGAGAGTACCATAAGACCCTGCCCATTGCTAATTCGTATGGAGCCTTGGCAAAGGCGAGAAAAGTACCTCTCTACAAAGAGGAGCTGCCTTGCACCTGGCTTCTCACCCACATTTCCTTTCACAGCCACATTCCCTTATTAGGTTCACAACTTGTACAATGGAATATGGCAACCTTGATAATAGAATTTCTCAAATTTTTGAAGAGCTATCACATGGAATAAGGCGTAGAGTTTCTCTGTGTTTCAGACTGAGCTAGAACCTGGACCACTAGTGGGAAAGAGATACAGAGAGATAGCTGCAGGCTCAGGCTCAGAGAGAAGTTCCTAATGATGAGAGTTTAACCATGGTCTATAGGAAGCTTGAACGAATCTAAAGAAATAGTTTATTGATCGGAAATAAACTTAGGGCTTCCCTTGTAGCTCAGTTGGGAGTTCCTGAGATCTTCACAACTCAGGAATCAAACCTACATCTCCTGTAACTCCTTCTTTGCAGATGGATTCTTTATATTTGAGCCACCAGGGAAGCCCAATGGAGCAGAGCTCCCACTCCAAAGGTAGGGCCATCCTAATTGGACATAGATGCCAGGGGCTGAAGTCAGGAGACTTTCTGTATTCCTGACATGTTTGTCAGATTGACCCTATGGGGAGAGAGTGAATCAGATTCGGTCACCAGCTGCCACTGCCGTGTGTCATCACTCTGACTAACTTCCTTTGCTCTGATTCCAAGCTCTCAAGAGAAGCTTTTCACTGTGACTTGGCTCCACACAGGCCAACTTTTAAGGACAGTTTCTGGAACAATTGTATTTCTGATTGTAAATTTATAAATTTTCAGCCTAAACTTTAGATCCCCTGAAGCTTGACTGCTCATGCTATATTAATAATTTGGGATTCTGGTTACAGAACTCAGTTGATTGAATCAAATTTCTTTTCAAATGAAGGTGGAGTGAAACATATGTAATAACACATGTATACCTGTGGTGGATTCATTTTGATATTTGGCAAAACTAATACAATTATGTAAAGTTTAAAAAAAAAAAAAAAAAATGAACCACTTTCCACTGCTCAGACCTGACTCACCACATCTCAAGTGGTAAACATGTTACATCTTATTTATTTATTTATTTATTTTCAGGAGAATGAGGACAAGAATAGTGAAGTGCATGCTGGGAAACCTGGGTTTCACCTAAATGTCTTGTCTTTGTAAGCAGGCTGCTTCTTCATCTTCTCACTCTTCTATGTCAACCTGAAAATCCCCAATAAGTCAGCAGTATGGCCAGAGTTGAGGTGTCCCCCTTGACTTAAAGTTTCATTTCTTTCCTCCTTTCTTATTCTTTGTATTGGGTTTCAGTTCTGTCTTAGGCACATGCCTATGTACTTCATCCTTTAATCAGTGTTTATTACCATAGACTGAAGGTGAAGAAGGCTTTGAGCCTTGCAGGTCTCCTGACTTCTGGCTTGAATGTGGCTCTTACCATCTATTCTCCAAGAAGCAACTGAGCCTGTATGGCACCCATAGGAAGATGTTCATTTCAACCCCTTCGCTCCAGCCAACAGTGAGTCCCAGGGGCAAATTCTAGGAGTGATCGATTCCTAGATATACATGCTTCCAGAATTAACACTATGTTTACTTCCCAGAAGCCCACTGCCCTAGGTGGAGGAGGAGATAGGATCCATACTGGAGGAAAATGCAGGAGACTGTCTTGAACTGGAAGGGGGGCTTATCACCTCCTGTAGTGTCAGACTGAGCAGAACCCAGCCAGTGAGTACTGACAAAAGATTTACTATGAAAACAAACAAACAAAACACCAGTGCCTATATTCCAAAAATGCTAAACCTTTACAAGAAAGACACATTTTGCCATGTGAGCTGAAATAGAGAAATATCCTATCCGAGCTGTTAGCAGGTTCATGGTTATGAACGTGGCTGCTGGACAATGACATGTAAATCCCTGATTCTGGAGAATCACAAGTGACCCTTGGGCTGTGCCCTAATGGCCTGAGGGTCCAGGTCAATTTCTGAGTATTGAATTGGTAAAAGAGGTCCTGGAAGAGGAGTCTTCCTGTATGTTCACAAAAGCAGGTGAAACATCTGGCATGTGTCAGAGAGGTTCTCTTTGACTATTCCTACAGAAGGACCCCAAAGAGAGTTCTGGAAGGAACAATGACTGTCTAGGTAAGAGTTAAAGACCTGTTCTGGAGGAGTACTCATAGAGAAAGACACTTTGAGCAAGGCACTCTATGATGTATCTCCTAGTTGGAAGACTGTAGTTTGGTAAGGAGGTAGACATAATTAGATAACTGATGATAAGAGTGTCATGCTTAACTATCCCTCTTCCCATTGTGTATATGAAAATTCTAGATCAAAATTGTTTTACAATTGTTTGTTGTCAGGAAAGTAAGGGAGTTCCTTGGCAGTCAGAGGTTAACAAGGAAGTGTGACTCCATGAAGGTAAATATGCCCTGGAGCTGGCTTCTCCTGGGGTGAGGTGGAGGGATCATTTTTGGATCCTTGCTTTCCTGGACAATCTATTTTAATGGGGCCCTAGAGTACTGGGGGACAAGAGACAAAGTCTAGGGTCTGGCTATAGTGAGAGGTCAGATAGAAGACACTATCATAACACCCAGACCCTAGAAGGGAGACCCACTTGGAAGGAATATGACTTGTCTATTGTATATTAACAATTTTTCAGTGGCCCCCACTTAATTGTTTCTTATCCTCATATCTGGCCTGGCAGTCAGGCAGTTCTGTTGTTCCTGACTGGGCCCACTCACATGTATACAAATCATTTGACTGTCTACTAGGATCCCATTAGATGGGCAGCTCCCTGTTTCTCTAAGTCTCTGCTTAATCAGACACAAGGCCCTCATAGCAATGGCAGAGGGCAACAACAAGAGAAATAGCCTTGCACTTCTCTAATTCTCTACTTGTGCCACAGTGAGTGACATCCCTTTGCTGAAAAGACAGTCATACAATAGGATGACAGTCAAAAGGGGAGGTCACTACAAAGGGACTTGGAATAGGATATGGATATAGAGAGGTGCAGTGGGTTGAAATTCATGTCCATGTGGATCCTCAGAATATAAACGTACCTGAAAAGAGAATGTTTGCTGATGCCATTAGTCAAAGATCTCATGGTGAAATTATCCAGGATTTGGGGCAAGAGGGATTAAATCCAATGACAGATATTCTTATAAGTGGAGGGGACACAGAGAGGTACATGAGAAGAAGGTCAGGTACCATATGAAAATGGAGGCGGAGACTGGAGTGATGCTGCCACAAGCCAAAGAATGTTAGGAGCCACCAGAAGCTGGAAGAGGGAGGAAGAATCACCCCTTAGAGACGTGGAAGGGAACTTGGCCCTGCCAAGACCTTGATTTCATACTCGTGGCTTCCAGAACTGTGAGAAAATACATTTCTGTTGTGTCAGCCACCACATTTGTGGTAGTTGGTTGCTGTGGTCCTAGGAGAATAAGACAGGAAGAGGGAAGAACTGGGGTTGTGACCATATCAATCACTGAGGGTAAAGCTCAAAAATGAAATCAGCTAGGCAGAAACAACGGTGAAGATTTGGGGCTTTCTTGGTCTTCTATCTGGGTGTAAGAAAAAGTAAACTTTTCTCAAATAATGGCCAGCTCCAAACCCATCCTCCTAGGAGTTAGGGGCTGAAACTCATACTACGTCTGTGTACTACATTCTCCTGCCTCCCTTTCCCTCAAAAAGACTTCCACAATATCCAAACCCAAAGTTGAGTTGTAAATGGCCGTGAGTTAGAAGCACCTTCAGGTGTCTGCTGGAAGCAAGAGGATATTCTGTGTAATGAGCATACTTTAAACATGGTGCCCAAAGAATTTCTACATATGAGTTCCAAAGAGTATATCGTCCTGAAAGAAAACTTTTTACAGCAAGCAAGAGCTGGTAGAAACATTTAAACCACAAAAATCAGGCCAGAAAAAATAATAGTTACAGGAAACAAAGATGCAAAATTATTAAACACATTTTATGTGTTGAATTGTGCCCCCTAATACATATGTTGAAACCTAACCGCCAATATGACTGTATTTTAAAATAGGACCTTTAGAGAGGAATTAAGTTTAAATGAGTCATATGGGTGGGTCCTAATTCACTATCACTGGTGTCCGTACAAGAAGAATCATTTTGGACACACAAAGAGACATCGAGGAAGCTCGATGCAGAGGAAAAGCCATTTGAGGACATAGTGAAGAGGTGACCGTCTGCAGTCAGAACAGAGAGGCCCCAGAAGGATCAAACCTGCCAATACCTTGATCTCAGACTTACAGCCTCTAAACCTGTGAGCAAACAGATTGCTGCTTTTTAAGGCAGCAGTCTGTGATATTTTTTAAAACATGTTTAAAGAATTAAAAGACAGGGTTTGTAAGCATGGCTTATAAACAAGAGTATACTGAAGTCAATCCACTGGGTTTGACAAAAGAAACAAAAAAATTCTAGAAATTTGAAATATAATTAGCAGCAAAATAAATAACATCATATTCAATCATAAACTTGGAGATAGATGTAAAGAATACCAGAATACAGCACAGAAAGATAAAGGGTTGGAAATAGGAGAGGTTCTGTGACTTGAAGGATAAATGAGGACGTTCAACAAACACTGAATCAGAATTCTAAAAGGAGAGCTATTAAAGAATAAGGAGTAATTCATTATCTCTGGGAGAGGTGGCTAGCTCTGCTGGTGGCTGTGAGGGCAGGCATGACACAAGTGATCATGTTTGAAGTGGCTGTGTAGTGACAAAAAAGGAACAGGAATTAAAGCAGAGGAAAAGCATGTCCAAAAATACAGAGGTGTGGGGAAGCATGATTTCTTCAGGAGTAACAAGTAGTCTTATATGACACTGTGTGTTGGCATGTGGCTTGTGTGCTTGTTTGGGGACCAGGATTTAAACGTGGGCCTGTGGTCAGATGAAGGCATTTGTCAACCGCAATAAGGAATCTCAGTTTGTGTCTTGTAGGTGATGGAGAGTCAGTGGAAATCTATGAGCAAGGTAGTGACATCATCAGCTTTGCACATAGAAGAAAAGGCAACCAAAGAAACCCAATAAGCACTAGTGGTTTGATCAAGGTAGGCAGTTGATACAGATCCCTTTGTTATTGGCAGACTGTGGCTGGGAAGAGCTTAAGGCATTCTAGGCTCATCTTCTGCACAGAGGATTCCAGAGCCACTCTCTGCTTTAGTGGAGAGTGCTGAATGCAGGTGGTAAATTAAACGTGATGACTTTGGGTGCTCTGGAGCTCTAAGGAGTCTCCCAAGACATCATTCACATTCTTCCCAAACTTCCCTTGAGTAGGTAAGTGTTTCCTCTACATGGAGGCAGACTCTGCCAGACTTGACTCTGAAGTGACTCTCAGAATCCCCTCCACCCCTTATTCTTAGTCTCCCAGGCAAATATAACCATTTAACCACCACCCACTTCAGGGCTCCTCTGGTTGGGTGCTGTCCCCTCTTATCCCTCAGTGTTTCGCTAGTGAAGTGAAGGTTGGTGGAGGACAGAATAAAATTCATATGCTACTTGCCAGAGCCGTAATAAGCCTTCCATGTTGATTACCCAGTTGGCCACCTAGCAGTCTTAAAGGGTAGGCTGATATTATCCTCAGCTTTTGAAAGAATGTAAGCAACTTGCCTGAGTTCCCAGGCCCTGAAGTGAAAGTGAAAGTCACTCAGTTGCGTCTGGCTTTTTGTGACCCCATGGACTATACAGTCCATGGAATTCTCCAGTCCAGAATACTGGAGGGTAGCCTTTCCCTTCTCCAGGGGATCTTCCCAACCAAAGGATCAAACCCAGGTCTCCCGCATTACAGGTGGATTCTTTACCAGCTGAGCCACAAGGGGAGCCCCCCAGGTCCTAGTAAAGGGCAAGACTAGGATTCAAACCCAGGTAAGCCAGACTCAAACATGGTTTTTACTGCTTCAACCTCATTTCTTCACCCAGTTTCCTCCTTCAGAGCTGGTATCACTGACAAAATCACAAGGTGAGATGCATCTCTCCCAAGTTGCCTCTTTTTCTCTTTCTCCCTGTTTGAAAATGGGTTCATGTCTCTTCTACTCATGGACTTCTTTGAGTTGGATGCATCTTATTTTTTTATGATTAATCAATTGTTGTTAAGTAGCTAAGTTGTGTGTGACTCTACAACTCCATGGACTGTAGCATGTCAGGCTTCCCTGTCCTTCACTATCTCCCAGAGTTTGCTCAAATTCATGTCCATTGAGACGGTGATGCCATCCAACCATCTCATCCTCTGCCACCCTCTTCTCCTTTTGCCTTCAATCTTTCCCAGCATCAGGGTCTTTTCCAATGAGTTGACTCTTTGCATCAGGTGGCCAAAGTATTGGAGCTTCAGGTCAACATTAATCTATAGCGTGTGCAATTCACATCTGTAACTGACGTTTTTTGCGCATTAAATGCCACATAACTATTGGGAGAGTCCGAGTAAGCTGATACCAGCAAACTGCCCTGCGTGTGAGATCAGGGCTGCTATGTGTGGGTCAGAGACATGCGTGTGAGACCTACACTAATTTCACATCTGGCCCCAGATGTCTGATCCTGGAGAGGTGACATATAAGTGTTCTTGTGCTGAAGACTGAGTCTGGTATTTTTCCAAGTGAATAACTTGCACATTTTTTTAGATATCTAGTTGAAATGATTCTCCATGTCCAAGGCTCCAAGAGTCTTCCTTTAGAAATGAGTTAACAGTGGGTGACCACTTATGTCCTGCCATGACCTGTCTGGGAGAAGATTTTGTGTGAGACCTATAACTTCTGAACCAGAAGCTCTGTGGGCAAGTGGTCCTAGGAAGCCAAAGGTGTAACTAAGCTCTGGCCATTCTTATCCATCAACCTGATGCTGCTCCTTAGACTGGAGTTTAGAAGGCATGTGGCAGAAGAAGGGAAGGAAAAATGAAGAAAAGGAAGGGAAAGGAAGCCAACAGGGGAAAATGTGAAAAGATGAAAGTGCAGAAGGAAGTGAGGACAGAGGAGGGAGGGAGGAAGAAGGGAGAAGGAAAGAAGGGTGGGGGAAGGGGGAGCAAGGAAGGAGGGAAGAAAGGGTGGACAGAGGAGAGAGAGAGGAAACTGGAGCTGTGTCCAGGGCATTCCAAGCCCTTCTTGGGCACACTCATATCTTACCTTTTCTCTAGCTTCAGCACAACTCAAAGACTGTAAATTCAACACGTTTGTTGATTGACACCTTAAGCACTGATACCATACACAATGGTCCAGAGAACGCGGGTTCACGTGCAGTTCAGCACAGGGCTGGGTGAGGCTTTAGAGAAATGATTCCTCTGGTTCTCAAGAGGGTTGGTGCCCCCCTCAGGGGTAAACTGGGAAATCTGAGGAGGTGTTTTTCACTTATCCCTGTGACTGGGGGAGGTGTTGACAGTCACGCTGGCAAACAAGGACACTGGATTCACTGCACTGTATGGGAAGCCTTCTCAAGATGGAACTGTCCTGCCCCCCCACCACCCCAGCTTGACTTCTGAATGTCCTATAGGACACACATGTAGGTGAAAAGCCTGCTTATAGATATCCAGGCCCAGAACTTAACTCTATTGCATGTCATAGAACTGTATTATGTTTTAAAATATGGTTTTAATATATCCTGTATTTTCCAGAAATGCAACTTCCTTGTAAATCAAGCAAAGACTGTTCACTTTCCTAAGAGCTGTTTATTCCAGAAAAGCATGTCACTGATGGCAAAGCTCTTCATGCTGTTGAAGTTATCAGTACAGTTCACTTGGGTCAGATCACCTTTTTTCCTCCTGCATTCAGTGACCTGTGTATACTACAAACCTGTATGTATTCCCTTATAATTTTTTCTAGTCTTGACAAGCCAATCACTTACATACTGAAGACAACATTTTAATGTAAATTACTTTTTCTTTATTAGTCCTTCATGTAGCTATTAGCACATTAATCTTAATTTTGAAATTATATTTGGTTATATAATCAAGATGACACTGTTTTTAAATTTCACTTTAGGCTAACTGTGGGGCATCACTGTCCCCCTATTTCCATAGCTGGAACCCTCTTTGTTACATCCTTCTGAGAGACCTCTGCCAAGGCGGGCACTGGGCAGGGTGATGCCTCTTGTCTTTCTTCTTCTCCAGATCTTCTTTCTCTCTCTTTTTATTTTTCTTGATATGCTCATGTGGACAGATTTTCATCTTCTAAAATATGATGGATAGGGGAGAGCCCCTATAGAGAGGGTAGGTCTTCATTTCAGGCTTATGGAGGGTGTATTTATTTCCTGAAGCTTCTGTCCAAAGTAGCACAAACTGGATGGCTTAGAACAGCAGTAATATGTTCTCACACAGCTCTAGAGGCTGGGACTCTGAAATCAAAGTGTTAGCAGGGCTGAGCTCCCTCAAACGTTCTAGGAGAGAATCCTTCTTCACTTCTCCCTGCTTTTGGTGGCTCCTGGCATTCCTTGGCTTGTGGCAGCATCTCTCCAATATCTGCCTCTGTCTTCAAATGGCCATCTCATTGAGTCTGTTTCCCCTTCTCTTCTCTTGCAAAAACTTGTCATTGCATTTAAGTCTGAAATTCTTTTTATGTATCCAAAATTTTTATTGGAACATAGTTGCTTAATGGGGTTGTATTAGTTCCTGTTGTACAGCAAAGTGAATCACCATACATGTACATATATCCCCCTTTTTTGGATTTCCTTCCCATTTAGGTCACTTATTTTGAAATTCTTAACCATGGTATCTGCAAAGACCTTTTCTCCAAATAAGGTCACGTTCACAGGAGGTTCTGGGTAGACATATCTTTGGGAGTATGAATGACTATTCCACTTGCTGCAGATGGTATTACCAAATGACAGGTAAAGACTCAGATTTGGAATTTGGATTCCACATTTTCTGCTCCTTAGTTGTGAATTCCAAAGTCTATTCAATCATAAAAATATTTGGTAGAAATCACATACAGTTGGAGGAGCGTAAGCTCATCTAGTTTACTATTCGTGTTAGAAATGAGTTCGTGGAGATTTAGGGAGGAGAAACGACTTGCTCAAGGTCAGTTGGAGAATGGGCATCCCAGCTGGGATCCTGATGAGGCTTTCTGTGTTTTACAAACGGTGCTGTGTTCTCCCCTGCCTGATACACACACAGTATAAATTAAATCTTGATTCTCGACCACCTGGCCAAGGTAAGGCTTCCTCACTGAGCCTTGGACAGCAGCCCTTCCCTAGGGAGTTGCAGACCCACTGAGGGGAGGATGAAGGAGCTTTCTTGGCTCCCTGGGGATTTACCAGATGCAGGAGACCAAGCCAGGCTCTTTATCCCTGGGCTGCCTTTTTCCTTCACAGACACTTGTTCCATATTTACATTCCATTTATGTTGCCTCTTGTTTATCTTGTTACCTAAGTACTTGGCACAAAAGTAATTATTTTGTTGCAAAAGCTGCAGCAGCCGGCAAAGTTTAAAAAAATAAAAATACAAAAGACTTTGACTCCAGCGCAGAATTGTATAAATAACTACCTCAATGACGATACGGGAAATTATGCTCACGCTCTGCCACCATTGTCACTGACAGGAGAAGATTCCGAGGGTAACATCTTACCATTGTTCAGTGGGAAAAGATCATTTCTGAACAAAGTGGGTTTTTTGCAGATGCTCACAATGCCGGGTCCTCCAGCGCATGCCCCGCCCTCCCTGGAATTAACAGCCCGGGTATCAATTCACGGTGCGCAGCATGCAAAGCAAATAGAAGGCAACTCCCCGCCGAGCCTCCATCCAGATAAAGCTCTCTCTCTTTCTTGCCAAAGCAAACAGTGTAGAGAAGAGGGGGCATTTTTTCCTCAGGGAAACAAAAGCGATCTTTCTACCCAAGAAAGTCACGGTGGCTTCGGAACCTGTCCCCTAGCTCCACGCATGCGGACAGTTATCTTCCCCCCACCCCTCTTGATGTTTACCTACAAAGCTGTTTTTAATTAGATATATCCCATTTGACTGACAGCAAAATAGCAATTGCACATATTTTGGAGAATAGAAGCAAGGAAATGAAGCGCAATCAGCTGGGAGTTAAGGAAAAATAAAGGTATTTTTCTCTCTCAGGCTCTGTCCCTTTCCTAAGAGCCAGATGCAAAAGGGAAATTGTCCCTCTTTTTTCTTTTTTTTTCTGGAGATTGTGCTGTGATGAGTCCAACTCCCTGCTCCTCCCATTCCATGTAACATACTGTATAAATAGGGAACAAATGCCCTCTTTTCTCTCCGTGGTCTCTTTCTCCTTTCCTGTTTCTGCCCTTTTTATCCATTTGCCTGTGTGCCTCTTCCCACCTGTTCTTTCCCCCACTTACTCCCTTTTCCTGTTTCCTTTCTCCTCTCCCTCACTTCCTCTCAGTCATCCATTTTCTGAGCAACCACATTCTCCCCATACCCCCCTGCTGCACCCAGTCACACATATGTGTCTTCCAACCTCCCTTCCCCAAGGATAAGAAGAACGAGGGCTGATGAGGGTCCTTCTGATACTGACCAGAGTTCTCGATCTTCCAAAATCAATAGAAATTGACTAGAGGCCAGACAAGAAGTTCAGGCAAGGCTTTACTGGTGTCCCTAGCTTTCCTGGTAGCTCAGGTGGTAAAGAATCTGCCTGCAATGTGGGAGACCTGAGTTTGATCCCTGGGTTGGGAAGATCCCCTGGAGGACGGCATGGCAAACCCCTCCAGTATTCTTGCCTGGGGAATCCTATGGACAGAGGAGCCTGGCAGGTTACAGTCCATGGGATTGGAAAGAATCTGACACCACTGAGTGACTAAGTGCAGCACCGCACACAGAGCTTGTGGAGGGAGCGAAAACAAGTTAACAGGTTCCCTTGCTCACTCCCCTAGATGCAGGTGAACTGGCTCCTTATATGGGCGGAGGTAGGAGCTGGGCTAGAGAGGGGGCACAGGTGGTTTGCCCACCTCTTTGTGGGGTTGAGTGCAGGGGGCATGCACAGTAGCCTGCTTTTGCTCCCCATTCTGTAAAAGTGTCAGGTGAATTTTTTGGTCTTTTTGTACCTTTTGGTCCAGAGTTTGCCCCAACTGCACACACAATTATTTTTAGTTTCATCTAGTTTCTTTGTGCTTCCCAGGTGGCGCAAGTGGTAAAAAAAACCCATCTGCCAGTGCAGGAGACATAAGAGATGTGAGTTTGATCCCTGGGTTGGGAAGATCCCCTGGAGGAGGATATGGCAACCCACTCCAGTATTCTTTGCCTGGAGAATTCTGTGGTCAGAGGAACCTGGTGGGCTACCAGCCCTGGGGTTGCAAAGGGTTGGACATGTCTAAAGGGACAGCACAGCAGCACAGTTTCTTTGTATTTTGCTGCTCAAGGAGAGATTTGTCCAGGTGCAAGCTTTGCAGCACTGCAGAAAAGGGTCCCGGGTCCCAGCCCATCTCACTTCTCTGACCAACAGATGGAATGGAGGTGGTGTGGGCAGGAGGCGCTGGGGACAGATCAATAATTCAGATGGAAAGTAGGAGACAGCTTCTGGGACCGCTTCTCAAGTCCCAGCCTGACTGGGTCTACCCTTCATGTTCTCATGAAGCGCCAAAAGTCCTGAGCAGGAGCTCCAGCGAGTGTCATTTGTTGCTGTGGTTGGGCTGGTGGCATGCATGATGGAGAGGGTGCTTGCCAAAGAAGAGGCCTGTTCTGTCTTTGTAAGAGATGGAGGTAAAGAGAGAGAGAAAACACAGGGAGAAGAACACACACAACACGAAATACAGGCAAGAGAATCTCCCCTACGCCCTCCCACTTGCCTCTGTTTCCTTCTGGATCACATGCTGGGTTGGAACAGAAGAGGAGGAAGGCAGAGGAGGGCCATTGCCAAGCCTCTCTCCATCCTCACATTCCCACAGTTTCGTCAGAGCCTTTTCATGGAAGAACAGCTGCGGTCCACAGACAAGCCATCCCTGAACATTTCCTTCCCAGCCAGACCACCCTTCTGGACTCAGTCTCCATCCACACCAGGGCCATGCAAAGATTAGGCGATGAAGGAGAAGGTGGGCGCCTTTTGTTCTCTGTCATTTCATTCTTAGAACTGTGCTCCCCAACTGTTAGCTGCTTGGGTCATTTACTGGGACAATTTCCAAACTCTAAGGTAACATTGCCCTGGTCCCTTAACTACTCGCTCACTCTCTGGGATGACACACATCCCTCATATCCCTGTAAGAACCCTGGTGGCTCTCCCTGGAGGTTCTGGAATCTACCCACGTTGGATTCCCAACATGACTGAATGAGAACATGGTGTGCAGACCTCTGGGCTTAGGCCTGGGCTTGTCACGTTAAACAAATCCCAGTCTTAGTAAGATGCAATGTCCTCTTGATGAAGAACAGACAATAGAGTTTTCTCCCTCCCCACCCCCACCAGCTTTCATGGACACCAGTGGATTTGGTGACTTCACCTCTGAGAAAGAATAGCGTGGATGGATAGAAGAGACTGGGATAGAGGAGCTGAGGATTGCGTTTGCATAGGAGGTGGGGGCAGCAAACACGAGATCTTATGAAAAGAACTAAGAGCCCGTGAGAAGGGAAGAAACGAGACCGGAGAAGAAAACAAAACCTAGACATACCAACTTGAAAGTGAGAAATCGAAAAAAACCTCGAAAAGCGTGGTTTGTTGTATTAACTTCAGGATAATCCTGGGAAAGAAATGCATTGGCCCCCAAGGAACATGTGGAGATATAGCTTCTGAGCTACCATGCATGCTGTTCTGCTATGTTACTCTGAAAAATGATTCAGGATATATTGGAATAAAAATATCTATAAAATCTTCATCGCCCTGCCCCTTCCCACAGAAAGCAACTTCGCTCCCAAAAAGTTGGTAGCATATGAAGCAATATTGACTATATGTATCTTTAAGCACGTATGTAAGATTAATTGCAAGCATGAAAATGGTGTGATTATTTAGATAAATGAAAATGGGTGAAATCTGTAGGGTACTGCAGTTTTTTTCTGGGATGGGGGAGGGTAATTATTTTTATATATACAATGCCTTTTGAGAAAATGTTAAAATCTCAACAAGCTTTCCTTACCTATTCTAATCAGGTTATGGCCCCTGACCCCTTGCTCTCCTTTCCTAAAGAAGAAAGGCCAGAATGGACACTGCCTGAGACAGAAGAATAGACCTGTCGGAAAAGGGGCAGGGGAAACAACAAGAACAAAACCCACTATCAAAATGAATGTCTAGTGAGGACGGGGAGAAAAGAAAAACTCCAGCTTCCCACGACGAAATGTGCTTTCCAGACTGGCTAAATGAAGCTCGCAGTATTAAAGGCGTAAATCAACCTCGCCGATGTCTAGGTTCTACGTGGGCAGGTCTGCTTATGAGGCAGAAACTGTCCAAGAGAGCTGGCTTTCTGAAGGAGGGCCATAAATGTCCCATCCCAAGGCGGCTCCCTGGAGGCCAACTGATTTGTGGCCCCGCGAGGTGGAGTTAAAGAGACCAGGGCGATGTGATTTTTGCTGGGCACACTACTTCACTGCTCCCCTTTCAAAGGCAAGGCAGCCTTTGGAAAATGGGAACAGAGTCCCTTTTGGAAGTATCAATTGATCTGGGTGCTGGTGGGACCCCGAGTTCTCTTCAGCTTGCCCCCACATCTATTTCCAGCAAGTGTCACCTGTCACTGCCCCTTGGCACATGCCCACCCCTCCTCTCCACCCCCCCCACTCCCATGTTTGTTGGCCCTGGCTTCCTCTGTGACTGGCCCACCTCTGACATTCTGGGTATCCCTATCAATGCAGGATATGGCCCTTTCAGTGCATCCTCCACCTGACTTGGAGAGGGGTGTACAGGGAGGAACTGGCAGCTGATGTCCCTTTGCTGTGCTGCGGCCATAAAAACCAGACCTGATGGGATCCTCACACAAGGTAGAAAATTGAAGATTAAGGGTCTAAGTGCCTTTCAACTTATAATTTGTGAGAATAAATGCATCTGTTTTCTTCTCAGCCTCAGTTTCTTCATCTATGCAATGGGTAGGTAGAGCCTTATGTGATCATTCAAACCCTTTTTTGTTCCACGATTCCTGAGAGTCCCGTTCATGCCATTTTAGCCAGATGGACAGCTCCAAAGTAATCACACTTCCAGGTGTTGACACCGAAAGTCACACTCAAGACAGACACCAAAATAAATGCCAGTGGTGGCCTTTCCTACTCCTCAGGATGCTTCGTGTCAGCAAGACTCTGGTGAAAATGACTGGCCTTCTGAGTCAAAGAGATCTGGACTCGAAGCTCTGCTCCTTACTAGCTGTGTGACCTTGGGCAACATAACTGATTTGCTTTGTTTACCTGATCTTAAAAATAGGGTTACAATTTGTGACCCCTACAAAATGTGGGAAAATAGTAAGATAAAGGCCGTTGAACTATCTAGCTCTAATCAACATTAGTTTCTGGCCTCCTGCTCATCATAGCATCCTTTTTCCCAAGCAGGCTATACAAATAAGTCAGCCAGGAGAAGCTGAGTGCTGGGGCAGGGAGGAGCGCTGGTCAAGGTGTGTGTGATGACTGCATCATTTCTAGGTGCCATCACCTGGTTCGTGTTGTTGGGTAAGGATGATGAGATGCTCAGGATTGAGTGAGACCCCAGAAGCAGATGGTGGGCTGCATGTCCATGGTGCTATCATAGAAAAGCTGAAGAATTAGCTCCTGGGGTCTGGGGGGAGGCAGAATCAAAAGGGGGATAGTTCAGTGCTCATACTTGTGCTTAATTGCTCAGTCTTCAGTGTCTGACCCTTTGCAACCCCATGGACTGTAGCCCACCAGGCTCCTTTGTCCATGGGATTTCCCAGGCGAGAATATTGGAGTGGGTTGTTGTTTCTTCCTCCAGAGGATCTTCCCAACTCAGGGATGGAGCCCACATCTCTTGCATCTCCTGCAAGGCAGGAAACTCTTTACTGCTGAGCTACCAGAGTTAGATGTTATCCTCACCCCCAAATAAATAATATTATCTCTGAGTCATTTCTTCCAAGTCTCAGGTTCGGGACGTGAAGATGTAGCTATAGGTTTGATCTAGAACAGGGGTCCCCAACTCCTGGGCTGCAGACCAGTACCAGTCAGTGGCCTGTTAGGAACCAACTGAACAGTTAGGAGGTGAGCCGTGACCTAGCCAGCAAAGTTTCATCTGTATTTACAGCCACTCCCCATCACTCACGTTACCGCCTTAACCATTTCCCCCCATGGGCCCATGGAAAAATTGCCTTCCAAAAAACTGATCCCTGCTGCTAGAAGGCATGAGTGACCTTGATGGCAATGATATCCACTCTGAGAACCACCTGCCTTCACTCATTCATTTGCCAACACTACCAGGTTGCTCTCTTATATGAGGATAAGGCAGTAGACAACATGACAAAATGTGCTGCCTTCAAGGAACGAAACTGCAATAAAGAGGAGATAGATCTAGAATTAAAATGCACAGTCCCTCGGTGGTGGTCAGCAGTATGAAGCAGGGAAGTAAACAGGGAGGACCTGGGAGGAGAGGGTAGAGGGGAGAGAGGTTGTCCCTCAACCTTCAGAACTATCTGAAGATTATTATGATCCAAGAGGTAGAAAGGGGGTCGCCTGACAGACCCAGCCTCCTTATAGTGGCTGATGTTAGGTGCAAAGGAATCAAGGCCCCCTGGCCTCTGTCTTAACCCTTCCTTTGCAGAGAGTGGTGATGAGCAGTGAGCGCCCCAGGAAGGCTGAGGTGGGCAGTCTATTCTCAGCTCCTCTGTGTGCTGGGACCTTTTCTTCTTCCCTGCTGGTGGTGAGAGGCAGTTCTCTTGTCCTTTCTTTTACTATCACTGATCACTCTTTCCATATTCCAGGCATACCTGTAAACGCCAGAGATTCAGAGATAAACCTGACAGTCTTGGCACTTAGGCATCTGCCAGTTTAAGAGGAAGATGCAGGACTTGCAGCAAAGTCAGGAGCGGAACAGCAGAAAGGGAGAGATTTAGAGAAGCAGAAAGAGAAACCAAAGCACTCCCATCTGAGCATGGGACTGAGTCTAGGCTACTCAGGGGAGGCAGAAGGGAGGAGAATAGGGCATTTCCAGAGGGAAAAGCAGCTTTGAAGTCCTGGATGATGTTCAAGGAGGTGGGGGAGGTCTGTGGAAGGACTGAGGGGACTTTGCCTCCAAAGGAGACTGAGGCCAGTCCTCAGGAAGAGGTTTGTGTATCACAAGTTTGGCATTTATTCTGAGGACAGTGGAAGACAGAAGAACTGAGGTGTCATGGTCCACTTCTGCTCTAACTCTTAACTTCTAGAAGCATGAACAAAACCCAAAAGCTTTTGGCCTCAATTTTCTGGTGGCTTCCACAGTGCAAGTGCATGAACTTGGTGGATGAGATGGCCCAGAATCACTTAGCAGGCACAAGGGTCGGGGAGGATGTGGGTTCTGCAGTCTGGACCCTGGGCTCCTAATGGAATCTTTTTGCCCTCCATCTGATGGCCTGGGGACTTTCAGGAGAAGTCCCTGAAGTTTTCGCCATGTGCCCCCACAATTTAATTACCTGCAGCACAAATGAGGAAAGACCCTGCAAACACTAGAATTTATAGGCCTTTTGTGGCTATCGGTCACCTCGGATGCGATAACGAGTATCGTTCCTGTAGGAGAGTGGTTTCATTTTATTGGTCCCACACGAAGTTTATGCTCCTCTGTAGCTGTAGTGAGACAGGTTTACTTCTGTGTGTTTCCTGTTATTGTAACGTATTTGCTCCTTTTTGAAGCTGGTGTGCGTGTGTGTGTTTGGGGAGCTAGATTGAACATGGAAGGCTATTCTGAGATCCATTTACTATAACTATTTTCCACCCAGTGGCTTGAGACCTTCCTCACTTTGGATGGTCTCTGCTCTTTGCAGTCAGAGCTGACTAAGGGGAATTGGCAATTGCAGATTGAAGAAAAGTGGGCAAAATTCCTTTCCAGTTTTGTCTGGTTCTTAGCTCTTTTTCCTCTGGTACTTCCCCAGTGAAGCACAACTTACCTGGCTATGTTATTTTAACTCCCTGTGATTGTTCTGGAAACAAGCCTCTTCCCTCCCTCTCTTCGCCGGCTCCTTTTTCTGCTTCTGGTTGGTTCTTTGCTGGGAGTGTGACTGGCCCCATCCATCAGCCTGGCTCTATGTCTCCCTATATCTATAGCAACAAAACGCATCTCAGCAGTTTCCTCCTTTTGTTCCCTTTGTTTTACAGCTGCTACTTGTCGTGGAGCTCCCTTTCCCCTTCATTTAACAGGAAAGCTTTCACATTAAAGGAACATTTTAACAGTACAAACAAGAAGTAGAAATCCAGTTTACTTCTCTCCAAACTTCCCTTAAATCTCCCAGCTGTTTCGGTTTGGCGTCTGCGCTGCCTACCTGGCTTGGTTCCCCAAGCCCAGCCCCCTCCCCTCTGCTCAGTTTTGAGAACCAGGAAGCAGAGGGAGGCAAAGGGAAAGGGCGGGGTGAGGACAGAGCATCTACCATCTATGAGCTCCTCTGCCCTGCCCTCGCCACCTTCCCCACCAGCCACCCCAGCTTGCAGGCTGGTACCAACACCCGCTCCCCAATTTTTACCCTTGCCCTGACATCATCCATAACCTCATTGGAGGATGTTGTCCACTGGCCGCTCTTTGCAAAGAAAATACACAAGACACCCCAATGAGTTGTTGGTGGAGAAGAGGTAGATTTTGCTTCTCTTGAAGATGCTATTTTCTTTCTTTTTCTTTCTATCAGACAAAACTTGGGCAAATCCACCACATTCCTCTTTTTGCTGAAAGGAAGCGTGCAATTATACAATTGTATAGACACATACGATTATTCCTCTACCTATGTTAGCCACTGGGGTTATTTGCCCTGCCCCCCCATCCATTTCCTCTTCTTTTAATTGCTTTACTTCTTCTGATACTAGTGTAGTAATAGTTTATCAATTAGAGACAAACAGGGATCCCTGGGAGAGAGGCAAGTGGTGGCGATCTTTCTGCTGCTGCCTCCAATCACGGCTCTGCTTCTTCATTCAGCATGCCAGCTCCTGTCTGTGTGGCATCCTTGGGGTTGTGTGGGGTGAGTGGGATTTGCTCCCTCTTTCTTCAGTACCAGTTTCTTTCAGGCCAGCCTTCTTGTTGAGCTGGGCCCCGATTAACTGGTGAACACGGTTGCTGTTATCTGGTGACGCCATATAGCCCTGTTCCTTGTCTGTGTTCTTGTGGAACAACCCAAACAACAGACACTTCCTGACAGAGCAGAGTCCCGCCAAGCAGCCCAGCACACTGTGGGGAAACACTGGCGAGACAGACGGTGCAGTAGCTCAAAATAAAGACAGCTGTCTACCACGAGTTAAGCACAGATCAGCAGGCACTTTGGCTCCCAGGCCTGGAGTCATCCCAGGAAGAGCTGTCATCCTGTCATGGCGTCAGTGGAAGGAAAAGTTATCTCGTTCCTTAAGAAGCTTTGACTAGCAGGACCACTTTTTTTTACAAGAAAAGGAAGAAATTTGAGCTTCCAGGATTATTGGTACTTGGTGTATTGGCTCTTCAGTTCCAATTCTGAAACTTAAAAAAAAAAAAAACAAGGAGTAATGTTATGGAGTCATTAACTGTCAGGGTGAAAAATTGCTTCTGAGAATCTGTAGTTCAAGCTCTTTCAAGCCAACTCACTGGAAAAGACCCTGATGCTTGGGAAGATTGGGGGCAGGAGAAGAAGGAGGTGAGGATGAGGTGGTTGGATGGCAACACGACTCGATGGACATGAGTTTGGGCAGACTCCGGGGGATGGTGAAGGACAAGGAAGCCCAGAGTGCTACAGTCCATGGGGTCTCAAAGAGTCGGGCACGACTGAGTAACTGAACAGCAAAAAGAGGCAGGAAACTGACTTTCTCTGGGTGACTCATAGAATGAACATGTTACCAGGTGTTACACAAATAGAGTGCTGTGTTTGGGAGACTGCAACAGGAGGTGGCAAAAAAGCAGTGAGTGGGAGAGAGAGAGGTACTTGGAGAAGATGGACCAGTGGTGTTGATCATCAGTAACACACCCTTTGATGTCCTGAATCAGTAGCATCTTAGCCAAACACCTGTGCCCCACTACCCTGCTGCCCAGGTACAGGGCTCCCACAACCTACATCCTTGGGTCAGGGACCTTAAGCCAAACCTACCTACCTCTTCAGACTCACATCTATCAGCTTTCAGACAGGAAGTTTCCAATGCCTGAGAGGCAAAAAGAGATGATATATTCACCAAAGAAATACAAGAAAGCTCACTGTGTGAGCCTGTGGTCCGATGCCCAGTACAGCAGCAGTGGCTATGCTGAGAGGTATAGCAATGGTCCTTCAGCGACAGAATCACTAGAGGACTGGAAGAAGAGGATGGGCCACACAGCAGCCTCAGGAAGGGGAAATAGTGACGCTGGAGTCTCACAATAATGCTAGGTTAGGTCTGAGATCCGTGGCTTGTTACTGGCTCTCTTGGCCTTGAATGTCCTCAAAGGCAGCTGAGCCAGGGGTCCCAGCATGACAAGCTCGCGCCGCTCGGGGAGAGATGGAAAGAGTCAGCCTGCTGTGTGTGTCTGCCCTCTCGACTACAAGAGAGATTAAAAGGTCACTTTTCTTAATGACTTCGAATGCACTGTTTGTCGAGAGGCAGTCATGAGCACTGTGTCTGAAACGAACTCTCTCAGATGGAAAACAATTTGACCACCTGACAGTAACAGGCAGCGCCGGCTTCACAGGTCCTGATGGTTCCTCTGGGGCCCTTGCTTACCACTGTGTCTGACACTGAGCAGGCTCCGATGAGATGCGGGTCCAGCTGACTTCAGGGCAGAGCACGGACTGTGCTGTGGGACAGTGGCCGTGACTGCCTGACTTTTGTGAGCTTCTGGAGTAATCAGCTGTGCTTCCACAGGTGGGCTGATGAACATCTCAGGGTACTTTGTATTTCTCCATGACTTGAACAGAGGGCATTAATTTGGAAGAGCAAGTGGAAATGAGAGTGTTAGTCACTCATTTGTGCCCGACTCTTTGTGACCTCATATAGCCCACCAGGTTTCTCTGTCCTTGGGATTCTCCAGGCAAGAATACTGGAGTGGATTGTCATTCAGTTCTCTAGGGGGAGAAAATATCTTTGGAGGAACAAAGATATTCCTGTTTCCTAATGAACCCTAATCCCTAGAGACTTAGCTGACTCCAGCCCATGGAGGGGTGGGGGCCACTGGTACACTTGAGAGAGCAAAACTGGGAAGCAGTGGCATCTGCAGGGAAAGTATTACCTTCTACCAGGTTTCCTGGCCTGTCCTGACAAGTGACAGTTTCCTTCCACTGGGCAGTGCAGGGTAAGAAACCCGGATGCCCAGGTATGGCTGCTCAGACTCCTGCACTGAGCAGCTCTGGGACATGAGTGGACCACTTCTGAGGTTCCTCCCAGGGATCCCTAGCTCAACTTTCTCCTGGGGGCAGCCCAGGGCACAAGCATCCCCAGATCCTTCTCTGCTGCTTTCAAGCACCAGATGCTCTCACAGTATTACAGTATCCAGAATCAGAGACAACATCCAAGGGACAGCATCAGAGGAAGATGGGTAACGGGAAGGTGGGTCAAACCCTGAAATACTGACATGATATCAGTAATGAGGAGACGTGGCACTTTCCTGGTGCTTAAGCCCTAACTTTCAAGTGCATTTTTTTTTTTAATCTTTCAAAGCAATGCCTTTGAGGTAGGCAGAGCCGTGAGCCCCATTTTGATATGGAGTAAACTGAGGCTCCAGAAAAGATTAAGCATTGTTCAAAGTCATGCAACAAGGAGAAGATGGGACTGATGGCTAATGAAGGCCTCTCCAAAGGGATACCAGGACCCCCTTGTGCATCTCAGAGATGAGTCAAGTATATCCCTCCACTTGGAAAGGCCATGAAGACCACCAGTGGGGAAGGAGAAGGCTCAGAGTTCCCTGGAATTTCTAGGGAGGGTGGCCCTCCATGGCTCAGCAATGCAATAAACAGACATTCCTTCCACGTGGGACCCCCTAGCCTAGAGCCTGTCTCCATGTGGATGTCGGGCTTGCTGATGTTTCTCCTAAGTGTGGCAAGCTTTAGCAGTGAAACTAGGGCCAGAGATGGAGGGGGATTGATGCAGAGATTGCCTTTTCAGGAGACAGCTGTGACAGCATTCCTGCCTGCCCTCCAGTGCTGTGCCTAATAACTGAGTTAGGGATGTTTATTTTGATGAGTTTATCTGTCCCCAGGGTTTGGTTTTGTTTGGCCTTTGAGGAGTCAGACAGTTGTCAAGCCAGAAGGACCCCGAGAGATGATCTAATCAACCCCTGATATGGCAGGTAGAGACTCAGAGAAGCAAGGGCACCCTAGCCCTCTGTGACAGGGTTCCCTGGGAGTGGGGCTGGGGCTTAGAACTGCAGTCTCCTGAGGCCATGTTTACTGGTGCCAGTTGCTTCCTGATATAGGGAGGCAGTGCTCTCAGAAGAGGTGCCCCCTAAATCACAGGCTCATGACAGTCATGATAGACCAGAAATAGAGTTCCGGCCGGAGAAGGCAATGGCACCCCACTCCAGTACTCTTGCCTGGAAAATCCCATGGACGGAGGAGCCTGGCAGGCTTCAGTCCATGGGGTCATGAAGAGTCGGACATGACTGAGTGACTTCACTTCAACTTTTCACTTTCCTGCATTGGAGAAGGAAATGGCAACCCACTCCAATGTTCTTGCATGGAGAATCCCAGGGACGGCGAAGCCTGGTGGGCTGCCATCTATGGGGTCGCACAGAGTTGGACACATCTGAAGTGACTTAGCAGCAGTAGCAGCAGCAGCAGAGTTCAGGCAATGGCGTTGGGAGGGGACTTTCTTTCTTGGGCCAGGAGCTTGTTAGGCATGGGTCACAGAGCAACATTCAGGCAGCCAGGGCCCAGGGCTCTGGGTCTTCCAAGATAGGGTCATTATTCTAATTTCCTGCGTCTGCCTTTCAGTAAAGTGGTGGTCTGCACATTGGAGAAGGAGCCAGAGGGTTTTTATATCTTTTCCCACTTAATTCCTTACAACAGTCAGGTGGGTTGGTGTTACCCCATTTTATAGATGAAAACCCAGTTGGGGATTCATGATGTAATTTGTGACCGGTGATATGGCCATGCATCTTACGAGTACTACAGTTGGGAAGTAGTTTCTCTGAGGTGATCTCTGCTTTGAGATCCTTCAATGAGACCAATTTTTTTAAAAGTCTTTATTGAATTTTGTTACAATATGGCTTCTGCTTTATGTTTTGGTTTTTTGACCATAAGGCCATATTAGTTCAGAGACCTGAGATGGAACCTGCAACCCTTGCATCGGAAGGCGAAGACTTAACCACTAGATCACCACAGAAGTCCCTGGACAGGTGGTTTGAATTGAGTCCTTCAGCCTCCAAGCCCACCTTGTGTAACCGCTGGATATCTTTGCTTCCTTTCCCTTTTCATTGAAATTGACCCAAAACAGACCTCATAAAGCTTTACTGATTTCACTTCCAAGGGAAGATTTTGCCTCCCACCAAGATATGCATGCCTGCTAAGCTGATTCAGTCATGTCCAACTCTTTATGGCCCTATGGACTATAGCCCATCAGGCTCCTCTGCCCATGTGATTCTCCAGGCAAGAATACTGGAGTGGGTTGCCATGCCCTCCTCCAGGGGATCTTCCTGATCTAGGGACCAAACCTTCATCTCTTATGTCTCTTACATTGGCAGCCAAGTTCTTTACCACTAGTACCACCTGGGAAGCCCCCCTACCAAGATACTAAGCAATAATAACCCAAGAACTGGAATTCTTAATGGGATGTCTGTTTCCACCTATAAAAATGAGAATCACCACCATGCACAGCCTTCTCAAGAGGCTACCCCATAGCTAGCTCATCATCTTAAATCTGTCTGAGGTGCAGCTGCCCTTGGCCAGCTCTAGAGTGTGAGTCAGCTCCTTAGACGCATCTTTACAAATGCCATCTTGTACAGGAAAAATAATTATCTTGTTTGTGGCCAGAAAGCTTTTAGTGTCTCTAGAGTGCTTAATACGGAGACTTGGAAGATGATTCCCATGATATTGGATGAAGAGACTGAAATGTACTGAGACATATACCTTGCTGAAAGTCACAGGATGTGATGAGGCTGGGATGCAAACCTTTTCCTGCCTAACTCGTCAGCCCCATGTAGCCTCCGCTGCACCACAGCCACCTTACATGTAGCCACTGATCAGCAAAGTCTTGATACCAATTAATATATCAGCCTGGTCCAACAGATGCGGGGCTGTAAGACAATGGGAGATAGACTGTAAGGTGTGCTGTGAGTTGGAAGAGGACTTCCCAGGTGGCCCTAGTGCTAAAGAACCCGCCTTCCAATGCAGGAGATATAAGATGTGTGGGTTTGACCCCTGGGTCGGGAAGATCCCCTGGAGGAGGGCATGGCAACCCACTCCAGTATTCTTGCTTGGAGAGTCCCACTGGACAGACAAGCCTGGTGGGCTATAGTCCATAGGGTCGCAAAGAGTTGGACATGACTGAAGTGACAGTACACACACACACACACACACACACACACGAGTTGGAAGAAGCAGGAATCAAAGGGGAAAATGAAGCATGGTCCACGAGGAGTACATAGGGGTGAGCACGTGGGGAGCAGAGTTTGGCAAGATGTTGGTCTCAGCAGGCTACAGAGAAGAGCTCCATCTCCTCCAGGGCACAGATGCTGCTTTGTCCATCCTTGTACACAGCAGTGGCCAACACACAAGAGATAGGGTTTCTCCTTCATTTTTTCAACTCCAACTCCTTTAGAAAATGAACCACTTTAAGCCATATACTAGGGAAGAGCATCTCAGAGAGATAAAGTGACAGACAGGGCTAGTCTAGGTCTTAACAATCCAAGGACTGAAATTTTTAATGGAATGTCTGTTTCCATTAAGACCTACAGCTGACATAACTATTCTCTCCTCTCTACTCAGGAATATCTCTCTATTCTTTGTCTAAACATCTGTAATGACTGTACACAGCCCCAATTCTATATCACTCCCTCCTGTATAAAACTGTACACAACTGGATCACAAGCATAAAAATTATAGGCCCTGGAAAAAATATGGATGAAAGATATGAAAATTATGATGATGATCATGATAGGCTGCCTGGGAGTTTAGGGGCCAGTTTAGTTAAAAGCTTTGCCATCAGTTTTCTCTTGTAGATCCTTAAGTTTTTTGTGCCTCAGTTTCCATACCTGTGATCTAGAAATAACAATACCTATTTGTCAAGTCAACTATGAGATTTAAATGAAGTCAGCTATGAAAAATCTATCTGTGTGCTATGCTGTTTCAGTCAAGCCTGACTCTTTATGACCCTATGGACTGTAGGCCTCCAGACTCCTTTGTTCTTGTGATTCTCCAGGCAAGAATACTGGAGTGGGTTGTCATGCCCTCCTTCAGGGGATCTTCCTGACCCAGGGATCAAACCCACATTTCTTGCATCTCTTGCACTGCCAAGTGGGTTCTTTACCACTAGCACCACCTGGGAAGCCCCATCACATTAACGTCAGTGGATTTGGGAATCCATGGGGCATATGCAGAACCATTCCTCAAAGAAAACTGAAGAATAACTGTAAAATCTCAAAGAAAACATGAGTATATGTATTCACAATCTTGGTGGAAAATCTATCTTATTAATATTTAAAGGTAGACTACTTGCCTCAAAATTCCATGCTTTTTATACATGAAAATCCTTGCCTCTGTTTCCTTATCTGTTATATGAAAACACTGTTTTGCCTAAGTCATAGGGTGCTTGTGGGATGAGATGAGAAAAGCTCATGAAGATACTGTGTTATTAGAAAATGTCTAAAACTCTGCCCTGAACAGAATTTACTCCTTAAGCAGCACTTATTATTATGATCATTAATAAAAACAAGCTGGTGTACAAGTATCCATTTTTATTGCTTCTTCTTCAGAAGCTGTATTTGCTTCTCTGCAAAGCTACTAGCTTTGTGGAACCTATGCACTGAGTGCTGATCTGTGCCATTGATTCCCCTGGAAAATGACCTATCTCAGCAGAACCTAGTCTCCTGCAAATTCTGGGATGGAGTCTCCTGGACTAACAGCCCGTGAGAATAGACTCGAAGCCTAGTGCACTTTCTTTCCCAACCACTGTTCTCAACAAGCTCAGTCCATCCATCAGTGGACAAGGGTTTATCGAGCAACCGCTTCTGTTCAAGTGCCTGCAAACCCTCATCCAGGGCAGGCCTTCAAGAGCTTGACTAACCAACAGGTGAATACATAGGGCTTCCCTGATGACACAGATGACAAGGAGTCTGACTGCAATGCAGGAGACCCAGGCTCAATCTCTGGGTCAGGAAGATCCCCTGGAGAAGGGAATGGGTTCCCACTCCAGTATTCTTGCTTGGAGAATTCCATAGAGAAGCCTGGTAGGCTACAGTTTGTAGGGTTGCAAAGAGTCTGACACAACTGAAGCAACTAACACATGCGAATACATAGATCAGAAAGAAGTACTATGGTTGACTCAGAAGACCTTTTGCTAGGCAGAGACCCTGGTGGGAAAGTTCTACTGCAACTTGCCCAGGGCCATCGAAGCTAGTCATGGTCAGAGCTCTCTGCTCTCAATTTAAATTCTGTCCTTCCACTTGACCTTAGACCCCATTCCTTTGTTCTTAAGCCTTCTGGGGGACGTATCTCCTTCTGGTCCAATCGCAAGTTCCTTGAAGTGTGTGTGTGCTCAATCATTAAGTCATATCCAACTGTTGGCTACCCCATGGACTACAGCTCACCAGGCTCCTCTATCCATAGGATTCTCCAGGCAAGATACTGAAGTGAGTTGCCATTTCCATCTCCAGAGGATCTTCCTAACCCAGGGATTAAACCTGTTTCTCCTGCATTGGCAGGCAGATTCTTTACCACTGCACCACCTGGACAAGACTGCATATGAGGTAATATGCTGTCTCTGATAAACACCATAAATTGTCTATCAAGATGCTAAGTCCAAGTATTTTCCCATTTTTAAGATCCACAATAGACTACTTAAATCTTTAGCATATAGACCATGCTGTGACATTGGGCAACTGATTTTGTTGTCGATTTTAAATTTGTCTTTTGAAAAATGAGAGGGATAGGCAATCTCAAGCTTTCTTAGAATTCTGAAATTCTAAGTTCTGTTTCTCATTTGGCAAATGATGCATATTTCACCACTACAAGGCCAGTGGTGATTTTCTTATTAGTCCTAACACTGATTCCCATTCAGTTCAGTTTCAACCATAATCCTCCTCAGCATGGGCAACCACCACTGGTTGTGTATGTGTGGAAGCATTTTGTCTTGCCAGCTCCCAAAGCTTTCTCCACTGCAACATCAGTTTTGCTCGTTTTCTCCACCCAAAACCTATCCCTCTGGCCTTTCTGCTATTCCTTTCTCTTACCTGCTTCATAGCTCAATAAACGCTACAGTTCAATTCCTCCATGCAAAACAGAATTGATTTTAAACATTAACTTACTTGGAAGTGACTCAGTGATTCCATTTGTCCAATGGAACTTGTCTTCTAAAAAAAAAAAACCTATGGAAAATATTTATAACGTATAAACAACAGACAAGTATCTAGTATGTATAAGTAAGTCCTAAAATTCAACAAATAAAAAGATAGACAACCAAAATTCAAAAATGGGAAATGACATAGGCACATAGTGAAACAAAATATCCAAATGTGTAATTAACATTATTAAAAAGATAGCTCACCTATTAAATAATCCATCTGCAATGCAGGAGACCCAGTTCGGTTCCTGGATGGGGAAGATCCCCTGGAGCAGGGATAGGCCACCCACTCCAGTACTCTTGGGCTTCCCTGGTGACTCAGACAATAAAGAATCTGCCTGCAATGCAGGAGACCTGGGTTTGATTCCTGGGTTGGGAAGATTCCCTGGAGGAGGGCATGGCAACCCACTCCAGTATTCTTGCCTGTAGAATTCCCATGGACAGAGGAGCCTGGTGGGCTATAGTCAAAAAGAGTTGGACACAACTGAGTGACTAAGCACAGCATAGCACAAAAAGATACTCAAGGGCTTCCCCAGTGGTTAAGTGGTTAAGAATACACCTTGCAATACAAGGGACATCAGTTTGACCCCTGGTGCAGGAAGATCTCACATGCCACACGGCAATTAAACCTGCGAGCCACAACTACTGAAGCCTACATGCCATAGGGTCCATGCTCTGCAACTAAAGAAGCCAGTGCAATGAGAAGTCCTTGCACCATAATTACAGAGTAGCCCCAAACTCTCTGTAACTAGGGAAAGCAACAAAGACACAGAACAGCCAAAAGTTAAATAAATAAATATTTTGAAAAAGATACTCAGTCTAATGTTGCTCAGTCATGTCTGACTTTGCGACCTCATGGACTATACAGCCCATGGAATTCTCCAGGCCAGAATACTGGAGTGGGTAGCCTTTCCCTTCACCAAGGGATCGTCCAAACCCAGGGATTGAACCCAGGTCTCTGACTTTGCAGGTGGATTCTTTACCAGCTGAGCCACAAGGGAAGCCCAAGAATACTAGAGTGGGTAGCCTACCTCTTGGAGAAGGCAATGGCACCCCACTCCAGTACTCTTGCCTGGAAAATCCCATGGATGGAGGAGCCTGGTAGGCTGTAGTCCATGGGGCCGCTAAGAGTCGGACACGACTGAGTGACTTCCCTTTCACTTTTCACTTTCATGCGTTGGAGAAGGAAATGGCAACCCACTCCAGTGTTCTTGCCTGGAGAATCCCAGGGACAGGGGAGCCTGGTGGCCTTCCGTCTATGAGATCGCACAGAGTCAGACACGACTGAAGCGACTTAGCAGCAGCAGCAGCAGCAGCAGCCTAACCCCTTCTCCAGTGGATCTTCCCAATCCAGGAATTGAACCAGGGTCTCCTGCATTGCAGGTGGATTCTTTACCAACTGCACTATCAGGGATGCCCCAATTAAGCATCAGGAAAATGCAAATTTAAAAGATAAGGAGACAGTTCTTGTTCACTAGAATATCTAAGATTTTAATACCAAACGTTTGTGAGGATGTGAAGCAACTGGGACTCCCATATATCGATGATAAAGTGCAAAATAGCACAAACATTTTGGGAAATAGTTCTGAGTTTTTTATAAAGTTAATTATACATCTCATCTATAACTCAGAAATTCTATTCTTAGGTATTTATCTAAGTGAAAATATATGTTTACAAAAAGACTTGAATACAAATGTTTATAGCAGCCTAATTCACAGAGCTCCAAATGAGAAACAACTCAAATGTCTGTCAACGGGTGAATGGATAAACAAATTTTCAGCTGTAGACAATGGATTACTCCTGGGCCATAAAAAGGAGCAAGCTACACAATATGTAGTGACAACGTGGATGAATCTCAAAATGTGACGCTGAGCTAAATAAGCCAGACACAAAAGCACACATACTATAAATTATCTCATTTATATGAAGTTCTAAAATAGTAAAGCTAACCTGTGGTTCTAGAAAGAGATCAGTGGTTATCTTGAATTAGTAGGGGGCAAAGGTTAACTGTAGACGAGTATAACTTTCTAGGATGATATAATGTTTTATACCCTCATTGGAGCAATAGCTATTCAGAAATACACATTTCTCAAAGGTTGTCAAATTGCGTATTTTAAATGGTACACAGTTTATGTAAATTATATCTCAGTGGAATTGATATAAAAAACAACAATAATAACCACAAGGAAATAACAGTACATATCCACCATAATGACTAAAATGTAAAAGATTGATAATTTCAAGTTTTGATGCAGTTGAGAAACAGCAAGAACTCTCATCCAGTGCTGGGGGAAATGTGAGTTGGAGTGTCCACTTTGGAAAACATATTGTTTGGCAGTATGTGAACATATATACACCCTATGACCCAGCAATCCCATTTGTAGGTATGTACCCATCAGAAATGTGTATACATGCTCACAAAAAGATATATTTGTACAAGAGTATTTATACCATCACTGCTTTTCATAAGTACAAACTGGAAATAATCCTAAAGTCTATTAACAATAGAATGGGTAAATAAATGGTGATATGAACTTACATTGGAATAGTATACAGCAGTGGAAACAAATGAACTACTGTTATAAGGAACAAGGATACATTTTAAAACATAATATTGAAACAGTCAATGAAGCCAAACAAAGGGGGATGTGCTGCACTGATACTATAATAGTGATGATCTCTGGAAAGGTGACAGGGCAAGGATCAGGAGGGAACATAAGGGGTTTCTAGGGTGATGGGACTGTTCTACTTGATGTGCATGGTGCTTAATGGGTTACTAACTTTGTGATAGTTCATCAAGCTAAATACTTCCATATTACCATTCTGTTGGATACATAATTTAAAAAATATATTTATTTTAAAAAACAACCAAACAAACAAGAGGCCCAATAAGGAGGAGTTGAAGTTAACCTTCAGAGATAATGAGGATTTTTAGGTACTATGAATTTGAAAGACTTCTTCGTGCACCAGAATAGGTGAAGTTTTGGAGGAAGAGAGTTGCCTTTCTCATCATCCACTAAATCATACCTAGTAGACCAGAGTCCTAACAGCCTCATAGTATCAAGCTGCCCGTCTTTTTTATTACCCTTCTATTTTAGTAACTAACAAAATCTCTATATCTCCACCACTTCAGAGCTCCAGTAAGAGTTTTACTACTGAGAAATGGTCCCTAGGGTCCTTGTGCCCTGGTTCACGTGGAGGTGATGGACCTGAAATTCATTAGTCTCTTTGTGGCTAGTTCAGGTTGATAAATAACCACAAGGCAGTTTTCCTTTCAACAGAGCATTGCATAAATAGATGTAGCAAAAATTCTACTTCCTTTTCATGGCTGAAGCAAAGTCAGGGGGCAGCTCTGTGAAGTGAGCTCTGCTCACTAGCTATAAGCCCCACCAACATCTTTAGAAGCAGACCACCCTGCTACGGTCTAGAAGAAGCATTCTTCTAATTCCCACTGCATGATCATATTCTCATTGGCTGCATCAATAAACTAATTGTTCTAAGCTCAGAATGGAACCTGTTGGATTATCAGCTTGATAGTGAACATATCTCCATAGTTCTAAATATGGCCTATGCAGATTTTAAATTCTGTGAGGGCTACAACTCTCTTGATCACCATGCATTTCTAACAAGTGATTCATAGTTAGTTTTCAACATTTGCTGATTAATAATAAATAATAATAATAGAATGGATAAGAAAAAGTTGTTTACCAAGTCATGGTCTTACAAAGGACCAAAGTCCTGTCTCTGCTTGGGGAGACTCTTGCCTGTCTCCAGCAAGAGACACCTCTCAGACCTTAGTCTCTCACTAAGCTGACAACTCAAGTTACTTAATTGGCTTTCTGAAACTAACAAATAAGACTTAGACCCATCACTCCGTACTTCTCTTCCTCCTGCCGTTACCATCATCAGAATTTAATAGAAGGAGAAGAACAGTCATGGATGACTTGATATCCACCACATCTGACTGCTTTTGCATCCTTGTGCTACAGAATAATCCATCTAAGTTCATGGGTGCTGTAACAAGGAGTCGTGTTCTCTCTATCCCCAACCCCTCCCTAAAAGCAATTAAATTAATACTTGCCAGTTGCTCCTGAGTTTATAAATCTCTGCAAGATGAATGTAAGAGACTGGATGATGGGGTAGAGGCTACATTTTTAGCTGATTTCTCCCCTTTTCCTTTTTCTAAGAGCAGTACAAGTGCTATAGTAATGCACCGCTTGATATTTTAGCATTTCAGATATTTTACAGTAAATTACTTCAGTTTATGGCACTTTGCTTCCTTATATAATTGTTATAAATAACCTTCAAATGACATAAAAGCCATAAACATTGCAAAACTGAAAAGTAAATTATAGACATTTCAGCGTGAACAAGTAGGAACTCAAACACGTTAAGGCAAGTGAGGAAGGTAGGTTTGTTTGTTCTCTCCTTCCTTAACCATCCATCTCATATTTCCACAATAAATAATCTGCAGTAAATAAATGCCAAAGAGCAGGAGGGATCCTCTGCCTGCTTTCCTAAAGACTCAAGTGGGCCTCCTGGTGTTGTCTGGATCCACAGTCAAGGAGTTGGAGGCCCAGGTTGGACGGTTTGCCTTTAAGGACATTTATGACTGCTAAGAGGATTAGCTGGAGACAAGGTTGGAGACCAGGGAGAGGGCTGTACCTTCCTGGCACACCCTCAGTCTACACTGTGCTCTGCAGGATGACACAGAGGCGTTTACAAGGCTTTAAAGTGAAAGTGAAGTCGTTCAGTCATGTCTGACTCTTTGCGACTCCATGGACTGTAGCCTACCAGGCTCCTCCGTCCATGGGATTTTCCAGGCAAGAGTACTGGAATGGGTTGCCATTTCCTTCTCCAGGGGATCTTCTTGACCCAGGGATCAAAGCTGGGTCTCCAACATTGTAGGCAGACGCTTTACTGTCTGAGCCACCATGGAAGTCCTTTCAAGGCTTTACTGAACTTCAAATTCATCCCCAGGTCGTCCTCATTATAATAGCTTCCATTTATTGTGTGCCTACTGTCTGTGTGATGTCAGGCACTTTGTAAACTTTTTTTTTTTTTTTTCATTCAGTCTCTCACTAGAATCCATCACAATTGAATCCACCATGTTGAATCCATCAAAAGAAAGCTATGTGATGGGGTGAAGGAGGAGTAGGTGAGTCAGGGTTTAAGGAGGGGTTTAGGGATGTTTTATCTGGCCCTCACTTTCATAAAGGGCCATTAGCATTGCCAAATGTTACCCCGTATGTCTGTGTGTATTTAAAATAATAGTTTATTGAATGTGAACATTTAAAATATGTTCTGATGGTTATGAGGCTTGTTTTGGCATTTCTTCACTTGTTTAATGAACTAGGAGACTCAAAGAATGACAGTCATTTGTACTCGTCTCAAATTCTGGGAAAGTGAAAAGTGTGATTGTTCAGTCATGTCTGACTCTTTGCAACCCCATGTAATGTAGCCCACCAAGCTCTTCTGTCCATGGAAATCTCCTGGCAAGAAAACTGGAGTGGATGCCATTCCCCTCTCCAGGGGATCTTCCTGACCCAAGGATAAAACCAGAGTCTCCTACATTGCAGGCTGATTCTTTATCCAAGCCCCACATTCTGGGAGATCTTGATTATTACCATTTTACAGATGAGAGAGCACTAGGGCTCAGGGCAGTTGAATCCCTTGTCAATGATTCAAAAGAGCTGAGGAGGGAAGGTATGGACAGTGCTTTCTGTTTACCTGAAAGGCCTGTGATCTTTTTCTCTGCCATGTGAGATTTGGGAGAAATTTTCAGAGTTATCTCCTGAACAGGCTCCCTTTATGTGGTGGGGCAAGGTGTCTGGGTTGTCTTGACCACTGGAGTCAGTGTGCTCTCTAATGAATGACAATCTGTGACCAGACTCAACCAGAATTTATATTCAGACTCCAGTCTTCCATACCAAGGCAGACACATTTTCCTTGTTCTCTCTCTCACTGCCCGTTCCACACACACTTATGAAAGGTTATATCTTAGACTTGGAGAACTTTATAGTTGTAAATGACTCTATTTTCGGGGAATCAGATTTAATTTCCTTATTTTCAGGTGAGAAAACTAAAACAAGGATGGCTGATTTGCCCAAGGTTATATACCACCACAGTCAAATTAGCATTCAGAACCAGAGCTCCTAACTCTTTGGGGGCAATGCGCTTTGGAGTATACATTCTAGAATTCTTACAATATCTTTTCTCAAATACATTTTTCTATTTGACACATTATTCAAGGGACAATGTATTTCTCTGGCTGAAACTCAGAACTAAGTCTATATTTACCAATTAAGCTTTGAAAGCTGTGTTTATTTAAAAATTCTATTGCAAATAAGTTTTGAAGAATGATTGAAACTTAACTAGGGTTATTTCTTGATTGCCTTGTGAAGCAGTCTGCCTTGAAGCCGTCACATTCTCTGGCCCCAGACACACTGAGCATTGTAAACCCCCAGCATATCTGTGCCTCTAATGGTTCAGGCTTGAACCGTTTATCTCAACTTGCCCCTGGCAGCAAGCCACTCTTCTGATGGTATTCCCAACTAGGATTACCAAGCTCTCAGTGCTGATTTTGATGGGCCATCAGACTTGATACACTGTTGTCTTCATAACTGTGACCTTTGACGTACTACAGACCTATTTATCCAATTTTTATAACGTTGCTAGCCCTGCCAACGGACATGCACTTGGGCAAACTCTGGAAGATGGAGGGGGACAGGGAGGCTTGGCTTGCTGCAGTCCATGGGTTTGGAAAGAGTCGGAGACAACTTGGTGACTGAACAACAGCAACAACCTTGGCAAACGTTTCCTGATAAAACCCGTTCTGAATCAGCCAGGACTTGAAAATCTTCCTCGTTGGTGATCTCATTAGAATATGTGTGCATGCATACTAAGTCATTTTAGTCATGTCTGACTCTTTGTGACCCTATGGACTGTAGCTTGCCAGGCTCCTCTATCTACAGGATTCTCCAGGCAAGAATACTGGAGTGGGTTGCCATGCCCTCCTCCAAGGGATCTTCCTAACCCAGATCAAACCAGCATCTCTTGCAGCTCCTGCATTGCAGGCGGATTCTTTATCCCTGAGCCACCAGGAAAGCCCATTAGAATAAGAGCTTTAGTCAACTTAACTGACCATATAGCATAGGACAGGAAAATTCTTCTTCTCCATCCCATTTCCAATATATTACAGCAAAATGATATTTCATAGCTATGGGTCCTCTGATTTTTAGAATTTTGTGCAAACTGCAGTCTTTTTAGATATAAAGATGGTAACTTAAGTGAAGTGATGTATTAGTCAAGATAGACTAACTGCTGTAACAAATAAGTCCACAGTTCAGTGACCTAACATTACAAAATTTTAGTTCTGTTTTGTGAGATAGTTCATTGCTGGAGTTCCTGGTCAGGTAGCTCTCCAAAGTGGCTTGACTCAGAATCCTTGCAAACCATGACTTTTCCATCCCATGGGGTCTTCGAGTCCTGTACTGGATGCCCATATCCAGCCAGCAGATGTGGTAAGGAGGGTGTGTGGTGAGAGGTGCACAGGTTTTTATGGTCCAGGCTCGGAATTTACATACGTTACATCTGTCCATGTTCCATAGACCGGAACTCAGTCACTAGAGACACTGGGAAATGAGATCAAGCTATGTGCCCAGCAAGAAGAGAAAAGGTATCTTGTTGAGCTCAGAGTCCTTTATCTCTCTCTTGATCCAGCAGAAACTGAGGAAAAAAGCCATTCTCTTAAATACATAACACAGAATGCAATGGGGTTGTCCATTTACTGAAAAACACAGCTGAGAGGATCAAGATACTCTTCAAAACTGCTCTTCAGGTTGTGAGTGTAGCTTCAGCTCAGTGGTTTCAAATTCTGTTCTAGAAGAGTTTTTGAGTTTCAGATTTCTAACTCTACTGTGTAGAGACAGGTAGGTACAGATTGACCTCTTTGTTGAACTGGAGAATAATACAATGAACTTCCACTAGATTTGTTACACAGCAGGATAGTCTTACACTTCATTTAGTTTAGTCTGCATACAATTTGGTTTAGTTATTGATACATTGTAGTATCAGGGAAATCTCATTGTCTCTGCCCAAAACCGACAGGAAGAATGAACTTTTCTTGCAATCTCCAGCAATGGGTCAATATGCTAATTGACTTTACAAGACTAGAGCCAGAAGCAACCCATAAAAATAGTCATTTTGCTTCCTGGCTATTGGTTGATAGTTAAGAGAATATCATGAATGATTGGGGCTTCCCTGGTGGCTCAGATGGTAAAGAATCTGTCTGAAATGCGGGAGACCTGAGTTTACCCTGTTCCTGGAAAGACTAAGGGCAGGAGGAGAAGGAGCCAACAGAGGATGAGATGGTTGGATAGTATCACTGACTCAGTGGTCATGAGTTTGAATAAACTCTGGGAGATAGTGAAGGACAAGGAAGCCTGGTGTCCTGCAGTCCATGGGGTTGCAAAGAGCTGGACACAACTTAGTGACTGAAAAACAGCAAGATGAATGGTCATGATTCTAACCTGGGTGGAATTTAAAGATTATTAAACACCCTATTCTGCTCAAAAATATTCTCTCTTTCATTTCTGTGGGTGACTTTGTGATTTTCCAGGGTTCTTATTCATTGAAAGGAGAAAGAATACTTTAAAACTCTTATCAGCTAACAATTCCTGGGCAGCTGTGACAACTGGCTTGTAAGTGGGTGCTGGATGGAAGCAATTCTGTGTAATGTGACAAAGATCTGAGGATCTTTACAAGGGCAAAGATTCTGTGAGGCAAAGTAGCCCTGTGAGGGTGATGTGAAGCCTAAAACTAAATAGGAGAAGACCTGAAGACCCCAGCGAAGAAGTGGGTGAGGGGGAACAGGAGACAAAAGTTACCACCAGACCAAACCACACCATACCACACCACAACACATAATACTATGCCACAACACAATGCCCAATACCACACCACACCATAACACAACACACAATACTGTGCCACACTACAACATAACACAACATCACACCCCAGCACACCACATCACACCTTGCTGCACCACACCACTGGATGCTGCTGGATGACCACAGTCTTTCTGTATAACCAGATTAAACTTCTACATTAATTTCCTATGCCTACCATAATTTGGGAGACTTTTCAGAAAGAAATATTATTGGTTCAAGACTCTTATGCATGTTATGTATTGGAAGGAAGCATGTATTGCTTCCTTGAAGCCCTCCAGCCTCATAAAAAGGCTCTGGTACAAGGTGGGGAGGTACGGTCATAGGCCTCCTTACTCAGACCTCCTTTCCCCTCAGTGGCTCCATGAAACACTATCTGAAACATGTTCCAAGGCAGCATGTTGAACTTTGATGATGATGATAATGGTGTTGACCTGTGTGTTGTCAGTAATGCAAGGTTTGGTTCTATATAAATGGCTGTGCCGATAAACTTCTTAGAGGTGGGCTGGGGGCCTGAGGCAGATAGATGCTACAGAAGGTAAGAAATGTTCATCATAAGTTTCTGTTGAGGTGAGGATGAACAGGGAAGGAAGCCAGTCTGCTGAGGCAGCAACTCTGAGATACTGAATCAGTCCCATCTTTCTTGATTTCCTTGACTTCTGCTAAAGATTTAGCAAAAATTTAGAAATCGAACTCAAACCTCTACACCACTTCCACCATTTATTTATCTCAGATTGCGTCTGGAGACAAGCTGTCGCTTCCAGAGTAAAAGGGAAGCTTGGCAGTACCACAACAAAGCTTCTGTGCGCTGTGAGCTTGTAAATGCCCCTCATCTGAACTGCTACTTCTAGGGCCTGTCTCCTCTAGGATGTGCTGTTTTTGATGTTCCCTCAGAGCTTCCCTGGTGGCTCAGATGGTAAAGAAACTGCCTACAATGCAGGAGACCCGGGGTTCGATCCCTGGGTCGAGAAGTTCCCCTGGAGAAGGAAGTGGCAATTTTCCAGTATTTGTGCCTGTAAAATTCCATGGATGGAAGAACCTGGCAGGCTATATAGTCCATGGGACACAAAGAGTCAGACATGACTGAGCAACTAACACTTCCACTTTTCATCCTACGCTGCCTCCAGTACGAACCTGTGGGACCAGACTCTGTTCTTGGGACGTGCCTGAGTCAATTTAACCCCCAAATGCCATTGTCATCAGGGTAAGGGCCCCTCTCCATGGAGACTTGTGAGCCCAGCCAAGGGGCTCTGTCTTGGCTCTGTTTGTCTGAGGCCATATGGGCCCTTTTTTAACAGCCTGCCAGCTTTTAAATTGTGTTGTCATTTCTTTCTTTATGGGGAAAAAAGAAAATTATTACCATTTAATTTATTTGTACAAATGCTGGGGAAAAAAAGCAATCATGTCACTCCAGGCACGGAGGACAGATGAGGAGAGGGACGAGGACTCTGGGCAGTGAGTGGGCTGGGTGAGGATTTGCCTGCAGTGTATTCAGCTTGGCCTCAAGTCACCCAAGCTTGCCCTGAAAGGCAGTACAACCACAACTCCTTTGTTTCTTCTCTGAAACCTCCTCACATCTCTAAAATCCTTAGGACAGATGAAAAATGGAAACAAACAATAGCACAACCTATCCTGATTAATGAGAAAAGAATAACCTCAGCCGTGTCCATTTCATACTGTAGACGTTTTCACAATATCTGTATCAAATGCCATCTTATTTCGGACAGCAGACTCCCTTTAATATGAAGTTCCTAGTGAACTTTTTAAGTGCTATTTTAAAGAAAATGAGATTTTAATATGAAGTAATAATAACAATGATGGAAATAAGCCAAATAGACAAACTTGTAACAAATATAATTTTTTCTACTCAACAACTCTTCAAATATTTAGAAATGTGTGTGTGTGTGTGTGTGTGTAAATATATATATATATATTCCATCTGAGTCTTCTTTTCTGTAAGTTAAACATTCCCAATCTCTCATACCAGGCTTCACTATATACTTTATAATATACATTTGTTTATCTCTAGTCCTCCTAAAATGCCTCACAGAACAACACAGATATAGTCTGACCATTATTGTAAATCTGGGTTTTTACCTCCCTTTTTTAAACACTACTTTTCTAGTATATTAATAGCAATACAATGTTTATTAGCTATTGTCAGTACTGTCAAAGTCGGATAACCTTCACCAAACAAGTTAAGGATATTTCTAGTATATTAAACAAAGTTTTATTTGTTTATTTGGGAGGAAGAGGGATGAGCTTATTTTACAGAAATACTGTGGAAAGGCAGCTTATGACGGGGGATGGCCTGAAGTGTGTCTATATTCACCCCTGACACACACGTCTTCATCTATTCACCTTCAATCTTTGTTATGGACAGTCAGCATTTTCTCAATCTTATCTAAACTAATATGAAAATGCAGCAACAGAAACCTCATTCAGGTTGTTTTCTTGAGACCACTCCTTGTAGAAATTTGAGAGGCCTTACTTCCGGGGACTATCAGATGGAAAACAATCATTACATTTTATTGCCAAAGACTTGATATTTAATGTAAAAAAAGTAGGGTCTCTCTTGTCACTGACTGCAGGATTGAGACAAGGTGCTACCCTTCCCCTCCTCCAGGCCCTAGTCTTCCCATCTGTAAAATGAGAGAACCAATCCCCAGCCCCCCACCAGTGTTGTACAACAGAACGTTCTTCAGTGGTGGAAATATTCTATATACATTGTCCAGTATGGTAGCCATCGGCTCTATGTGGCTATTAAGCATTTTTAATGTAATTAGTGTGACTGAAAATTTTAATTTTAATTTAATTTGTTTTGATTGACTGCTGCTGCTGCTGCTAAGTCGCTTCAGTCATGTCCGACTCTGTGCAACCCCATAGATGGAAGCCCTAGCCACATGTAACGAGTGGCTACCATACGGATCGGCACAAATCTAGATTTACTTGTGTAACACAATAAGTAGATTGAATGTGTAAGGGTTAGAGTTAGGATATTTCATGACATAGGATTGGTTCAGAGATTCAGCTGGATCAAGAGGTAGTATGATCTCATTTCCATCCATCACTTGATTCCATATGAGGAGCTCTTGACTTTGAAGGAGTGAGGTTCTACTCTGGCATCCATCCCTAACTGGCTCTGAATGCAACGTCTTCTCTCTGGACTATATTTCCTTCTTCTATAAAGCTGGAGGATCCAAGACTTCCCAACCCCAACTAGCTCTGGACCCTCAGGATACATGGATAAGGGAGGGATAGACATTTGGAAAAGACATGCTGTCTTTTCTATGTGACAGCTGCCACCTGTGAGTCTATTACCATGGGAGGGGCAACACCAGAGGAAAAGAGGGGAAGTAATAGATCATCAGAGCAGGAATGGTCCATTGGCTCTCTGGACAGAGCATGAGTGACCTCTCTCCATCCTTGACTCTTTCAGTGACTAGGTCCCATGCTCTGTCTGAACTAGCAGGACCCCAAGAGATAATCTATGTCAACTGTTTATCTGATAGTGTCTTGGGATACCAGCTGGCAGTGCTTCCTTTGGCTGGGGGGGCGGGGGGGGCGGGGTGGGAAGGAAGTCCTCTCATCTATAGAAGAACAATATTTTGCCTCTAGAATTCTTTATATTTTTATAGCCTCCCTTGTCCCCTCTCTTCTCAAATGAAATCAAGGCCTGACAGCCACCTGGTGAGCAGCTATTGATAACCCATCTTCAGATAAAACAGTTACGTGCAAAGGGGCAGAGCCTTAGTCAGTGTCACAAAACTGGCTAAGGCAGAGATAGGTTTAGCACCCAAGCACCCAGTATTCACAGGGCAGCCTTCCTGCTCTATGTTAGCGGTGGCTCCTAGAGGCAAGGTTGTTGGTGGCTCTGCAAGGTTGAGGGAAAAACCCACCCACCTTGAACTTAAGAGGAAGCCAGACATGAACTAGAAAGATACATGTTCATGATGCCCTGGGTAAGACCTGGGCATAGTTATGCTTAGGATAGAGTTGGGAGAGGAACAAAATGCTTGGCTGCACTTTAGAGAACTAGCAGAGCTTTTATGCCAAGACCTCATGGAACTAGGGCAGAGAAGGTCCTCTAGTCCCTTTCCACAGCCCATACTTGTGGGCAGCCTGGATAAGTCTAACTAAGCATCCTGTCTCCAAAGCTGCTTCTCCAGTTCCCAGCCTGGCCCTACTAATGGCTGGAGTCTACACTGTCTGAATCAGCATGCTAGATGCACTCCCTGGGGCTTCTGATACTAATGGCTTCAGATTCAGTTCCAGAAGCTGGCCCAGAGGGAATTTCATTCTTGCTGTGCTGGGCCTGGGTATCTCTTGGGCAGATTAGTTTTTGATGGGGCAGATACAGCACCATTTCCATTAAGTACCATAATGCACACATCATTATCGGCAAGTGCCCTGACCTCTCCCTCGCTAATGAGTAGCTATTGATATGCAAGTCATGTAAGCATTTTCCCCTTCTGGACCTTCTTTCTCCTGCATCTCCCCCCACGGTCCATCTCCCACACCCTTCCTTCTCCTTCCTGTCCAACCTGAGCCAGGACACAAGAGAGTTTGAAAAGAGAATGTCCAAGTTACTTAAGATTCCTAGAATGATTAAAAAAAAAAACAAAAGAAAGCCACTGACTCAGGAGTCAGGAAACAAGGATCTCTTCTCAGAGGATGTGGAGCAAGACACTTCATCTTCTTGAGCTCTTTTTGCTCATTATTCAAATGGGTTTAATAATGCCTGCCCTACCTACCTCACAGGGACATTGTAAGGATGAAATGAGATTAAAAACTTTGAAGAATTAAAAGCTCTATAGCATTGAAAAGATTGCTTTTAAGCCAAGTGTAAAGGAGCTTAGGGTTTAAAGGTAACACTAGAGGTAAAAAGGAGAGTGAGAGTTTTCTACATTTTTGGAAACACATGGATCTTCCAAATGATAGCAATAAGATGAGCCTCTGTTTGCCAGCATGTCACTTCTTGGTGCCTCCATGTAGAGACAGGATGATCAGGTGAAAACATGGCTTGGTTTTTCTTACTCATATGGGTCACTTAAAGAAAAGCCTTCTTCTGTGCTCCCTCTTTGACAAGCAGGGTGTCTGGCAAACAGGATCTGGCACAAGGACCAGGCTCACTTGCTCTCAAAATGCAGTCAAAGAGCCAAAGGGGCTGACCCAAGTAAGAAGTGGCGTCCTAAAGACCAAAGCCAGGCAGGGCTTCCAATTGGTAATTTGGTAATTTGAGAGTCATGTAAAGAGGGGACTGAAGATTCAAGAACATAGCTCAGAAATAAGGAAACCAGAAAACAGAGTCTGACCCAGGGAAAGCTGGTGCAGTGGTTTTTATGGAATGTTGAGAACTTTGGTTGGGTGAGAAGAGAATACCCAGGCTCCCAAAGAAAAACTTTGGAGGCATACTTGTTTGAAGATTATTGTGGAGATGTGGGAAGGTCCCTTGCCACTGACTCGCTCTTTCTAGGGCTGGAACTTGGAAATCAAGAAGAGGAAAAGGAGGATTCTAGAGAGAAGACACTAAGAGAGGAATGTAGGTCAGAATCAGCCATCCTAGGTATTTGTCAAGAACACCAGAGAGCCTCAGCCTTGGGGGGTGTGGGAGGATCGTTAACTTTCATGAGACTTCCACTTTCACAGTAAGTATAGCTCATAATCATCAACTTTGTACCTTCTATGTTCCAACATGGTACCAGGAGCTGTGGGGAATGCAGAGATAAGTAAATGACAAAATCTGCCCTCACGGAGCTTATGAAATATTTGGAAAAATTAAATAACATTTGCTACAAGAACAAAATACTGTTACAATGACCCATGAAATATCATCCAAGGAAATAATCAATGTGAGAAATCCTTGCAAGTTGCAATGGTCCAGTAGAGATTTCTTGAATGACTTGAGTAAGGTTTAGAGTCAAATCCTGTGGTAAAAGTGATATGAACGAGGAAGTACAGGTCAGGGTGAATTTTAGTGATAGAGGAATAAATGAGACTAGATAATTTCCTATTTCTTCTTCTTCTTCTCTTCTTCTCTCTTTCTCACTCTTCTTCTCTTCATACCACCTAACATCATCTAAGTCTCCTTTAAGTCCATTAGGATTTGATTTCCCCTTTCCATCACTTTTAGCATCAAGTCCCATTCACTGCCCAACTCGTTCATCAACCCTTGTTTCAGCCCCATCACAGCTCCCCTGCACTAGGTCATCCCACTGTTACCTGCTCAGCAGCTGAGAGCTATCACACTGCCATTCATATCTCCCACCTGACTGCCCTCTGCATTCTGTACACAGCACCACTGGCACTTAACAAAGGTTCAATATGATGCGTTACCCTCTTCCCCCCAGAGGATCTCAGAGCAAAGAGCCTAATGCAGGAACTGCCCCTAGAGACACATATTTGCAACCCACTGCTTATGGATTCAGACCCATTAAAATGCAATCTCTACATTAATTTTTTTTTAACAGGACTCTTAAAGCCACATGACGTTAAAACTGTCTCGCCAATAAGCCACATTAACCAGCTCATCAATTTTTTTTTTTTCCACTAGTTCATCCTCCCCATAGGCAGTTGATACTGGTAGTTAAATGAACATAATCAATGTGTATTTATTCATTGGCTGACTATCCAATTTGTGGATTATCCATCCTCCTCAAGGCAGTGGCCGCTTCCGTCTGCGGCTACTATTGGGGCATTTCTTCGTTCCTTTAGCACCTCAGCCAGACAGTGGTCAGAAGCTCAGAGGACACTCAAAGCACAATGTAAGTGGCTTTGATTAACAAAACATGGCATGGAAGAAGGCGAGAGTACTTGTTAGGGCATGGGGAACAAAGAGAGACTTCCATTACCATGAGCAACCAAGACAGAGCTGGAAAATACATATTTCTTTCAGCTTTAATCCCTTATCTCAAATGAATGAGGGCCTGAGCATGCTGGCCCTGGCCTGGGATGGGCTTTGCTGAAGCCTAGTCAGAGTGGAATGGGGAAACCAGGTGAAAGTCTGGTGTTTTAAAGTAGAGGTTGGGAATTTCCCTGGTGGTACAGTGGATAAGAATCTGCCTGCCAATACAGAGGACATGGGTTCAATCCTGGTCTGGGAAGATTCCACATGCCGCAGAGCAACTAAGCCAGTGGGCCACAACTGAGCCCATGTGCTGCACCTACTGAAGCCTGTGTGCCCTGCAGCCCATGCTCCACAAGAGAAGCCGCTGCAGTGAAATGCTGCAGCGCCACAGTGAAGACTAGCCCCCGCTTGCTGCAAATAGAGAAAGCCCGTGTGCAGCAATGAAGACCCAGGGCAACCAAAAATAAAATAAATAAACAAATCATTTAAAAAATAATAATAAAGGTTGGAATGTGAATTCTGGAGAAACTTCCTGGATGGTGTGACCATAGCTGCAATTGATTATGATGAGAAACCTGTGGTGTCTCTGACACTGTTTTCTCCTACAACTCACAGAGGAGGGTCAGACTTCCTCAGGTTTACTTAATGGAAAATGCTAACATGCTCTGGCACATTGTGAGTGCATGAGATAGATTTCCAAAACATTGGTTCTGGCTTGTCTGGTTTCCAGGAAAGCCAGTTGATAGAGTTGGCTTTCTGCTGCTGGGGAATCCATCATCTCTTCCACCTTGTATTCAAATCACCCAGGTGTTGGCCAGAGAGCAGCTCCCTGTGAACTGGGCTCTATGGAGTGGAGATGAGCCCAAGGAAGACCAGAGCCAGGTGCCATTTCAGAGGGTCTTGAATATCAGCATCCTGTAGAAGAGATCTGTTATGTGTCTGAAGGTCTGACCTGTCTGGTTGGCAGGAATGGCACAGCACTTCTCCATGGATGGTGCCAAGCTGATAGGGCTTGTCTATCAGCCCCTGCCCACTGTCTCATGGAAGGTCTGAGGGTGTCCTCCAGATGTTCTTCCATAGTGACTGCAATCAATCAAGGTCCACTTCCTCTTGTTCTTGAGCCACAAGAATTGGTATTCTGCTGGGTTTTCTGAATAGCACTCAGATCCTTTAGCTATTGAAAATCTGCAGGAGATCTTCCCCACCCAGGAATCAAACCTGTGTCTCCTGCATTGCAAGTGAATTCTTTACCTAGTGAGCCATCAGGGAAGCCCCACTGACAATCTTCCAGGACATAAATGATGGCATAAAATATGAGAAGGTGGCAACCAAAGAAGGTGTGTTTTTGTAAAGAATGCAGTGAACAAAATTGAGTTGTTTGTAGTAGAAGGTTTGGTGCTACATATGTTTCATTAGAATCCTATTCATCAACTCCAGTATCCTTCACTCCCAAGTGAAGAGTGGTGGGCAAAAACCTTAGGAGCTTTAACTTAGGCTCTCCAGAACCAGAGCAAAGACAGGGGACTTTGGTCCACTATTAGGCAGCTTGACGATTTCCAGGGCTAGACTCAACTATACGAGCAGCAGCATCTCCCCTACTAAATGGGGCCCCTGTTTCAGATACAGCCTTTGTTATGAAATGCTAAGTATCATACAAATGGGAAATGTGAAGGTTACTTACTTTTCCTATTTCATAGTCATGCAGAATGAGATCTAAAGAAAATAATGGCTGATTATTACACAGTAGTTACCATTTTCCAGGTGCTGTTCAAAGTGTTTTACATTTAACAGCTCAGTTAATACTCACCAATAACCATGTAAGTATTATCATCCCTGTTTACAGGCTGGAAAACTGAAACCCAGTGAGGTTAGGTGACATAAAGTGGCCTTGTTTATTTATAGAGTGAGTAGATGGTGGAATAGCTGCAACACTATGCCACGTCTCCCAGGCATATTTGTATCACAGGACCAAGCAGTCAAAATAAACAACATACACATAGATAAGAGAGCTTGTCTACAAATAGAGGCTGGAACGGGAGTGACTAGTGGGTTAAACGTGGTATTTCCATGAGGATATTTTATAAAATATTGTCATATCCATGTAGGGAGGGGCAAGGAACAGTTACATCTAAGGTAACTGGATCTTGGCTGTTCAGGAATTGGGATGGGGTGTAATCATAACTTGTGTGTAAAAAGAACTCTTCTGGTATAAGAACCCAGAGAAACATGGTCAGTTACAGAGCCACCAATGACCCTACAGACCCCAGTCAGTGTTTGGAAAGAGCTTGGCACCATCTGTGGAGAAGTGCTGTGCCATTCCTGCTCTTGGCATCAGAAATCCTTGACATTCTCACTTTGTAACAAACTCATATAGATATTTTTGCACTCTGGTGCCCACTCAGCCCATGTAGGACTTCCTCTGCTAGGATTTGCTGGCAGTGTCTAGATCTCTGTAAGAGGAAGAACCACGTGGAAGTGGATATTTGTCCCCATCTTCTTATTCTGGCTCTTGGATCTGGATATTATCCAGTGGATTTTGGTTGTCTGGTTCAGAGGAATTGTGGAAGTCAAGGTGGCCACTGAGTCCAGCAGCAGCTTAGGCCCCAGGACTCTCTTGGCTGACCCTGCTACAGAGATAGGAGAGCCAGTGTAGTCCCCACCAAGCCTCAGTAACAACCTAGAAAGTACAGTAAGTCCCCTACATACAGACCTACAAGTGAACTTTCAGAGATGTGAATGTGCGTTTGCATGTTCAATCACGTAAGTCAGTTCACATGTCTGGCATTGTCTGTAAAAGTTAGGTACCTGGGATAACTTTATTGGACTTATGAACAAATTGTACTTATGAATGGGCTTTTGGAATAGAACCCATTTATACGTAGGGGTGTGTGCATGTGCTAAGTTGCTTCAGCTGTGTCTGACTCTGCAATCTCACGGACTATAGCCCACCAGGCTCCTCTGTAGGATTTCCCAAGCAAGAACACTGGAGTGGGTTGCCATTTCCTCCTCCAGGGGATCTTCTCAACCCAGGGATCAAACCCGAATGTCTTACATATCCTCCATTGGCAGGTGAGGTCTTTACCACTGGCACCACCTGGGAAGCTCCCATATATAGGGAACTTACTGCAAATAACTCCTACATCTGAGAACAGCTGCCCTTATGTGACAGAACTGGATGTGATGACAGAAGCCCCTGGAGCTGAAGCTCTCCTCAAACAGGGTGACCTCACTCTAGCCACACCATCACACCAGGGGCCATGCACGTATGTACATGTCTCCATGGAAGGTACTAACATGTAGAAAGTACTAAAGATTGGAAAGGGCTGGGCTTTAGTATCTGCAGATAACTGGTAACTAGAAACAGTGGGGAGTATGGTACACTGGAAATGATATCCAACTAAGGGAACTGCCAAGAGGGTATTCTACATAGCAGTGTGGGCCCTGGGAGATTAGGGCCCTAATCTTATGATTTCTTTTTAGTATAAAATTAATTATTATTTTTTAATTGAAATATTGGCTGCTATGGGGCTTCCTAGGTGATTCAGTGGTAAAGAATCCACTTGCCAATCCAGGAGACACAAGAGACGTGAGTTTGATCCCCGTGTCTGGAAGATCCCTTGGAGGAGGGCGTGGCAACCCACTCCAGTATTCTTACCTGGAGAATTCCAAGGACAGAGGAGCCTGGTGGGTTATAATCCATGCAATTGCAAACAGCTGGACACAAATGAGCCTGCATGCATGCACTGGCTTCTATTTTTTAAAAAAATGCAGAATAAACAAAATCTATCTTCCTAATACATGTAGTCCTGGGAGCTCAGCTGGTCATATCTATTTAAGGAGCAAAAATTCTTATTAAATAGACAAAACAAGCCAGGATTAAGATAGAGAAAGTGATGGTCTTAATAACAGCGATGATAATTTTTTCCTTCGTCGTGTACACAGGAATCATCCATTGTCCCCCTGTTTGTGCTTCAAAGCCATCACAGACAAACTCCTCAAAACCTAAATGTGTCAGCAGAATTTTCCAAGGAGCGTTTGCTTGCTTTTGCAAACAAAAGCATTTAGGTTGAATCAGCATCTAGAAACCTATGAATCTCTATCAGACTTTTATTATCCGGGAGGCGTGATTGAGCTTGTGGGGTTGTGGCAGATGAGCAAGTTGGGCGGTCATCTGGAGAGAGCCTAAGCAGCTCCCCTCAGGAGGGTGGCTTTCCTCCAGTGGGCCATAACGGAGATATTTATACTTAACGCTTCACCAAGTATACACACATGCATATATAACTATTGTGAAATCACAGAGACCAAGTCACCAGCCACAGGCAGAGTTATGAACTTGGCCTTATGAATTCAAAGAAAAAATTAAAAAAATTTTTTTTTCTAAGGAGTAACCCAGAACTGCTGCAAAGCTCCCATGGTGATACCAGCTTGCATTTCAGCTCCCAAAGGGAATGGAAATTAGAAACGAGGCAGCAGCTTTGGGCAGCGGGTGGGGACCAGAGTAGAGCCTCTCTTCCTCGGGTGATGAGGAGTCCTGGGTTGAGCAGCTAATCAGGAGGTGGTTTGTAGTAAGCAGAGGATGGAATGTCTGTCCTCCTGTCCCCAGTAGCCACCCTCTGAAGTCACCCTTCGGAGTGTTTCCCCAAGCCTAACGAAGTCCTCCTGGAGGGAATTCAGAAAACTACTGGGGAACCCAGACAGACATTTACATCCCCCGAATGGTGCATCCTGAGGTTGATTTATGTCAAGCTCTGCAGAAATAATTCACTGGCAAGGCAACCTACTAAATCCTGTAGATTATGCATTTGCTGTGCGTCACCCAAATTGACTCCTCCGTGTGGAGTGGTGTGAGCGGGATGGCTATTTGTGCGTATTCCAATCAGGGAGAAGATTAATAAGCCACTGTTGGGGAAGAATGGATCACTTGCTTTTGACTTTAATGCGGAGTGATTGGCTCCTGGGATTTTGGAATAAATATTTGATCTTTAAAGATCATTTTGTAGCTTGTAGCCGTCAACCCAGCCAGGTTTTTAGTGTTTGTTTATGGTTCACACCATATGATTCAATAAACTCTTGCTGGAGAAACATGTGCATAATTAAGTTTAAAAGCCAGCCTCAGCTTCACTGCAGGACCTGCTCCTCAAATCACAGTGTATGCACCAAATTCTGTTTATTGCTGTCAAGATTTCTTCCCCCATAGTCAGTGACTCAGAATCTGAGGTCATTGCTCTGTTTCCTTCCTGATGGCAATGAAGTTGTTCCTGGAAAATTCTCTCCCATTATACTAATTTCCACTGCTAGACTCAAAAATATGAGTCGTATCATCTCCCCAAGCCACTATATGGGGCCCCTGTTTCAGATACAGCCTTTGTTATGACATGCTAAATATCATACAAATGGGAAATGCAAAGGTTGTTTACTTTTTCCATTTCACAATTATACAGAATGAGATCTAAGAAAAATAATAGCTGATTCTTACACAGTAGCTACCGTTTTCCAGGTGCAGTTCACCTGGAAAATGGTAACTACATTTAATAGCTCAGTTGATTCTCAACAACCATATACGTACTATCATCCCCATTTACAGATTGGAAAACTGAGGCACAGAGAGGTTAGGCGACTCAATGTGGCCTTGCTGATAGAGGGAGCAGATGGTGGAACAGCTGGAACACTATGCCATGTCTCCCAGGCATATTTGTATCACAGGGCTAAGCAGTGAAAATAAACAACACACAGTGAAGCAAAAGTTCTAATCACCTTAGTTTTTAGACATAGCCTGATACTGCAGATCAACCTCAAGAATGACCTCAAGAAGGTGTGTCACTAAAACTTCTCATCCTGCTATTAGAAAACAGAGGTTCTGAGCCAAGTTGCCCTCTTCTTATTTTCTTTAAAAATACATTTGTCTCTGGCAGGGAAGGCATAAACCTCTCTAAGAACTTATTTGTAAGTTCCTAGTGAATCTAGTGAATCTTTCCTCGCCTTAGATGAGATGAGGAAAGTCAAAAGAATTCACTGATTCAACAAATACTCATGAGAAGTTCTCATGTGCCAACTCATGAACTAGCCACTGGTGACCCGGGAATCTATAAGAAACAACCTGTGTCTTTAAGAAACTCACAGCCAAATGCATGACGAAGGGACAAGCACAGGGGGAAATGACCCATCAGGAGATCAGTTCTCCCAGGGCTGCTTCTCTTCAGGACCTACAGTCTAATGTCCAGAGGATGAGAGATGCTGGAGAAGAAGACATGGGAGACAGGAAAATCTGAGACCAGCAGGGTGATTTCCAGTGGTGTGTGCAGTTTTCTCACAGAGGGCAGAGCAAGCTTCTAAACTAACTGCATTTGCTATTGGCTTTGCCTCTTTGGGGAGGTTGCCTGGCTCCCTCTCAGATGATTGCCTGGGAAATGAAGCAGTGTAAAAGCGAGGCAGTGAGGGCATCAAAACAAGGGGCTGTCATTCCATCTGCATTACCAATATATACTGAGCAAAGAATAGGCAAAGAATAGCACTCCTTCTACTGTTCACACAAGGAAGAATAACTTTAGTGCAACCTTGAGGGCAAGTGGAATTTCTTTCTCTTTTAATACTTCTATCTCACCTCTTCCTCCCTCTTCCCCATCTTCTTCCTCCCTCTTCCCCATCCTCTTCCTCTTTCTTTCTTTGATCTCTCTCTCTTTCCTTCCTCCACCTTTCTTTTTTCTCTTTCTAAACAAGTAGCTTGCCTACATTCTGTGTACTCAACCAAATTTATGAAATTCAGCTGAAGATTATTTTTATGTCTGTAATATTTCCACATGACTAATTGCATTTAGTGAAAAGCTGACATCAGACAATTTCTTGGGCTCATTCAATGTTGGATTTATTAAAGCCCCAAATCATCCATCATCTCAACATTTGGCAGGTTATGTTTATAAATAAATTAAATTAACAAGTGTGTGCTGTGCTGGGTATTCATGTGTGGGAGGCAATGCAAACACAGATGTGTATTTGCCCATGTATAGTTGTGAATGTATTCCACAGTGAGCGTGCTGACCCACATAATCTGAAAATTTTGTTTCGACACACAGTGACTTTAAATTCAGTTTGTAATTGAGAACAAGATCTGATTTAATGAGAACATCTTCCTGTTCAACCCACACATAGATTGCATCTAACTGGCTAGCTAGATGATATGAAGCAAAAAGATTTGGTCCAAAGTTAAACTGAGTGGCAGCTCGGAGAGCTGGGCTGTAGTCGTGCCCTGATGCCAGCTGCTTTGCAGACCTGGACAGTCACTGTCTCATCTTGGGTTTTAGTTTGTCATCAGTAAAATAAAAAGTTTATTTGTTTCTAAATCCAAGAATGGTCATGAGCCAAAGCCAAAAGTCCAACAGAGCAAAGAAAGTATCTAACAAAGATGGGTCAGTACAAATGTAGGGAATTGCTGGTACTTGTTTTTTTTTTTTTAATCAATTTATTTATTTTAATTGGAGGCTAATTACTTTACAATATTGTGGTGGTTTTTGCCATACATTGACATGAATCAGTCATGGGTGGACATGTGTTCCACCATCCTGAACCCTCCTCCCACCTCCCTCCCCAGTCTATCCCTCTGGGTTGTCTGAGAGCACCAGCTTTGAACCCTGCTTCATGCACTGGTCATCTATTTTTCATATGGTAATACACGTGTTTCAATGCTATTCTCTCATATCTTCCCACCCTTGCCTTCTCCCACATAGTCCAAAAGTCTGTTCTTCACATCTTTTTATGTGCACTTACCTCCTGGTAACAAGGACCAATGCTTTTTTCTCAGAGCTGAATTGACAGACCTCAGCTCAAGAGTTGACACTTATCCACCCTGATTAACACATTTAAACAGAAATACCAATTGAAAATGCAGATGAAGACTAGGAGGGAAAAGGGGTAGAGAAGTTATTCATGCACCAGCGAAGGGCTGGGTGCTTTCTGTAGGTCAGGAAGAGGGAGGTCAAAGGCATGTTGTATAATACTTTACCAAGCTGCATCATTATCTTTTATTTGTATTAGGAAATATAGGAAAACCTATTATTATTAATAATAGTAGTGACAATTGCCATCAATGTCACTATCAACAATATTTGATCAGCAGAAAATAGGTGACCAATGATGAATCCATGATAGAGAAAACCAGAAACTCTACTGGGCAAGGCAGACTATCTTTAGTAGACACTGCAAGTCAGTGTATTTCATAAATTAACTGTGATATTTATACAGGTCTGGCAACAGTAGCTTGAGGATTCGATTCTATATTGATGTTTTCTTTGAATGTTGTGGAATACCAGAATTAGAAAGAACCTGGGCATTTTGTCCATCCCCTCGTTTCATCTAAACTTGGGATGGCAAATATGTTTTAATATCAGGTGCCACTCTGATTGATTTATTATGGATGCCTAGAGTACTGCATTGGGAGGCATTTTGAAGCCTCAGACTTACAAGCTCAGAGAAAAAAAGGGTTGTGATCAATTATGTGTGTCTACCATGGGCACCCATGGGAAGATTAAGCACTCATGCCATATCTTCGCTATCCCCCAACATCACTATCCTGAAAAGCAAGAATTTGTTTCTGACTTTAAAGTTACCCTTGAGAAGAATGATCTACTTCCCTTAAGAATTCCCATTTTACATCTTTCATTAGGAGAAGAAGCTCCTTTGTATAGAACTTAGGGCAATTAAGATACAATTTAAACTTGTTTAATTCTTGGGAGGATGGAGCACTCCTGGATGCTGCTTGGTAACAGAGATCTCTTTATTGATTTACAGGCTTGGGTTCCCGGAATTGGTGTCAGGATCTCCAGGTGTGACACTTGATGACTCAGTCTGATCAGATGTCTATTTTCTTGAAGGACTGGGGAGGCTTTAGGGAAAGAACTTATCCTAAGGGAAAAGAAAGTAAAACAGATAAGCCTAGTCTATAAGAAAGCCTTAGAAGTTGGAGAGAAAGGGTGATTCTGAAAATAACATGATCGATCCCTCTTAAGATTACCTCCCAATCCAGCTCACAAGACTGTGATTTGTATTCTGTCATCTGAGGAAGAAATAAACACAGAATAGAGAGACTGAGGTTTCACTGAATACTCTGAAAATTACTTTACTGGCACACGAGACTTTTGCATCAATTCCTCCCTACCTATATGCAAAATACAAAAAGGAGAGAGGCATTTTCTCTTATTCACTCAGAATGGTTTTGGTAAAACTCCTAAGCAGTGACACTGATAATAATAGAACAATAACAAATTTATTGAGAGATTACCATGTGCCAGGTTGGGCTTCCCCAGTGGCTCTGCGGTAAAGAATCTGTCTGCAATGCAAGAGACACCTGGATTTGATCCCAGGGTCAGGAAAATCCCTGGGAGGAGGAAATGGCAACCCACTCCAGTATTCTTGCCTGGAAAATTCCATGGACAGAGGAGCCTGGCAGGCTATGGTCCATGGAGTCGCAAACAGTGGGATATGACTGAAGCAACTGAGCACGCAAACACATGTACCAAGTTAGGAGCGAAGTATTTATTTGCATTGTCTCCTTTGATTTTGATAGCAACCTCGTTAAAGATGAAGGGCTATTACACGAGGTCCAGGCGGCACAGGTTGTTGTTGAAAATGGCAAATCTAGATTTGAAAGCTGGACAATATTCTTTACAGCTTGTGCTCTTACCACTGCTGTTCTGCTTTTTAGTATTGGAAGTAGGAAACGGAGTAGTGCCATCCACCTGGTGGGTACCAGTAAATTAGCTCTGATGGTGGAAGGCAGATTCTCTGATTTGTAGAGTTTGCCAATTTCTGCAGTGTAAATACTGCCACCGTGGCAGAATGGAGCTACCAGTGTGAACCTACATGGAGTTGGAAGAGAACTCTCTGAGCCAGCACAAGATTGCTCTTGTCAATCACCATATCACAGTGGCTCTACTGACACTTAAGAAGTCCCAGCACATGCAGGGGCACCAACAGAAGTGAAGCTGATGGAGCAGGAAAAGACAATTCCTGGTACTAAGCTGAGAAGAACACGAATTGGCTGAACATGCTTTTTGCCAAGAACACTGCAATCACAGAACTGCAGAGTGAAAAAAGGAACACAGAATGGTCCTTCATTCTTTAAATAAGGTATTAAGGTCCAGAGAGAGGAACTAACCATCCAGGTGACTTTTGATAAAGCTTGACCTTAAGACATAATTTTGTTACACATGTTTTATTTCCCTTTATACTATGCGATCTCAAATTTTGAAAAAGCTTTTTTTTAACAGTTTCTATATATTTTGGGGACTCCCTCATCCCTCATCTATCTTCCATACTTCTTAGGTCCCTAAGTTGCACTGCCCTAACATGGGCTCAAGAAAGAATCTTACAAAGCAAAGGCTGATGAGAAAGGAGAAATGCCTGCCGTTTCTTGGCCAGAGGCTATTGATTCTTCCCATTGATCTGGGCTCCAACACATGGCTTGCCAGCTCTAATATTACAACTGTATAAAAGAGTTTGAATTTCTTAACTCTCCTCTTAAATTCACATTGTCAGGGCTTCCTGCCTCCAAAGCATGACTGCATGCCTCAGTGCACCCAGCTACTATGCCCCAGACTTCCAATATCCTGCCCAATGAAATGAGTTAGCCAGCCTGACTTCACTTAGGGACTGGTGATTTCTGAAATGGAGTCAAGTCCTTAATGTATCCTGCTTCTCCTTCCCCGGTCTATTAATTCCTCTTTCCTTCCCTCCAGTGCGCACCCTTGATGCAGCTGGTTCCAAAAACACTGGAGCAGAGGAGAGGGGAGAGGGAAGCGCTTATATAAATGAGCTGGTCAGATGAGTCCCTACTGGAGTGTGGTGGGCAGAATAATAGCCCCAAAGATACTTATATCTAATCCCTCTAATCTGTGAACATGTTACCTTAATGACAACAGGGACTTTGCAGGGTGATTCAGTTAAGGCTCTTGAGATGGGAAGACTATCCTGAATTATGGGTGGATCAATGTCACAGGGGTCTTTAGGAGTGGAAGACCAGGGCAGAAGAGAAGATCAATGGGATGTGATGTGAGGAAAGCTCAAACTGCTGTGCCGATTTTAAAGACAAGGGAAGGCTATTGTAATTAGTGCTTCGATGAACATTGGGGTATGTGTGTCTTTTTCAATTATGGTTTTCTCAGGGTAGTGGGATTGCTGGGTCATATGGTAGTTTTATTCCTAGTTTTTTTTTTTTTTTTTAAAGAAATCTCCAAACTATTCTCCATAGGATTGCTGGGTCATATGGTAGTTTTACCCCTAGTTTTTTTTTTTTTTTTTAAAGAAATCTCCAAATTATTCTCCATAGTGGCTGTATCAACTTATGGTCCCCCGACAGGGAAAGAGGGCTCCCTCTTCTCTGCACCCTCTCCAACATTTATTTTTTGAAGAGTTTTTGAGGATGACCATTCTGAGTGGTGTGAGGTGATACTTCACTGTCGCTTTGATTTACATTTCTCTAATAAGTGGTGTTGAGCATTTTTTTCATGTGTTTGTTGGCCATCTGTATGTCTCTTTTGGAGAAATGTCTATTTAGGTCTTCCTAGAAAAATGATATTGATGAACCTATGTGCAAGACAGAAACAGAGATGTTTGCATAGAGTACAGATTGAGGACATAGCAGGGGAAGGAGAGGGTGGGATAAATTGAGAGAGTAACGCTGAAACATACACATAACCGTATGTTAAATAGATAGCTAATTGGAGGCTGTCGTATAACACAGGGAGCCCAACCCAGTGCTCTGTGATGACCTAGACGGGTAGGATAGGGTGGGTGGTGAGGGAGGCTCAAAAGGGAGGGGACATAATGTATACTTATGACAGATTCACCTTGTTGTATGGCAGAAACCAATACAACATTATAAAGCAACTTTCCTCCAATTAAAAATTAATTTAGAAAAAGATGAAGGAAGAGTCTGAGAGCTAGGGAATATGGGCAGCCCCTTGAAACTGGGAAAGACAAAGAAATGAAGTCTCCCCTAGAGCCTCCAGCCAACCAGCTGTTGTGTCCTTTCCTGCTTCTGACAACTGGAGAGCTCCCAGTTTTGCTGTGAAACAAAACATCACTTTCCTTCTTATAGTGGAAAGGACACAGTTAGACATATTACTTGTGTCTTAGGAGAGAGGCCCAGGAGAATGAAATAGATGTAGGCAGGTGTGAGAAGAACACAAGGTGAGAGACCAGAGGCCTGAGTTTTGTTTCTTCTGCAGTTATTTATTGGCTGCTTCTGGGCTGCTAATGCTATTCAGCAGCCGGCTAGATACAGTGGTGAACAAAAGGGTATAATCTGCCATCAAATGTCCTTAAGTAAGTCACTTCCCCTCCCTGGCCCTGGTTGGGTGGGTGGGGTCTCTCCTTGTGTTTCCAGGCTCCCTGGCTTCAGGGATCAGATCTCTCAGGAAGCTTATAAAGACCCAAAGAATCCGTATGTATTGAATACCTGCTACATGTCAGTCATGCTAGAACACCTGACGTGGCTTCCACGAGACAGATTGTTTTTCTCAAGAAGGGGAAACGGGCACTTACAGAAGCTAAATATCAAGATGCCTGGTTAGTAAATGGTGAGCCAACATGCCAACTAAGTCTGTCTGACTCCAAAACCATGAGAGCATTTTAGCCAATCCTGAGCAATGTTAGTTTCAAGTGTGCAGAATAGTGATTCAGTATTTTTGTAGATTATACTCCATTGTAGGTTATTAACAACATAATGGCTATAATTGCCTGTACTGTACAGTATATCCCTCTTGCTTATCTATTTTATCTATAGTAGTTTGTATATGTTAATCCCACCCCCCTAATTTGTCCCTCCTCCCATGAATGTGATTCTTACCTATTCTTGCTTTAATTTCTTCATTAGGCTCCATTCTCTCCCTCTCTCCCAGCACCTTGCAATTCATGAAACTTTTTTAAGGTGGATTAAGTTCTCTATGGATTGTCAATATATTGTTTCACTTGACAATGCTAACTGTCCTAGGAGGTTTCAAGGTATATCAAACTCTCATTACAGAACACCAGGCTGAAACAGAAGGCTAAGGGACCTGCCAGGCTCACTCTGCTGGTTTGCAACAGACATGGAGCATTGCTAATAGATGTGGTCACATTGCTAATTAATAAGAAAAGGTTCAAAAACTAGCTTTTCCCCTGATTCTGCCACTATGTGGGACCACCTTAGAAGAAGGGGAAAAATACCCATACCATGAAACACATAACTCTAGGGTTTCCAGTTTGATGGTAAAAAGAGCAGGCATACAATGCAGACAGAATTAGGACCTGTCATTTCCCAGTCAATTACTACCTTGATTCTGTTAGCTTTTGTCTGCAAAGGCAGCAGAACACTGTTTATAGTGAGAATGACTAATTTCATACACAGTTAAACTAGGTGGTTCAATCAAACTGTTCTTTCCTATGAAATTTGATGGTGGGAAATGATTACCATATAAAAAAGGTTTCACTCTGTTTGATTGAGTGATTTCTATAAAGCGTCTATATCATAATTTCATGGCTATGAACATTAATTTTGCAACACCAACTGTAATTGGGTTCTGATAAAAAAGACAACAGGTCCAAAATGGAGTCACTTATGCTAAGATCCACATCACCAAACCAAGACTTAATATTTAATTACGGTTGTGGCTTCTCCCAAGAATGGAATCATAAACCAGTCATCAGGAATGACCTGGTCAGCAATAACAGGGTCATCTGCCTGAGAAGCCCCTGTCATCCCCTCAGTTCAGATCAGTTCAGTTCAGTCGCTCTGTCATGTCTGACTCCTTGCAACCCCATGAATCGCAGCACACCAGGCCTCCCTGTCCATCACCAACTCCCAGAGTTCACCCAGACTCACATTCATCGAGTCAGTGATGCCATCCAGCCATCTCATCCTCTGTCGTCCCCTTCTCCTCCTGCCCCCAATCCCTCCCAGCATCAGAGTCTTTTCTAGTGAGTCAACTCTTCGCATGAGGTGGCCAAAGTACTGGAGTTTCAGCTTTAGCATCATTCCTTCCAAAGAAATCCCAGGGCTGATCTCCTTTAGAATGGACTGGTTGGATCTCGTTGCAGTCCAAAGGACTCTCAAGAGTCTTCTCCAACACCACAGTTCAAAAGCATCAATTCTTCGGCACTCAGCTTTCTTCACAGTCCAACTCTCACATCCATACATGACCACTGGGAAAACCACAGCCTTGACTAGCCGGACCTTTGTTGGCAAAGTAATGTCTCTGCTTTTCAATATACTATGTAGGTTGGTCATAACTTTCTTTCCAAGGAGTAAGCGTCTTTTAATTTCATGGTTGCAGTCACCATCTGCAGTGATTCTGGAGCCCAGAAAAATAAAGTCTGACACTGTTTCCACTGTTTGCCCATCTACTTCCCATGAAGTGATGGGACCAGATGCCATGATCTTTGTTTTCTGAATGTTGAGCTTTAAGCCAACTTGTTCACTCTCCACTTTCATTCTCTTCAAGAGGCTTTTTAGTTCCTTTTCAATTTCTGCCATAAGGGTGGTGTCATCTGCGTATCTGAGGTTACTGATATTTCTCCCGGCAGTCTTGATTCCAGCTTGTGCTTCTTCCAGCCCAGCGTTTCTCATGATGTACTCTGCATAGAAGTTAAATAAGCAGGGTGACAATATACAGCCTTGACGTACTCCTTTTCCTATTTGGAACCTGTCTGTTGTTCCATGTCCAGTTCTAACTGTTGCTTCCTGACCTTTATACAGGTTTCTCAAGAGGCAGGTCAGGGGGTCTGGTATTCCCATCTCTTTCAGAATTTTCCACAGTTTATTGTGATCCACACAGTCAAAGGCTTTGGCATAGTCAATAAAGCAGAAATAGATGTTTTTCTGGAACTCTCTTGCTTTTTCCATGATCCAGCGGATGTTGGCAATTTGATCTCTGGTTCCTCTGCCTTTTTTAAAACCAGCTTGAACATCTGGAAGTTCATGGTTCACGTATTGCTGAAGCCTGGCTTCGAGAATTTTGAGCATTACTCTACTAGCGTGTGAGATGAGTGCAATTGTGCGGTAGTTTGAGCATTCTTTGGCATTGCCTTTCTTTGGGGTTGGAATGAAAACTGACCTTTTCCAGTCCTGTGGCCACTGCTGAGTTTTCCAAATTTGCTGGCATACTGAGTGCAGTACTTTCACAGCATCATCTTCCAGGATTTGAAAGAGCTCAACTGGAATTCCATCACCTCCACTAGCTTTGTTCGTAGTGATGCTTTCTAAGGCCCACTTGACTTCACATTCCAGGATGTCTGGCTCTAGGTCAGTGATCACACCATCATGATTATCTTGGTCATGAAGATCTTTTTTGTACAGTTCTGTGTATTCCTGGCACCTGTTCTTAATATCTACTGCTTCTGTTAGGTCCCTACCATTTCTGTCCTTTATTGAGCCCATCTTTGCATGAAATGTTCCCTTGGTATCTCAATTTTCTTAAAGAGAGCTCTAGTCTTTCCCATTTTCTCATTTTCCTCTATTTCTTTGCATTGGTTGCTGAGGAAGGCTTTCTTATCTCTTCTTGCTATTCTTCGGAACTCTGCATTCAGATGCTTATATCTTTCCTTTTCTCCTTTGCTTTTCATTTCTCTTCTTTTCACAGCTATTTGTAAGGCCTCCCCAGACAGCCATTTTGTTTTTTGCATTTCTTTTCCATGGGGATGGTCTTGATCCCTGTCTCCTGTACAATGTCATGAACCTCCATCCATACTTCATCACGCACTCTATCTATCAGATCTAGTCCCTTAAATCTATTTCTCACTTCCACTGCATAATTATAAGGGATTTGATTTAGGTTGTACCTGAATGATCTAGTGGTTTTCCCTACTTTCTTCAATTTCAGTCTGAATTTGGCAATAAGGAGTTCATGATCTGAGCCATAGTCAGCTCCTGGTCTTGTTTTTGTTGACTGTATAGAGCTTCTCCATCTTTGGCTGCAAAGAATATAATCAAATCTGATTTCGGTGTTGACCATCTGGTCAGCCCCTAAAGGAAGGTAAAGTGAAAGTGAAAGTGTTAGTAACTCAGTCGTGTCCAGCTCCTTGAGACCCCATGGACTGGAGCCCACCAGGCTCTTCTGTCCTTGGGATTCTACAGGCAAGAATACTGGAGTGGGTAGCCATTCCCTTCTCCAGGGGATCTTCCCACCCCAGAGTTTGAACCCATGTCTCCTACATTGCAGGCAAATTCTTTACTGTCTGAGCCATCAGGGACGCCACAAAGGAAGGTAGTCTTGCCACAGTCAATCCACTTTTTGTTAGCATAACTTTCTCAGTCTTCTTTCTTCTGCCTATGAAAGTCATTCATTTTCTACAGTAACTCAGAGCTCCTCTCTCTCTACTAGTTAGGATACTGCTTGACTTAATGAATCACTGAGTAAAGCCAATAAGATCTTTAAATTTTAGTTGAATATTATTTTTTAACTGTATTGGTGGCAGTGACAGGATCCAAAAGAAACTTTTGATGACTCTGGGGACAACAAGAAACAAAGGCATTGGTATCCATGAACCCTTTGAGTTCTCTGTCTTTTTCATCATTTTTGAAGGCCACGAATAAGGTCTTCTTGTTTCTGAGATAGTGATCCCCAACCTTGTTGGCACCAGGGACTTGTTTCATGGAAGACAGTTTTTATATAGCCCAGGAAAGGGGAAAATGGTTTTGGGGATGATTCTCATAAGGAGCTCACCACCTAGATCACTTGCAATAACAGTTCACTGTAGAGTTCATGCTCCTATGAGAATCTATTGCTGTCACTGACCTGATATGAGGTGAAGCTCAGGTGGTAGTTAGAGTGATGGGAAGCAGCTGTAAATACAGATGAAACTTCACTCTCCTGCTCACCATTTATTGCCTACTGTTCAGCCCTGTTCTCAACAAGCCAACCAGTCTGTGGCCCAGGGACTGGGGACTCCTGTTTTCAGATTTGCTCTCTTTGCATTGAGCTCCAGTTTAATTTGCTTTCCTCTCCAGAGCAGGTCAGCTTGGCTAACAGATCATTCCATCTGGAACCCAAGCCCTGGCCTTAAGCTAAGTCCAGAGCTGCCCATGTGATTGAAATCTGAGTTGCCAGTCCTCCTTCGTTGGGGATCTGCTACTTCAGTTCTTTCCCCAGTCCCCACCTCCACATTGGGAATCTCTGGTGGTTCACACAAGGTCTTCTATTGGTCATTCGACAGTAACACCTTTTGGTTACTGCTGATTAATGTGAACATGAAATAAAGGCTATTGCTAATGGGAATTTCAAAAGCCACAAAATTGATGGACCAAATGGAGCACTTAAATACTGTTAGAGGACTCCCCATCTAACTCGAAGACTCCTATGTTAGGAGAAGTTGGTCACAAAGTAGGTTAGATTGACATTAGGTCAACCATCAACCTCAAGAAAACCTCTAAGAAATGAGGCACACTGTAAAACACAGTATGTAAAACTGTGTAAAACACAGAGTCATCAATCAAGCAGAATATCATTTTTAGGTATTAATTTGGCTCCAGGAGACCTAAATTTAGCTAAAGAAATTAAATCCTTAACTCCTAAAGAAGTTGGCACACCTTCTTATTTCATGTCCAAGAACTGTGGTTACAGAAACCACAGATGTCTACAAAAATGACAAAATCTTATTAAGGACAGCTAGAATTCCCAGGTGACACTAGTGGTAAAGAACCCACTGGCAAATACAGGAGACGTAAGAGAAGCGGGTTTGATCCCTGTGTTGAGAATATCCCTTGGGGAAAGGCATGGCAACCTACTCCAGTATTCTTGCCTGGCAATTCCCAGGGACAGAAGCCTGGTGGGCTACAGTCCATAGGGTCACAAACAGACACACTGAAGGGACTTAGCAACAGCACAGATGTCTACAAAAATCACAAAATCTTACTAAGGAGAGCTAGAGTTATAGTGTTCGTTATGAGGAATATTCCAAATAGATAAGATCATTTAAGAAATGCTCTTGAAAGCAAGGGCTCCCTAATCAAATAGAATTGGATTCTTCTTAATTGGTATGCAGAAGCCTCCAGAAGTCTTCAAAATTTCAAATTAGCTTCATTGAAAAATTTGTTGCAAAATAAATCTTTAATTAAAAATTAGAGACATGAGAGGTAACTAAAGCAAAAGACCATATGATGAATGCAGCTCCTACCACTCCTCCCCTATCTTTCCTTAGTTAATTACTCATTCTGCTAATACACTCTCGGGATTGTCTTCCAGTCTGAAGAGACTACATGATCATACCCAAAGTCCACCAAGCTGGAGGCTTTACAGACACCCCCATGCTGCTGCTAAGTCGTGTCAGTCATGTCCGACTCTGTGTGACCCCATAGATGGCAGCCCACCAGGCTCCCCCATCCCTGGGATTCTCCAGGCAAGAACACTGGAGTGGGTTGCCATTTCCTTCTCCAATGCATGAAAGTGAAAAGTGAAAGTGAAGTTGCTCAGTTGTGTCCGACTCTTCACAACCCCATGGACTGTAGCCTACCAGGCTCCTCCATCCATGGGATTTTCCAGACAAGAGTACTGGAGTGGGTTGCCATTGCCTTCTCTGAGACACCCCCATATCTACCTTCAAACCAGTGTTCATGTGTGGGTACTTCCCAGGTTTGATGGAACCTTGAGGAATTTTCTAGTAAACTGTTTCCTTATTCCCATAAACAGCCAAGAGAAACTACAGTTAGAATTAATGGAAAACTTTGCCAATTTCTGGTAGATACCCAGGCTGAACTTTCTGCTTTAAACCCCACTTAGGCTTTTCAGAGAGCACAGTGGGAAATAATCTGCCTGCTAGTGCAAGAGATGTTGGTGACGTAGGTTGATCTCTGGGTCTGGAAGATCCCCTGGAGTAGGAAACCAGGGGATTAGCTTGGTTATCCCATACCAGTATTCTTGCCTGGAAAATTCCATGGACAGAGGAGCCTGGTGGGCTGCAATCTGTGGGCCCACAAAGAGTCGGATGCGACTGAGCACGCATAGAATGCAGTGCCTGCAGATGGGGTCCTGAGAAAACTGGCAGAAGCCGATGAAGGGTGAAGATTCTTGCCAGCAACAGATCTCTTGAATATCAGTCCACAGAGCCCAGTTGAGAGAGAAAAATAAAATTTCATATGGTACCCTCCCTTCTAAATTCAGATCCATTGGTTATTGATGATTTCTCTTCCAGCACCAGCTGTTACCTTTTTGTTTGTCTTGTTTTGTGTCCTGAGAATTTGGCTTGGTAACTGTCAGGTTGGGGACCCCATATTATGGCCAGGCAGAAGTGTGAGTTGCAGGATCCTTCCAAATTGTTGCCATCCCTCAAGGGAATTGCCTGTCCTTCTTTCTTTAGGCTTCCCAGATGGTGCTAGTGGTAAAGAATCTGCTTGCAATGCAGGAGACCCAGCTTTGATCCCTGAATCAGGAATATCCCCCAGGGAACGGCAATCCACTCCAGTTCTTTTGCCTAGAGAATCCCATGGACAGAGGAGCCTGGTGGGCTACAGTCAATGGGGTCACAAAAAGTCGGACACAACTGAGAGACTACACTTTCACTTCACTTTCACCCCTAACTTAAATGTACCCAGAAGGAAAGAAAAAACCTTCTGTAGCTGTTGTGGAAGACTCACTAAAACATACCAAAGACAGACAGCTTTAATTCCAGAACATAGAATTTTTTTGATTTGCCTCTTAGTTGGAGATCTTCCTGATAGGAAAAAAAAGAACACTGAAGATAATGTGGTTGAATGAATATATCAGCCCCTTGATGTCATTTAGGCTGTAGACCAATTCTTTGAGGAATTAAAAACAATTGTCCTTATCTTACAAATTTTTGCAAAACCAGAAATTCAGATCTAGAAACCATTAAAAATCCACCTTTTCTCTTTTCTTTTTTTTTTTTAAACCAATCCCCAGAGCTTCCCTATTCATCTCAAAGAGCTTGTGAATATTGTAAACATTCTGACCTTTAGGAAACAAGAATCCTTCTTGGAGGTACTTGCCTTCTTTTCCTGTGCCTTTGAGATGTAAATGTTCTATCAGGTCTTCAAAAAAGGACTGGGGGAATGCTATTTGGAATGGAGGCAAATGAACAATCACGTGTCTTCTCTACAAATACTAATAAAAACTTAAAGTCATCTGATCGGATAATCTAAACTTATTGTATCTGCCAGAAACACAATTTGAATCGAATGTTTCTTTCATAAACTAATGAGTTTTGCATTATCATATCTGTCTCACTGCTAAAATTTTAAAACAAATGTTATAAGGTTTCTGTTTGTAGCTGTCTGTATGTCTATGCTGCTGCTACTGCTAAGTCGCTTCAGTCATGTGTGACCCCATAGACGGCAGCCCACCAGGCTCCTCCATCCCTGGGATTCTCCAGGCAAGTGTATATGTTGTTCATGTGTGATTTTTTTACCTCTTGATGATATTGTTAATATTAATTTATAAAAAATCTTCACTTAATTGGCTTTTAAAAAAGAGTGTTGATATGAATTAAGTATTTCTCAACCTCTCAGAAATGCGGAAAATAATCCATAAAATTTTCAAGTTCAAATGACCTGAAATTATCTTTAGTAAATAAAAGCTAATTTAATTTTGTTTATATAATTGAAATAGGTATGTCTTCAGAGTTATTGGCATTAAAAATACTGAAGACATGCAGCTTTATTTCCACCTGGGTTTACAAGTTAAAGAAATTCATGTTATTTCTTTTATAAAATTTGTCAGCAAGAAAAGTAACTTGATATGATGAAATTTTATGAGAAATCTAAACATAATTGTTGAGAACAAGTGAATTAAATCGATGTAAGAGGGATGAGAGCTTTTAGGTAAACTTTTCAACAATTATTTGGAGAAGTAAATGGCAATGCACTCCAGTACTCTTGCCTGGAAAATTCTATGGACGGAGAAGCCTGGTAGGCTACACAGTCCATGGGGTCGCAAAGAGTTGGATACGACTGAGCGACTTCACTTTCACACTTTCACTTTCAACAATTATTATGTATCTACTTTAAAATAGACTCCAAAATCTCTTTGATAACTTAAAACAGTAAAATGTTGATGTTAAATTAAATGATGGAAATTTATTGAATATCTAGATTATTTCCAAATAAGAAAAACTACCAAAATACCAAAGAATGTGCTAACCATCAGACAATTGCACTCATCTCCCATGCTAGTAAGGTCATACTTAAAATCTTGAATGCTAGGCTTCAGCATTATGCAAACCAAAGACTTCCAGATGTCCTAGCTGGGTTTAGAAAAGAAAGAGGAGCTAGAGATGAAATTGCCAACATTCGCTGGATTATAGAGAAAGGAAGAGAGTTTCAGAAAAACACCTATCTCTGTTTCATTGATTACACTAAAGCCTTTGATTGTGTGGATCATGACAAACTGTGGAAAGGTCTTAGAGAGATGGGAATACTATACCATCTTACCTGTCTTCTGAGACACCTGTATGGGACAACTGATTGGTTCAAGATTGAGAAAGGAGTATGACAGGACTGTCTGCTGTCACTCTACTTGTTTAACCTATACGCTAAGCATATCATGAGAAATGCTGGGCTGGATGAGTTACAAGCTGGAATCAAGATAGGCAGGAGAAACATCAACAACCTCAGATATGCATATGACAACCATTCTAATGGCAGAAAGCAAAGAGGAACTAAACTTGATGAGGGTGAAGGAGGAGAGAGAAAGAGCCGGGTTAAGACTAAATATTAAAAAAAAAAAAACTAAGATCATGGCATCTGGCCCCATCATTTCATGGCAGCTAGAAGGGGAAAAGGTGGAAGGAGTGACAGATTTCCTCTTCTTGGGCTCCAAAATCACTGTGGATGGTGACTGCAGCCATGAAATCAGAAGACGATTGCTTCTTGGCAGGAAAGCAATGACAAACCTAGACAGTGTGTTGAAAAGCAGAGACATTACTCTGCTGACAAAGGTCTGTATCATCAAGGCTATGGTGTTCCCAGTAGTCACATACGGTTGTGAGAGCTGGACTGTAAAGAAACCAGAATGCCAAAGAATTGATGCCTTTGAACTGTGGTGCTGGAGAAGACTCCTGAAAGGCCCTTGGACTGCAAGATCAAGCCAGTCAATCTTAAGAGAGATCAATCCCAAATATTCACTGGAAGGACTGATGCTGAAGCTGAAGCTCCAGTATTTTGGTCATCTGATGTATACAGACGATTCACTGGAAAGGTCCCTGATGGTGGGAAAGATTGAGGGCAGAGGAGAAGAGGGTGTCAGAGGATAAGATGGCTGGATGGCATTACCAATGCAGTGAACATGAACTTGGGCAAACTTCAGAGATGGTGAGGGACAGGGAGGCTTGGTGTGCTGCAATACATGGGGTCTCAAAGAGTCAGACATGACTGGGCAACTGAAAAAAATATTAATTACTAAACATAGGTTTATCTGCTTTTGGCTAATTACTGGGACAGTAAATATATTTGGATCTGTTAGTAAATTTTTTCTGTGCTATATTGAATGATTATACTATGAAAGAAGTATATGTTCCTAAAAATTATGAAATGCACTTATATATTTGCAATCTCAAGGACTCTGGTGTAACAGACATCACAATTGCCTACAACTTAGTTTTCACCAGAAACTGAGACTTCTAAGGGTTAAAAGGGTTTCTCTGGTGGCTCACATGGTTTAAAGAAACTGCCTTCAATGCAGGAGACCCAAGTTCAATCCCTGGGTCAGGAAGATCCCCTGGAATAGAAAATGGCAACCCACTCCAATGTTCTTACTGGGAGAATTCCATGGACAAAGCAGCTTGACAGGGTACAGTCCATAGGGTCACTAAGAGTCCGACACGACTAAGTGACTTTCACTTCACTTCAAGGGTTAAAACTCAAATTGGTGTGTGCTTGAAATATGTAAAATATCATGTGTGAAACGAGATGCCAGTCCAAGTTCAATGCACGATACTGGATGCTTGGGACTAGTGCACTGGGACGACCCAGAAGGATGGTATGGGGAGGGAGGAGGGTTCAGGATGGGGAACACATGTATACCTGTGGCGGATTCATTTTGATATTTGGCAAAACTAATACAATTATGTAAAGTTTAAAAATAAAATAAAATTTAAAAAAAAACTACTAAAAATAATTAGGGAAACAACTCTATATGCAAGGAAAATGGTTGTGTTTTTGGCTGAGGTATCAGTTCAGTTGCTCAGTCGTGTCCGACTCTTTGCAACCCCATGAACAGCAGCATGCCAGGCCTCCCTGTTCATCACCAACTCCCAGAATCCACCCAAACCCATGTCCATTGTGTCAGTGATGCCATCCAACCATCTCATCCTCTGTCGTCCCCTTCTCCTCCTGCCCTCAATCTTTCCCAGCATCAGGGTCTTTTCAAATGAGTCAGCTCTCTGCACCAGGTAGCCAAAGTATTGGAGTTTCAGCTTCAACATCAGCCCCTTCAATGAACACCCAGGACTAATCTCCTTTAGGATGGACTGGTTGGATCTCCTTGCAGTCCAGGGGACTCTCAAGAGTCTTCTCCAACACCACCGTTCAAAAACATCAATTCTTCTGCACTCAGCTTTCTTTATAGTCCAACTCTTACATCCAAACATGACTACTAGAAAAACCATAGCCTTGACTAGACGGACCTTTGTTGGCAAAGTAATGTCTCTGCTTTTTAATATGCTGTCTAGGTTAGGCTGAGGTATGGAGATACATTTTTTTTAAGAAAATAAAATAAATTTATACTAAAGTAAAAACGGTTATTTCAAGATCGAAAAGAGGAGAATAAAGGACAAAATGGTATAAAATGTTGGGAAGCGGTGGTCCAGTGGTTAAGAATCCACCTGCCAATGTAGAGAACACAGTTTCCTTCCCTGGTGCAGAAACTAAGATTCCACATGCCATGGCATAACTAAGCCTGTGAGCTACAACTGTTGAAGCCCATTGGCTCAAGAGACTATGCTCTGCAATAAAAGAAGCTACTGCCATAGTGCACATGATGCCCAAAGCTCAGCTTTCCCATACACAGGTGTCAAATTAAATCTCAGAGACAGAGTTCTGGGTGAAGTAGCTTTAGTGCTTTGCCAGTCAAAGAGGGCAACAGTGGGCTTATACCCTCAAAAAACCATGTGTCCCAACTTGAGGAAGATAGTTATAGAAGTTGTTCAAAGAGAATATGATGTGCTCATGGACATTCTTCTGATGGGTTGGAGGTGAGGCAAGAAGGAGTCAGCCTCATCAACCTGCAGATCCAACTGGTCTGGGGTCTCCATGTTTGTGGGCAGCATGACATTGTTAATCATTAACTTCTCCTACCTGGAGGGGGTTTCAGTATCTGCAAAATAGATAAAAAATATTGTGTGTACACTTTGATGGGGAAATAGGACCTTGCCCCAAGGCTGCTCTTGACTGTTTTACTTTGGTATCCCATTCCCTCCCCTTCCTAATTAACATCTGCTTGCATCTGCCCATTGGAACTCTGGGATGGTCATGGAGGCTGAATGAAGCCTGTCTCCTATGATCAAGGAAATAAGGAACACAGACTTTGTGCCCAGGAGCCCTGCACGGTATCACCCACACCACAACTAGAGAGGAGCACTTGCTCACTGCAACTAGAGAAAGCCTGTGTGCTGCAACAAAGACACAGAGCAGCCATGAATTAATTAACTAAAAAATTAAAAGAATATTAAAAACAAAGTTGGGAAGAGAATATGGCTAAGGTAGCTAAAATTGAGTTGCTATTTTAAGTCTTTTTAATAACAAGCTTATAGTAATACCAATAGTGTACCTATGTAAAAACTGGACTTAATTGTTTTTATCTGCTAAAACACAAAGCTTTCTGGGAGTTGCCTGGTGTCCTAATGGTTAGGTTTTAGGGCTTCCACTGCTGTTGCCTGGATTCAACTGTTGGTTGGGGAACTCTGCCTGGTGAGGCCAAATATATATATGTATTTTGGGATTTCCCTGGTAGTTCAGTGGGTAAGACTGTGCAAGTCCACTGCAGAGGGTATGGGCTCAATCCCTGGTCAGGGAACTAAGATCCCACATGTTGTGAGGTGCAGCCCCTCTCCACCCTCCCCCCCCCCAAAAGAAAAACTTTTCTTTGACTACTGATCTGCTCTTGATAAAGAATTATGAAAGGTTTGTCTTTACCAGTTAGTAATCTCCCTAGGAAACAAAGATTCCATGTTTTTTCAAAATAATTTCCCATGTTTCAAGTTGTCTTTATCAAGTCTTTGATTTCTTAAAAAAACTGAGTTTTCTTTACTAAAATAGCTAAGGGTTTTTTTGTTTGTTTTGATTTGCTTTGTTTCATAAGTATTTAACTTTTTGTATTTGCCTGTGAAGTCCTTATTGTTACTATGGTTAAGTGGATAAACTAAGTATTATTTCACAGAGCCCTAAGATCTTATTTGACCAAGTGTTTTAAAACCTTAGATATTTTTGACAAATGTGTTCCAATTCAAATTCTAAATAAAATCTGTTTGGGGATTTTACAGAGGATGCCTGGAAAATTGCAAAAGGTTTCTTATCTCTCCTTATAAAAGAGAGTTGCTATGCTAATTAGACTTATGTTAAATCACATGAAGCATTGTCAAATATGTGGTGTTAAACCTTTTTCAGTTCTGATGTATCCCAGTGTAGTGTTATCCATCATAATTTTAGTTATTATCTTAAAATGTTGTATGCCATAGAAATAAAATTCCCTTGTCAGTTGCATTGCAATGAAATTTTATCAGACCTTCACCGACTTTTAAGTCTTTGTCATTTATAGTTAGTTTTCCTCTGATGTTTTTGGAAAAGTGAGATTCATGGAAAGCATCTTACCAAGTGCTTCTGACCACTGACACTGCTGTGAAATTAAACAGCACTGGGCCTTGGGTACACATATCCTAGCTGAAGAAGTGTCCACCAGACACATCTGATCCTGTGTAAATGCTGGAAACCCCCAAATCAAATCAACTAGGAAGAGGCGTTTACTTTAAGGTAGACTGCTTCTGCCCAAGGCACTGGATCAAGACTTCATGCTTTAACTAAACATGAAAACCTTTTTCTCCTCTTTGTTTTTACTTTGGCATTACTCTGAAAGATAACACCGTCATCCATATCTCACAGGCCACTGCTAACTGGGGTAAATTTTCAGACTGCTGGATCTGTCCTCAAAAATTCCAATCTGTCCATGAGTCTAAAGACCCCCTGGTTCTCCCTGTGACCAATTTTTATTTTATTCCCACTATCACCATAAACTATAACTGATCCTTCTCAAAAGTCACTTACAGAGCCTGGCTTTTATGGCCAGAACATCCAATGCCTTGTTTCTACACTTCTCTTTTTATAATTGGACATGAGCAACTAGACTCAAATGCCTACGCAAGTTGTGGTACATTTACACTACTAATGCTCTAAAACAATAAAATGGGAAAGACTAGAGATCTCTTCAAGACAATTAGAGATAGCAAGGGAAAATTTCATGCCAAGATGGGCACAATAAAGGACAGAAATGATATGGACCTAACAGAAGCAGAAGATATTAAGAAGAGGTGACAAGGATACACAGAAGAACTGTACAAAAAAGATCTTCATGACCCAGATAATCATGATGGTGTGATCACTCACCTAGAGTCAGACATCCTGGAATGTGAAGTCAAGTGGGCCTTAGAAAACATCACTATGAACAAAGCTAATGGGGGTGATGGAATTTTAGTTGGAACTATTTCAAATCCTAAAAGATGATGCTATGAAAGTGCTGCACTCAATATGCCAGCAAATTTGGAAAACTCAGCAGTGGCCAAGGGACTGGAAAACATCAGGTTTCATTCCAATCCCAAAGAAAGGCAATGCCCAAGAATGCTCAAACTACCACACAATTGCACTCATCTCACATGCTAGTTAGTAAAGTAATGCTCAAAATTCTCTAAGCCAGTTCTTCAACAGTATGTGAACCATGAACTTCCAGATGTTCAAGCTGGTTTTAGAAAAGGCAGAGGAACCAGAGATCAAATTGCCAATATCTGTTGGGTCAACAGATATTGACCCAACAAAAAAGCAAGAGAGTTCCAGAAAAACATCTATTTCTGTTTTATTGACTATGCTGAAGCCTTTGATTGTGTGGACCACAACAAACTGTGGAAAATTCAAGAGATGGGAATACCAGACCATCTGATCTGCCTCTTGAGAAATCTGTATGCAGGTCAGGAAGCAACAGTTAGAACTGGACATGGAACAACAGACTGTTTCCAAGTCAGGAAAGGAGTTCATCAAGGCTGTATATTGTCACCCTGCTTATTTAACTTATATTCAGAGCACATCATGAGAAACACTGGGCTGGAAGAAGCTCAAGCTGGAATCAACATTGCCTGGAGAAATATCAATAAACTCAGATATGCAGATGACACCACCCTTATGGCAGAAAGTGAAGAGGAACTAAAAAAAAAACCTCTTGATAAAAGTGAAAGAGGAGAGTGAAAAAGTTGGCTTAAAACTCAGCTTTCAGAAAACTAAGAATAGCATCTGGTCCCATCACTTCATGGCAAATAGATGGAGAAACAATGGAAACAGTGACAGACATTTGGTGGGGTGGGGCGGGGGTGGTGCTCCAAGATCATTGCAGATGGTGACTGCAGCCATAAAATTAAAAGATGCTTGGTTCTTGGAAGGAAAGTTATGACCAACCTAGACAGCATATTAAAAAGCAGAGATATTATCTTGCCAACAAAGGTCCATCTAGTCAAGGCTATGGTTTTTCCAGTAGTCATGTATGGATGCTAGAGTTAGACTATAAAGAAAGCTAAGTGCCAAAGAATGGATGCTTTTAAACTGTGGTGTTGGAGCAGACTCTTGAGAGTCCCTTGGACTGCAAGGAGATCCAACCAGTCCATCCTAAAGGAAATCAGTCCTGAATATTCACTGGAGGGACTGATGTTGAAGCTGAAACTCCAATACTTTGGCCACCTGATGCAAAGAACTGACTCATTTGAAAAAAAAACCCTGATGCAGGGAAAGATTGAAGGCAGGAGGAGAAGGGGATGACAGAGGATGAGATGGTTGGATGGCATCACCAACTCAATGGAGGTGAGTTTGAGTAAACACTGGAAATTGGTGATGGACAGGGAGGCCTGGAGTGCTGTGGTCCATAGGGCCGCAAAGATTTGGACACTATCGAGAGACTGAACTGAACTGCACTGAACTGAATGCTCTTATAATTATCCGATTATCTAAAGGAGATCTGCCACCAGTCACACAGAGATCTCGCCAGCAGCACCCTTCTTTGCAAGAAGTTTAGAACAACTTTTTATTTCAGACTAGGAGATTTATTTCCCAAATGCACAGAAAACCCAAGTGACCTCTGGCCTGAGCAGTCCCTGCAAATGAATCCATGAATAGTGCCACCTTAGTGTCATTTGTCCCCTAGCAGGTTTTAATCTTTGTCTGAGGGGGCACTTGTTCTGCTTGGGTCTATGAATGCTGAGATGGCTGGTGCATAACAAGGCAATGCCTTTTAGGTCATCTGTTAATAAGTGTGACTCTAACTGTCCACAATCAAACTGAGACACATCTTTGGTCAACTCTCCTGCATTTGTTGAGTTAGAAGGGACCTACCAGGAGACATTCATGACTCAGGATTTGCTTCATTTTAGCAACTTCCTTGCCTAGGAGAGAGTATAAATGAGGCTATGATCAAGAACTTCTCCTTAAGAATGGAATCTTCGAGTGAGTCAACAAGAATGACCTGGTCAGCACTAATGGGGCCTTCTACTTGATAGAAACTTGCCATACCCTAAAGGAAGGTGACCTTGTCACAACCAACTTACTTTTTGAGGATATAGCTTTCTTGTGCCTCTCCCTTCTGCCTACAAGTCTTTCATTTTGTACAGCTCCTTGGAGATCCTTTCTATATGCTAGGTGGGATGTTGCCCAGTTCATGAATCACTGAATAAAGCCTAGACCATCTTGCATTCTTAGGTTCATTGCATTTTTCACAATAGCTAAGATGTGAAAACAATCTAAATGTTCATTGATAGATGAATGGATAAAGAAAATGTGATATATTTAGACAATGGAATACTACCCAGCCATTAAAAAGAATGAACTCTTGCCATTTACAATAATAGGTGGACCTTGAGGGTATTATGCTAAGTAAAATAAAGAGATGAAAGTGAAAAAGTTGGCTTAAAACTCAACATTCAGAAAATGAAGATCATGGCATCTGGTCCCATCACTTCATGGCAAATAGATGGGAAACAATGGAAATAGTGACAGACTTTATTTTTGGGGTCTCCAAAATCACTGCAGATGGTGACTGCAGCCATAAAATTAGAAGATGCTTGCTCCTTGAAAGAAAAGCTATGACAAACCTAGATAACATGTTAAAATACAGAGACATTACTTTACCAACAAAGGTCCATCTAGCCAAAGCTATGGTTTTCCCAGTAGTCATGTATGGATGTGAGTGTTGGACTATAAAGAAAGCTGCGTGCCAAAGAATTGATGCTTTTGAACTGTGGTGTTGGAGAAGACTCTTGAGAGTCCCTTGGACTGCAAGGAGATCCAACCAGTCCATTCTAAAGATCAGTCCTGAATATTCATTGGAAGGACTGATGCTGAAGCTGAAACTCCAATACCTTGGCCACCTGATGCGAAGAGCTGACTTTTCAGGCAGGAGGAGAAGGGGACAACAGAGGATGAGATGGTTGGATAGTATCACCAACTCAATAGACATGAGTTTGAGTAAGCTCTGGGAGTTGATGATGGGCAGGGAAGCCTTGAGTGCTGCAGTCTATGGGGTCGCAAAGAGTTGGACATGACTGAGCGACTGAACTGAACTGAAAATAAATCAGACAGGGAAAGAAAAGTACTGCATGATTTCACTTATATGTAAGATCTAAAACCATAAACAAACAATAAAACAGAAACAAACTCAGATACAGAAAACAGACTGGTGGTTTCCAGAAGGGAGAGTGGTTAGAGAGTGAGCAAAATGGATGAAAAGGATTAAGAGGTACAAACTTGCAGTGATAAAATAGCTAAGTACATGGAGATGTAATGTACAGCATGGGGAATATGGTTAATAACATTGTATTAGCTTTGTATCAGAGAAGGCAATGGCACCCCACTCCAGTACTCTTGCCTGGAAAATCCCATGGATGGAGGAGCCTGGTGGGAAACAGTCCATGCGGTCGCTAAAAGTCGGACACGACTGAGCGACTTCACTTAAACTTTTCAGTTTCATGCATTGGAGAAGGAGATGGCAACCCGCTCCAGTATTCTTGCCTGGAGAATCCCAGGGATGAGGGAGCCTGGTGGGCTGCCGTCTATGGGGTCGCCCAGAGTCAGACACAACTGATGTGACTCAGCAGCAGCAACAGCTTTTTATGGTGACAGACTGTAACTAGACTTATCATGCTGATCATTTCATAATATATATAAATGTTAGATCATTATTTTGTACCCCTAAACTAATTTAATACTATATGTCAGTCATGCTTCAATTAAAAAGTTAAAGTCAGTTAATTTTTTTAAAATAGTTCCAAAAGAAAGAAAAACAAAGCCCCCCCTCCCATAGACTTAGACGCTCTGGCGTTGTGGAGGTTGAAAGAAAGGATGAAGGGGGAGGGACAGGAAAAAGGTGGAGAGAATGGGTTGGATCTCACAAGAATGTGAATGTGCAGATAAAAGCTCAACTTTCTGCTCTAAAAACTCTTGTAATATGAAACAATAAATTGCAATGCAAATTTGCTTCTCTAAGTAACAAGGGACTGAAATCCAGGCTCAGCTGGGTTCCCTGGATTTATTTATAAGGGGGAAAAATGTGCTTTGGATCACCTAGGGACCCTGACTGCATTTAAGATGACAATGTTTGCTGCAGATTCTCTCCTGGCTACCATTTCCTTGGAGCCTGTGGGCCTGGTTTGTGTTGAGAGATACCCCTGAGGTTATACCTACCATGAGGCTGAGGTAGGCTCCTGCCACCTGGCTTTCAGGGAACTAGAAAGTGATTTTGAGTAGCTATTCACCCTAAATTCTTGCCTGGAAAATTTCATGGACAGAGAAGCTTGGCAGGCTACAGTCCATGGGGCCACAGAGAGTTGGATATGACTGAGCCACTGAGCATGCAACACACACATTCATCCTAAATACCTTATCTCCCTACCCAGCCTACACTGCTACCAATTTCTGTCCTGTTCTTCGAATATTAAGGTAACTCACAAGAGAGAGTTTGGGGGAAATTCTGACTTAAGTGAATAATTTTTCCCTAAAAGAGTTGACTGATTTATAAGGGTACATAATCTTGGATGTTGAGTGGTAGAGGCTGGGCTGAGATTCAAGCCCTTGTCTTTCTGTTGCAGGAAGGGGAACCCCTTCCAGGGCCCGAAACTGGGCTCTTGTTTAACACTCGGAAATGAATTGTCTGAGGAGACACATGTGCTAACAAAGCAAGAGATTTTATTGGGAAAGGGCACCCAGGTGGAGAGCAGTAGCATAAGGGAACCCAGGAGAACAGCTCTGCTACTTGGCTTGCAGTCTTGAGTTTTATGGTGATAGGATTAGTTTCTGGGTTGTCTTTAGCCAATCATTCTAACTCAGAGTCCTTCCTGGTGGTGCATGCCTTGTTCAGCCAAGATGGATGCCAGTGAGGAGGATTCTGGGAGGTGGTCAGACATGTGGTGTCACCTTTTGACCTTTCCTGAACTCTTCTGGTTGGTGGTGGCTTATTAGTTCCATGTTCCTTACCAGGTCCTCCTGTCATAAAATAACTCATGCAAATGGTTACTATGGTGGCTGGCCAGGGTGGGCGGTTTCAGTCAGTCTGCTTCCCCTAACACCTCTGGCCCTAAAGCCCTTACATTGCTGCACTGGCAACTTAGATGATAAAAGTTCTGGGGAAGTTGAGGACAGAGAAGCCCCACATCTGGTGAATAGGTTTCTAACCCTTATCAAGAGCTTCTGACTGAGTTAGGTGCTGTCCTGAAAGTTCCTGAACATAGCCACACATACTAGATCTTCCTGAATCTTTGCCACAGTTACTCCCATTTTATAGATGTGGAAACTGGAGGCACTAAGAGGCTGATTTTCATGCCCAAAACAGTCAGTAAGTGGTAGTTGGATTTGGTTTCAAGTCTGTCTGGTTTCAAGTCTACTCTAAGCCACACTGAGAATCCATCTCAGAGATGTTGAGCAGACTCAGACATGTGTCTTTTGCAGTGTTTTCCAGAATTCTTCCTCTTCTTCCTGAGCCCCTGATACACTGTTCTTCAGCTCAGTGAGACAGAAAAGCTAGTGACCCAGGATGCACCTTTAAGGGGAGCCCTACTGGACTCCTTATGCTAAATGAACTCCCCAGCACTATTAGTAACCCCATCATATGAGGCTCATTCCTTTCAGTTTTAAAGTGTTTCTGGTTCTTAAGAACCTTTTTTCAAATTGCAAATATCCTTGGATGTAACAAAAATCACAGTTAGGTCTAGGACCCTGAGAATGAAACCCAGGACCAAGATTTGGCTCTGGGGAGCAGAGAACTCAAATCTGGAAAAGATGCAGTATTAGAGGGCCTGGGGCAAATGTTGAAGAAGATTCAGCCCCAGATGATTCTTGGTGACCCAGTGCCCATGGACACTTTCCATCAGCTCCAAGCCAGCCATCTACAGCAACTTGGGAGAAGTGGGATGGGATGGGGTCAGGTGACTCCTCTCATTGGTTTCCAACTGATGTTCACTTACTGTCATCAAGCTGTCTGATCAGAGGTCACCTCCGGACTCATCTCTCCTCTACCTTTCCTCAGGTGCATGGGGAAGGTCCATTCCCATGTCCATTCAAGCCTGAATGGAGGGATCTGACCAAGACTTTATCTTTGTTCCTTCCCCTGCCTCAGTAGACATTTACAAGCTGGGAGGATTTTAAACACTTCCAGCTCCCCTCCTTTCCCCAATCCTCCTATCTCTCCCATCTATTGTCATTGTTGGAAATGAATCATGTAAACAAACATTAAAAAAAAAAAATCTACAGTAGCCCTAATTGAATCTTCCTGCTGCATTGTTATGGAGAAACAAGGACAATTTCCTGTCAGTTATTGAGCTATTTAGCAATTATTTCTTATCATTAGTTTGCAAATTCAAACAGCATCAAATTCTGTTTGCCAAGTTACAAAGGCATGGCATCATGGAAGGGCCCTCTTTGCAGGAGCCAGGCCTTCCTCAGCTCTCCCCACCTCCTTCCAGGCCTGCCAGCCTGCAGCAGCTTCTGCAAGAAAGATCAGTGCTCTGGGAGAGCCTGCATAATGGGTGTTTTGCTTCCTTTGGCACTCTCATTAGCTAATGGAGCGAGCTGCTTCCCAGGGGACTGACAGCCCCACAGGGGAGCTTGGAGTTGGCTTGTACATCTGCCAGCCCTGCGACTGGGTCACCTGGCAGGCCAGGTTCTACTAAATAGCTAAGCCAGGTGAAGACGTGAGCATTCTACATTATCAACCTTCACCGTCTGTTTCCTTTGCCGACAGTCAGGTCTGTTTTTCTTAGGTATTTCTCAGGCACTCAATTCACAGCACACATGCCCAGGAAGGCCACAGACACTGTCCCTGTCATTATAGATGCAAACATAGGCTGAAGAAGAGCATCAGTACAAGAGAACAGTCAGCAGGCCGTCATTCAAGGTGGGGGTGGCTTTAAACAATTCTCACAAATGACACTTGCTTCCAAGTAAAATTAGGTCAGATGTTTCTTGAGAACAGCCCGAGGGAGGGCAGAAGTCACAAATGACACAGCACCAGTGCATATACAAAATTCCCAACTATCACATTTTCTGGGTAACGGAACTGCAGGGAGCTTGTGGTCTGATTACTGTTAACTTTTGCTATCAGCTGCTGACACCTACTTTCCACCAACCCCCTCCGACCCCCAAAACTGGGAAGCTCCTTGATTGTACCACAAAAGCCTCTTGTTACCAAGCCAAACTTGTGTCTGCTTGTCCCACACAGTAAAACCAGTCTACTGGGTTATGGTGAAGGTAAGTGCAGTATTTATTATAGGGAGCCAAGCAAGGAATCCAATAGCTAGTTCTCAAAACTCCTGAACTTCTTGATGGGTTTCAGCAAGACATTTTTAAAGGCAAGGTGATGGAGGGGTGTCCCAGGGTATGTGATCAGCTTGTGCACAATTCTCTGTTTGGTTGATGGTGAGGTAACAGGGTGGTGTCACAGAGGGTACTGTTATCAATCTTTAGGCTCCAGAAGGTCTGGGAGCTATGTGTTCATGATCATCAAGTAGTTAATTTCTTCCATTTGGTGGTGCTTTTATTATCTGAAAAACAACTCAGGAAATGTTCATCAGATATACTATTACCCAGGTAGTTCAGAGATGAGCTAAAACAGGAGACCTGGGCGCTGGGTCTGTCCTGGGAAAGCCCCATAAGGTCCTGCTTGGTTACAACTCTTCTCTCCACCTCTCCCACAACCCTCATGCCCAAAGGCCCAGCAAAATACTTAGAACATGTACAGGCTGATAGTAAGAGAACTTGCAAAGGGAACAAGGATGAGTGGCTGTGTAACAAACTGCCCCTAAATTTAGCAGCTTACACCAGCAAACATTTGTCATCTCACAAGTTCCATGGGTCAGGAATCTGGTATGTTTTGTTGAGTGCCTCTAGCCCACTATCTCTTAAGAGACTGAGGTTGCAAAGAAGCTCTTGGCAGATGCCTTGGACTCATCCAAGGCTAACAAGGTAGGGAATCTGCTTCCAAGGTTACTCATGAGGTCATGGGTATGTGGGTTGACCTTGGTACCTCTCTTAAAGGGTTCTTCCTTGAGTTGTGAAATCTAGAAGAGAGGTTCCTCAAGAAAGAAGCTGTGATTATTTTGTCACCTATATCAGATATGATGTCCCATCACTTTTTCTGTATTCTGTTTGGTAGAAGTGAGTCACCAGGTCCTCACGTACATAAGCCATGAATATCTGGAGGTGAGGATCACGGGGGTCACTCAAAGGTCACCCACCACACAGATCTTCAAAAATCCAGTGTCTCTGGATTTCCTCCTCATCTTTTGTCTTCTCTTAATTAATTTAGCAGTAATTAGTGGAGCATCTCAGGAGAAGGCAATGCAACCCACTTCAGTACTCTTGCCTGGAAAATCCCATGGGCAGAGGAGCCTGGTAGGCTGCAACCCATGGGGTTGCTAAGAGTAGGACACGACTGAGCGACTTCGCTTTCACTTTTCCTTTTCATACATTGGAGAAGGAAATGGCAACCCACTCCATTGTTCTTGCCTGGAGAATCCCAGGGACGGGGGAGCCTGGTGGGCTGCCGTCTATGGGGTCGCACAGAGTCGGACACGACTGAAGCGACTTAGCAGTGGCAGTAGCAGTGGAGCATCTATAATGCACAACGCCTTGTGATAAATACCATGAGTAACGCAACAACACTTAATAACAGAGTTCCTTTCTTTCTTGGGGACCCCAAGTCCATGGGTGAGATGAGACAAGACTATCTTGTCTTATCTTGGAAACAGCTTGAATGCTCAGGCTGAGGAACCAGTAGCACTATGGTAACTCTGATGAGGAAGCTAATTCTTTGGGGGAAATCAATTAGGGAAAGCTTCCTTTGCTCTAATCCACAAATAGGCAGGAAGGAGAGAAAAATAAAAAGAAGAAAGGAGGGAGAAAAGGAAGGTAGGTAAGATGGAAGCATGGAGGAAGAAGGAAGAAAAGATGAAAAGAAGGAAGGGAGGGAGGAAAAAAATGTGCCAGAGATGGCTTTCTAAATTCACTTCTTTTCTTAAAGGTATTTTAATGATTCTCTTGTTGTTTTTCAGTCCCTAAGTCCTATCCAATTCTTTGCAAATCCATGGGCTGAAGCAGGCCAGGCTTCCCTACTACACAAATAAATTATCACTTAGACTGGGATTCAAAGCTTTTCCAACTGTCTGTTCTGTAACAGTCCCCACCCTAGTCTTACCTTTCACACTTAAATGGTGAAGTAAATCATTGGAGGACTCAGGATTTTAATCCAATCTCCCCAATTTCTAAAGCTCATATAATTTCTACCATACTACTCTGCTCCTCAAATCAGAGTAGTATGGTACAATACAATTTGACAACCAGGTAAATATGAGCAGCAGAGGAAAGGAACAGTTTGACCATCACTTTAGACTTCAACTGGAATGGATCTGGAAATGGTAATGCTGCTGCTTAAAAACAGGAGAAAGGTTGAAAATTTCTATTTTAGCTTGCCACTTTGAAGTTCTGACAGAACCTTTGAAAGGTAAAGTCCAAGGTGAAAAGTGAGCTTGGAGATATAGTGGAAGATTTTCAGAGTTGTCCTCTAAAATGTTAAGAAGTAGTAAGTGAAGTGTTTGTTGAAATTTCCAATATTGACAAAAACCAACATTGATAGTTGTGGTTTTCTCACATAAGAGTATGAAAAAGTTAAACAGCAGAACCCCAGGTGTTGCAGTCTACAGGTGGTTGAAAAACAATTTTGCATTGTTTCATGCAAAACAGAAGGTATTCATGGAGAAACTGTTTTTCAATAGATAGGGGATTCTTTCCAGGGGAACTCAATTTGGAAGGGGCACTCTTCCCACCAAAAGCCACGGAAGCCTATGTAAAACTTTATGCCATGTGTGGTGGTTGGTGTTCAGTTGCTAAGTCATGTCCGTCTCTTTATGACCCCATGGACTGCAGCATGCCAGGCTTCCCTGTCCTTCACTGTCTCCTGGAGTTTGCCCAAGTTCATGTCCATTGAGGCAGTGATGCCATCCAACCATCTCATCCTCTGTTGCCCCCTTCTTCTCCTGCCCTCAGTCTTTTCCAGAAAAGGTTAGTTTTCATTTCAATCCTGCCACTTGTGGTGAGCAACCTCTAAGAGGGTCTTCAGTGACCCTAACCTCCTGGTATTCACACTCTTAAGTAAAGCCTTTTCCTGAGTGTGGGCTGGAGCTAGAAAGTCTCTTCAAGTAAGTAGAATGCAACAGAGGAGATGGGTTCATTTCTGAGATTAGGTTACAAAAAAGACTATATTTTCTATCTTGGGTGCCCCTCTCTGGCTCATACACTCATTTGCTCTGAGTGAAGACAGACACTATGATGTGACCAAGGAACTGATGTCTTTGGCCAACAGAGCTGAGCCTACCAACAGCCACAGGAGAGAGGTTGAAAGAGCATTTTCCTCCAGTCGAGCCTTCATAAGCCAGTACTTTGATCGTAATCTGAAAGAGACACAGAGCAGAGGTGTCCAGTTAAGTCATGCCTGGATTTCTGACCTTCAGGAGCCCTAACAATACATACATATCGCTTTAAGCCTTTGCATTTTGAGGAAATTTGTTACAGAGCAACAGATAACCGATGCATCATTCCAAGTACCTCAAGGTGAAGGAAATGGCTAATCTAGTGCTGCTAACTGGAAGCTAGAGAAGAATGTCTCAGAGACTCAAAACACACCAGTTTTGCCCAGATCAGTGTAGAAGTTGTCTGGAATTGAAATATATAGAGATCTTTGGAAATAGATCCCAGTTCAAGGAGGTCATGAATTAACACAGGACATGAACTGAGAGTGAACAATAAAACAAAGGAGAAGATTCAAACAAAGTCAGACCAGAGACAGTTCTCTTGTTCACTCACTAAGTCTTGTCTGACTCTTTGTGACCCCATGGACTGTAGCATGCCAGGCTTCTCTATCCTTCACTATCTCCCAGAGTTTGCTCAAATTCATGATCATTGAGTCACTGATGCCATCCAAGCATCTCATCCTCTTTTTCTCCTTCTTCTCTTGCCTTCAGTCTTTCCAGCATCAGGGTCTTTTCCAATGAGTCGGCTTGTCACATCAGGTGGCTAAAGTATTGGATCTTCAGTTTCAGTACCAGTCCTTGCAATGAATATTCAGGGTTGATTTCCTTTAGGATTGACTGGTTTGATCTCCTTGCAGTTCAAGGAGACAGTTCCCTTAGTTTCTCCAGAAAGAGATTTCACAAAAGTCTCAGGTCAGAAAGTATTAGGAATGAAACCAGAGTATCACAGTCATGATATCTACATGTTAATTGTAGTATGTAATACATAGAACAAGGGTCTCAAAGCTCAACCCAAGGCTTGTTACTATGATATTGTGAATGTCTAAACAACAATCTGTACTATCAGCCAGGGTTTGTTTAAAAAGTAGCTAATCTGCATCTATGGGGTTCAGGAGGCTCAGCACTAGAGAAACCGCCTGCTGATACAGGAGACATGAGTTTGATACCTGGTTTGGGAAGATCCTTAGAGAAGGAAATGGCAACCCACTCCCATATTCTTTCCAGGAAAATCCCATGGACAGAGGAGCATGGCAGGCTACAGACCATAGGGCACAAAAGAGATGGACGTGACTTAGAGACGAAACAGCAACAACAACAGCCTGCATCTATAATCACCGATTATGTGCCGGGCACCTTTCCTAGTACTTTACATGTCAAAAGTGACCTCCCGAGGTAGGCACTATTATCACCATCACTTTGTAAATAAGAAAACTGAAGCAGAGAAACTTTAAATAGCTTGCTTAAGCACCTAGCCAGGAAGTGGTAGAATCAGAATTTGAGAATCCGTTTAGTGCTACTACTCTGAAATACATTTCTGATGAGCCTTTTCCTGGAAAGGTAAAGAACGGGGGCAGTGTTTAGTCCTGAAGGCAGAAAACAAGGTTAAGAAATTTTTTAACCTTCCAGATGGTATAAAAGACAAGAAAATAAGTCACTCTATGGGAAAAGTGAGAGAGGGTGAACTGGACCTTTCTGATCGACCCTCCAGATCTATGCTGTGCCCTGATCTACACAGCTCTGTGTTCTAGGAGGTTGATGTATAGAAACCACAATAACTTTCTCACTTGCTTCCTGGTTTCCACTCGGTTTGGGGCCAAATAGAGGTACTTGCAGAGGTTTAGGATAAAGGGGGCTCCAGTTTCCTCCTTGTTGAGTTGTCATGAGCTTGTTGCATCCTCTTAGAGGATCAGAGCTCTTGCCTGGCAGCCCTGTCTGTAGAACTACCTTCTCCAGGTCTCAGTAAGCCCTCTGTCCCTGTCCGTAAACCCACAGCATGGTGGCCAGTCCTGGAGATATTGTAATATTCTTTATGGCTTTCTGAACCCTGCCACATCTTTGTATATAGTCCCCTTATTAAACTTTCTCTTGTTTGAATACATCATTTGCCTTCTGCTGTGATCCTGGTCAGACCTTAGGGTTTACCTACCACATCCTGGAAACGTGCCTAGAAGTTTGAGGGAAAGAAGATTTCAAAAGTAGCACTGTCTGGTGTCACTCACATTATCGTTCCTTTCTGTTCCTTGTGGTCTTGAGCCAGGGTCTCACAGAGAGAGATAGAGATGTAAGGGCTCCAGTAAAATGAAAGGTCGTATCACCAAACATGAGTGAGAAAACAAAACAGGAGGTGACCCTGCAGCCAAATGGAAAATTACAATAGTTACTCAGAGGCCACTTTTAGACAATCTCAGGGTCCTCTAAACATAAAAGGCAACATTTGTAGGGCTGCTTCTCCAGCATTTTTGCCATAAAAGTCTATAAACCGGAGAACACCATCACTGTGACCAATTTCCCATGATTGTGCTCTCAGTTGATGTAGCCCCAGGGAAACTAAAATGATATATATTTATGCTGTTGAAAGTAGTTATTAATTTGTATAATGTTCAGGAGTAAAATGTGTACCGATAAGGAGAATAGGTTACACACAGCTGACAGTTTAGTCAAAATTCTGGTGAACCAGACTAAACTATTTGAAAAGGAAGAAAAACAGATTGTTGGTGTTGTGGCAGTCAAGGAAATTAGGTGTCTCTCATTGGTAATGAATTGCCACATAGATTCTGTGTAGAGGTTCCAGAGCTTGGACCACAAGGAAGATGAGAATAGATTCAAGTTCACTGAGAAATCCTCAGCTCTTGTCTTTCAGTCTCCCTCTAGAATCTACTTTCACAGGGCTAGGCTTCAGCAAACCACAGCTGGCAGGTCAAATCTGCTGGATTCAAGGTTTCACATTTCAAAAATTTTATATAAATATTATAATGCAGGGCTGTTTCTGAAACTTGCTTTTCTCTGCTGGTTTTTATCCATATGATATCTATAGTTTTAGATCCCTGGGCAAGAGAAAATTTTTAGAAGCCTTGGGTAAGAAGCTTTAGGTATATGCCTAAAATATGAGTTTTGGAAGATTAAGTTGGAAAAGGGCTGGCACATCTCAACATACTGAATCCAACCACAACATACAGCATTGACTCTGCCCTGAAGAGCTAAAGGCAGGTCTACACAGGCTGAGGCAGAGGACATGACATGGTAAATTGATTGATTTTTGTGACAAAAATCAACTTTTGACAATCAATTTTGTCACAAAAAATCAATCTTGTTTAGAATGGAAAGCTTATCTCATTCCTGGGAAATTCAGAACATAGAGAAACAATGGAAGATCAACTGAAAACTAGCGTGTTATAAAGCTATTAGAAACTGTGTTTTGAATCTGCCAAAACCTCTTGCCTCAGCATTGTGTTGGCATAACTTAGATACTCAGAAAGCGTGTGTTGAGTAAAGACATGCTCTTTATGCTAAAATCTTAAAATAGAGCACTGTTCACTTATGTCTGTATAGATGGTATGTGATCTAATCAGTCATGTGTAACTGTGCTCTCCTGGTGTGTATCTATCTATCTATCTATGTATCTATCTATATAGCTTGAGTAATTTCCAATGTGGGTAATTAGCGACATCACTTGGAATTCTTCACGGATATGACATTAGGGTGAACCCCTGTAGATGATGCTAAAATTGATTGGATAGGCTCAGTATTAACTGGATTTTGGTTTTTATCTCACTGAAATATCAGTAATCAAATGTCAATATCTCACTGCAATATCAGTAATCAAATGTCAATTGCTACTGTCATTGATTCATTATGACATTCTTTCATACACCTGAATTTTAATAATTTTAATTTTGATAAAAAAAAAAAACCTTTCAACAGGTTTTAAACCAAAGTATTAATTTGTGCTCATGATTGTATATAGTAATAACATATATAGTAACAATACAATAATAATAATTATTAAAGCTCCTGAAATAGAGGAGAGGGGAGGGAGAAAACTTCTGTAATGAATAAATGCATTTCTAATTCACTCAGAGCTGAAGTCCATCTCAGCTGTGAGAAGAAAATGCACCTTTTTATCTTCTCAATATCATTGTTATTTATATCTCACCTACAATCTATGCTATAAAACTTTAAGAGTGAAAAGTTTTAAACGACATTCAGGTTTCAGGAAGATCCTGTATAAAGAGAAGGAACAGGTTGGTTCACATAAACAGGCACATATATCGGCAAGCTGACATGTACAAATATAGACACCATCTAAAGAGGGCTATGAGGAGGGAGCCATGTCAGAGCTGATGAATTATTCATCACCTGTTCTGCAGAGTGAACACTATCAGGTAATGATCTGTAATTATTAATAAATAATTTAAGCTTTAATAGCTCTGAAATGAAATGCTTAATTGCATCACAACATAATTAATGGAATTAGCTGCAATGTTTAAAATGAGACTTTTTTTTCTTCATTCTTTCTTTTTCACATTTTCTTCACCCCCAGTGCTGGTAACCCAGAGGATAAATAGAATGATTAAACTGTAAATGAGTGTGTGTGTGTGTTTCAGCATGGGAATATGCAAGTGGGTTTGTTCTGTGACTCTTGATATCCAAGGTACTCCAGGAAGGAGAGAAATGAGCTTTGGCAATTCATCACTGACAATGACCCTAGTGGAGAATTTTCCTCAGGTTGACACAATATTTAATTCAGCAAATACAAAAGACCTACTATACACATGGACATGAATTTGAGCAAACCCTGGGAGATAGATAGTGGAGGACAGAGGAGCCTGGGGGGCTACAGTTCATGGAGGCACAAAGAATCAGGCAGGAATCAGCAACTGAGCAGCAAATAACAATTATGTCCAAAGATTTGTGGCTGGTGTGACAGGGTCAGTGAGGAGAGAGGAAGGAAGGGAGTGGTGGTTCCAAACACAACTGAGAGGAATTCCTGGCCCTTTGGAGTTCATGGTCTAGTTTACAAACTTGTAGGTAAAACTGGAAAAGACAGAAGAAAGATCAGTAGATCCAAGGGGAAGCTTGGTGGACCCCAGTGGCTCGCAGGGCCCCAGATCCCATCCAGCATGGAAGCTCCATCAGCCTTGTCACTGTAGGATCCATAGTGGTTCACAGAGCTCTGAATACCCCTGCATTATCCCTGGGCTCCCAGACTTTCTCTACCTTTACCTCCTTTTTGGAAATCCGGGCTCCAGCCTCTTGCTTGCTATTGTTATTGTTGTTCAGTTGCTAAATCGTGTCTGACCCTTTTGTAAGCCTATGGACTATAGCCCCCTAGGCTCCTCTGTTCATGGAATTCGCCAGGCTAGAATACTGAATGGGATGACATTTCCTTCTCCAAGTGATCTTCCTGACCCAGGGATCAAACTTGGTTCTCCTGCATTGCAGGCAGTTTCCTTACCATCTGAACCACCAGGTTAGAGCAGCTTAAATTTATAGACAAGAAAATGGAAGCTTCAGTTAGAAATTTTCAGAGACTTGCATTTTGCAACTCTATCAAAAGGTGGCTTGGCCTCTGCTCCACCTCTTGTGTTTTACACCCACACCCTTTCTCTGCTACAGGAGTAAAAGGTACTCACTTCCCTGTCATTTGACTTCTGGCTTGGCCCTAAGGCTTGCTTTGACCATTGGGCCAGTGGATGTGACTTGAGTAAAGGCTTGAAATGTGCTTGTGTGGTTGGGTTTACTCTCCTGGGCCCTTGCCTTTCTCCAGGAATAGAAAATGTCTCAGAGAACCACTGGTTCAAGGAAGTTGTAAAACAGGCAGAAGAAACCTGAAAGTGTCCTCTCCTTGAAGGCAGACTCAGCCACCTACAACGTAGAGGAGCTGATCTCCAGTGACCAACAGATCAGTAGCCTGAAGCAAACCTACCCAGCTGACCTGCACACTAGTGAGTGAGGAAATAAAAGCTTATTGTTATATGCCATTGAGATTTTGTGGTTATTTGTTATGTAGCATTATTGTGACAATAGCTGACTAATACCACTCATCCATTCCACCCTCAGGCATTCTTAGATATGGACACTTAATTCTTTTCAACATTACTTATTACACTAAGCCAAGACATTTTTAAGACAAGTTCCCAAGCACTTATTCCAACCAGATGGCTCCCCTCGAGCACTCACTGTAGAAATTCTGGAACAATCACAAGGCAGCTAACAGTTAGTAGAGCTGGGATTCGAATCCATCTTTTTGACTCAGAAGCCTAGCTTTCAGCGCTGAATTAAAGGGTCTATCAAATATAAATGAACCCATATTGAAGTCCCCAAATGAAAGTGCCTGCCAAGGCCTGCAGGAGAGGGTTCTCTGCCTCCAGATTATCCACATTACCTCCAAGTGGCCCACTGTTCCTTCTTTCACCTCTTATTTCTTGCACGGTCATTGTGTGGCACTGTGCCTTCACTCCCACTCTTCATCTAGCCTCAAGATGTTATTGAAGCCGTGTGTGTGTGTGGCTCTGGCTGCTCACTGCTTAGAAGCCAATAAACAGGCCAGGCTGGTGGAAAAGAAAGTTTGTTTTCTTTCAGTTCAGTTCGGCTGCTCAGTCATGTCCAACCCTTTGTGACCCCATGGACTGAAGCACGCCAGGCTTCCCTGTCTATCACCAACTCCCGGAGTTTACTCAAACCCATGTCCATTGAGTCAGTGATGCCATCCAACCATCTCATCCTCTGCCATCCCCTTCTCCTGCCTTCAGTCTTTCCCTGCATCAGGGTCTTTTCAAACGAGTCAGTTCTTCACATCAGGTGGCCAAAGTATTCGAGTTTCAGCTTTAGCATCAGTCCTTCCAATGAATATTCAGGACTGATTTCCTTTAGGATGGACTGGTTGGATCTCCTTGCAGTCCAAGGGACTCTCAAGAGTCTTCTCCAACACCACAGTTCAAAAGCATCAATTCTTCAACGCTCAGCTTTCTTCACAGTCCAACTCTCATATCCATACATGACTACTGGAAAAATCATACCTTTGACTAGACAGACGTTTGTTGGCAAAGTAACATCTCTGATTTTTAATATGCTGTTTAGGTTCATCATAGCTTTTCTTCCAAGGAGCAAGTGTTTTTTAATTTCATGGCTACAGTCACCATCTGCAGTGATTTTGCTGCTACTGCTAAGTCGCTTCAGTCGTGTCCGACTCTGTGACCCCATGGACTGCAGCCTACCAGGCTTCTCTGTCCATGGGATTCTCCAGGCAAGAACATTGCAGTGGGTTGCCATTTAGTGATTTTGGAGCCCCTCAAAATAAAGTCTCTCCCTGTTTCCATTGTTTCCCCGTCTGTTTGCCAGAAAGTGATTGGACCTGATGCCATGATCTTAGTTTTCTGAATATTGAGTTTTAAGCCAACTTTTTCACTCTCCTCTTCACTTTCATCAAGAGGCTCTTTAGTTCATCTTTGCTTTCTGCCATAAGGGTGGTGTCATCTGTATGTCTGAGGTTATTGATATTTCTCCAGGCAATCTTGATTTCCCCTTGTACTTCATCCAGCCCGGTATTTCTCATGATGGTCTCTGCATATCAGTTAAATAAGCAGGGTAACAATATACAGCCTTGACATACTCCTTTCCCAGTTTGGAAGCAGTCCATTGTTCCAAGTTCTAACCGCTGCTTCTTGACCTTCATACTGATTTCTCAGAAGGCAGGTCAGATGGTCTGGTATTCCCATCTCTTTTAGAATTTTCCAGTTTGTGTGATCCACACAGTCCAAAGCTTTGACATAATCAACAAAGCAGAAGTAGATTTTTTTCTGGAATTCTCTTGCTTTTTTGATGATCCAGCAGATGTTGGCAATTTGATCTCTGGTTCCTCTGCTTTTTGTAAATCCAGCTTGAACATCTGGAAGTTCACATTTCACATACTGTTGAAGCCTGGCTTGGAGAATTTTGAGCATTACTTTACTAGCGTGTGAGATGAGTGCAATTGTGCAGTAGTTTGAGCATTCTTTGACATTGCCTTTCTTTGGGATTAGAATGAAAACTGACCTTTTCCAGTCCCATAGCCACTGCTGAGTTTTCCAAATTTGCTGGCATATTGAGTGTTGCACTTTCACAGCATCATCTTTTAGGATTTGAAGTAGCTCAACTGGAATTCCATCACCTCCACTAGCTTTGTTCGTAGTGATGCTTTCTAAGGCCCACTTGACTTCGCATTCCAGGATGTCTGGCTCTCGGTTAGTGATCACACCATCGTGATTATCTGGGTCATGAAGATCTTTTTTGCATAGTACTTCTGTGTATTCTTGCCACCTCTTCTTAATATCTTCTGTTTCTGTTAGGTTCATTCCATTTCTATCCTATATTATGCCCATCTTTGAATGAAATATTCCCTTGGTATCTCAAATTTTCTTGAAGAGATCTCTAGTCTTTACCATTCTATTGTTTTCTTCTATTTCTTTGCATTGGTCACCAAGGAAGGCTTTCTTATCTCTCCTTGCTATTCCTTGGAACTCTGCATTCAAATGGGTATATCTTTCCTTTTCTCCTTTGCCTTTTGCTTCTCTTCTTTTCTCAGCTATTTGTAAGGCCACTTCAGATAACAATTTTGCCTTTTTGCATTTCTTTTTCTTGGGGATGTTCTTGATCACTGCCTCCTGTACAATGAATGTCATGAACCCCCATTCATAGTTCTTCAGACACACTCTATCAGATCTAATCCCTTGGATCTATTTGTCACTTCCACTGTATAGTCATAAGGGATTTGATTTAGGTCATATCTGAATGGTCTAGTGGGTTTCCCTACTTTCTTCAATTTAATTCTGAATTTGGCAATAAGGAGTTCATGATCTGAGCCACAGTCAGGTCGTGGTCTTGTTTTTGCTGACTGTATAGAGCTTCTCCATCTTTGGCTGCAAAGAATATAATCAATCTGATTTTGATATTGACCATCTGGTGATGTCCATGTGTGGAATCTTCTCTTGTGTTGCAGAAGAGGGTGTTTGCTATGACCAGTGTGTTCTCTTGGCAGAACTCTGTTAGCCTTTCCCCTGCTTCGTTTTGTACTCTAAGGCCAAATTTGCCTGTTACTCCAGGTGTTTCTTGACTTCCTACTTTTGCATTCCAGTCCCCTATAATGAAAAGGACATCTTTTTTGGATGTTAGTTCTAGAAGGTCTGTAGGTCTTCATAGAACAGTTAAATTTCAGCTTCTTCAGCATTACTGGTCAGGGCACAGATTTGGATTACTGTGATACTGAATGGTTTGCCTTGGAAATGAACAGAGATCACTTTGTGTTTTTGACATTGCATCCAAGTTTTGCATTTTGGACTCTTTTTGTTGACTACGATGACTATTCCATTTCTTCTAAGGGATTCTTGCCGACAGTAGTAGATATAATGGTCATCTGAGTTAAATTCACCCATTCCAGTCCATTTTAATTCTCTGATTCCTAGAATGTTGATGTTCACTCTTGCCATCTCCTGTTTGACCACTTCCAATTTGCCTTGATTCATGGACCTAATATTCCAGGTTCCTATGCAATATTGCTCTTTACAGCGTCAGACTTTATTTCCATCACCAGTCACATCCACAAATGGTGTTGTTTTTGCTTTGGCTCCATGTCTTCACTCTTTCTGGAAATATTTTTCCACCTACCTTTAGTATCATAAGCATATTGGGCACCTACCGACCTGGGGAGTTCATCTTTCAGTGTCCTGTCTTTTTACCTTTTCATACTGTTCATGGGGTTCTCAAGGCAAGAATACTGAACTGGTTTGCCTTTTCCAGTGGACCATGTTTTGTCAGTTGCCAGCAACTCGGGGGGGGGGGGGGGAGGGTGGCAAACAGGTGTCCAAAGGCCACTCCTTTTCCACTGGCAACCAGTGGGGGGCAAGAGCTTTTATAGACAGAAGCAGGGTTTGGGGGTTGTCAGAGCAGCACAGTCATCTCTGACAATCTTCTTTAGATTGGTCATCGGTGCTCTGACCAGTGTCACCTTGGTTGTTTTAGGTACAGCTAATCTTCATTTCTAGAGTCCATTTGTTCCCATTTCTCTGTGTCCAGTTCTCAGAATTGTGGCAGGTCATATCCTGGGTATAGTCTGGTCATCTTGTAGTTAACTTCTCCATCTGGGGTTTTAGTATCTATGTGACAGCTCAAAGGATATGGCTCTGAATATTATCTATGGCCCCTGAGAAAGAACTAAATTTCTTTGACTATGCTTAATGACTACATTGTTAGTATTTGGTCTCCTTTGACTGTTTTCCTCTGTTTCCATATTTCTCACTTCTCTGATTAAACTTATTCTTAGACTAAAGGTTTCCATAGACAGAAGGCAGACAGAGTACATGGTGGTGGTGAGACAAGGACCACAGGGTCCTGCTCTGAGAGGTGACTCACGCTGATAGAGTTTCCCATCCCAACCTCAGCACCATCTGCAGGGCACAAGTCCCAGCATTCCTGCTTTGATCCAAACACAAGTCATTCTCAGATAAGATGCTTTCTTGCTTATGAAATTTTTCCCATCTAGGAAGGAATATCAGAACTCTAGAGCACAGAGACAAGCCCAGCTCATACCCAGATTCAATGAGGAAGGTTTAGCACATAGACACCTGAGCTGACAAGCTACGTGATGGAGATGGTTGTGTGTCAATTAGGCAACAATGGGGTGAGAGTACTGGGAGGAATCAGGACAGTTAATCTAACTCAGCAGGTGTTGCTGCTGCTGCTACTGCTGCTAAGTTGCTTCAGTCGTGTCCGACTCTGTGCGACCCCATAGACAGCAGCCCACCAGGCTCCCCTGTCCCTGGGATTCTCCAGGCAAGAACACTGGAGTGGGTTGCCATTTCCTTCTCCAATGCATGAAAGTGAAAAGTGAAAGTGAAGTCGCTCAGCTGTGTTCTACCCAGGAGCCCAAATACTTATTTGGTTAAGTGTGGGCAAGATACAACAGCCAAAAGGCTGGATCCAGACGACTAGGATGAGGGGAATTAGGCACTCATTACATAGGACCAAGGTCTTTGCCGTATTGCCCAGTGGGTCAGGATGGTCTGGCTAGAGGGAGACAGGCCAGGGCAGAGGCAAGAGTGGAGATTATGAGAAACCATATTGCTGCAAGGCTCTTTCTGTCCTACCTCACCTTCTCAAACTGGCCATCTCAGCCTGGCTGATGATGACAGTCGATCTGAGTGAACCTGACCATTTCTAGATATGCCTGCCTGTCCCATATGGTCACATCCGGTCTGAATACCCCATTGCTTTCAGCATGGCTGGGATTGTTTTCTCATATTTCCATACTCTTTTATATTTATAGTTTGATGTTCAATCATTCTAACTCAAGCTTTTAGTATTGAAAGGTAAAAGAGGTTATTGGATTTCTCTTCCTTGTACCAGTCAGAAGCATATTCCCTCCCCATCTTCCCAGTCATTAGTAAGCTAATTTTTTTTTTTTAACACTATGTGGGACTTCCCTGGTGGCCCAGAGGTAGGAAACCCCCTTTGCAATGCAAGGGACACAGGTTTGTTCCCTGGTCTGGGAAGATTCCACATGCTTTGGGGTAATTAAAACCGAGCACCACAACTAAGACTCAATGCATCCAAATAATATTCTTTAAAAGAATATTCAATAAATATTCTTTAAAAAATGCTATGTGGACCTAAGATTATATCTAATTTGAAGTGTACTTTAAATATGCATCACATTACCCAAGGACGGTTTCCTGGGTAGCTCAGCTGATAAAGAATCTGCCTGCAATGCAGAAGACCCCGGTGCGATTGCTGGGTTGGGAAGATCCCCCAGATTAGGATAGGCTACCCACTCCAATATTCTTGGGCTTCCATGGTGGCTCAGACAGTAAAGAATCCACCTGCAATGCGGGAGACCTGGGTTTGATCCCTGGATTGGGAAGATCCCCTGCAGGAGGGCACAGCAACCCACCCCAGTATTCTTGCCTGGAGAATCGCCATGAACAGAGGAGCCTGGTGGGCTATAGTCCATGGGGGTCACAAAGAGTCAGACACAACTGATCGACTAAGCACCCCAAAGGATCTATTCACTATCTCTGGGTTGTGTAAAATAAGGTGTTGAAGGGTAGATGAAATCTTTCCAGGCTATCTGAAGAATGAGTAGGATTTAGAACTCACCCCTCTGCCTTTCTTTCACAATATTAGTTCTGTGAATGTAATCACTTCCACTGTGACCCTATTAAACCCAAATTACTTGAATGAATAAAATGGCATATCAGAACAGAACCTCAGAAAACTTTCGATCCAAACCCTTTATTTGATGGTAAGGAAAGTGAAGTCCGGAAAAGGAATTGGTGTTGGTGCTCTGGAATCTAGAGTAAAATTCCAAAGAGTCTCCTGTTTATTGGGGAACGGTTGTTGTTGGGTTGGGGTGGGAGTGGGGGTGGGGGAGGTGGGTGGGGAAGGTGTAGGGTCTAGGGGCTTGGGCTCTTCAGGTAGAAAGCCTAGGCCTAAATTCTACCTCTGACACTCACTAACCTTATTCAATCTCTCTAAAATTTAAGTTTCCCATCTGTAAGATAGGGATAAAATTGCACCTCTCTTATAGGGCCATTGTGATGGCTACATACAGTCATCCATTGAAAATCATCATTTATAGTGCCTGGCATATTATAAGATTTTAATAAATATTAGTCACTTATGAATAGCCTGTGGGGTATCTGGGGGACAGTGATCAGAGTGGGTCCATAGGGTCTCAGAGTTAGACATGACTGAAGTGACTTAGCATGCACACCCATGTGAAATCTATGTTCCCTGACCAGAGATCGAACTCTTGCTCCCTGTTCCCCTGCATTGGGATCATGATGTCTTAACCACTGGACCACCAGGGAAGCCCCTGTCTGACCACTTTTTACCACTTTCATTATCACTTCTTGTTCATCCCACTACCATAGTCTTTTCCCTGGATTGCTGCAACACTTGTAACAGGTCCCCAGGCTTCATTTCTGGTTCCCTGGGTTCTATTTTCCACACAACAGCCAGAAGAATCCTTTTAGAACTTAAGTAAGATTGAGTCATCTTTCTGCTTAGAACCCTGAAATGGTTTCCCATTTCACACAGAACAAAGCCAAAGTCATTTTAGGTGCCCACAGGGCTCTGTATGATCTGCCTTTCAGTCTCATCGGATCTTTTCTTCTATTGTTCTTCTCTTGCTTGAGTCTCACCAGTCTCCTTGCAGAGCCTTTCCTAAATCCTTTCACTGGCTGGCTCTTCTGCTGGGATCCTCACATCCTCATCACAATCACCCCCACTTCTTTTGAGTCCATGTTCAATTGTCACCTTCTAAATAAGGTCCACCCTGACCACTGTCCCCACGAAAATTTAAAATGTCAAGTCCCATCTGACATTTTTTCTATTCTTTTCCAGGGGATCTTCTGGACCCAGGGATTGAACACGGGTCTCTTGCGTCTCCTGTATTGGCAGGAGGATTCTTTACCACTGAACCACCAGGGAAGCTCTAGCATTTACTATCTTATAATATATTAAATTTCTAATTTTAAAATTGTTTATCAACTTACCATATTTCTTAGTTTTACTATGTAGTTTATAAGCTCCTGAGAAGTAGGAACTCCTATTAATATTTTATCATACTTCACAGTTTCTTAAACTTAGTAGTTCAATGAGATTTATTGCTAAAACGGTCCCATGTGAATATAAAAGCTGTCTCTTTTGAGCAAAAAAGACTGATTCTTTCAAAGCTTGGTAGTAAAGTAGTGCCCTCCTAGTGAGTCAGCATTTATTAAACACCAACTGTTAGCAGAATTTTCTGACAGGCTCTGAGATAGACTTTTACGGATGGTCTTATCTTCCTGTGGAAAAGGCAAGTTAGGCCAATCTTTGGACCAGTCAGGGTTCTGTATTTTCCTTTGCCAGAATTAACCAGAACAGGACAGATGCATTACCAGACAATTTAGGAAAAGATATCTGTGGGGGAAGGGTTGCAAATTTCCCAAATGTTAGCTCTGCATAATTGCATTTTCATTGTGATTGAAATCTCAAGTCAAATTCATTTGCCTGTAGTGTATAACTAAAGTCTCATTTAATAAGTGTTGGTTACATAGAGGTTGTCTGAGAAATGAGAGTAAGAAATTATTCTTCCTCTGTAAATATATTCTTATTTCCTAGGAGGGAAAGACAGCTGCCCCGCCCACTGGTCCAATTCTAAAGCTGAGAGAGAAAAAGAAAAAAGCAGTGGATCTTATTGGACCAAGTTTTGTATGGACTTCATCTGCTATGCCAGGAATGCTCTGATAATACTTCTCACCCTCCTCTGTCCCCTGCCTCCAATGACTCCCCTCCACACAAGGGCACAGAATACCACCTCCCATCTCCCCAGATTTTCATATTTTAACTGACCTTCTGGTTGCCATAGGATGGGTTGAAGTTTACATAAAAGAGAGAATATAACTGGTGGAGAAGCAACTTGCACTGTCCAGGAATTTCATTGAGATGCTATTTTTAGTAACCACAGTAAACATTTATCAGTATAAGCACAGTGCTTGAAACAGGCAAACCTATTACAGAAATAAGGGCTGGTGAGTTCACAACCCATGCTGTTATGCCTTTGAGAGGCTGCCATTCGCTGCAGAAAATCCCGAGAAGCACTGATGGCTGTGGTTTGGGTTCTGGCAGTTTCTGGCTAAATGACTCTAAGTTGCTTTATCTTTCTGGGTGTTGTGATTTGTAAGCATTATGTTTAAATGGCTGACCTTCACTCTGTAGAGCAAAATGAAACACCCCAAATCTATACAAAAGCCTGATATTTTGCTCATTAATCCCAGAACCCCCATCTCCCAGCTAGCATTCCCTCTCCCCTCCAAGCCAGGGTGAAGGTCTCCCTCCATCTTGCGCTTTCTTCTCTGGTCTGGCTCTCAGTTGCAAAGCACCAGACAAAGAGCCCTCCCTAAGCACTCGGGATTTTTCCGAGAGCCCATTCCCTACCACTCTATTTCAACATGTATCACTCTGCGTTAGTCTTATTTCCTTTATGTTTGTCTTATCCACTGGACTGTGAGATCCTCAAGGGCAGCAACTATGTTTTATTCATCTTTGTTTTTCTAACAGTGCTTATCATGATGCCTGGACAGAAAAGGTTTCAATAAATGTGGGTTGAATGAATGTCTCTCTGAAAATTCCCTGCATGTAAGCAGTCAGTCTTGCTGTGGACTGTCCATATATCATCCTTTTTTTCCCCCGCTAAAGCCCCTACATTTTTGTTCTGGGTGGAGACAGAAAGGAGAAGGCTTGCACAAAAGCAATAAAGTGTACATCGATGACTTACAGAGTAGGTACCACATAAATGTTTGTTGGTGAATAAATGACTAAAATGAGTTTTCGCAGCCTGTCTGTCTAGAGTAGCCACTTCTGACCATTCTCTCTGAGCTTACTGCTGCTCCCTACCCTTGCCTACTCATTACCTAAAGGGCACCATTTCCTTGCCAAAATTGATTCACAAGGGGACAGAGTGGTTGCTCTGTGTCCCGGGACAGCTAGAATCTTAAGGTTAATTGTAAACCATCAGTAGAACTGGAATGGAATCTGGATCCTGACAGCTGGGTTTTGGATTCTCCTGGAGTCAGACCCCAGATCTAGACACAAAGAACTGATGGACCCCGAGCCTCTCCTTGGGCCACACCACTCCTCTAAGACATGCTTCCTGCAAGTTTGTGTCTCTTAACTATTTAAGCATGAACCATTCATTACTCAGACTTCCTACATGGTGCTAGTGGTAAAGAACCCATCTGTCAGTACAGGAGATGTAAGAGACATGGGATCGATCCCTGGGTTGGGAAGATTCCCCTGGAGGAGGTCATGGCAATCCACTCCAGTGTTCTTGCCTGGAGAATCCCCATGGACAGAGGAGCCCGGTCCATAGGGTCACAAAGTGTCAGACATGACTGAAGCGACTTAGCATACTCATTCACTATGCAGTCATAGAGTTTTTCATCACAACACTTTCCATTTATTTCCTCCCCTAACTTATCCCCAAGGAAGAGAGTGAGTTACAAAATGGAGATAGCTACAGAAAAAAGGGAAAAAAAGACCTATATATTCTATAAATTCTATAATATGACCTTGATTTTTTTTTAAAGAAAACCCTGCATAGTGATGCTAAATAGTTATTCAGTTCAGTTCAGTTCAGTTCAATTGCTCAGTCGTGTCCGACCCTTTGCGACCCCATGAATTGCAGGACGCCAGCCCTCCCCATCCATCACCAATCCCGGAGCCCACCCACACTCATGTCCATTGAGTCAGTGATGCCATCCAACAATCTGATCCTCTGTCATCCCCTTCTCCTCCTGCCCTCAATCTTTCCCAGCATCGGGGTCTTTTCAAATGAGTCAGCTCTCTGCATCAGGTGGCCAAAGTATTGAAGCTTCAGCTTCAGTGAACATCCAGGACTGATCTTCTCTAGGATGGACTGGTTGGATCTCCTGTGGTCCAAGGGACACTCGAGAGTCTTCTCCAACACCACAGTTAAAAAGCATCAATTCTTTGGTGCTCAGCTTTCTTCACAGTCCAATTCTGACATCCATACATGACTACTGAGAAAACCATAGACTAGATGGACCTTTGTTGACAAAGTAATGTCTCTGCTTTTTAGTGGGCTATCTAGGTTGGTCATAACTTTCCCTCCAAGGAGTAAGCATCTTTTAATTTCAGGGCTGCAATCACCATCTGCAGTGATTTTGGAGCCCCCCAAAATAAAGTCAGCCAATGTTTCCACTGTTTCCCCATCTATTTCCCATGAAGTGATGGGACCAGATGCCATGATCTTAGTTTTCTGAATGGAGCTTTAAGCCAACTTTTCCACTCTCCTCTTTCACTTTCAGGTGTGCATAGTGTCTTAAATGTAGTGTTTTATTTAGTACTTCTAATTAATCACTTGGAGCAATAGGCTTCTCAGTTTGCAGCTGAGGAAACTGATCCTTAGAGAGTTTGTCATTTGCTTAAAGTTAAGCAGCTGATGAAAAAGCAATGTGGAGGTCAAATACCGACTCCAGGATCATGCACTGTGTAGAGGCTTCTTCTGCAAGCTCCGCCCTCTACTCTGTCCTGGGTCCCGATGTCTGACGTTCTGGTTGCAGACAGTAGGCTGTCCTTGGCTGAGGTGAAAGTGCAAAGAGTCGCTCAGTCGTGTCTGACTCTTTGAGACATTTTGGTTTGTAGCTTGCCAGGCTCCTCTGTCCATGGAATTCTCCAGGCAAGAATACTGAAGTGAATTGCCAATTCCTTCTCCAGGGTTTTGGTTGGGTTAGATCTATACCAAACTGAGAAAGGGCAAGCTATTCTTCTGAAACTGCGTATCTTTTCTGCTATCATTCATCTTAGCCTTTGTGCTCCATATTCTCCAGAATTCTCCCGGTCCTCTCCTCTAGATGCTTCTCTTTTTCGAAGCCTCAGCTCTTACTTCCTGCCAGTCTGGTCTCTTCCTCTGGCTTTATGCTCGAAGGCCGTTTCCTCTCAGTGAGTCCTGAGTGACTAGTGCCTTTGATTTTAGAGACTCCGTTAGGTGACTGGAGAATTATTTGGGTGCAAAAATTTCTAGTAAGTTGCTGAAAAGTTTTTAGTCATTCTGTTCTTTGCAGCCATGTGGACTATAGCCCACCAGCTCTTCTGTCCATGGGATTTTCCAGACAAGAATACTGAAGTGCATAGCCATTCCCTTCTCCAGGGAGGGGATCTTCCCAACCAAGGGATTAAACACGCATCTCTTATGTCACCTGGGAAGCCCCCAGTGATTTCATATCTAAACCCTAATGAGACTTTAGAGCACCACTAATAATTCTTTCAATATTTATACACCTCCCCATCAGGTTTGTAAAACTGTGCTTTCCAAATGATATATACTTTAAAAAGACAAAGAAGAGTGGGCAGTGGGAAAGGCAGGATGGAGGGAGGGAAGACAGGAGGAAAATTCATGTTGGTAAGGTTTTCTTCTCTCCCTTGTAGGAAAGCAATAATCTGGATTTCTCATTATATGAGTCTTTTATTTTCATCCATAAAGCAGTTCTATCCTATTCTTTCCGGAGTGGAAAAAAGACGCTGCAAAGCCACATACCCTGCCAGCTTGGGATGCAAAAATGATAGGGGACTGTCTCAGCAACACAGCAGGAGGAGTGCATGTCAGCAAAATGCAATCAGCCAACGTCAAGTCCAGCGAGGGAAACTCGAGTTAACAACGCCCCTCCGCTTGTGAAAATTGTAGTGGCTGGAAAGGAGAAATGTATTTGAGGATATAGCCAGTAATAAAGTGCCTTCACTGGGAGGCACGTTACGAGAAGAGAGCCATAGTAAGGCAGATAATAGGGTTTAAGGTCCAAGGGTCTTTCTGCTAGAGACAAGGAAATTCAAGATGCGGCTGTCACTGGGAGCTGGTGTGGTGTAATGGGAAAATTCCAGGCAAAAAGTCAGCCTCACTCTGTGTCCTAAGCAAATGTCTTAAATCAGACTTAAATTCCGGGTATAGGAAATAGTGATCTGAATAATTTACCTAAATAGGTTGTTTGAAGACTAAGTGACATGACATGTGAACAGTTTCTGGTAAATATTGTTTAATGATGTGGAATTTTTTTCTCTTTTCGACTAAACCTAAATGTTTTTTTTTTTTCTTTTTTTCCCCTGTTAGTACCACCAAGCCTTTCTATCATCACAAACTAGAGATATGAAGAGTTGGAGTGAAGAAAAACTTGAAAAGTATCTAACCCTATCTTCTTGTGTCACACAGGTAACAAGGAAAGCTTGATTTGGTAACACAGTCAAAAACTTTCCAAAATCCAAAGTGCTGTCTGTTTATACATGATAGCTCAGAGGTGGGAGAACCAAAGGGCTTTTCTGGAGGAGGCGATCTTGCTCATATTGTTTAGCTCCTTCCTCTGTCTCTATGTGGAGGCTCTAGGCACCCTTAGAACCCTCATCACTATCACACTAATTCTATTATTTCTTCAATAATATTTGAGCATGGATGTGGCAGCCATTCTTTGGGCAAAGGTGACCTTGGGGCATGGTAAGCTCTTTTCATTTTTTCATGGTGCCAGGGCACCAAATTAAAGAATCTGAGACCACTATTTGGGATTGAGCTCTGACACCTAAAAGCTATGAGACCATCAGTAATTTAACTGACCACTCTATATCTCTTCATTAAACTTTGGAATAATTAGACTGCCAACTCACAAGTTTTATTTTAGGATCAAATGAGATCATGCAAGTGCTGAAGGTGGCAAGTGATTTTTATCAAGTTTCAGAAGTATTGTAAATGATAAAATACTGTGTAAATGCAATTAGTATACATATATTTTAATATGCGGAGAAGGCAATGGCACCCCACTCCAGTACTCTTGCCTGGAAAATCCGATGGATGGAGGAGCCTGGTAGGCTGCAGTCCATGGGGTCGCTAAGAGTCGGACACCACTGAGCGTCTTTACTTTCACTTTTCACTTTCATGCATTGGAGAAGGAGATGGCAACCCACTCCAGTGTTCTGGCCTGGCGAATCCCAGGGACGGGGGAGCCTGGTGGGCTGCCGTCTATGGGGTCGCACAGAGTCGGACACGACTGAAGTGACTTAGCAGTAGCAGCATTTTAATATGAGGCTTGATTCTGAATGTCAGGCAGCAAATTTCATGTATTAGGTGATCTTGGGGACTCTGTTTTGAATGTGCTCAGTCACTTAATCCTGTCCGACTCTTTGTGACCTCATAGATTCTAGCCCACCAGGCTTCTCTGCCATGGAATTTTCCAGGCGAGAACACTAGAGAGGATTGCCATTTCCTACTCCAGGGGGTCTTCCTGACCCAGGAACTGAACCCACCTCTTGTGTCTCCTGCAATAGCAGGCAGATTCTTTACACTAGCGCCACCTGGGAAGCCCCTCTGTTTTGAACAATGGGTGAAATTTTCATCAAAAGGTAAAAGCTAAGGAGGGGCAAGACAATTATTTCTTTCATGTCCAGTAAGAAGCCTGTTTTGCTTCCTGAAGTGTATTTCAACGCTTTCGTTTTGCAGAACCTGCGGGTTTGTTCCTTGGGTTCATAACCTAGCTGGCACGTCCCCAGCCGGCAAGGTGCATTTGAGACAGATTGCATCCCCGGTTTTCTTGCTCTGGCTGACTCACCAGCCACTGTCCTTGTCTCTTTGTTACCCGAGAAAGCACCAGGAGAGGCTAGGCAGCTGCTGTTGGACCCCTAAGTTCTCCTGTGGGACCCACTGGCCAAAAACACCTCCACACTGATTTCCCCAGGCCACAGGCCATCTGGGGTGCAAGGTCGCCCTTCCCAGGAAGGAGACTGAAGGAGTAACAGGTGTTAATAAATGCAGATCCATGGCCAGAGGCTGGCATGGAACATTTTATTAGGCAATCATATATTTTCATTAGTAATGGTGATGAAGCAGTTAGGTTTTTATTGGGTATTTTAATGTTTCATTTTGCCACCACACTTTATTATCATGTCAGCCTATTGCCTGCTGAGGCAGGCCTCTCTAGCTCTTTTCTTCTGTGCAGAAGGCCTTCCAGACAATTCCTTTCCCCAAGCTTCAGCCATAAGATTGCTTCCCATCTGCTTACAGAGACAGCAGGGTCGTTAAAGGCCATGAAGTCAATGACAAATCCAGTTCATAATTTTTATATCCTTGTTATAAACTGACACCCCCCAGAACGTTATTATGAGGTGAATGGTTTTAAGTGAAGCAGGAACAATCAGACCGTTTCACACACGAGGCACCAGGACTTTGATTTGCAGAGCTGCCTGACAATGTCCGGGGAATACGAGTAGGCAGCCTCGCTCTGCTCCCTGTGGGGAGGGAAGGTGAGACTTGTGGTATTAGAAGGCCCTGTGAGTCATCTGATTACCATGACTCTGCTCACTTGAACTATAGGGGAGCTGAGGGTGCCTTGAGCAAGGTCACACAGCCAGGTGAAGAACCCAGACCTCTGATTCCCATGTCAGGCTCTGCCCAAAAGATGCTGTGGTTTTCTTGATTGGAAGAGGGTCAAGCCCTGGGCTTGAGAGGACTCATGGGAAGCAGCCTACATCACAGCATCACCAGAGGAGATTTCTGGGATCAACTAACTCATCCCATATGTCATTTTCACAGGTCAGAAAACTGAGGTGAGGAGAAATGATGTACCCACAGTAACATGGCATTCAATGCCAGCCAAACCAGTTCCCAGACCAGAAAAAAAGCCATTATCTGCTCATAGGGCTACATAGAGTCCAGAATGACTGAGGCCCCAAAAGGAAAACTATCACTTTAAAAAAATTGCATAGAAGTCTAGCTGATTCACAGCTTTGTGTTAGCTTCAGGTGCACCGCAAAGTGAATCAGCTATGCACATACATGTAAGTGGTTCCCACTGGCCGTAACAGGGCACTGGGAAGGCTTTTCCTGCACTATAAAACAAGACCTTGTTAGCTATCTATTTTATGTATGGGCTTCACAGGTGGATCAGTGGTAACGAATCCAATACAGGAGTAACTCCTGCCAATACCGGAGTTACAGGAGACACAGGTTCAATCCCTGGGTTGGGACGATCCGCTGGAGGAAGAAAGGGCAACCCACTCCAGTATTCTTGCCTGGAAAATTCCATGGACAGAGGAGCCTGGCAGGCTACAGTCCATGGGGTCACAAAGAGTCAGATAGAACTTAGCGACTGGGCATGCACAAATGTATTTTATATATAGTAATGTAATATGTTACCTACAGTTACTAGAACCATGTTATCTAAAAATATTCACAAGGATCTATTTCTGTAACATGATGTCTTATACATGATGTAAACACAGGGATTATTGCAATAACTATGCTGCATTTTCTGAGCAGTGTAATAAATTGAAAGTGTCAATATTTTATAGTTAGAAAAGCAAGAGTTCAAATCCTGAATCCACCCTGTCCCAGGAAAATGATCTTTTTTAAACTTTTTTTTTTGAATTGGAGTGTAGCCAATTAACAATGTTGTGATGTTTCAGGTGTGCAGGGAAAGGACTCACCATACATATACATGTATCCATTCTCCTCCAAACTCCCCTCCCATCCAGGCTGCCACATGACATTGAACAGAGCTCTACGTGCTATGCAGTGGGTCCTTGTTAGTTACTCATTTTAAGTATGGCAGTGTGTACATGTCCATCCCAAACTTCCTAACTGTCCCTTCACCCTATCCTTCCCCGATCTGGCTATCAGAATGATCCTGACACTTAATTTCTTAACTTGTAAAATGGAGATTAAAAATCCCCCATTTTCAAGTGTTGAGAGAACTCAACCAGGCAACATATATAGAATGCTTTGTCCTGGCATAGGCCATGAACTATATGGCTGCTATTATAATTATATAATTATAAAGAGAGAAGAAATGTGTTAGGATTGTGGCACTAATGAGAGTATACCTGCCTCCCAAATCCCCTTTATGATCAATGGTTTCCTTGCTTCTTGAATGCCCAACAAGAACTATACTGGACTTTGAACAGGCTATAGAGCCTGTTTACTTTGCTTCTCTGTAGCTATGGATGCACAAATTCTTACAACAATAGAAGGGTTAAATATAAGTTAGATAAGGTGCTTTATCAGAGAGGAAAACAAGGTAAACTGGAAGGTTAATTTTCAGAAAGGGATTCATGGTGTATGCAGAAGAAATCAGGTAACTTCTGAGATACTCTTTTGTTCTCTTAAGCACTTCTCACAGCACTCAGCATACGGTTGGTGACCTACAAGTATTTCTGAAATACTGAATGAAGCAGGCTGGTGGACCAGAAAAGATGTCCCCATCTTCTCTTAAGAAGGGGAGTACAGGAGATGAGGGTTGGGAGGATTCAAGGAGAGAGTCTGTATTTCCTTCTTTACCAGGAGCCCCAGTTGTGAAAGGGATCCATGAAAGAATGAACACAGCTTCCATCTGTATCACTTGTGTCTATAAATCTTCCTAGAATATTTTAAGAGAGTTGGTTGCATAGAATATCACCTGGGATTCTTTCACAGAGACTTCTGAGAAATGGGACAAGAAATCTTAAGACAAATTTATAAGGATGAACAGATAACACCATCTTACACCCACCCCTGCAAGGGTGATAGAAATAATGTAAATGGGTGAAGTAGACCAGATGTAAGATACCGACTCATGGAAATCTAGAAAGTATATGTCCCTGGGAAAGTCATGCCCCTTCCAAAGACAGCTGAAATATTTACTTTTTTAACATTATGTAGGCCAAGAAAAACACTTGTGTGGACTCTATGCAGAATATAAATTTGCGATTTATAAATTTGCCATTCATGGCAAAGGGACATGATAAACTAGCATTGCCATTTGTTACCAGGATCTGGGTTTCTTAGGGCTTCTTCCAAAGTGGCACAGTGGTAAAGAATCTGCCTGCTAATGCAAGGAGATACAGGAGACCAGGAGATGTGGGTTCAACCCCTGAGATAGGAATAGCCCTTGGAGAAGGAAATGGCAACCCACTGCAGTATTCTTGTCTGGGAAATCCTATGGACAGAGGAACATGGCAGGCCACAGTCCATGGGCCTGCAACGAGTCAGACACACCAAGCGACTGAGCATGCGTGGGTTTCTTAAGTGTTTGTTTGTTTTTTTTTTTTTTTTACTTGTAAACTTCAATTTTTATTATTGATGACAACAGCCAACATTAATGGATTTTTTTTCCAATGCAAGACAGTGGGTTAGAGATTTTTACATATGGCTTCATTGAATTCTTATAAAAGAATTCTTATAAAAATTCTTATTATCCCCATTTTAAAAAATTTATTCATTTTAAAATTTTATTTGGAGGCTAATTACTTTATAATATTGTGGTTTTTGCCATACAGTCACATGAATCAGCCACGGGTGTACATGTGTTTCCCATCCTGACCCCCTCTTCCATCTCCCTCCCCATCCCATCCCTCAGGGTCATCCCAGTGCACCAGCTCCGAGCACACTGCCCCATGCATCAAACTTGGACTGGTGATCTATTTCACATATGATAATATATATGTTTCAATGCTATTCTCTCAAATTATCACACCCTCGCCTTCTCCCACAGAGTTCAACAGTCTGTTTTTACACCTGTGTCTCTTTTGCTGTCTCGCATACAGCGTCATTGTTACCATCTTTCTAAATTCCATATATATGCATTAATATACTGTATTGGTGTTTTTCTTTCTGACTTACTTCGCTGTGTATAATAGGCTCCAGTTTCATCCACCTCATTAGAACTGATTCAAATGCATTCTTTTTAATAGCTGAGTAATATTCCATTGTGTATAGGTACCACAGCTTTCTTTCTTTTTTTTTTTTATTTTAAAACTTTACATAATTGTATTAGTTTTGCCAAATATCAAAATGAATCCGCCACAGGTATACATGTGTTCCCCATCCTGAACCCTCCTCCCTCCTCCCTCCCCTTATCCATTCATCTGCTGATGGACATCTAGGTTGCTTCCATGTCCTGGCTATTGTAAACAGTGCTGTGATGAACACTGGGGTACATGTGTCTCTTTCAATTCTGGTTTCCTTGGTGTGTATGCCCAGCAGTGGGATTGCTGGGTTTTATGGCAGTTCTATTTCCAGTTTTTAAAGGAATCTCCACACTGTTCTCCATAGTGGCTGTACTAGTCTGCCTTCCCAAGAACAGTGTAAATTCAGTTCAGTTCAGTCGTTCAGTCTTGTCCGACTCTTTGCAACTGCGTGAACCTCAGCCAGGCCTCCCTGTCCATCACCAACTTCCGGAGTCCACCCAAACCCATTTCCATTGTGTCAGTGATGCCATCCAACCATCTCATCCTCTGTCCTCCCCTTCTTCTCTGGCCCTCAATCTTTCCCAGCATCAGGGTCTTTTCAGATGAGTCAGCTCTTCGCATGAGGTGGCCAAAGTACTGGAGTTTCAGCTTCAACATCAGTCCTTCCAATAAACACCCAGGACTGATCTCCTTTAGGAGGGACTGGTTGGATCTCCTTGTAGTCCAAGGGACTCTCAAGGGTCTTCTCCAACACTAGAGTTCAAAAGCATCAATTCTTCTGCACTCAGCTTTCTTTATAGTCCAACTCTCACATCCATACATGACCACTGGAAAAACTATAGCCTTAACTAGACGGACCTTTGTTGTCAAAGTAATGTCTCTGCTTTTGAGTATGCTATCTAGGTTGGTCATAACTTTCCTTCCAAGGAGTAAGCACCTTTTAATTTCATGGCTGCAGTCACCATCTGCAGTGATTTTGGAGCCCAGAAAAATAAAGTCAGCCACTGTTTCCACTTTTTCCCCATCTATTTCCCATGAAGTGATGGGACCAGATGGGACCAGATGCCATGATCTTCATTTTCTGAATGTTGAGCTTTAAGCCAACTTTTTCACTCTCCTCTTTCACTCTCTTCAAGAGGCTTTTTAGTTCCTCTTCACTTTTTGCCATAAGGGTGGTGTCATCTGCATATCTGAGGTTATTGATATTTCTCCCGGCAATCTTGATTCCAGCTTGTGCTTCTTCCAGCCCAGCGTTTCTCATGATGTACTCTGCATATAAGTTAAATAAGTAGGGTGACAATATACAGCCTTGACGTAGACCTTTTCCTACTTGGAACCAGTCTGTTGTTCCATGTCCAGTTCGAACTGTTGCTTCCTGACATGCATACAGGTTTCTCAAGAGGCAGGTCAGGTGATATTCCCATCTCTTTCAGAATTTTCCACAGTTTATTGTGATCCACACAGTCAAAGTCTTTGGCATAGTCAATAAACAGAAGTAGATGTTTTTCTGGAACTCTCTTGCTTTTTCGATGATCCAGCAGATGTTGACAATTTGATCTCTGCTTCCTCTGCCCACATCCAAGGTAAGAGAAACCCAACTAAGACACTGAGAGAGGGCATCAGAGGGCAGACAGACTGAAACCACAATCACAGACAACTAGCCAATCTGATCACATGGACCACAGGCTTGTCTAACTCAATGAAACTATGCCATCCTGTGTGGGGCCACCCAAGATGGCCGGCTCATGGTGGAGAGGTCTGACAGAATGTGGTCCACTGGAGAAGGAAATGGCAAACCACTTCAGTATTCTAGCCTTGAGAACCCCATGAACAGTATGAAAAGGCTAAAAGATAGGATACTGAAAGAGGAACTCCCCAGGTTGGTAGGTGCCCAATATGCTACGGGATATCAGTGGAGAAATACCTCCAGAAAGAATGAAGGGATAGAATCAAAGCTAAAACAACACCCAGTTGTGGATGTGACTGGTGATAGAAGCAAAGGTTGATGCTGTAAAGAGCAATATTGCATTGCTCTTGGAATGCAATAACCTGGAATGTTAGGTCCATGAATCAAGGCAAATTGGAAGTGGTCAAACAGATGACAAAAGTGAACATCGACATTCTAGGAATCAGCGAACTAGGATGGACTGGAATGGGTGAATTTAACTTGGATAACCATTATATCTACTACTGTGGGCAGGAATCCCTTAGAAGAAATGGAGTAGCCATCATAGTCAATAAAAGAGTCCGAAATGCAGTACTTGGATGCAATCTCAAAAACGATAGAATGATCTCTGTTGGTTTCCAAGGCAAACCATTCAATATCACAGTAATCCAAGTCAATGCCCCGACCAGTAACACTGAAAAAGCTAAAGTTGAACAGTTCTATGAAGGTCTACAAGACCTTTTAGAACTAACACCCCCCAAAAGATGTCCTTTTCATTATAGGGGACTGGAATGTGAAAGTAGAAAATAAAGAAACACCTGGAATAACAGGCAAATTTGGCCTTGGAGTACAGAATGAAGTAGGGAAAAGGCTAATAGAATTTTGCCAAGAGAATGCACCGGTCATAGCAAACACACTCTTCCAACAACACAAGAGAAGACTCTACACATGAATATCACCAGATGGTCAACATCAAAATTGGATTGATTATATTCTTTGCAGCCAAAGATGGAGAAGCTCTATACAGTCAGCAAAAACAATACTAGGAGCTGACTGTGGCTCAGATCATGAACTCCTTATTGCCAAATTCAGACTGAAATTGAAGAAAGTAGGGAAAACCACTAGACCTTCCAGATATGACCTAAATCAAATCCCTTACGATTATACAGTGGAAGTGACAAATAGATTTAAGGGATTCGATCTGATAAACAAAGTGCCTGATGAAGTATGAATGGAGGTTCATGACATTGTACAGGAGGCAGTGATCAAGACCATCCCCAAGAAAAAGAAATGCAAAAAACAAAATGGTTGTCTGCGAAAAAACAGCGAAACTGTGAAACAGAGAAGCTGTGAAAAGAAGAGAAACAAAAAGCAAAGGAGAAAAGGAAAGATATACCCATTTGAATGTAGAATTCCAAAGAATAGCAAGGAGAGATAAGAAAGGCTTTCTCAGTGATCAGTGCAAAGAAATAGAGGAAAATAATAGAATGGCAAAGACTAGAGATCTCTTCAAGAAAATTAGAGATACCAAGGGAATATTTCATGCAAAGATGGGCTCAATAAAGAACAGAAATTGTATGGACCTAGCAGAAGCAGAAGATAATAAGAAGAGGTGGGAAGAATACACAGAAGAACTGTACAAAAAAGATCTTCATGACCCAGATAATCACTATGGTGTGATCACTGACCTAGAGCCAGACATCCTGGAATGTGAAGTCAAATGGGCTTTAGGAAGCATCACTATGAACAAAGCTAGTGAAGGTGATGGAATTCCAGTTGAGCTATTTCAAATCCTGAAAGATGACACTGTGAAAGTGCCACACTCAATATGCCAGCAAATTTGGAAAACTCAGCAGTGGCCACAGGACTGGAAAAGGTCAGTTTTCATTCCAATCCCAAAGAACAGCAATGCCAAAGAATGCTCAAACTACCACACAATTGCACTCATCTCACGTGCTAATAAAGTGATGCTTAAAATTCTCCAACCCAGCCTTCAGCAATATGTGAATGGTGTAAGAGGGTTCCTTTTTCTCCGTACCATCTCCACCATTTACTGTTTATAAACTTTTTGATAGCAGCCATTCTGACTGGCATGAGATGGTACCTCATTGTGATTTTGATTTGCATTTCTCTGATAATGAGTGATGTTGAGCATCTTTTCATGTGTTTGTTAGCCATTTGTGTGTCTTCTTTGGAGAAATGTCTGTTTAATTTTATCCCAGGAACAAACAGTTAACCAATCTCCAATAAAAAAAAAGTTGACAGAACAAGTTGAGAAGTAAGTGTTTAAAACTTATATAGCAAAGGATATTCTGAAATAGCCCAGGGAATGATTACTGAATTTGTCTCCATGTCTATGACATGTTACAAAAGAATTCAGTTCAGTTCAGTCGCTCAGCCATGTCCAACTCTTTGTGATCCCATGGACTGCAGCATACGAGGCCTTCCTGTCCATCATGAACTCCTGGAGTTCACTCAAACTCATACCCATTGAGTCAGTAATGCCATCCAACCATCTCATCCTCTATAGCTGCCTTCTCCTCCTGCCTGCAATCTTCCCCAGCATCAGGGTCTTTTCCAATAAGTGATAAAACCGTAAAAATGACTATGCTTTATAATAGGATAGGACTTCCCAGGTGGCTTAGACGGTAAAGCGTCTGCCTACAATGTGGGAGACCCGGGTTGGATCCCTGGGTCAGGCAGATCTCCTGGAGAAGAAAATGGCAACCCACTCCTGTACTCTTGCCTGGAAAATCCCATGGACGGAGAAGCCTGGTAGGTTACAGTCCATGGAGTCGCAAAGAGTCAGACACGACTGAGCGACTTTACTTTACTCACAATAGGATAAAACATGTGCTTAAAAGTAGAATAAGAACCTCTGTTCTAGGTTCAGAAAAAGGAGCCATTAATTTTAATTAAAAGAGCAGGAAAGACTTGTCACTAGAGCATAACTTTAGAAAACAAAATTCTACAGTGTTCCATCAACTTCTGAAGATGTTCAGTGATCAAAATATATCATGGTTTTATGTTCATTTTCTTTCTATCCATCTTCTAGATAACTGCAAATCTAGACGGTGTTTCCTTCAGACTTCTCCCAAAGTTTAGAGATGCTTACATAACCTGTTGTTACATTTTAAGTCTCTGTCTCAAATGCTCTTGCATTTCAGGAACTTTGTTCCCCCAATAATGTATTGAAATTTGTATTCATTGATCATGTGTCAGCCATGGTGCTATTGGTAAAGAACCAGAAGACAAAAGAGACAAAGATTTGATCCCTGGGATGGGAAGATCCCCTGGAGGAGGGCATGACAACTCACTCCAGTATTCTTTCCTGGAGAATCCCATGGACAGAGGAGCTTGGTGGGCTGTAGTCCATGGGGTCACAAAGAGCTTGACATTACTGAAGTGACTTAGCACACACAGAACAGCTCTTTATCCATGCGGCCATTAGCACAGTCACAAATGAGTCACAGAGGCAACTAGTGGCCTGTTACCCAAGACTATGTATGTCCACAGATTTTTACTTTCTTGCATAATTGTGTGTGTGTATGTGTATGTGTTTAGTCACTTTAATCATGTCCAACTCCTTGTGACCCTATAGACTGTAGCCCTTCAGGTCCTCTGTCCATGGGATTCCCCAGGAAGAATACTGGAGTGGGTTCCCATGCCCTCTTCTAGGGGATCTTCCTAACCCAGGGAATGAAACCGCATGTCCTATGTCTCCTGCAGTGGCAGGCAGGTTCATTACCAGCAGCACCACCTGGGAAGCCCAGCATAATTGTCTACTAACCTTCAAAACATGACTACATTTTACTGAACTACTTTGCAGTGGAGTCCAAATTTTCTAGTGCTTTTATGGCAAATTTCTCAATACCTATTCTGCTTAAAATGAGCCACTCTTTAAGTGTCCCTGATCCTGTGCAAATTCCCAGCCTATCCCACTAACAAGCAAGCAGACAAGAGATAAGAGGGGCACAGCCACCGAGTCTGGTAGAGGCAGCGACATGCTTTCTAACCTGGGATATGTGTGTATGTGGTTAGTTGCTCAGTCGTGTCTAACTCTTTGTGACCCCATGGAAGCAACTGGGCTCCTCTATCCATGAAATTATCCCAGAAGGAATACTGCAGTGGGTTGCCATTTCCTGCTCCAGGAGGTCTTCCTGACCCAGGCATCTAACCTGTGTCTCCTGCATTGGCAGGCAGGTCTTGTATCACTAGTGCTGCTAGAAAGCCCCAACCTGGGGGCACCCACTTCTATATCCCAGAATCCTAAATAATCCGGCAACCTACATTATCCAGTGACTTCGGTCTAGAATTTCCTCCTTTTGAGCAACTCAGCACGTTCAGATTGCTCTCCCTTTTCCCCTCCCCAGAGGATCCTGACACTGTTTACAGAGCTTGATTGACCTTTCATTCAACTCAAAGTGCCTTTGACTCACGCTTCTGGTTTAGGCCAGAAACAAAGATGGGTCTTGGAGGGAAGAGTGTGACATGTTCACCTCTATAGTAAGTAAATAGTCCTGGATGTACATGAGTATATATGTCAGTCCTGAGAGTTTATTCCCCCAAAGAAACAGAAATACCGAGTGCTATGATTCTTGCAGTGTTTAATACCTGGTGTATGCGGTACAAATCACTTTAGATACATGATCTCGTTTAATTCCCATAATAATCTTGTGAGATAACAATCATTATCTCGATTTCAAAGATTCAAATTGAGGCTTAACAGAGTTAAGCAACTTGCCCAAGTTCGTGCAGCTCAGAGGTGGAGAGGCAGGATTAAATCAAAGTTATTCTGGCCCCAGAGTCTGAATCTTAACCACTGTTTTATGCTTCTCCTCATCCCAGAATCCTAGAAGAAATCACCATAAATACTTCAAGTCTGGAGGGTTTTGGGCTCCTGAGCCGACCCTGAGACTCTTTGGTTTTTGAAAGTATCTACAGGATTTTGTGGCCTTTAACTAATGGATTGAAATAAATATCTGGTGAGACTTTAAAGTCCATGCAGGAACATGATCCTTTTAATAACTATTGCTTAATATATAAATTTACTAAAGTCAAAGTCACTTAGTCATGTCTGACTCTTTGTGATCCCATGGACTGCAGCTCACCAGGCTCCTCTGTCCATGGGATTTCCCAGGCAAGCATACCAGAGTGGGTTGCCATCTCCTTCTCCAGGGGATTTTCCCAACCCAGGGATCAGACCCAGGTATTCTGCATTTCAGGCCGATTCTTTACTCCCTGAGCCACCAGGGAGGCTTAAATACTTAAAAATAAGTATTGTTTAAAAGCTCAACATTCAGAAAACGAAGATCATGGCATCTTGTCCCATCACTTCATGGGAAATAGATGGGGAAACAGTGGAAACAGTGTCAGACTTTATTTTTTGGGGGGCTCCAAAATCACTGCAGATGGTGACTGCAGCCATGAAATTAAAAGATGCTTACTCCTTGGAAGGAAAGTTATGACCAACCTAGATAGCATATTCAAAAGCAGAGACATTACTTTGCCAACAAGGGTCCGTCTAGTCAAGGCTATGGTTTTTCCTGTGGTCACGTATGGATGTGAGAGTTGGACTGTGAAGAAGGCTGAGTGCCAAAGAATTGATGCTTTTGAACTGTGGTGTTGGAGAATACTCTTGAGAGTCCCTTGGACTGCAAGGAGATCCAACCAGTCCATTCTGAAGGACATCAGCCCTGGAATTTCTTTGGAAGGAATGATGCTATAGCTGAAACTCCAGTACTTTGGCCACCTCATGCGAAGGGTTGACTCATTGGAAAAGACTCTGATGCTGGGAGGGATTGGGGGCAGGAGGAGAAGGGGACGACAGAGGATGAGATGGCTAGATGGCGTCACTGACTCGATGGACATGAGTCTGAGTGAACTCTGGGAGTTGGTGATGGATAGGGAGGCCTGGCGTGCTGCGATTCATGGGGTTGCAAAGAGTCGGACACGACTGAACGACTGAACTGAACTGAACTGAATACTAACTGTGACATATAAATTAAGAAATTATTTCCAATTGATATTATGATTCATTTCATAACTATTATATACATGGATTATGATTCAGTTATTATATGGTGACCGTATTTCCCAAATAAAATTTTTGAATGGATGACTGAAGAGATAATATCTTCATGAGGATAAGAAAACATGGTATTGAAAGAAAATCAGAAAAGCTCCATGAAGTAAGAAACAAAGATGATTTAAGACATGGTCTTTACCCTCAATGAGTTCAGAGTCTAGATGGAAAAGCAAAGTGAACCCATAACAGTCCTGGGATCTTGCGTTAGTAATTTAGAGTTCACAATCCATATATATATATGTATGTGTGTGTGTGTGTATATATATATGTATATGTATATATATATAAATAAAGAGAGAGAGAAGAATAGTGGATCTGTATTAAATATCAGGAACCAAGACCATTCATACCTTTTTAGTTTCTTTTTAAACTTTGTACAATCAACTATTTTAGTGACATATAGTAGAAATACAGTAAAAGAAAAATATAAGTATAAATTGATAAATTTTGACAGCATGAGCACACTTCTAAAGCCATCACCTATATCAAGAAATAGACAATTTCTGACACCCCAAAGCCTACTTCTCACCCTTTCTTAAGCATTAACACTTTTCCCAAAAGTAATCACTATCCTGAAGGTGTATCACATAGATACGTTTTACCTTTTCTCTTTTTTTAAACTATATATACATAAAAACCTAGAGTATTTATTCTTTTGTGTCTGATAGTCTCCCCCTCAACATGTTTGTAAATTTCTCCATATCATTGTCATAGTGATAGTTGCTCGTTTTCATTGCTCTATGGCACTCCTTCATAGGACTCACTCAAATTTGTTCATTTTATGTCAACATTTGGGTTATTTGCAGAATTACATTGCTGTGCCTCTTAATAATTCTCTTTTCTATTACTCAGTAGTATTCCATTGTATGGATATACTATGGTTTGCTCATTCATTTACCTGTTGATGGACATTTGAGCTGTTTCCATTGCGGGGCCATTATAAATAAACACAAGTACACGTGTTTGTTGGACACATGCTTTCATTTCTCTTGGCTAAATTCCTGGGAGTACAATTAGTGGGTCTTCTGATAGGTATCTATTGGACTTTTAAAAAATCTTCCAAACTATTTTCCAGACTGTACCATTTTAAATTCCTGCTAGCAGCATATAAGAGGCTTCCCAGGTAGATTCCCTGGGATAATGTTGAAAAGGTGATATTTGGTGTCATTTGCTCATATTTTCATATTTCACCATTAAGTATGTTTTACCTATTTTTTGGTATCATACTGTTTCTGTATCATATTGCATCATCCTAAGAAAGATCCCTTCTACTTCTAGCTGAATGAGAGATTTATGATCTGTGTATGTTAAACATTATCAAATGCTTTCTCTGAATATATTGAGATAATAATATTGACTACAAGAGGGCACAGCAGAATTGCAATGATGATGGAATGTCCTATATCCTGATTGTATGACTGTATTTATTTAAACTGTATACTATAAAGTATCAATATTACTGTATATAATTATACCTTAATAAAAAATCAGTGCAAGGGCTGTCTGAAGGTCAATTATGAATATTTTTCAAATTTTTTGTAAAAGTATATCGACATAGAACCTAAGTTTTCCCAAACTTCACAAGCTTGTGGGGCTAATGGTATCACACTGTCAGTGATAGTCATTTCAATGACATTAAACTGCATCTCACCCCAGGCTACACAACCCAGCCCCCAGCAAAGCCCCCAAGGGCTGCTTGAAGACACTGCTTCAATGAGGCAGTTTTATGTCCCCCAAACAGTAGAAATTTCATTGTACAGTTACTAGATTTAGCAATAAACAACAGCAATAACAAAAAACAAGATTGCAAGCTAAATTTTAACTTCAGATTTTTTAGGAACTTCCTTGGTCTTGCAGTCCTACCTCATGACAGGATAGTTGTGGTGGTCAGTGATGAGTTTGGGAGTGACCTCTCTTCTGTGTACTCTTGGATATAAGGAACCCTCATATATCAAGGGTCCAGAATCTTGTGCCTCAATGTTGCACAAGGTTTTCAGTAAGTCAGATCACTCCAAACCATCTTATCATCCTGTATCTGTGCATGAATCATGGGGTCCTGTGGGCCCCATTGGAGGGACAACTTCCACACTCTGTTCATAGTTACCCACCCACCCTCATCCCTACCCAGGAGAAGGTTTTGCTGCCGGTCTCACTGGCCCTCTTTCTCCCCTTTGGGTGGGCTTGCCCAATCAAACATACCCATGCACCTTTGAATATAGGTAAGGCTCCCACTGGAAACCCCACATATCTAGATACATACAGACAGGGTTTACAAGACATCCGGCCTGCCCCTCAATTATATTAGTTTTTATGATTGGCCCCTCTGTGAAGTCTGAAGAGTAGATTGCAACAGAGGCAAATGATGGAAGAGGGTTAACTCTAGAAAGAAAGTCTCAGCCAAAACCATTCAACATTGGCCCTGTCTTTTTGTAGGATAATTTCCAGTGGCTTAGCCAGTCAACCATGGTGAAAGCCGAGGACATGAAAAAGGGCTTTCAGTGAGAGCTTATCAAACTGAGGCCAAATGCAAGCTGGGCTTTAAAGATAGGACAGATGTCAAGCCTCCCCAGAGGTGGGAGACCAGGATCTGCCCATGTTTATCATCTTTTCCTCTTGATTTTGCTGTTGTTTTCTACTGGTTCAACTTGACACATGAAACACTCCTCATTCCCAGGGCTCTGTACTTAACACACATCTGAGAGGAGCTGTGCTCATCTAAACATCATAGACACTTCACTCACAGAGATACCCTTTCTTTGCATGGACCACGGATTACAGCTGGCAGTGTCTTAGAGAACAGTGACCAAAGGTGCTTTCCCTGCCTGTTTCAGAGGCTTTCTGTGACCAAGAAATTTCTTGGGGCACTGTCACCGAAGCACCAACCTCACAACTGCCCCAAGTTGAACCCACATATCTTTTGGCCTAACCTATCCCCTCCCAAGGAATTGCACTCTTGTATCCTGGCACTCCAGATTTCAAGATTTCAAGGAGTATTTTGTTTTTGCTTTTCAATAACACTTAGAGTTTACTTATCATCTCATTTAATTATCACCTCCCTGCAAGGGAGCCACCTTTCTTAAAACTGGCTTAAAACTTATCATTCAAAAAACGAAGATCAGGGCATCTGGTCCCATCACTTCATGGCACATAGATGGGGAAAAAGTAGAAATAGTGATAGATTTTATTGTCTTGGGCTCCAAAATCACTGTTGATGGTGACTGCAGCCACAAAATTAAAAGACGTTTGCTCCTTGGAAGAAAAGCTGTGACAAACCTAGATAATGTATGGAAAAACAGAGACATCATTTTGCTGACAAAGGTCCTCCTAGTCAAAAGTATGGTTTTTCCAGTAGTCACTTAAGGATGTGAGAGTTGAACCATAAAGAAGGCTGAGCACTGAAGAATTTATACTTTTGAATTGTAGCGCTAGAGAAGACTCTTGAGAGTTCCTTGGACAGAAAGAAGATCAAACCAGTCAATCCTAAAGGAAATCAATACTGAATACTCATTGGAAGTACTGATGCTGAAGTGGAAGCTCCAATACTTTGGCCACCTGATGCAAAGAGCCAATTCATTGGAAAAGACACATGCTGGATGCTGGGAAAGATTGAGGGCAGGAAGAGAAGGGGGTGACAGAGGATGAGATGGTTGGATGGCATCACCAACTCAATGGACATGAGTTTGAGAAAACTCTGGCAGATAGTGAAGGACAGGAAAGCCTGGAGTGCTACAGTCCATGGGGTTGCAAAGAGTCAGACATCACTTAGTGACTGAACATGATCACATCCCTACAAGGAGAGAAGTATTATCTGTATTTTTCATATTAAGTTTCTGGGGCTCAAAGAGGTTAAGGAACTTGCTCAAGGTCAGTGATTATTAGCTGGGATTCAAGTCTAGGTTTTTGGCTCCAGATTCATTCTTCTTATACTAAGAAACCAAAAAATGTGGGGATCTGAAGCTCTATTTTGCTGGGCACCTACAGTGTTTTAAATAATTTGTGTCAATATTTTAAGATCCAGAGGACTTTTAAGTCCTGAGAATTCTGAATTTCCACTTTTCCTTCAAAACTAAGATCTGATGATCAGCATAATTCTATTTATTAACCATCAGCTATAGCTAAATAACAGCTATCCCTTTAGTCTGGAGTGTAGGCACCAGTCTGCCTAGTGCCCCCAACTCTTCACAGTATTCCTGGCATTGAGGTCCACTGTTAGCTACCATTTATGTTATGCTCAGACTGCTGTTTCTCTTGTAGGAAAGAATCATTCCTCTGCATCTCTGACTATTTAAATCAGGCGAATGACAAGACAGGTTGAGAAGACTTCAAGTGTCCAGAAAACTGGACAGAGCTATTTCTTTTAGTAGGTAAAGTCCAATTTAATGCATTTAACATTAAAACAAAGTGGGACTGCCAAAAGAACATGCCTAATTACCTTCTCTTGTCTCAGGAATCTGCCTGGTTTCTGTGAGGATTTGAGCTCATAGTCTTCCTATCACCTGAGGCTTGCCACTGTGTAATTTCAAGACATTCATAAGGATCTCTAGGTCCCTTGACTCTCTCTGCTTCAGCCAGTTGCTTACTGACTTTTACACATGTTATACCCTTGCCCACAATCATCAATGTCTCCCCCTTGGTTTCAGGATAAAGACCAGACTACAGCTAAATTTGAGAGTCTTATGGCCAGCAGAAGTCTACTGAGGGGAAGTGTTGGCCTGTAATCTTTAACTCAAGCTAAGGAGTCTGGTCTTTATCCTGAAACCAAGGGGGAGACATTGATGATTGTGGGCAAGGGTATAACATGTGTAAAAGTTAGTAAGCAACTGGCTGAAGCAGAGAGAGTCAAGGGACCTAGAGACCCTTATGAATGCCTTGAAATTACCCAGGGGCCAGCCTCAGGTGATGCGAAGACTATGAGCTCAAATCCTCACAGAAATCAGGCAGATTAGCCCTGGGTGTTCTTTGGAAGGAATGATGCTAAAGCTGAAACTCCAGTACTTTGGCCACATCATGTGAAGAGTTGACTCATTGGAAAAGACTCTGATGCTGGGAGGGATTAGGGGCAGGAGGAAAAGGGGACGACAGAGGATGAGATGGCTGGATGGCATCACTGACTCGATGGACATGAGTCTGAGTGAACTCTGGGAGTTGGTGATGGATAGGGAGGCCTGGCGTGCTGCGATTCATGGGGTTGCAAAGAGTCAGACACAACTGAGCGACTGAACTGATATATATATATATATATATATGCATTTATACTGAGTGCTTTCTAAATATGATACAATATGCTAGAACAAATGGGAGGGAAGGAGAAGAATAAAATTATTTTCAGAGTGTTTGAACTCGGCAAATGTGGATACGTCTCAAACTCACAGATCGTAAATGAAGAGGAAAGTCATGATTGTTAAAGAGAGGTCGCTTTAGGGCTCTAAAGAGGAAGATGTTACTTTTAATTGGCTTGGAAATTTCTCCCTACAATCTTCTGTCATCCCCTTAACTGATCCGTCATTTCACAGTCACCCAACTCCTTGTAGAATTTCACTGCCTCACAGTAGCTATGCTGCTCCTTCCGTCCTTCACACAACCTTCTACCTTTCTGTTATCACTCGACCTGCCCACTCTATTAACCTTCCCTGATGCCCTCAGCCCACTGTGTCCCCTCTGAGTTCCTCAGATGATAGTAAGGAGTATATCTTGGCTTGAAATTTGAACTGCTCTCCGCATCTTATACTGGCTCTCTTCAGTCCACATGGAAGCGGCTGGAGGGCAGAGAACACATCATACGTGCTTCTGTCTCTCTAATGTTGGCAACAGACTATGATTCCAATAAAAATAGCTTGGCTTATTAATTATACTCACATCAAACCCCTATAGATACCAACTGCTTCAATGCTGATTGAGACAGCATTTTTTTTTTCTAGGGTTCTCTCTTGGGTCAAACAGAAATAACAGCTTACCAGGCTGTTCTTCTAAAAATAAACCTCTAAACCTTGATAACCACATATGGCATGCAACCTTCCTGAGCCTCCTAGACCTTAGCCCTTTGCTCTACTTGGATAATCAGATTGGTATAGATGCAGAATTACAGCTATTTCTGTGACTTATTCTGTCTAAGTGCCACATTTTATTCTGCTGAGGACAAAACACTAGACACACTAGTTTCCTTCTTCTTCTTCTTTTTTTTTTTTTCCCCCATTCCTTGGCCAAGGCTGCAATTGAACTTTAAAATCCTAAACCAATTTGAATGGGAATGTTTATGGTCTATGTATGACAGGCATGAGATGGCGGTATCTATGCAAAGCAACATGAAGCCTTAGGTCAACACAGTCTACAATCTTACAAATGCTCTTTGCATCATAGCATCATAGCTGTCATCATAGAATTTTTTCCCATGATGGTTGATATCTGCTAATAAGTAGAACTGATTTCAAGGAAGATGGTCACACAGCTTTTTAAAGGGAAGATTGTGAAGGGTTAAAGATGTAGAGGGATAAAGAACTGTCCTGCCCTGAAGCCATGTAAAGGCTTGAAGGGGAACTAACCCCACAGAGGAGAAGGCAGATGAAATAAGCTGTGATTGGAGGTCTAGAAGATGGATTCAGGCCCCTAGCAGAGCCATTACACCAAATCAACAAGGTCCAGAAAGATCCAGACACATAGAAAATTTTAGAATAATTACGCCATGGATGTCAGAGATGGGGGAAATATGTGTCTCCATTTATGTAATGGTAAAGTTGGACACAATGTTCTTTTTTTAAACTTTTTATTTTATATTGGAGTGTAGCCAATTAACAATATAATAGTTTCAGATGCACGGCAAAGCAACTCAACCATACATAATGTTGTTGTTATTGGTGTTTAGCCCTTAAGTCATGTCCAACTCTTTGTGACCCTATGGACTGTAGTCTGCCAGGCTCCTCTGTCCATGGGATTTCCCATGCAAGAATATTGGAGTGGATGGCCATTTCCTTCTCCACGGGATCTTCCTGACCAGGGATTGAGCCCCCTATCTGCATTGGCAGGCAGATTCTTTACTGCTGAGCCACCTGAGAGGCCCCGATCATACTGATAAATGTATCCATTCTCCCTCAAACTCCCTTCCCATCTGGGCTGCCACATAACGTGAACACAATGGTCTTTGAACCCAGGAATGGAAGAAGGACTTAATTAAGGTCAGTATGGCAGAGATGGTAAGCTTCATGAAAAGGTTTTTTGGCTCCCCTGCATGTTGTGGGCCCCTTGCAGTTATGTGCTTTGTGACTACCTCTGGCCAACGAAATGTTAGCCTTCATCATTTCTAGGTTGAGGTGGAAAAAGGCCTTGTACAGTTCTCTAGATTTTCTCATCATTCCACAGGATGGTGGAGCCCCTATCGGTCTATGTCTCTGATTAATTACGGGACACAGAGCTGCCCAGGGGGCTTCCCAGGTGACTCTAGTGGTAAAGAACCTCCCTGCCAATGCAGGAGACATAAGAGATGCAGGTTTGATCCCTGGGTCAGGAAGATCCCCTGGAGAAGGTCACGGCAACCCACTCCAGTATTTTTGTGGGGAGAATCCCATGGACAGAGGAGCCTGGAAGACTGTAGTCCATAGGGTAGCAAAGAGTAGGACGTGACTGATGTGACTTAGTATGCATGCACACAGCGCCACCCAGACAACCACAAGTGGCATGTGGCAAGAGTGACATTATTGTGCCAAGTCAATGAAAATTTGGGAATGCTTGTTACTGCAGCAGAATCTAATGGACCTTGAGAGACATGTAGCAAGCTGGAGAGTAGGGGAGAAAAATAGAATTCAGGTTTTCAATACAACATCCCCCAGGGTGGCCTGGGGGAGAAAAGCTCAAGGAATGTTAATTCTCTTCACTTCCAATCAACATAGATTCTTCTCTAACTTATTTGTTCAATCATTCATTCTCTGTGCTATGCTTAGTCCCTCAGTCATGTCTGACTCTTTGCAACCCCATGGGCTGTAGCCCTCCAGGCTCCTCTGTCCATGGGATTCTCCAGGCAAGAATACTGGAGTGGGCTGCCATTTTCCTCCTCCAGGGGATCTTCCCAACCCAGGAACTGAACCGAGGTCTCCCGCTTTGCAGGTGGATTCTTTATTGACTGAGCCACTAGGGAAGCCATTCATTCTCTAACTCAGTGAAAATCAACATTTGCTGATAATCTGCTTTATATCTGTACCAAATCAAGTACACAAAGGTGAATAAATAAGGCTGTGTGATGTTTTCAGGCTGGTCAGAAGAACAAGCATGTAGGAAAGAGAATACTTTACAGGGACCTACTTCATATTCTGACTTGCATGCACAGTGATCTGGAATGATTGCTGAGACTCCTGAGTTGCCTTGAAAGGTCAGGCAAAGCTTCACCCCTAATTTGTCCTGAGGGGTCAAGAAGATGAAGATGAAAAAAGCTTTACAGTCAGAAGGAACACTCCACTTAAATGCTCGGAGCACAGAAGAACAAGGTTGTAGTTTCTCAGGAAAGGGAGGCAAAGCTCTGATCATAATGTACCAAAGGGTTTGGATTTTATGTTTCAAGACAATGACAGCCATTGGAGGATTTTAAAGGAAGTTACACTAGGACTTGCCTGATGGCTCAGCAGCTAAAGAATCAGCCTGCAATGCAGGAAACACAAGAGACCCAGGTTCAATCCCTGGGTGGGGAAGATCCCCTGGAGGAGGAAAATGGCAACCCACTCCAGTATTCTTGCCTGGAGAATCCCATGGACAGAGGAGCCTGGCAGACTACAGATCATGGGGTCAAAGAGTTGAAGACGACTGAGCAACTAAACACAACAACACAGCACACAATGTACTGGAGCATCCATCAGGAACTTGTTGCAAGAACCCAACGTGTGATGATAGAATCCAAACAAAAAATGGAAACAGAGGGCACAGAGAAGCAGGAATGTTCTTCCTTGTCCCATGGTAATTATTAAGGTTACTTTGGTCACTAGGTTACATCAGAGAATCTTCTCCCTTGGAGAACTGCTGGGAGGATTCCCAGCAGCATTGGGCTTTCCTTTCATGAAGGGACAGAGTGTTTCTTTCACACAGCAGGGTCTCAGGTATCACACATAGAACATCCCAGAAATCCTTGGCATCTCTCCCATGTTCTTCACCCAGACCATGGGGACTGTGCAGGGCTGCCCTGGAAATAATGAAGCTTAAGAAAGTCTCCGAAAGTAATCAAATGTGATGTCTCTCAGTGCCATGTCCTGCTCATTAACTTATTGTGGAGGTTCATTAATCCAGTGTAAAACTGTAATTAAAAATAATCTCCTTTTCTTGGAGAAGTGGGGAAGGAAGGGGGTTCAGAATGGAGCAGCAAATAATCAGGCTGATTATTACAGTCAGGAAATGATGAGAGCTATTCACCTCTGTCTCCCTGTCTTTGTCATCCTCCTTATTGTGGAAGCTGCATGCCTTTGTATTGAACATTTTGCATTCAGAGGTGGATATCACGCTATGGCTTTTCAACTCCCTTTCCTTCCCAGGGTCTCATTTGCTTCTCACACCCTCTCTCTAAGGCAGCTGGTAAATCTTTCACAAGTGATGACCCTACGGCCCCAGCACATATGGAGTCACACCCAGGGTTTGCACAGGACCCTGGGGCACTGCTCCCATTGTCTCAGCCCGCAGTCCACTCCACTTGTCCAACTGGTACCCAAAGCTCAACTGCAACGTCACCAGGTGGGCATCGGGAGGGTGGGGCCCTGCTCCAAGGTGGGTACGTGTAGGAACAGAATCACAACCGAATGCACATGGAAAGACATGGGCTGTGGGGTTAGGGGGACCTAGTTTGAATCCAGCCTCTTCTGTCTACCAGCTATGCAGACCAGAACAATCGGTCAAAATGTCTTGGACTCAGTTTCTCATCAGTAAAATGGGTTATAATAATTCTTATTCATTCAACAAAATTTTTAAAAACAGTTGTTTATTTGACTGCACTGAGTCTTAGCTGTAGCACATGGGATCTTTGTAGGTTGTGGGAAGGGCTCTCTAGTTGTGGCGTGCAGAATTAGTTGCCCCGCAGCATATGGAATCTTAAGTTCCCTGAGCAGGGATTGAACCTGAGTCCCCAATGTTGGAAAGCAGATTCTTAACAACTGGACCACCAGGGAAATCCCTCAACAAATATTTATTGCTAAGAGAATGTTATGCTGTAAACACGGTAGTGAATAAAACACATTCTCTCCCCTGGTGGAACTGAGATTCTAGAGCTTTAGAAGTGCTTGTGTGTGCATGCTCAGTCACTTCAGTCTTGTCCAAGTCTTTGTGACCCCCGTGGACTGTAGCCCACCAGGTTCCTCTGTCTATGGGATTCTCCAGGCAAGAATACTGAAGTGAGCTGCCATTTCCCTCCTCCAGGGGATCTTCCTGACACAGGGATCGAACCCACATATCTTATGTCTCCTGAACTGCAGGCAGATTCTTTACCACTTTGCCACCTGGGAAGCCTGAGTATTAGGAGGGAAAGCAGGAAAGATGTATCTCACAGCTTTGTCTCTTTATCTGACTGGTGCCAAGTGAGAGCACTTGGTTTCTCAGGCTACACGTCAGGCCTGAAAATTTGGATCTTCCTGCCTCACCTGAAAATCACACCAAGGAGTTGGGCATCTGGTGCTCAAAGGCAAGTCCTCCATCATAATCATATAATACTTCATTGAGACTTCAAGAGAGTCAGTGATTCTCTAGCTGAGATTCTGGATGTCCTGAGGGCTTCCTAGGAGTCTTTGTGGCTTAGTGGTAAAGAATCTGCCTGCCAAAGCAGGAGATACTGGTTTGATCCCTGGGTTGGGAAGATCCCTTGGAGAAGGAAATAGGAACCCACTCTAGTATTCTTGCCTGGGAAATGCCATGAACAGAGGAGCCTGGCAGTCTATAGTCCGCAGAGTCACAAAGAGTCAGACACAACTTAGCGACTGAGCAATGGCTAAAATGGCACCCTCCACAGAGAAACCAAACTTACAGAACATATGTAAAGAGTGGAGATGGGGATGATATCTCAGGGAAGTGAAGGGAATAAAGAGAGAGACTAGAAGAAATTCTATCCATCATCCTAAGAGTTGGAGGGACATCAAAAGCTTTCAGGAGGTGATCTGGCTGCGGGTGATACAGTGGACAGTTCAGATAAGGATGGCTGTCCAGTTTCTCAGACCAAACTTCCCTCAGAAGGAAAGTTGGCCTTATAGGCAAGGCACTGCTAGCAGACAGCTTAATTGCATTAGGCAATCCCTTCCATCCCCTCAATAGGTAAATAGCTGCCACAGAAGGCATTAATTGGAATGGCTTAAATAGCTGCTGTTTATTTACTGACACAGGGCAGTGGCTGTCTGAACCTCCAATAGGGATGCCTGGCTGCCCTGAAGCTCCCACCTCCACCCTCCCCTTCCTACCCAGCCTTCAAGCCCCTCCTCCCATGCTTTTGGGAGTGGTGCCATATCAGCGTTTTTATTTTATGCTGGCTGATTTATCTGTTCTGCGAAGCTTTCATTTCAACTTGGAGAATGTTCAAAGTAAAGCTCACCCTGTTACAGACTTAATTGGACCATATTTCAGTCCCAGTGCATCTGCTCAGTGTGGCTTCCTTATCCTGGGTCCATAAACTTTTATTAAGTTATATATCAGAAAATATACATATATATTCCACTAACATGTTTGAGATCTTTTTTTCTCCTTTTTCTTTTTTTCTCCCCCTCCTTTTCTTTTGTTGTTTTTATTTTCACCACTGGGGATAAATGCCAATGGACCCAGAGGGTGATGGAATAGAACTTGCTCTATTTCCCCAGCTTTGTTTCAAACAGAAAGGACAGGGTCACATTAACCTCAATTTAGTACAGCAACTCCATGTCAGAGTCGGGATTCTGCTAATTTCTATTCGGTTTATTGGGTTTGTTTGATATGCTAATTCTTGACACCCGCCTCCCTAACCCTCCAGGAAATTTGCCTTTCAATAGCACAGCTCACGAGGGAAGGGGAGAGAGATAAGGGAAATGGGATAATTTTGAAAAAGAAAACAGACTTAAAGCCTGAAAGCCCAACAGTGAAAAACATTCCCTCGATCCTGTTTAGTAATTTGAAATATCATTTTTAAATAGATGCAAAAGTACCACACCATGTGGAGGGAATACACACCTCTTCCCTTGGGCCCCTGCTTCCTGCATTTGACAGCCTTGGTAGAAGGCTCTGATTGGTTAACCTGTTACTAAAGTCACAATTGTTTCAGACTCACAGACATAGAGAGAATTTATGGTTATCAGGGGGAGGGGTATGAGGAGGGATAGTTAGGGAGTTTGGGATTGACATGTACACACTGCTATATTTAAAATGGATAACCAAGAAGGACCTACTACATAGCACAGAGAACTCTGCTCAATATTCTGTAATAACCTAAATGGGAAAAAGACTGGAAAAGGAATAGATACACATGTATAACTCAATCACTTTGCTGCGCACCTGAAACCTACACAACATTTGTTGTTGTTGAATTGCTCAGTCTTACCTGGCTCTTTGCCAACCCAGCACCAGGCTTCTCTGTCCATGGGATTTCCCAGGCAAGAATACTGGAATGGGTTGCCATGCCCTTCTCCCAGGGATCTTCCCAGCCCAGGGATGGAACCTGGGTCTCCTGCATTGGCAGGCAAATTCTTTACCACTGAGCCACCAGGGAAGCCCACACAATGACATTGTCAATCAACTATACTTCAATATAAATATTAAAAAAATTTTTTAATTAATTAAAAATAAATAAAGTCACAGTTGTACAAATGGGCTACAGCAAATGTTCAATCTGTTGAAATTTTTCCTACTCCAGTCCCCTTGGTCAAGACCTTGCCCAATCAAGGTCTTGGAGGATCATGAAAGAAAGTGAAAGTGTTAGTCACTCAGTCAAGTCGGATTCTTTGTGAGTCCATGGGCTGTGGCCTGCCAGGCTCCTCTGTCCACGGGATTCTCCAGGCAAGAAAAGAAACTCTGGGTAACCACTGACTATCAGAAAGTACATGGTGTGGCAGCATCCTAGCAGTAATGGCGTCGTCCACCAGCCCCATTTGATGAGGCGTGCTTCATGTTTTCTAATGTGTGCAGCAGAACTCAGATCTAGCTTGCATTCACAATTTCAGTGTTGGTGTCCACTGAATTTTAAAAGCTCATCAAAATTCCCCAGGCCAAGTGCAACCCTTTCCAACATCACTCTATCCTGAATATATCCATATATCAGTCAGCTAATTGGATCCGCTACTCAGCTTCAGGCCCTCAGAGAGCATTTTTCTAACAGATTTGGGGGTCTTCCTATGCCTCCCCTCCGATACTCCCTTCTCTCTACCACCAGGATTATTGATCTTTTTCTCCAGTTATTCTTCATTGGTTTGCTTGGGGGAAGGAGCCTGTTTGCTTTTGTCTGCTCTCCCATGCATCTCCTTGAGGACCTTTACATACCTGTCTCAGAACCTGCAGGAATCTGCCATTCCCATTCCAAAGGGCTACCCACATTGTTCTCAGCAATTTATTCTTGGAAACCCTTTAATTAAGGACTGTAGTGGAAAAAGAACCAATTAGGCAATCAGACAGATCTAGGATTGAATTCCAGCTCCTCCATTAGTTCCGAGGCTCTAGACAAGTTATTTAACCTTCCTGAGTCAGTGTGAAATGGATATAATTTAATAACTTGTACAGTATCTTGAGGGCGTCCCAAATGGCACAGTAGTAAAGAACCTGCCTGCCAATGAAGTTGATGCAAAAGACGCAGCTTCTATCCCTAGGTTGGGAAGATTCCCTGGAGCAGGAAATGGCAACTCACTCCATTATTCTTGCCTGGAGAATTCCATGGACAGGGGAGCCTGGAGGGCTACAATCCATTGGGTCACAAAGAGGTGGGCACAACTGAGCACTCACACAGAATATCTTGAGTTATAGATAGTGGATGCAAAATAGTTTAGTGTAGAGCCTGACTCATGAATTTATCACTATCATAAATTTACCATTGTCATCATCATCATCATCACTATTATTATTATTTTAGTAGTAGCAGTATATATGATTACTATTGGAGTACCATTACTATTGGAGTACCTTGAAAGAACTGTAATAACAAAATAATACAGCAATAATATGTTACTATAATATATTATTATATGTATATGTATATTTATTATATTATATATGTATTATTATATATGGTAATGGACTTGGGTTTGGGTGGACTCTGGGAGTTGGTGATGGACAGGGAGGCCTGGCGTGCTGTGGTTCATGGGGTCGCAAAGAGTCAGACATGACTGAGCAACTGAACTGAACTGAACTGAATGTATTATTACTATATTATTTTGTTATTACAGTTATTATTATCATTTTACATATGAAATAATAAAGCCAAGAGTTTCACTCATTGAACATGAATTGTTAAGTTCTGTCTAAGAACATAAATGGCACATGTGTACATGGCCCTGTGCTAAGTGTTGGAGATAAAGGAGATGAAGGCAAAGTTGTTTCCCTTTGGATTCTAGATCCAAAGGAGGGAAGAGTCTGTGTAAGGCGAGCAGAGATGGGGAAGGTAGAGACAAAGGAGCACCTTCACCGGCATGCTCTTTACCAGCACGCCCTTCACTAGCATATGTGGAGGTCTTGGGACCAGAGAGGAGGTGTAGCTGGCTGGGAAACTGGGAAAGGCAGAAGAACAGCTGTGCTATTACAGATGGGTTTTGATGAAGGACCACATGTTTGCTAGGCAGAAAAGAAAGAGATGGCATTAAGAGTAGGAAAAAAAATTATATATACAAAAGCCTGGGGACGAAGAGTGTAGGCTGTATTGGAGACTAATTACAAGTTCACCATGATGGGAATATTGAAAGTGTAAGTAGGAGTTGCTAAAAGATGAGGCCAAACACCTAGTGTATTAGTTACATATTGCCTCTTAGTAAGTAATTCTTACAGGCTTTCCTGGTTGGTAAAGAATCTGCAGCAATGCAGGAGAATGCCTGCAATACAGCAGATCTGGGTTGGATCCCTGGGTTGGGAAGATTCCCTAGGGGAGGAAATGGACTCCAGTATTCTTGGCTGGAGAATCCCATGGACAGAGGAGCCTGGCAGGCTTACAGTCCATGAGGTTGCAAGAGTCAGATATGACTTAGCAATTAAAGAATCACCAAATAATCGTAAAACTTTTAAAGCAGCAAACCTGTATTATCACACAGCTTCTGTAGGTCAGGAATCCAAGTGCAAATTGACTGGTGCCTCTGGTTCTGGGTTTTGTCTCCAACAAGGCTGCTATCAAGGCGTCAGCCAGGATGGCAGTCATCTTGAGAATCTGCTGGAAGTTGATAGGCTTCCAAGCTCACTCATGTGGATACTGGCAGAAGCCAGGTCCTCACTGGCCTGAGACCCCCTTCAGTTCCTCTCCACTGGGCAGCTCACAACATGGCAGCTGGCTTGATCCAAATGAGCAAAGCTTAAGGAGTGTCAGAATGCCAGAAAAGGTGAAACTGAACATCTTTTTCTAATCTCAGATGTAACATCCCATTACTTTTGTCATATTCTATCAGTTAGAAATGTGTCAGGAGAGGGGGTTACACAGAGAATGAATACCAGGGGAAGGGATCCCTGAGGCTGCCATCCGACACTGCCTAGCATACATAGGTTGGGGGAAATTATGAAGGTGTTTATATATATGCTCCGTCAAGCAATGTTTACTTTATTTTATGAGCCATGGGAAGCTACTCAATATGTTGAAGGGGTGAGGAATGAAGATACTTGATGCAATTAGATATCCGTATTAAACTGGATCACTCTGGCAGCAGCTGGAGGAATGATTTCAGTGGGAGAGATTAGAGATGAGCCAGTAGGGAGCCCATGGGATTACTTCAGGTGGGCAGTGGAGCTTGATCCACAGCAGTGGAAGAAGAGGTGACAAGGAGGGGCCAGATTGCAGAGCATTTTGTAAGTAGAAACAATTCCTCTGACATGGTGACTGGTTGTAGAGATTAGGAAGGGAAAGAAGTCAAACCTATCTCCAGGGTGATGAACTGGGTAATCCCTATCCAGGGACTCTATGAGCAGAAAACATGAAAGGATAAGCAGTTCTGGTGTTTGAACTGAGGAGGAGAAATTGGGGTCTTGACTAATCTGAATTTGACCAGTTAATGACAAAGCAAGAATTGGCACTCAGGTAGGAACTCTGGTCCATTTCCCACAGTATCACAGTGTTCAGGAGCCCAGTCAAGTGTGGACCCTAATCCTGGTTGTATCACTCACTAAGGACATGATCTGAGATGAATTACTGCCTCATCTGAGTTTCTTCAGTGTGAAGTGGAAATAGTGCTAGAGCTTACTTTAATGGGTAATGATGAGAATTAAATAAAATATCCTATCCAGTATGCTTAGCAGAGTCTCTGACACCTGGTAAGTATTAGCTACTGTGAATATTTCAGTCACTTGGGCACTGTGTGGTTATCTGCACTATACTAGGGCTCAGTTCTCACACACTTTAGATCTTATCTAGAGTTATCGGAGAAGGCAACGGTACCCCACTCCAGTACTCTTGCCTGGAAAATCCCATTGACGGAGGAACCTGATGGGCTGCTGTCTACAGGGTCACTAAGAGTCGGACACGACTGAGTGACTTCACTTTCACTTTTCACTTTCCTGCATTGGAGAAGGACATGGCAACCCACTCCAGTGTTCTTGCCTGGAGAATCCCAGGGACGGGGGAGTCTGGTGGGCTGCCGTCTATGGGGTCACACAGAGTCGGACACAACAGAAGCGACTTAGCAGCAGCAGCAGCAGCAGAGTTATGCAGGTGCTGGGACTACAACAATGAAGAAGACGAAAGGTTCCTGATTTATGGGGCTTGCTGCTGCTAAGTCGTTTCAGTTGTGTCCGACTCTGTGCGACCCCAGAGATGGCAGCCCACCAGGCTTCTCTGTCCCTGGGATTCTCCAGGCAAGAATACTGGAGAGGGTTGCCATTTCCTTCTCCAATGCATGCATGCATGCTAAGTTGCTTCAGTAGTGTCTGACTCTCTTTGACCCCATAGAGACACCCCACCAGGCTCCTCTGCCTACAGGATTCTCTAGGCAAGAATACTGGAGTGGGTTGCCATTTCCTTCTCCCAATAAAATGCCTTATGGCCACTTAAAAAAAAAACAGGCAATATTAACATAGTTTATTTATCCCAACATATTCAGAATATAGTCATTTCAGCCTGCAGTCAATATTTAAAAAAAAAATAGTGATCTAACTTACATAATTTTATTCATGCTAGGTCTGCCAATCACATTGTGCATCTTACACTTAAAGCGCTTCTTAGTTGGAACTAGACATATTTCAATGGGCACACATGACCAGTGGCTCCTATCCTGGACAATGTAGCCCTCAAATAAGTAAGGGAGGTGTTACCTGAGATGAGATTGGCGATGCGAAGCCTGTAGAATATGGAGAGGAGGTTGGGTGTGACTCTAAACATGATGAGAAACAAGAAAGACTCTGTGGAGAATGGTTCTTAGAGGGAGGGCTGAAGAGGAAATCCGAGAGTCCAGGGAGGAGCTTCGTCACCAGGTAAGTGGGAGATGGTAGGGACTTTAAACAAAAACATTGGCAGTCATCATAATAATGGCTAACACTTACTGCTGGGGTCCTAAACCCTTCACAGGAAATAATTTACTTAATCCTCATGATGACCTTAGAAAGAAAGGACTACTTTATTCCATTTTCCAGGTAAGAAATTGAAGCAAAGAAAGGGATGGAGCAGGGCTTTGAAATGAGGCAGTTCTAAAGCCCAGCTCTCAGGTGCTTTTTGTACTGTCCTTCTAACAGAGATGAGGGGATTGATGCAATAGGTATCTTGGAGAAAGAATTGGTGAGAAGTTGATGGATGGGAGGTGGAAACTGAGGAAATGGGAGGGGTCCATGAGAACTCCAAAGTTTCTTGCTGAGCAATCTGTTAGCTAGAGATGCTTATCAGTGGTATAAAGAAGGGGAGATTTGAGCAGGAACAGTGTGAGCTGAGAATTAAATGTTGACATTACAGGACCTTTCCTATAGGTGGTCCAGTGGTTAAGAATCCACCTGCTAATGCAGGGGACATAGGCTCGATATCTGGTCCAGGACAATTTCACATGCATCCCAGCAACAAAGCCCGAGTGCTTCAAGTACTGAGCCTATGTGTTGCAAGTACTGAAGCCCTTACACCTAGGACCCAAGCTAGAGAAGCCACTGCAGTGAGAAACCCATACACTGTAACCAGAGAGTAGCCCCCACTCACTGCAACTAGAGAAAGCCTGCACAGCAGTGAAGACCAAGGGCAGCCAAAAAGAAATAAATAAAATAAAAATTCTCATCAAGACAGAAAAAAATATTATTAAAAAAAAAAAAACAGTTGACATTGTAAACAACTATGGAGATACCTGGGAGAGAAGCCAATGTGGGCATCAGGTGGCAGTTTGATTTGAGTCTCTGACTCTATTGTTGAGGATGGATTGGGTCTGAAGATGAACATTTGGGAGTCATCAACATGCAGATGGTCTGGGAAAAGGATGTGCTTGCTCACTTGGTTGGGAAGGTGGGGCAGATAGAATAAACAGAGGCTAAAAAGAGCCCAGCTCCAAACTCAGCAGGTTTTCCCGTCTAGATAAGGGAAAACTCAGGCTGTGAGTGAGCATGAGTAACAGTTGTACTTACCTATTTCCATGTGCTGCTCTTTTGCTAGATGCTGTTCTTCTCTACCTGCCAATCTCCTACTTGTCCAGATCCAGCTAAAAGTCATGTCCCCCAGAGATATCCTCAGGCTTTCTGAGCCAAAGTTGGCCACACTCTCCTATATTAGTTCTCTAGGATTACTGTTAACAAATTACCCCCAACTGGATGGTTTAAACAACAGAAATGTACTCTCTTATAGTCCTGGAGGTTAGAAGTCTGAAATCAAGGTATCAGCAGAACCAGTCTCTCTCCAAAAGCTTTAGGGGGAAAGATTTCCAGTAGCCTGAAGCATTCCTTCTGGTGGCCACCAACATCCCTTGGCTTGTGGCAGCATCAATCTAACCTCTGCCTCCATCTTCATAGGGCCTTTGTCCTCTATGTCTGGTTCTTTCCTCTATGTGTCTCTTTTTAGGACATTTGTCTTTGGATTTAGGGCCAACTCTGATAAGAATCCGCCTACAATGCAGTGGGTTTGATCCCTGAGTTGAGAATTTCCTCTGGAAGAGGAAATGGCAACCCATTCCAGTATTCTTGCCAGGAAAATTGCATGAACAGAAGAGTCTGGCAGGCTACAGTCCATGGGAGTCACAAAGAGTCAAACACGACTATGCTCACATGCTTCTTCTGATAAATCAGGATAATCTTATCTCTACATCTTTACTGTAATTATATCTGCAAATGTAATTAGATTTAAAAGTGGTATTTTGTAAAAAGAACATATGTTAATAAGATAACATTCACAGGTTCTGATATGAGGAGGGAGGCATATCTTTCTGGGACCACTATCCATTGACTCCCCCTCCTTTGAGTTTATTCATTTCTTTGTAGTTCCCTCCAATACAGGATGTAATGGAGACACATAACTGTTTCCACTCCTGTTGGAACATACAGGAACAATATCTCCCTCAAGGGAGAGAAAATTGTTTGGGAAAGGGGAAGAGATGACTTTTTATGGAGAAAGTACAGATACACATTAAGTATATAAACTAATATATAGCATGTTTGTAGTATTACAATTTAATGATGAAGAGAAACTAGAAAAAAAAATCTAAGAGAGCTCAGAGGACAGAAGATGGGGGATTGATATATTTTTTTTTTAAGTTTGAGAAATACTGAATTAGAACATTCTTCCCCAATAGTTGCCCTGCCCTTGTATGTCCCATACACACGCCCATCCTCCCCTCAACACACACTTACCATTTCAGTAGCATCAGCACACTACTGAAAAGAGAAAAGGTGGCTTGGATAAATAAATGACAAGTGAATTTGCCTTCCTTAAATTCTTGAATGCTCATTTAACTGAAGCAAGCAGGGCAGTCTCCATGTAGAACCCAAAGCAAACACTCCTCACCCTCCAGAGAATATGCCCTCTGTCTGTGTCTGCCCCACACCCTCACGAGGAAAGCATTTTGAATTATAAACTCTAATAGGCATCTATTTTACAGCCAAAAGTCTCAAAGTCTAACGATTTGAAATATCACTACTGCAGCCGTCTCTCCCTTCAGAACTCTACTTATTTAAACAGAATTTCAGTTACTAGAAAAGCTCATCTTTAGAGAGGAAAAGGGGAGGGATGGGAGTGGGAAATGCACTGATTTAATGTTTTATCAAGAGGAAAAGAGTGTGGAGAGAGGCTTTGCAGAACATCAAAAGGTCTCCAGCGTGGTGAATTTAGCAAGGCAGAGAGCAGTGCAAATTGGAAGATTTAAAAGTCTGAAGTTTAAACATCGCTTTTGTTTTCCCAAGCTCTAGATATTAATAACACTATTGTGCAAATTATAAGTCTTCTCTTTTGGGAAGACAGAGAGGAAGTGAAATATTTGCATAAAACAATTGATTTGGATTCTGATGGCATTTCCAACTCCCTTTCCTCTGTGCCGTCTCTCCCAGTCCAGTGATGACATTACTGCGTTACATGGGACCTCCCCTCTGCTGTATGCTTTGAAACTCTCACTCTCCCCCTGCCTCCCCCAGTATCTCCTTCTCTTTTTCCTTCTTACAGTAACTGCTGATGCCCTGGTCGATGCCCTTATCTCTATTTTCCTGAAAGGCAATGACTCATTAACTAGCCTTTCTGGCTTCAATCTCTTTACCTTCCGAAGTGAAAGTGAAAAGTGAAAGTTGCCAAGTTGTATTGACTCTTTGTGACCCCATGGACTGTAGCCCAACAGGCTCCTCTCTCTGGGATTCTCCTGACAAGAATACTGGCATGGGTAGCCATTTCCTTTTCCAGGGGATCTTCCTGACCTGGGATCGAACCCAGGTCTCCCGCATTGCAGGTGGACTCTTTACCATCTGAGACACCAGGGGAGCCTCCAAGCCATCTAGAATTCTGCCCTTCCATTGTCTGCTAAACTCTCCTTTCTGTCATGACACTATTCTGTTCAGGAATCTTTGATGGGTCCATGCTGCCTCTTAAAATAAAGCCCAAGTCCTCAGCTGGAGTCTTCTGGCCCTCCAGAGATGGGATATGCCCTCTGTCCTCTGCTCCTGGATACTTGCCCTATTCTTCAGCCATGCTGGAATCTTCCCTATGTTTCCTCACAGAGCTACATCTAATCTAGGTCTCTATCCCTGCTGGGTCCTCTCCCTGAAATGCCTTCTTTCTTTCTATTCATCCTACTCTTTCTTCTCCCTCAAATGCCAGTTTAAACCTCACTTTCTTCACATGCATTGGACACTCCAGCCCAATCTAAGAAGGAGGTTTGACACTGGACCAAGTTCTGCCCAAATACTCCACACCTACCATCAGGCAAGGAGCTTCTAACTGGTGAACAAATAAGATATTTTCTATTATGATGGTATCCTCCACAGTTCTGTATAAGATGGTAAGAGATGGAGTTGAAGTTGTTTTTCATTTAGTATTACTTTTAGCAGAATGCCATAAGCCACCATTTATTAAGTACCATAGGCTTCCGTGGGCTTCCCTGGTAACTCAGACAGTAAAGAACCTACCTGCAATGTGGGAGACCTGGATTCAATCCCTTTGTTGAGAAAATCCCCTGGAGGAGGGCATGGCAACCCACTCCAGTATTCTTGCCTGGAGAATCACCATGGAGAGAGGAGCCTGGCAGGCTATAGTCCCAGGGGTCACAAAGAGTAAGACCTGACTGACTGACTAAGCACACACACACACATGGGCTTCCCTGGTGGCTCAGTGGTAAAGCATCTGCCTGCCAATGCAAGAAACACAGGTTTGAGTCCCAGGTCAGGAAGATTCCTTGGAGGAAGAAATGGCAACCCACTCCAGTATTCTTGCCTGGGAAATTACATAGACAGAGAAGCCTGGTGGGCTACAGTCCAGGGGGTCACAAAAGAGTTGGACATGACTTAAGGATGAAACAATTAAGTACCTACCACAGGTCAACTTATATTTGAATGTATATATTTTAATCATCACAAGCAACTCCACACACTGGTGATAGTCAATCTAGAAACATGAGAAAAGGGAGGCTGTCAGAGGGGAAGTGTATGTGTTACTAATTCCACCTCTGTCCATGGCTCGAAGAGCTTAATGTTTGTTATCTCATTTGATGTCTTTCCAGGTGATCATCAATCACCATGTATTTTAATCCCATTTTTCAGATAAAGAAATTAAGTCTCAGTGGGGTTAATAACACATTCATATCCAATGGCCAGTGAATGCAGAACTGAAAAGTGAATTCATACCTGACTTTCCAGTCCCCATGCCACTACTGACAAGCAGTCATCACCGATACAGGGAGCAGCTTCTCTTCTGCTTCTGTATAATGGGAAGAATAGCTCTGTTTTGTTTTCAACTTCACTCAAAAATGTGAAGGTTTTTTTTTTTTTTTTTTCTCACATTTTCACATGGAGATGTGCTTGAAAAATCAAGCATCCTATGTTAGCTTTGTCCTATACACCATTCGTCTGGAGACCTGGAAATCCAGCCTCCATTCATCCAAGCTGCATAAAGCACTATGAGGCCAGGAAGAAAACTTCACCTACTGAGATCTGTAAATATCACTTTCTTGGAGTAAACAACTTCCTGCAATAGTATTCATTTCTAACGTGCATCGTGCATGAGCTAAGACAACTGTGCCTGCCTCGGTAGGGTACTCGCAGCCTATCTGGGGTTTGACCACAGAAAAGCATATTTAGTCTGCCTTTGATATGCGTTTCTGTGTGTATGTGTGTGTACATGAGTGAGTTAAACAAACAACTAGACAGATTTTCCTCTTCTCTTGATTAGTGTCACTGGTAAAATATGGAGTCATAAGGTTTAAAACAAAAACAACAGGAGAAATCAAATTCTACCTTCAATACACAGAGAACAAACCAACCATCATAAGGATGTTCAGGGATGCGAGGGGGAAGAAATCTGCCCTTTTACCTTCTCCTCCTCTGTTTGTGGAACCTGTGCTGTTATTACAAGCTTTGCCATTACCACCGCTCCCTCCCTACTTTTCCATAAGAGAAAACTTTCAGTCACTGATACCAGAATAGAAGTGTGGCCTAGAACAATGATTTTCTTTACTTTTATTTTTCAACCAGAAATATCCTCTCTTCCCAAATCGAACTTAATATGGAATCTTAACACAGGAGGAGAAGGGGATGACAGAGGATGAGATGGCTGGATGGCATCACTGACTCGATGGACATGAGTCTGGGTGAACTCCGGGAGTTGGTGATGGACAGGAAGGCCTGGCGTGCTGCGATTCATGGGGTCGCAAAGAGTCCGACACGACTGAGCAACTGAACTGAACTGAACTGAACACCTAAAACACAGAAAATGGCATTTTGCTACAGAGACTTAATTATGAATTTAAATTTTATAGTTCAGTTAGTATAAATTCAACCCAGTGTGAAAGTTTTGATTAACAGAGAAATGTTAAATTGATATTACGGATAACAGGTGTAGTCCTACGTATCTCGGGGTTCAATTTCTATATTTTGTGTTGTAGTTGTGTAGTAATTCAGTTGTGTCTGACTCTTTGTGACCCCATGGACTGTAGCCTGCGAGGCCTCTTTGTCCATGGAGTTTTCCAGGCAAGAATACTGGAGTGGGTAGCCATTTCCTTCTCCAGGGAATCTTCCCAACTCAGGGATCTAACCTGCGTCTCCTGCATTGCAGGCAGATTCTTTACCACTGAGCGACCAGGAAGCCCATGTTTTGTGTTGGCTGTACATTATTAGGAAAATCTTAATCCAAGTGGCTAAGTAGTAGGGTACATTCCAAAACGATTTTACTTGAGCAAATATGTGAAGGTCTGAATTAAAATAAAATAAAATGAGATAAAATTTTTTAAAAATGGTGTTGATCTACAACTGTACTAATCACTGATTTAGCTGTAAGAATTTCAAAAACTTGCAAGAGACTATGTGAGAAGCTTTATTCTGAGATCTGAATAAAAGCATATTAGACTAACAGCCCAGTGAGACATGCTGGTCAGTCCTTATGTATTATCACTTGGCATAGAAAATATCCAAATAGTGTATGTATGTGTATGTGTGTGCTTGTGCATGTGTGCATTTGTGTATTGCAACTTGATGAGAATAAAATATTTTAAAATAAGAAATGAGAATCAAATTGATTTGGAAACTTGAATTAATAATCTCCACTGAACTTTAAAATTCTTGACAACACAGTATGAAAACACTTATTCTATGGTATGGGGTGTACTCATCTCATACTAGCTAGGAAAGTAATGCTCAAAATTCTCCAATCAAGTCTTCAACAGTACGTGAACTGTGAACTTCCAGATATTCAAGCTGGATTTAGAAAAGACGGAGGAACCAGAGATCAAATTGCCAACATCCACTGGATCATCAAAAAAGCAAGAGAGTTCCAGAAAAACATCTACTTCTGCTTTATTGACTATGCCAAAGCCTTTGACTGGGTGGATCACAACAAACTGTGGAAAATTCTTCAAGAGATGGGAATATCAGACCACCTGACCTGCCTCCTGAGAAATCTGTATGCAGGTCAAGAAGCAACAGTTAGAACTGGACGTGGAACAACAGACTGGTTCCAAATTGGGAAAGGAGTACGTCAAGGCTGTATATTGTCACCCTGCTTATTTAACTTCTATGCAGAGTACATCATGAGAAACACTGGACTGGATGAAGCACAAGCTGGAATCAAGATTGCCGGGAGAAATATCAGTAACCTCAGATATGCAGATGACACCATCCTTATGGCAGAAAGCAAAGAAGAACTAAAGAGCCTCTTGATGAAAGTGAAAGAGGAGAGTGAAAAAGTTGGCTTAAAACTCAACATTCAGAAAACGAAGATCATGGCATCTGGTCCCATCACTTCATGGCAAATAGATGGGGAAACAGTGGAAAAAGTGAAAGACTATTTTTTTGGGCTATAAAATCACTGCAGATGGTGACTGCAGCCATGAAATTAAAAGACGCTTGCTCCTTGGGAGAAAAGTGATGACCAACCTAGGCAGCATATTAAAAAGCAGAGACATTATTTTGCCAACGAAGGTCCATCTAGGTAAAGCCATGGTTTTTCCTGTGGTCATGTATAGATGTGAGAGTTGGACTATAAAGAAAGCTGAGTGCCAAAGAATTGATGCTTTTGAACTGTGGTGTTGGAGAAGACTCTTGAGGGTCCCTTGGACAACAAGGAGATCCAACCAGTCCGTCCTAAAGGAAATCAGTCCTGGATATTCATTAGAAGGACTGATGCTGAAGCTGAAATGCCAATACTTTGGCCATCTGATTTGAAGAACTGACATTTGAAAAGACCCTGATGCAGGAAAGGTTGAAGGCGGGAGGAGAAGGGGACGACAGAGGATGAGATGGTTGGATGACATAACTGACTCAATGGACATGAGTTTGAGTAAACGCAGGTATTTGGTGATGGACAGGGAGGCCTGGCGTGCTGCAGTCCATGGGGTCACAGAGAGTTGGACAGGACTGAGGGACTGAACTGAACTGAACTGATAGGTCAGCTTGCATATGAATTTATGAGCTTTAACCCTCCCAAGCAACCCTGAACTGTAGTGACATTTAATGTGCATTTCAGGCTTTGAGGAGTTATACAATCCATCTAGATGGCATACATCTACAATGGCAAGGTAGAATTAAAACCCATATATGCTAGCTCCAAGATCTGCCATATTTCCATCTTTGATATTTTCTTTCTCTGAATTTTGTCTGCTAGCTCCTTTGTACATATGTCACGGATAGCATTTATCAAAAGTTATGGCAAAGAAGTATTCCTATATTGTTTGTCTCTTGCATAGAATTCTGAGAACTTCTTAGGGTATAAATGGTATTTAAACCAGGCCTCTAGGTCTGGCATGTAGCTGAGCTCGAAAATTAGTTGAATTTAATCTAAATGGAAAGAACCATTAAATTGGTGTCTAAAAATAATATCAGTAGTATCTCATCTATTCATCTACCCTCCAGGCAAGAACAGCAAACAATCCATCCTGGATAGAAAATGATCCTGCTTTTAAGGATAATTACTACGCTGTGGTCCTATAACTGTTCCTGGGGTCTGGATCAGCATTTCTTAAGGTGAGGCATTAATCAAGGGGATGAATAGGGTCCCATGCCCCTAAATATTTAGCAAGCTCTGCATATTAAACTAATCTTATTGGAAATATTAGCATCAGCATATTAAAGACTCTCAGAAGTATAGAAAACCAGTTCTTCTTGTTCAATCCATTATTTCTCAAATTTTCATGCATACCCTGCACTTTTTCAGAGAACACCTACTAGTACCTTGGGTTCTGTAGAACCCTCTTTATAAAAATTAGATCTGACCTAATCTTCTATTGACTGACATCCTGCCATGATCCAAAAAGTCTTCATGGTGGCTGAGTCATAATTTAGCTTCAGTCTGTTTCTTCCTAGGGAAACAGACTGTGTTCAGCAGGGAGCTGAGAACCATTTCTTTCTTTCTCTTTTAAACAAGGGGGGACTAGTCTTCCTAAACCTTGTTTCATCAGAAGAAGGCGCTCAGGGTCATTCCACTTTCCACGCACATTCAGGATTTATGGCATCAAAGAGATCCCAAGGGAAATTAAAGCCCAGAAAGCCCCCTCCAATTTAAACAAAGTCAGTCAGTTTAGAGATGGAGGGCTGAACCCTGACTTATGTGCCTCACTTGAGTACTGTCACTGCCTGGGATATTCCCACCAGTTTTTGCAAAGTTATGTATAACTTAGTTTATCATTCTTTGATGGAATTCACATGACCTCATATATTCTCAGATTATTTTATCTTAGTGATTTCCCTTGAGGTCAAGAGAAATTTACACATAAATCATGTGACCTTCTATGAAACCCTACATTGTATGTTTATAAAACATTGGTATGTATATGAATGCAAACGATCTCATCAAAGTACAGAGTATATATCATGAATTCCCAAATCTTGACTTCTACTCTCCTCCCAGACCCCACAGGTGAGTCCTGTGGCCTCAATCTTCAGAAAATGACTCCTCTTGCCATCTGGAGTTGGAAATGGCAACTCACTCCAGTATTCTTGCCTGGAGAATCCCATGGACAGAGGAGTCTGGCAGGCTACAGTCCATGGGGTCACAAGAGTCAGATACCTCTTAGTGACTGAACTACCACCTCTATCATTGCCATCTATGTTCAAGACACTCTCATCTCTATGACCACAGCAATAACCTCCTAACTGGCCTTCCTGCTTTCACACTTGTTTTCCTACAGTCCCTTGTTAATTCACTGCAAACAGATGATCTCTTCAGAACTGAAGTCAGACCATGACACTCTGTTGCACCCAAGTCCTAGGGTGCCATCCTTCCATGGTATCTGCTTCACTCAGAGTAGAAGACACATTCTTACAATGGTCTACATTCCTATGAGAGGGGCTCCTGTAACTTTTCTGAGCTTATCTCTGCCCACAAGATTCACTCTGCTCCAGGCTCTCTGGCCTTCTTACTGATGTCTGAGCATAACAGGCATGTGTCTACCCCAGGGCCTTTGCACCTACAGATGCCTCAGCCTGAAATGCTGTTTCCCCTCTAAGCATACTTGCCTTGCTTTCTCACCAACTTCAAGTTTTTGCTGTAATTTTACCCTGATCACAGGGGTTTCCCTGGTGGCTCAGAAGGTAAAGAATCTGCCTGCAATGCAAGATTTGATCCCTAGTTCAGGAAAATCCCCTAGAGAAAGAAATGGCTATCCACTCCAGTATTCTTGCCTGTGAAATTCCATAGATAGAGGAGCCTGACAGGTTAAAGTCCACGGGATTGCAAGGAATTGGACACAACTGAGCGACTAACACTTTTCATACTACCCTAACCATCAACTGCAGTCTCAGTTGATGATCCTCACTCCCACAGTCTGCTTTGTTTCATTCTGAAGCCCTTTGTTGTTATTTTCTAAGTTGTGTCTGACTCTTTGTGACCCCATAGACTGTAGCCCACCAGGCTCCTCTTTCCATGGGATTTCCCAGGCAAGAATACTAGAGTGGGTTGCCAGTTCCTTCTCAAGGGGGTCTTCCCAACCCAAGGATCAAACGTGCATCTCTTGTCTCTCCTGCATTGCAGGTGGGTTCTTTACCACTGAATCACCAGGGAAGCCCACTGAAGCCCTTATCACTTTCTAATGTACCTTGTAACTTACCTATTATTATTATTTTTTCTTTGTCTGTCTCAAAGAATTGATACTTTTGAACAATGGTGCTGGAGAAGACTTTTGAGAGTCTCTTGGACAGCAAGGAGATCAAATCACTCAGTCCTAAAGGAAATCAACCCTGAATATTCATTGGAAGGACTGACGCTGAAGCTGAAGCTCCAGTACTTTGGCCACTTGATGTGAAGCACTGACTCATTAGAAAAGACCCTGATGCTGGAAAAGATTGAAGGCAGGAGGAGAAGGGGACAATAGAGGATGAGATGATTGGATGGCATTACCGACTTAATGGGTATGAGTTTGAGTGAACTCCAGGAGTTGGTGATGGACAGGAAGGCCTGGTATGCCACAGTCCATGGGGTCACAAAGAGTCAGACATGACTTAGTGACTGAAAAACAACAACGCCTTTCCCTAGAATGTAAGCTTTCTGAGGTCAGGGATATCTGTAGGTGGTACACCTTTCTAAATCCCCAGAATAAATACATGTTCAATTCCCAGAGTCAGACAGAAACTCAGAGTGAGTGGACACTTGTGTGATTTTCTACCTGTTTTCACAGATTTGCGGCTTGGCACAGGTGGTAAAAGAACTTGGTGAGTTATTGTTAATATTTAAAAATACCTAATACATTCCCCTCACCTACCCGTCATGAGGCTACATGACAAACTCAGATGTCACATTTCTTTGCTTTCCATTGGAATTACCTCAGTTTAGTGTGTTAACTCTGATTATATATGTCTGATCAGAATCTCTGACTTCCAGTTACAAATGCCTTTGATATTTAGACTTGGGGAAATGAATTAATTATCATGCAATAAATGCAGATTAATAGATGTTTTTGAAAACATGGGCCTCATGGTTGGGGGAGGGGCCGTCAATGAGTGCAAACCGTTGATCTCCCTGATACAAGACAAGACAAGGACTTTGAGGCTCTGGAAGACTAAGTGACTTTCTCAAGGTCACACAGTGAGTCCCTGGCAGAGCAGTGTCTAGAACCCAAGTGTTTGATCCCCAGTCCTGTGTTGGTGTAATTAAATACACAGTTTGCTGCAGGCAGGAGACATATACATGCTCTATATAGCATTTGCATAACATATTACAGTAAAGACTGAGCCCCAACTGAGATTCTCAGCAGGAAAATAACAATTATTTAATCAAGGTTCTATTTATACTTTTATTGTGAAGGTTAGGTTAAGATTCAGTGGCTTGATTAAGGGGGCTGCCTACACATGAAAGTGTTTACTAAGCTTGGCTCCCTGGAGTGAAACTCAAACAAAGTTGTGATATCTAAAGCCCATTTTCATGTCCTGAAAGTCCTGAATATCTTTTTGGAGAGCTGGATCTTTCCCTTAAAACAAACAAATAGTTATCCTTAAGGATACGCTGTAAACAGAGTCAGCTAAGACACAAAGAATCCTTCATCTATGGCTTTCACGGCCGAGCATCATTCATTCAGTCTTGAAACTTAATGCAGATAAATATACCTGCTGCTGCTGCTAAGTCTCCTCTGTCGTATCCAACTCTGTGCGACCCCATAGATGGCAGCCCACCAGGCTCCCCCGTCCCTGAGATTCTCCAGGCAAGAACATTGGAGTGGGTTGCCATTTCCTTCTCCAGTGCATGAAAGTGAAAAGTAAAAGTGAAGTCACTCAGTCGTGTCCGACTCTTTGCAATCCCATGGACTGCAGCCTACCAGTCTAGAAATACTAAATGAAAAGCTTCTGTGTACTAAAGAGCTTTACCATGTATATTACATTATTTGATCCTTAGAATAGTCCTGCAGAGTTGGAAAAGCAGATATGATTATTTCTGTTTTCCACGCAAGGAAGCTGAAAACACCCAGGGGTTCAAAGACACTTCCAAGTCTCCTGACTTATTAGTGAAGGAAAGCACTAGAATAGAAGGGGGAATCCTTTTTCCTTATACCTTAGGCTTAGCACATGTACCATAATGCCAACAATCATGCACTTCACTACTAGGGAGAAGGGGACAGGAAGTAGGAGGACCCCCCACCCACCCACCAAATGAACTTTATGCTTTCTTCCACCTATAGTACTGATGGTCTGAGACCCAAGCCAAAAGCAGGAAACAGTTTCAGATTTTACAGGAAGGAAATTGAAACGATCTGGCCAGGTCACCCAGTAATCTGGAACTGTTACTGACCAGGGTTCTTGACTTTCTTAATCAATGGAAAATGATCAGAGGCCAGACAAGAAATTCAGGTAAGGCTTTTTTGGGGTTCCTTTTGAATGCCAAACAACAAATTCCCTTGCTTGCTTGCTCCCGGAGGAGGCGGGGGTGAGCTGGTTCCTTATATGGAGTGAAGGAAGGGAGCCGGGCGGTGGGGTGGAGGGGGGCCAGTGGGGTGGCTGAGGTGTTTTGCCCTTAGGTGATTTTGAGTGCATGCACAGAACCCTGCTTTTGCTTCTGATACCCTGTTTTTGCTCCAGGCTCTTTGAAAGTAGTAGTTGGGTTTTTTATCTCAGTGTATTTTTGCGGTCCAGAATTTGCCCTGACTGCACATACATGTAGTTATTTTTAGTCTCACACAGTTTCTTTGTATTTTGGCGCTCAAGGAGAGGTGTGTCTAGGTGCAAGCACTGCAGCACTGCTGCAAAGGGTCCCAGGTCCCAGGCCTGTCTCAGAACTGAAGCCCCCAGAAGTAGAAACAGGGGGCTGAGCTCTCTCTTCTGGCTCAACTGCCTGGAAGATGTGGGTGGTGCATCATGCCCAGTGGCTGTGCTCTGCTGGGAAGTAAGTGGAAATTCCATCCCTTGCTGGATATGTGGCCTTAGGCAAGCCACTTTTACACTCTGAACCTTGGCTACTGTATGCCATTTTTATGGTGATCCAAAGGAGAAGGCAATGGCACCCACTCCAGTACTTTTGCCTAGAAAATCCCATGGACAGAGGAGCCTGCTAGGCTGCAGTCCATGGGGTCGCTAGAGTCAGACACGACTGATCGACTTCACTTTCACTTTTCACTTTCCTGCATTCGAGAAGGAAATGGCAACCCACTCCAGTGTTCTTGCCTGGAGAATCCCAGGGATGGGGGAGCCTAGTTGGCTGACGTCTATGGGGTCGCACAGAGTCGGGCACGACTGAAGCGACTTAGCAGCAGCGGCAGCAGTGAGATGAAAGACTTTGCATACGTGCTAAATTGCTTCAGTCATGTCCCACTCCGCGACCTCATAGGCTGTAGCCCACCACACTTCTCTGTCTGTGGGATTCTCCAGGGTTGCTGGACCCTCCTCCAGGGGATCTTCCTGACCCAGGGATTCAACACGTATCTCTTATTCGCCTGCACTGACAGGCGAGTTCTTTACTAGTGCCACCTGGGAAATCCTGCACTGATCCAATGAGATAAAAGACTTTGCTAGGCTTTAAAAGCTAAGACTCATTTAACCTGCGTGGATGCCTCATTCCATTCATCCAATTGGACTAAGGATTTACCACACTTTCAGCTCTGGGAGAGGCTATATACGAAGAAAGCAGAGATGGAAGGGAGAGGATCAGATACACACAACCTCTGTGATGAAGATCAGATACACACATTGATATTTCAAGACTCAAACAGCCCTGGCAAGGATACCTTTATTTTTTAAATGATTGTAAGTAAAAGGTCATTGGATGACAGAAATGTGAATGAGTAATATTGTTGTACTAGCAGTACAACAAGTAAGAAAGGGAGATTTGGGGGAGTCAGTAGGCCCTGACATCCTAATCTCTACCAACCAATCACCCTATCTGATCCTATATTTGAGTTCAAACAAGTTCCCCTCTACAATCCTTCCTAGTCAGCCTTCTCTTCCCAATTCTTGGTAATGCCCAGAAAGGACCCTTCCAGCAGGCAATGCCTCATTGCCTCTGGTCCTGACCTAGTCTTCAGAGCCCAATCTCTCTATGAATGCACCCTTCCTAGCAGAGCTGGCTTGCAGATTAGGGCACAGCTCAGGGCACAGGCTCTGTCTCGTTGGCTTTGGCTTTTCCTCTCCCCTCTCCAGGAATTGAAGTTTCTTTAAACAGACACACAATTACGAGTATGTTATCCACACTTGACTATGTATTGGTACAACACCCGCTGATGTACAGTAGTAGGCAGATTGATAATGGGACATATTTAAGCTGATTGCCACTGGAGATAAGTGATGTCTCTGAATGAAGGCACTTTTGTTAACCTCTGAAGGCAGAGGGGATGGAGAAAGTTTTATTTATTTATTTATTTTTTTACTTTATAAGAAAGGAAGCCTTTTTGAGGATGGCTACGCCTCCCTGAGATTCTCATTTCAGATTAGACTATCAGGTGTACAGTACAATCAGAAGCTCCCACTCCAGTCGGAGCCTCTGTGTGATAGTCGAGCCTTCATGGATCTTTCCCAAACGGCTGATGCTTGCTGGCTCACAGACATGCTTTGTGTCCTTGAGGACAGCTCTATTAAACGAGGGTGTCTTCTCCTCCCTCTTCTCTCTTTCTCTCTCATTTGCTTCTTTTGTTACATCCCTCTCTATTCTCTCTATCTTCCCTTTTATCCAATTGATTTCATTCTTCTCCCCACATTCCCCACCTCTCCCCTCCTCTCTTGCCACAATGCTGTTTCCCAGTGTCTTTCTGTCCATTTCACCCTGAGCCTCCATGTCTCTCTTCTGCATCTCCATCACCATGGAGACTCTCACCTCCCAGCCCCTTTCTCCTCTGTTGTAGTTGTCATTATTATTCAGTCTCCAAGTCATGTCAGACACTTTGCAACCTCATGAACTGTAGCACACTAGGTTTCCCTGTCCTTCACTATCTCCCAGAGTTTGCTCAAACTGAGGTCCGTTGAATTGGTGATGCCATCGAACCATCTCATGCTCTGTTGTCCCCTTCTCCTCCTGCCCTCAATCTTTCTCAACATCAGGGTCTTTTCCAATGAGTCAGCTCTTCACATCTGGTGGCCAAAGTACTGGAGTTTCAGCTTCAGCACCAGTGCTTCCAGTGAATATTCAGGGTTGATTTCCTTTTGAATTGGCTGGTTTGATCTCCCTGCAGTCTGACTCTCAAGAGTCTTTTCGAGCACTAGGAGAAAGCCAAGCCTGGGGGAGGTTGTTTGGGTTCTGAGATTGTGAGCCTTGTCTTTGTAGAGAGAGCGTGGAAGCAGTCACTGGTGCTTTTGGCTCTCTCAGGGCTGGATTTAAGGAGGAAAGTGTGTGCAGAGGCACTCAGCCGGGTGCTGGAGTAGCACTCCAGGGGACAAGGAGGAAATTGAGGAAGAATGCATTAAAATCAGGCAGAGTGCAAGGAGAACTAAAAGACCAAAATGAGGATGTTGGCAACAACTGCCTGACTTTGCCTCAATAAGGAGGGAAAATTCATTAGTCACAGATTAAGCTGCTTTCCAGCCAGTTACCACTGTTCAGATACAAAGATAAGAAGGAAAAAGCAAAGCACCAATCTCTTAAAGGGGACACTTGCTGGCATCTAATATCTGGGTAAGTGGTTGAGGGAGCAGGGTGATGACCACTCTGTTGTGGGTTCTCCAGGCAGTGAATGAAGAAAAGCATCTTTATAAACACATTACACCTCATGGGGAGTAGGGAGAAATTCAATTAGGTTTGAATGAGAAAGGTAACTTGAATATCAATTAATTGTCTAATTGAAGATAATGGAGACCTGGGGGCACCCTGCCAGGTTGATTCCCACACCCCAATGCAGAGACTTTCCCAGGGATTAAAGATGCAATTTAATTACACGTTTCTATTAGATTAGGTGCTGATTGCATTCAGCGCTCTGAGTTAATTACATAGTTAATTACACAGCCAATAACTTCCCTTGCCTAATAACCCTATTGGAAGTAGCCTGGTACTGCAGAGGGGGATCCGGTTCCTGTAATGGGAGCCCTGGGAGCCCGAGGTGGTGGGAGTATATTCCACAAGGGGACATGTGAATACTAATAGGGAATTATTCTAATTGTCCCTTGTTCTTGATGAACAGTAAATTATTCTAATAACATTCACCATTGTATGCATTCGTTATCTAAGGGTAATTAGGAATGAAGGACTTCCAGGGGCCTCCCCTGTGGCAGAAACAAGGCAGCACTAACTGGAATTGCCTTCATTTTGGATGCCAGGCATCCAGGGCAACTCGTCCTTTCTTCTTGATCTCCTTGATACACTCCAGGACCAGGCAAGTGGTGGTGATGCTACTGGTGTCTGGGTTGGGTCCCAAATCTCATCCTTTGTTCCTGCACAACACAGGGTCTCTACTCAGAATAATTCTTTCTGGGTTTTTACCTGAGAAAGAATATGGCTTGTGTTTTGGGTGCAGGCTAATGAAGTCCAACACAGCCAGTTGGCTCACTAGTGGAACACCTATCAGGAGTGAAAGATTAATTTATTCTCAAGACTTCCAGAAACCATTATTATGGACTGCTTGCAAGCCAGGAAGAGAGGCTTCACCAGAAACTGGCTTCCAGCTTTCATTTACGTGAAAAATAAATTTCTGTTGTTTTAACTTCGTAGTAGTAGTAGTGTAGTTAGTCACTCAGTCGTGTCTGACTCTTTGAAACCCCATGGGCTGTAGCCAGCCAGGTTTCTTTGTCCATGGAATTCTCCAGGAAAGAATAATGGAGTGGATAGCCATTCCCTTCTCCAAGGGATCTTCTCTACCCAGGGATTGAACCCAGATGTCCTGCATTGCAGGCAAATTCTTTACCATCTGAGCCACCAGGGAAGCCCTGTTTTAGCCCAGGCAGTTGGTATTTTGTTTTGCAGTCAGAGCTAATACAATGATTAAAAAATGACGAGAACAACTGTGGTTTCCGAACATCTTTCTCCCCTGCATTAACATCCACCCCCAACACACACACTTTTTTTTTTTAATGCATTGTACTTTTGTTCACGCCATTCTCTTTGCCTGGATTATCCAGCCCTCCTTAACTGTCAAATGTCAAAAAATATCTCATTCTAAACTCTTCTAGAAGGATTGTCCTGATATTATCTCCTTCCTTTATTCTATCTTTCTAGTTCATACATAACCCTACATTTATGAGGTAGTTTTATACATTTTACATGCTTTCTACCCCTGTTTGAGAGTTACATACATGAGGACATCAGCTTTGTTTTTTCCATCTGTGAATACTGAGGGTCGAGGGTGGCCCTGGCATTTGTCTTAGTTCAGCTGCTGTAACAGAATTCCAGAGACAGGGTGGCTTATAAATAATAGAAATTTACTTCTCATAATTATGGAGGCTGAAATTCCCAAGAAACTGAGAGATTCAGTGTTGGGTGAGAAACCATTTCTTGGTTCAGGGAGACATCAATTTGCTGTGTCCTTTCACAGTAAAGCTGGGCAGGGGGCTCTCTGGGACCTCTTCCATAAGGGCACTAATCCCATTCATTAGGGCTCCACCCTTATGACACAGTCACTTCCTGCATTAATCATTTTTTTAAAATTTCTGTGTATTTTGACATCTTTAAAAACCTTCCTGATTCAGGGAGACTCACCTTCCCTTCCCGGGGGTAGCTAATTCTTAGAGATAGCCAAGGGCTCAACAGAAGCTTGTCTTTGATATGAAAACAACCAATCCAGAACCATACTGCCTCTGTCTGACCTGTGCATCCAAGGAGGCAATATACCTCTGCCTGAATCATCCCAGGGCCAGGTGCCATGCAACAAGAGACCACACCCACATCTTCCTTATCCTTTCATCTGTTGATGGACATTTAGGTTGCTTCCATGTCAGTATCGTTGCCTGAGGAATCCCATGGGCAGAGGAGCATGGTGGGCTACAGTCCGTGTGGTCACAAAGAGTTAGATACAACTGAGGCAACAGCACACGTGCACAACTCTTGGCTATTGTAAATATGCAACATTAAACATTGTGGTACATGTGTCTTTTTAAATCATAGTTTTAGTCCAAGAGGGAGGGAATATATGTATATGTATAGCTGATTCACTTCATTGTACAGCAGAAATTAACACATTATAAAGCAGTCACATTCCACTAAATTTTTTTTAAAAAAAAAGAGGAAGAGCACACTTATAGTGCAAACCTATCAAAATTATTCAAACTAGCCAATCCTAAATTGGTTATTCTGCCCTGCCTTGCCTTGCCCATGGAAACTCCAATGAAGACCATGTTTTAAACCTTCCCCTTACTTCTGCTTCTGGTTCCTGACTAAATGGCACTCCTTTGTCCCCATGTGACAAACCTGCCTCTTGTTTCTATGGGAACTGTAACATTAAACATTGCTTTCAATGGCATTGACTTCTCCATGTCATCACTCTGTCACCTTTATAAACTAAGACTTGGACACAAAACACCTCCAACAGGCATCACTTCCAACAGCAATCATGTTGGGGATTAGGCTTCAACATACAAATATGTAGGGAAGCAAACACTGAATCAATAGCAGTATTCAATAAATATTTGTCAATCAAGTTTTCTGTTTTGATGCAGATATTTGGAGAATTGGACATTCAATCACACAGCAGGCTTGACCATTCTGGATTTTTCTCATTGGGCTTTTGACTATACTGTTCTGGTCATGATGGCAGTTCTTGAATACGTCTCTAGGTACAGCTCTGATGGCTAATCAACTTGTGTAACTCTATAATCTTTGGTCATCAGCCATCACACGAGTCTTGGTTGGGAGTTGGCTGGAAAAGCGGGAGGTGCTATCTTATAAGAGGTCATGTTCCCCCAGTGGTCCCAACATCTGCCCACCTAGGCTCTCTGCCTCACTATATGAAAAGTGAAAAAAGTGAAAGTGTTAATCATTCAGTTATGTCTGACTCTTTGTGACCCCATGGACTACAGCCTAGGCTACTACTGCTAGGCTTCTCTGTCCATGGAATTCTCCAGGCAAGAATACTGGAGTGGTTCTCCATTCCCTGCTCCAGGGGATCTTCCTGATCTAGGGATCAAACTCAAGTCTCCTGTCTTGCAGGCAGACTGTTTACCACCTGAGCCACCAGGGAAGCCCGCCTTACTCTATGGCTCTGGATAATTAAATCTGGGTAACCAGGACTTTCATCTGTATCCTCTTTCCTTCTATTCCCACTGAAGCCTGTTCACTGAATAGGTCCTGATCTGAGAATTGTATCCTCAAGGTTTACTATCAAAACTAACCTCTTCAATGTCATAACAACAAATGATCCTATGTTCCACTGTAGAGAGTCTAGCAGTTTGAAATTGACTTAGTGTTAATAGTAAACAAAATCTCAGAATGTTCAGTGCACACTTTGCATTGAACCAAAAGGCTCCTTTAATTCCTAAACTCACCTGCTCTCAACAGGAGGTGGTACCACCCTTGAGGGGCATATAGAAATGGTACAGATGTTTCTTGCTGGCACAATAACCAGAAGAGTTACTATCATTTAATCAGCTGAAAGCAAGGGTTTTAGATGATTTACACTGAAGGAGACAGTCCTGCACAATGAATTGCCCCACCCCTATTGCCGATCACACTGTTTAAAGACACTGCACAGGGACTTCCCTGGTGGTCCAGTGACTAAGACTCTGCACCCACAGTGCAGGGGGCCTGGGTTCAATCCCTGGCCAGGGAACTAGATCCCACATGCCTCAACTAAGGGTTCTCATGCTGCAACTGAAAATCCCACACGGTGTAACGAAGATCAAAGATCTCACGTGCCAAAACTAAGACTCAGCATGGCCAAATCAATAAATATTAAAGCAGCAACAACAAAAATCTTAGATTAAAAAAAATAAGAAATACACAGCCCCAGACTTTGGATTGTCAAACGCCACATGCTGCAGAATCCCAAGATGGAGAGGGGAAGTTCTCATTTTGGGAACAGGAAGCCTTTTGATAATTGGCTGCTTGTCCTATGTGTACCCCAACCTGCCTGAGTGGTAAACCCATAGTCCTTCCAAACCTTCCCCAAGCCCTGTGTTTCTCCCTCGCCAGGATCCTGAGCATCACCAGGATTCATCTCTCCACTAGCCTGTGGTCCCTCTGAGTGGGTATAGGATGAGGATGAGAAACTCAATGAGCTCACATGCCCAGAGTGCCATGCTATTGTTGGAAACCTCTTTCCCACATCACACTGTGGCCTGAGCAGAGCTGCCATGGGGAGGGCAGTCTCCAGTCATGGTGACAGTGGTTGAGTAATCGCTGTTTGTACATGAAGCTCAAGGGTCCTCTTCAGATAAGTCATAGAGGTTTTCAGAGCTTGCTTGACCAAACAGGGGACAGAGCAGTTGTGAGCTGACTCTTCCTTGGGGAGTCATTGTGTAGTGTAATGTTAGTTGCTCAGTCGTGTCCAACTCTTTGCAACACCATGGACTGTAGCCTGCCAGGCTCATCTGCCCCTGGAATTCTCCAGACTGGAATACTAGAGTGGGTTGCCATTCCCTTTTCAGGGAATCTCCTGACTCAGGGATTGAACCTGGGTCTCCTGCATTGCAGGAAGATTCTTTACTGTCTGAGCCACCAGGGAAGCCAGGGAGTCCTTGGTCATATAGGAAAAATCCATCTGGAGAGACTTACTTTCCACAGGAAAGTCAGAGAGAGTTACTTCCAATCAGCATTTCATGTATGCATGCTCAAGTGATTAGGTATGATTGAGAGAGCTGGTCTCATCTCTGTCCTTGGGACAGTTCCAGAGGGGGATGTGTGGGCCTCAAACTCTCTCCTCTGCAGTCTAACATTCTTAAGGGGCTGACAGGACAGCAGAAGAGAAGACATATTACTCAGGGTCCTTGGTTTCAAGCAACTGAATCTGACACTAGCCAGGAAGGGAATTTATTTATGAATATCACTTCCCAGGTGGTGGTAAAGAATGTGCCTGCCAATGCATGAGACATAAGAGACAGGTTTGATCCCTGGGTCTGGAAGTTTCCCTGGCATAGGGCATGGCAACCCACTCCAGTATTCTTGCCTGGAGAATCCCATGGACAAAGGAGCCTGGTGGGCCACAGTCTATAGGGCTGCAAAGAGTTGGACATGACTGAACAACTAACACACATAAAAGAAGGTAGCTCCTACTTCCTTCATTGTGAAATATATGTGGTAGGAGATATCCCAATTAGTATGCTAGACAGCCTAAAATGGGCAACTATCTATGGCCTAAAGAAATCCCATAATGTAAGAGGACAACAGAGATTTCTAGCACAAGAATAGTGTAGTGATGTTGATAATCAAGACCAGAAGAAATAGGGAAGATGTGAAATACTAAATTCTCAGCCCTACTTCTGTCCAGTCGCTAAGGCATGTCTGACTCTTTGTGATCCCATGGACTGCAGCACGCCAGGCTTCCCTGTCCTTCACTATCTCCCAGAGTTTGCTCAAACTCATGTTCATTGAGCCAGTGATGCCATCTAACCATCTCATTCTCTGTCACCCCGTTCTCCTGCCCTTAATATTTCCTAGTATCAGGGTCTTTTCCAATGAATCAGATGTTTGCATCAGGTGACCAAATTACTGGAGCTTCAGCTTCCGCATCAGTGCTTCCAATGAATAGTCAGGGTTGATTTCATTTAGGATAGATCGGCTTGCTCTCCTTGCTGTCCAAGGGACCCTTAAGGGTCTTCTCTAGAACCACAGTTTGAAAGCATCAATTCTTTGGTGCTCAGCTTTTTGTATGGTCCAGCTCTTACAACCGTACATGACTACTGAAAAAAACCATAGCTTTGACTATATGGACTTTTGTCACAAAATGATATCTCTGCTTTTTAATATGCTGTTTAGATTTGTCATAGCTTTTCTTCCAAAGAGCAAGCATCTTTTAATTTTGTAGTAGTAGTCACCATCTGCAGAGATTATGTAGCCCCAGAAAATAATTTCTATCACTATTTCTATTTTTTCCCCATCTATTTGTCATGAAGTGATGGGGCTGGATGCCATGATCTTAGTTTTTAGAATGTTGGCTGAGACAATTGAGAAAATTGAGATTTTCTTATCCTCTACTCACAGAATCAGAGAAAATTGAAATGAACAAAAATCACTTGCCTGCAGTGACAGTGCTAGTTAGGGGCAAGCACGGACTAGGATGTAGCGCACATCACCTCTCCCATTGCTCAGCTGTCCACGTGTCCTGCCAGCCCCTGCTCAGTCCTGTGAGCCCCAGGCACTGAGCAGCCTTGATCAAAGGGCACAGTTGTCTCCCCTGAGATATGAAATGTGTTGCTTTAACTCAAGCTTCCTGAAGTCCACTCCCATATGTTGAAAACAAAAGGGGGCAGCCTGGAGAGCAGGCTAAAATCTGGGAAGAAGGGTAGGCAATTTCATATCTGTTGGTTTTGATGTAGGTGAAATGAGCAAAAGTAATGCATATTGGATTTGGTGGACTGAATTGTTGTCCCCAGTTCTCACCCCTTCAGCTTCCACACTATTGTCATGGCCTCATTGTGGGCCTTGCACGTTTCACTTCCCCTCTTGTGATCCCATGAGAATGTACTGGCTCCAGGAGAATGACAGACATCTGGAGAAGAACCTTTCCTGCCAAATCCAGTGTAGGTCATCCTCCCGCCACCTCCCCAGCAAACTACAGAGGTGGACGCAAAGATGAACCATTGTTGTGATACTGGTCTGTAATGCATTCACAATATCTGACCAAGGAAACAAGCTTTAGGTTTTTTTTTTTGTTTGTTTGTTTTTTTTTGCACCTGTCTTATAGTTCAGGGTCCAGAAACATGGACATCAACCCCCCTCTCAATACATACATCTGCATGCAAGGAGAAATCACTTGAACTTGCAGTTCTTACTCTATTCTTAGAGCTAGCACAGCTAATGACGTGCCAGATAACTCTCCATGGCTAGCTTTGTGACCTTATATTCCTATCCACAACCTTCTCAGCACCTCATTTTCCCACTTGGTTGACCATTGTCCAGGGGCTGTAAGCTCTCAGCCATGGGAAGAAGGTGAGAAATAAGGAAGATGTTTGAAATGATAATGTGACCAATGGTCTCCTCTCACCTAGAAGTCAATAGCCAAACTTTTGAGCACCGAGACTGGTGAGGAGGGGTGAGTAGCAAACTCTAGGTATGGCCCCCATTCTTGGACTTCTCAGCACCCTTAGGAGGTTGCTACACAAAAGAGCCCCCAGGGGCCAGGGCAGATATCAGCATGGTAATTTTTGTCACAAGAGTGGCATCAAGCGGTGGGGATGCCAGAAAGGAAGGAGGAGGGCTGGGTGGCAGAGTGGCCCCCAGACAGAAGACAGCCCACACCCATGAAGATTCAGTCAGTCAGTCAGTTCAGTCTCTCAGTCGTGTCCGACTGTTCGCGATCCCATGAAGCACAGCACACCAGGCCTCCCTGTCCATCACCAACTCCCGGAGTTCACTCAGACTCACGTCTATCGAGTCAGTGATGCCATCTAGCCATCTCATCCTCTGTCGTCCCCTTCTCCTCCTGCTCCCAATCCCTCCCAGCATCAGAGTCTTTTCCAAGGAGTCAACTCTTCGCATGAGGTGGCCAAAGTACTGGAGTTTCAGCTTTAGCATCATTCCTTCCAAAGAAATCCCAGGGCTGATCTTCAGAATGGACTGGTTGGATCTCCTTGCAGTCCAAGGGACTCTCAAGAGTCTTCTCAATACCACAGTTCAAAAACATCAATTCTTTGGCGCTCAGCCTTCTTCTCAGTCCAACTCTCACATCCACACATGACCACAGGAAAAACCATAGCCTTGACTAGATGGACCTTTGTTGGCAAAGTAATGTCTCTGCTTTTGTATATGCTATCTAGGTTGGTCATAACTTTCCTTCCAAGGAGTAAGCGTCTTTTAATTTCATGGCTGCAGTCACCATCTGCAGTGATTTTGGAGCCCCAGAAAATAAAGTTTGACACTGTTTCCACTGTTTCCCCATCTATTTCCCATGAAATAATGGGACCAGATGCCATGATCTTTGTTTTCTGAATGTTGAGCTTTAAGCCAACTTTTTCACTCTCCACTTTCACTTTCATCAAGAGGCTTTTTAGTTCCTCTTCACTTTCTTCCATGGAAACAAATGAGCAGAGTGGCATCTCAGCAGTGTGTGTCCTCCAGAGCATGAGTGGAGAGGAGATGCTGGCTGGGGAATTTTAACGTCAAGGGAGCTGACCTACACCAGTATCTTCACTTGACAAGGGCTTGGAATGAATGGAGACAAATAATAAGGTATCCCCCCCTCACCCCAGTATGGGCTTCCTTGGTGGCTCACATGGTGAAGAATCTACCTGCAATGCAGGAGACCCAGGTTTTATCCCTGGGTCTGGAAGATCCCCTGGAGAAGGGAATGTATTCAGTATTCTTGCCTGGAGAGTTCCATTGACAGAGTCTGGCGAGGGTTACAGTCTATGGGGTTGCAAAGAGTTGGACACGACTGAGTGTCTAAGCACACACGCTCCAAGTGCATCATCTGCTTGGTCTCCCCTATGAACAGCTGAGTCACTGGTGGGGAGAGGCCATATCAGAGCCTGTGCTGGGCACTGCATATCCTGGAGGGCTCTGAGGCTGAAAGGATGAAGAGTCTGTGGCAGTCAGAGCTCCGATGGCTGATTCTAGCCCAGATCTCAGGAGCTCTGAACCATGAAGGGAACATGAGGGATGCATTCCAAGGAAACACTTCATCACCTAGAGACAACATATTGATCACGGATTCTGGGCAGCTGATTTCTCAATTCAGGATGCAGTGAACATTTTAATAAATTCTTTTTCTGCAGCTAAGATAGAGATCCCAGGTTTCTGAAAGCTGGCTTCAGAGGGAGGGTGGCACACAGATTTCTGTCTGAGGAGCAGAGGGGGAGGGGCAGGGTGCAGGCTGCCCCTGGCACTGGGTTCTAGGGTTTGAAAGCAAACCTCCCAACTTTATTCTAAGTTTCTGCTAATTATGTAGGCATACTGTACTTTATCTTTGGTACCCATATAATATTCCCTTTAACCAAATCCCCTAAACTTCAGTGGAGTCCCTCTTCACTTGCTAAATATTCCAGATTCTGGGGTTGATGTGGCTGGAGAACTAGAGTGGGAACTTAAGGAACCAAGAAGCAACCTCTCAGAGCTGCTGTGTCTTTTTTTTTTTCCTCGGGGAGGAAGAGCTTTCTATGTAACTCATGTATTCTGGGCAGAAGCAAAGAAGATCCAAGAAGCATATAGACCATATGTTGGCAGCTGATTGGAGGAGGTGCAGTGCTGGAGAGGCTCTGCAGAGTGATGAGAAGACCAGGGCTTTTCTACATCCAGGATATTCTGGAACCTTCTCTTTTCATGGCCATGGTGAAAGGAGAAGGCCAAGACTGAACAGCTAGTGGGATTGCATCTCAGTTCTCCCTTTCAGTTTTGTTTAATGTTTATGAGGTAACTTCCTCTGAATCAGGAGGAATGTTGGAGGTGCATCCTCTGGGATAAAGCATTGATATGGTTTGAATCCTGGCTCTGTCCTTTTCTGTCTGGGTCACCTAGAACCATATCCTTCACCCCTCTGCCTCACCTTTCCCATGAGGACACCAGGACTCCCACAACTCATCTCAAAGAGTCAGATTATGTGAGATATGTAGTAAAGTCCTTAGCACACTATCTTACAACTACTGAATGAATTATTGAGTCAATTAAATGGATATGAGCTTGGGCAAATGCCGGGAGATGGTGAGGGACAGAGAGACCTGGTGTCCTGCAGTTCATGGGGTCACAAAGAATCGGACATGACTTAACAACTGAACAACAACAACAATATTTATACTGCAACACATATTCTGAGTGTTTTACACAAACAGTTTCCTTTGACCCTCATAACAACCTTTGTAATAGGAACTCTTACCATGCTCATTTTTATAGATGAGACACCTGAGGCATGGAGAAGTTAAGTAGGTTTCCTAAGGTCACAGAGCTGGCACTTGGAAATGACAAAATCCACACTCAGGCTGTCTGAGGGAGCCCCTGTGCTCTGGTGGGTTCTCTTGCTCTTTCCATATCCAGGGAGTCACCAGTTTCCTAGGAAGAGGCAAACCTAGGAGGGAGAGTCCTAAATAATTTTTCATGTTGCTTTTTGAGTCTTCTCGTTTTCTTCTTATTCTTTTAAAAGGAGAAAAGAAACTCTTATCTTCAGTTTCAATCCTTATCACCAGTGTGAGGATTCATAGAGTTAAGAAAGAACAAAGACAATACCCGAGGTCATCAAACACTCTAATTAAGTTATCAAAGACCTTGTGTTTGGTCATAACTCAATGGACTTCAACTCTCAGTAGACTTCCTTTGTACGAGAGTAATTTGCACCATCGAAGAGCAAAAACTGGCTGCAAATGGCAACTTGAAAAATTAACCCAACATCTGAGACTGCACCCTATGGGTTGTGGGGCAGCTGACTAGTTCAGTGAATTGTGTTCAAAGGGCAGCAAACTCCAGCAAGCAGTCTGGTAATGCAATTTCAGAACCCCAGCAGGTGATGGCATCCTTGTTCTAGATCTGTGGTAGCAATAACTGTAACTCACACTGTCTCTCTAACTCCTGTGCTCTTGGCAGATTTTGCTAGCTGATCACAGAACTATTTTTTGCTAGATCCATGTATTGCTTCAGATTTGTCTCGTCTACCTGGACTTAACCCTTGAAAAGAACTACATCTTGTGGGTAGGAGAAGCAGAATTCTCAATAGCAGAGCACCACTGGATTTATAGTCCTCGAGTTCTTATTGTTGTTATCATTCAATTGCTAAGTCATGTCCAACCCTTTGCGACCCCGTGGACTGCAGCTCGCCAGGCTTCCCTGTCCTCCAGTATCTCCTTGAGTTTGCTCAGGCTCATGTCCATTGACATTCCATTCATATTCAGTTCTTATAAGGAACTAGAAATAGAGCCAGAGGATATTTTGGATCAACATTGTAGTGAGAAGAAAAGTTATGAATGAGACAAGTTAGGCTCGGACTTATGTAACCCACACTGATATGCTTAAATAGCAAGATTTGCACTCAAGCACCTTTCAGAGGATTGTATACCTACCCCTATCTTAGAATGAGTTCATCCTAGAGCTGGAGGCCAACCTTGATATGAGCAGCTGGGGCAGGCAAGGAAGGTGAAGTGAGGCATGAGCTAACACTGATACCAGAGAGAGATGAGCATACACAGAGCTCTAAGCCCATGCTCAGCCCAGCCATGGACTCCTGGATCTCACAAAAGAGTTTGAAAACTGAGTTTTCAATTGTTGAAATATCCTGTTGTGGGGAAGAAGAGTAGGTTGATGTTCACCTTGACCCCTGGGAACAACTTTATCTAGCAATCTTTTGGGGGTGTTGAGAAGCACAAGAGTGGGAGCAGCACATGGCATTTGCTACTGGTCACCCAGCCTCAGTTCCCAAATGTTTGGCTGTTGACAAAGACAGGAGGCCTTTGATAATGTTGTCACTCTGGACACTTGTCCTATTTCTCACTTCTTTTCATAGCTGAGTGCTTATAATCCCTAGAGCCATGGTCAACCAAATGGACAAAACAGAAAAGTAGATTTCTCTGAAATTTGGGTAGCCCTTTTCTTGCATGTGTGTTCATTCGTTCAGTCATGTATAACCCTTTGCATTCCTATGCACAGTAAACCACCAGGCTCCTCTGTCCATGGGATTCCCCAGGCAAGAATACTGGAGTGGGTTGCTACACTTTGCTTCAGGGATTCTTCCTGACCTAGGGATCTAACTCATGTCTCTTGTGTCTCCTGCATTGCAGGCAGATTCTTTACCGCTGAGACACTGGGGAAGCCCAGCCCTTCTCTTACACAGGTAAGAAGTGAAGTTCTTTCTAAGCCTATGGAGGATATTTATTTAGTAACAAAGAGCATGGTTTCAGTTTGATCCTGTTTCTGCCACTGACAGGCTTGTAGCTTAGGCAACCTCTCTAAGCCTTAGCTTTATCATTTATAAAACAAAGAATTCTGAAATCTAGTCTTAGGATGGTTGTGAACCCTAAATAAAAAAATGATGAAAAATAGTTAATAATCTTGTTTAGTAATGCCCACATGATAAGTGTTCAATTGTTTTTTATCAGTGAAGAGTTTATAAGGGGAAAAGGTAGTAAGATAACAAGTGTGCATGTATGTTGGGCATTCACTATTAATATACAGTAGATCTCAAACATTATTCTAAGTATTTTCCATCCATTAAAATATTTAATTCTCACAATAACTAAGGAGATTGATTGCATTGATGGCACCTATTAACAGATTCCTCTTATCCTCTCCCTTTGCAATAAGACTTTCCTCTCCTCCCTCAAAATAGATTGAGTCTATTTGCCCTTCTCTGGAATTTTATAAGTTTCTTTGACCAGAATAGTCTGGTAGAAATGATGTGCTAATTTTGAGCCTTCCACACATCTGTCTCTTGGAATCTTGCCATTTAAACAAGCCTAGACCATCTGGAATAAGCTTCTAGCCCAGTTGTTCTGGCTGAGGCCACTAGACAAGCCTTAACCCAGTACATGTGTTAGAGGCTCCTCTAAGATCAGCAGAGCTGATTCCCTGCCCACAGACACAGGAGTGAGACCATATCTACCTAGCTGGGCCCAGATTTGTGAGCAATAATAAATACTTACACATCTTAAGCTATGGAGTTCTGAGGCAGTCTGTTACACAAAATTCACTAACTGGTACAATAACTTTATGAAGTAGAAGTGACAAAAATGAGGAACAGGAAGGTTAAGCGGCTTGCCTCAGGTCACACAGCAAGTAAGGGTTGGAAATAGGATACAACCATTGATGACACCAGGAGATCTCACCCTGGCTGGATATTATCTACTCTATATTTAATAGTAGCATTTTGAAATAGAGTTTCACTGTGTTTCATCTGAAGGTTGAAGAGTTACATTACTCAGAGACATCTAGGCCTGTCAATGGCAACATACAAACTTCACTGACTTAGCACAACAAAAGTTTATTTCTACTTGATATCACATACAACTATTCCTTAAGGTCACCAAGAAGTAAAGAAGATACGTGTTAAGGTCAGACTTAGGGAAGCCTTGAATTAATGCCTTGTCCACATCTTCTTGGCCAGAAAGTAGACCCAATCTAACTTCAAGGGAGCCTGGGAAATGTAGTTTTCTTGTGTATACAGGAAGAGGAAGCGGTATATAAACCTACAGCATTGTCTCTACCGAAGTGTGAAGGAGAAAGTAGATATTAATACTGCTGAGTCTCAGGACAGAGGGACTTCCCCTACTTGTCTGGGTGCTGCCCTGTGTCCCAGCTGCACCCCTTGCTCAACTTCTGTTGGTTCTCCCTTGAAACAGACCCAGAATCTCCCTTTGCTTAACTTCGAGGGTGCAAGTCAGAGTTAATTGCTGACTGCCCCCCATCCCTCCTCCCCTCATCCCATTGATCTATATGGATTTTCCTCCAATGCTGAGACTTCTGGGCGAAATGACTTGATGAGGCCATCTTCCCCTCCCTCCACTTTGTATAACTAAACAAACACCAAAATATGATGCACAGACTTCCAAGGGGCTCCCTATTCTTCTGAGAGCCATCAGGTAATAATGTCCTGCATGAGAAGACCCCCTAGCCCATCTTTGTCATCTTCTGAGTGCAGAATCTGAAGCTTGGGCTAGTTCATGAATTCACCCAAAGGCAGACCACTAGTGTTGTGGCAGGACTGACACGCAGGTCTGTCCTAGAACTGTGGGGTTTTTTGTTGTTGTTGTTTGTTTTTATTGTTTGCATTTGTTGTTTCAGTCATGCAGCATGGCGTATGGGATCTTAGTTTCCTGGCAAGGGATTAAACCTATGCCTCTCAAATTGGGAGTCCAGAGTCTTAACCACTGGACAGCCAGGGAGTTCCTGGTCTATCCTAGAGTTGAAGGACAGGTTATTGTGAATGTGCTTTCCTGGGTTGGGAAGATGTCCTGGAGGAGGGCATGGCCACCCACTCCAGTATTCTTGCCTGGAGAATCCCTGTGGACAAAGGAGCCTGGTGGGCTACAGTCCATGGGATTGCAAAGAGTCACACACACCTGAAGCAGTTTAGCACACAGCATGCCCATGCCCTCCTCCAGGGTTTCTTCCCTACCCAGGGATTGAACCTGGGTCTCTTACATCTCTTGCACTGACAGGCAGGTCCTTTACCACTAGCACCACCTGGGAAGCTCTTGTGGACAGGGAGGTCCAAAACATTGGGCCTCTGCATCACTCCCACTGATGCTGAGGGCCATAGAGTGCCCCCAGAGAGGGGGCCTAGGAAGGCAGGGCTCTATATGTGCAGGCACGCACTTCCTGGTTCAAACTTGGATGGGAGCCCCTGATACCCTTTCCTTCCAATTTCTGAGGTCTGTAAACAACATTTCCTTCTAGAATTTGTCATGAGAATGTGATCTGATTGCTGCTGCCTAGAGGTAAGCATGGGGAGCTGTGCGGGGTGCTGGGTGGAGCCCAGTGGAGGTAGGGGAGGGGCTGTGATAGCACAGGGCCTCTCAATCAAGAAAATGAAGCATTCAGCGGTGAACAATGGACAGTAACTAGGAGGAGGTAACAGGCTTGTTTCCCAGGAAACAGTCGCATTGCTCTCCTCCCTAAACCCCCTCTGTCCATCATTCACCCTCCCTCTGCAGGCACTACTGGGATGCTATTCAAAGCCAGGAATGAGACTTTCACTTCCATCTCCCTCTTAGCACCTCTCTGGTCCCCTTCTCTGCCACAGTGAGGCCTCAGTCAAGGACAACGTGGGGACTCCAAGCTTGATGGGGGAGGGGAGGCCCAGGGCACAGCTCAGGATCTCTTCTGTAGGGGAGAGAATCAGGCTAAAACAAACTCTGGGATAACCAAAAAAAAAAAAAAAACCACACATTTTTACTTAGCAGCAATGGTGATATTCATAAAGAGAAAAAGGCAATGTTGAGTGTGGTGTGAGCTTATATAGGTGTGATGTGAATATGTGTGTAATAGTGTGTGTATGAGTATGGGTCAGGGGGAGCTTCCCTGATGGCTTAGTGGTAAAGAATCTGCCTGCAGGAGACTCAGGTTTGATCCCTTGGTAGGGAAGATCCCCTGGAGGAGGGCATGGCAACCCATTTCAGTATTCTTGCCTAGAGACTCCCATAGACAGAGGAGCCTGGTGGGCTACAGTCCACGGGGTTGCAGAGTCAGACATGTCTGAAGTGACTGAGCATGCAGGCGTGTTTGTGACTGTGTGTGTGTGGTGTATGAGTGCAAGTTTATGTGGCAGCTGGGATGACAGTGGCAGCTGGCTCAAAAATGGCCAGGAGTTGAGCAAGGCAAAAGATACAGGGGGATGAAGCTCCTACTGCATCTCCTATCCTAACTCAGATGACAGGACTGTCCTTTTATTCCTGAGGGGCTGAAGAAACAAGGTGGGTTCTGTGAGGGCTTAATTACAGTTGCTCTCATCACAGCAGGATGAAAGACCTAACAGTTTCCTCTGGAGTCTAGGTTTTTCACTGAATGGTGGAGGAAGGCTGGAGGGAGGGCTTGGCAATGACTTTCCATGTGTGTTCTTGCCAGGGCCAGGAGCCCGTGCCAGCCCACTCTGTTATTTAGCATCAGGAGAGTTCTTTGCCAGCGTCAAGCGCTTTGTCATCTTCTGATTAGCCTCCAGCTCTTGCACTTCCAGGAGTGAGGTCAGTTCCATCTCACAGATGGGATAAAGTACAGAGTGAAAGATGTGAAAAACATCCGCTGGAAGGGATATTATTCCCTTCCAAATATTTCTTGAGCTCAAATATTTCTTGAGCATCAACTGTATACCATGAACCAAACAACAGACTCCAAGTCTTTGGTGACATGTGTTGATTGTACCTGCCTGACAGTGTTGATTGTACCTGCCTGACAGTGGTGTGCTGACAAACAGCCCTAAATCTCAGGGACTTCAAACAATAAAGATGTACTTGTTCATTTAGTTGATTAGTTCATCACTTTGCTTGTCCATTGCAGGTTGTTTGAAAGTTGTCCTCCCCATTATCCTCACTTCCGGACCCAATATTCCATTTTTGAAATATTGGTCACAATGGCCAGCTTAGAGCTGGGAACTCACATGTTGGCTCTTAATGTTTCCATCTAGAATTTTCTCAGGTCACTTTTGTTTGCATACCATTGGCCACACCTAACTCCAAGGACCTAGGGAAGCGCCGTCCTACAACATGCCCAGAGAAAGAATCAGAAGTGTCTGTGACTGAGCTGATAACTATCACCAAAGGATGGATGTGGTATCTGTGGGCTACAGAATCATGAAACAAGAGCGGAAGAAATTAAAAGATCATCCAATAAATCTTTCTTAATTTACAGAAGATTAAGGCTCAAAGGGGGCTTACCAGGTGGCTCAGTGGGTAAAGAATCTGCCTGCAATGCAGGCGACACAGAAGAGCCAGTTTCAATCCCTGAATCAGGAAAGATGCCCTGCAGGAGGGCACGGCAACCCACTCCAGTATTCTTGCCTGGAGAATCCTGTGGACAGAGTAGCCTGGTGGGCTTCAGTCCATGGGGTCACAAAGAATCAGACAGGACTGAGCAGCTGAGCACACAGGGAAGACTCAAAAAGGAAACAATTTATTCACACTTACAGTGTTCTACCTTGTTTCCCTTTTTCTTAAAGCCCTTCGGTTGTTATCTATTAATGTTAGGATAGAGAGTTAATCCTTAATATAGTCCACCAGACTTGGATGCTGCCTACCTCTCCAGACTTACCCTTGACAACATGTCCTCTCGATTCTGGGCACACAGACCTTCCTTGGTTCTTCATATGTGCTGAGGTCCCCCTCCTCAAGATCCTGGTTCTTTCCATTGACCTCATCCTCTGGTCTTTCCCCTCATTGGCTCTGACCTCTTCTTTCTCATCTAAGCCCAAATATCACTGCCTCAAGGAAGCCTCTCTAACCCCACTTAAGCAAAGTGATAATGGATGATAAAAAATTAGTGACAATTCAAAGTATTAATGGTTATTCAAATCAACTAACCACCAGCAACACATGAGCTAATTCACTTGCAATCCATCAGAATCTTAGCCCAAAGGAACAGAGTGGTGAACATTCCAGGGTGGCCGATAGTTCCATTGACCAAACATCAGGTATATATGCCTGCCTCATACCAGATCATTGCCTCGGGGTGTGTACAAGGATAACACCTAACATACTTGTTAGACTTTTGCATTTTTCCTTCTCTGATCAGAGTTCATATTTTTGTATTTGAATTGGAATCCGCTTGCAGTACAGGAGACCCAGGAGATGGGCGTTTAATCCCTGGATAGGGAAGATCCCCTGGAGAAGGAAATGGCCACTCACTCCAGTATTCTTGCCTAGAGAATCCCATGGACAGAGAAGCCTTGTGGGCTACAGTCCACGGGGTGGCAAAAGATTCAGACAAGACTGAGCAACTCAGCACAGCACATGATAGTAATATTTCTCTTCTTCACTAGTAAGTATGCAACCCCATGTGAGGACAGATGTGGGGTCATATGTCTTTGCTCACTTTATGTAACAAGATCGTTTATTCTGATCCTGTATCTCAAACACACATGCATGCATTTAAGTACCATGGATTAAGTACATGCCACACTTCAATTAAGAGTGGATACACACAGCAGAGAGACGTAAAGATAACACAGCACCAGCTGAAAAGAGGCAGGACGAATGCTTTGTTTACCTCAGCATCCTCAACACTTACCTGTGTCTGGAGCCCAGTAGGAGCTCATTAAATGTACATTTGCTGCTATCATTGAAATCCAGGAAAATAAAAGTCCCAAGCCAGGCTTACACTGAGAGTGTACTGAGGTGTGTAAGGTGTTATCCTTGTACACACCAGGAGGCAATTATCTGGTATGAGGCAGGCATTTGCCCGTTGCTTGGTCATTGGAACTGAGCTATTGGCCAGCCTGGAATGCCCACCGCTCTATTCCTTTGGGCTAAAAGTCTGATGGATTGCAAGTGAATTAGCTTGTATATTGCTGGTGGTTAGTTGATTTGAATAACCACTAACACTTTGAATTGTCGTTAATTTTTTATCACTCATTATCACCTTGGTGTGAATGACTAACCACAAACCAGGACCCTAAAGTACAGGGAATAAGAAAGACAGCTATGGAGACAGAAGGATGAAAGCAGGAAGCAGGAGGAAGCCTGAATGTACTTGATTTGAGTGGTACTGGGTTGAGGGGTGGGTACAGCACTTCGAACTGCCCTCCTTTCTTCACACTGTCAGTCTTAGTTGGGAATTAGTGATTTCTTGCAATGTTGGTCGCACAAAGTGTGATCATAAGGATTTTAAATCATAGCCCTATGGTAAGAACAATGCATTTCTCTACTTGAATCTCCTCCCTGGGGAGGTGGGCAAGCTTGTTCCTTATGTGGGGTGAGGTCAGGAGTGTGTCCAGGGGTCTGGCTGGAGGGATGGTTGAGGTGTTTTGCTTACTCCTTGCATGGTGTTGATTGCATGTACAGAACCCAGCTTTTGCTCCTGACCCTCTGACCTTGCTTCAGGCATTTCAAAAGTAGCAGTTGGGTTTTTTGGTGTCTTTGTATCTTTTGTCCAGAATTTACCCTATGGAAGGCAGGCACACAGTTATTTTTAGTACCATACAGCTTCTTTGTATTTTGTTGCTTGAGGAGGGGTGTGTTCAGGTGCAAGCATCACAGCACAATTCAAGCCCGGGCTAATATATGCCCTATCTCCTTGGAGAGATAGTCTAGATGAGATTTTTCTATGTGAATCTTCTGCTAACTTCCTGCCTGAGTCTGTTTCTTGGAAAGATGACTGCCTACAACTCTATCTTTAGATGCAACTCTGTTTGCAAATCTAGGATAATCAATCGCTGGACATTACTACTACTGATTTAACATCACAGTCCTTATAGCACTCTCTGTCTTCTTGTTCTAGGATGGTCAAAACCCTGGCTTTATTAGTCTACTGTTAATTGGGATTGGCCAACTTTTTCACTCTCCACTTTCACTTTCATCAAGAGGCTTTTGAGTTCCTCTTCACTTTCTGCCATAAGTTCAACATTCAGAAAACGAAGATCATAGCATCTGGTCCCATCACTTCATGGGAAATAGATGGGGAAACAGTGGAAACAGTGTCACACTTTATTTTTTGGGGCTCCAAAATCACTGCAGATAGTGACTGCAGCCATGAAATTAAAAGACACTTACTCCTTGGAAGGAAAGTTATGACCAACCTAGATAGCATATTCAAAAGCAGAGACATTACTCTGCCAACAAAGGTCTGTCTAGTCAAGGCTATGGTTTTTCCAGTGGTCATGTATGGATGTGAGATTTGGACTGTGAAGAAAGCTGAGCACCGAAAAATTGATGCTTTTGAAGTGTGGTGTTGGAGAAGACTCTTGAGAGTCCCTTGGACTGCAAGAAGATCCAACCAGTCCATTCTAAAGGAGACCAGTCCTGGACGTTCATTGGAAGGACTGATGCTAAAGCTGAAACTCCAATACTTTGGCCACCTCATGCCAAGAGCTGACTCATTGGAAAAGTCCCTGATGCTGGGAGGGATTGGGGGCAGGAGGAGAAGGGGACAACAGAGGATGAGATGGCTGGATAACATCACCAACTCGATGGACATGAGTTTGAGTGAACTCCGGGAGTTGGTGATGGACAGGGAGGCCTGGAGTGCTGCAATTCATGGGGGTCGCAAAGAGTCAGACATGACTGAGCAACTGAACTGAACTGATGATTGACTTCTTTCATTCAGTAGGATGCTTTTAAGATTTATATATGTTATGGTGTGTATTATAATTTTATTTTTAATTGCTAAGTCATATTCCACTCTGTGACTATATTAGAGTTTAATTATGCATTCATTGGGTAATTTTTGCTCTTTTATTATGAATAACATTTATTATAAATGTTCTTGCACAAGTCTTTTTGTGTGCATTTTAAAAATTTTATTTTTGGTAAATACCCAAGAGTAGAATTACTGAATTATAGCAAATTCCTAGTTTTCCACCATGATTGTACCATTTCACACATCTATCTGAGATGTTGAATCTTCAACATTTAAAACTATTAATTTTAGCTATATTAGCAAGTGTACAGAGGAATCTTATGTTACATTTAATTTTATTTCACTGATTATTAAAAATGTTGAGCATCTCTTCATGTATTTATTGACTAACATATTTTTGTGAATATTTTTCTATATCTTTTATCTATTTCATTAGTTTTTTTAATCTTTTTATCATGAATTGGTAGGAATCGTTGATATATTATGGATTAAATGCCTTTATGTTACCTTTTTTCTCCTAGTCTGTGGCTTTGTATATCATTTTTAAATTTCTTTTTGATGAGAAAAAATTTTGATGAAATTTCATTTATTGCTTTATTTTTTGTATTTAGAATTTTTATCATTATCTCTAAGAAATTTTTACCTACCACCAGCTTACAAACTTATCCTGTTCTTATCTAGGCGCTTTATAGTTTTTATTTTTACATCTAGATCTATAATCCAGCTTAAGATAATTTTTATATAATGTGAAGTATAGACCAAATTCTATATTTTTGATGCCTTATAAACGGTATTGATTTTTGAATTAATTTTTTCTATTGCTGTTTGTTAGCATATAAAAACACAATTGAGATTTGTATATTCTTTAATAATCCTCATGCCCTCTTTTCCCCTTTTTCTAATTCCATTGGCTAGAACCATCAGTATGAACTGAATAGAAGTGGTAAGAGTGAATATCCATGCCTTGTTCCTGATCCTGATCCTGAACATTTTTAATATTTCACCATAAAAATGATAATAATTATAGCTTAGTCATACATTACTTTTATCAGGTTGAAGAAGTTCCTTTCTACTTTTATTTATAATGAATTAATGCTGACATTTTTATATGCCTTTTGCATCCATTGACAAGTCTTTATGAGTGTTCTTCTCTTTTTATATATGATCAGTTTCGTGGATTGATTTTCAAATCTTAAACTAACCTGCATTCCTGGGATAAACCTCAATTTATCATGAAATATTACACATTTTATGCATTGCTCAATTCGATTTACTAACAGTTATTAAGAATTTTGCTTTTGAAGAAAACCAGAATATGTCATCCCCAAATATGTCTTTTTGACATAAAAATCATTTTGAGCTGAAGGCAATTAAAAAGCAGAAAATGCAAAAAAATAGCCTCCATCCCCTTTTCTGCTTAAACACAAAATATAAATTTTCCTGTTACTGGAGACAGATTCTTATCAGCTCACAGAGGGCAACAGAGGAATCTGCAAATAAACCTTATTCCATTAGCCCCGTCCCATATATTTACCTTTCCACAGTTTGCTCCCTAAAACTTCTTATACTTTTGGAAACCTAAAATTGCTTTCCTACGTCCTGCCATTTCCCTACAATTTATTGTTCTTTCTTGAAAATGCTGTATAACCCAGAGTTTGAAGCTGCTGCTTGGAGTTATTTTTTTGCTTAGATATTTTCCCCTGCATAATGTGTACTGCACTCATTAATAAACTGTCTTCTTCTTGTTAATCTGTCTTTTTGTCACAGAGTCCAAGCTGAAAATGTAAGATGGGTAGAGGTGAAGTTTTGCCTCTTCTACACTTTCATTTATGTTAATAAGTGATGGGAAAAGTGAAAGTGTTAGTCGCTCAGTCATGTCCAACACTTTGTGACTGTCCCCATGGACTATAGACCGCCAGGCTCCTCTGTCCATGGACTTCTCCAGGCAAGAATACTGGAGTGGGTTGCCATTCCCTTCTCCAGGGGACAGAGTGATGTTGGTCTTTAATTTTATTTTCTTGTAAGGTCCTTGTCAGTTTTGATATTAAGGTTATGCTGGCCTCATAAAACAAATTGAGAAATGTTTTCTTCTCTTCCTATTGTGAAAGTGTTTGTGTAATATAAGTATTTCTTTGTGAACATTTAATAGAATTTCACAGTAGAACCAGCTGGGCTTGAAGCTTTCATAGTGGGGCAGTTTTAAATTATGAATTCAATTTTTCTAATAAATGTAAGACTATCCAGGTCAACTTTTTTTTTCTGTCAGTTTTAGTAGATTGTGTTTTTAAAAGAGATTTTAGAGATTTCATCATTGTTGTCAAGCTTCTTAATATATGCATGAGTGCGTGCGTGCTAAATCACTTCAGTTGTGTCCGACTCTGTGCAACCCTATGAACTGCAGCCTGCCAGGCTCCTCTGTCCATGAGATTGATTCTCTGGGCAAGAATACTGGAGTGAGTTGCTGTGCCCTCCTCCAGGGCATCTCCAGAACGAGGGATTGAACCTGTGTCTCTTATGTCTCCTTTATTGGCAGGCGGGGTCTTTACCACCTGTGCCACCTGGGAAGCCCTTTTTAGTATATCAGTTCAGTCCCTCAGTCATGTCCGACTCTTTGCCACCCCATGGATTTCAGCATGCCAGCTTTCCTGTCCATCTGATCTTCTGTCATCCCTTCTCCTGCCTTCAATCTTTTCCAGCATCAGGGTCTTTTCAAATGAGTCAGTTATTCGCAACAGGTGGCCAAAGTATTGGAGTTTCAGCTTCAACATCAGTCCTTCCAATGAATATTCAGGACTGATTTCCTTTAGGATGAACTGGTTGGGTCTCCTTGCAGTCCAAGAGACTCTCAAGAGTCTTCGCCAATACCACAGTTCAAAAGCATCAATTCTTTGGCACTCAGCTTTCTTTATAGTCCAACTCTCACATCCATACATGGCTACTATGGAAAAACTATAGTTTTGACTAGATGGACCTTTGTTGGTAAAGTAATGTCTCTGCTTTTTAATATGCTATCTAGGTTGGTCATAGCTTTTCTTCCAAGGAGCAAGCATCTTTTAATTTTATGGCTGCAGTCACCATCTGCAGTGATCTTGGAGCCCAAACAAATAAAGTATCTCACTGTTTCCATTGTTTCCCCATCTATTTGCCATGAAGTGATGGGACCAGATGCCATGATCTTAGTTTTCTGAATGTTGAGTTTTAAGCCAACTCTTTCACTCTCCTCTTTTACTTTCATCAAGAGGCTCTTTAGTTTTCCTCCGCTTTCTGCCTTAAGGGTGGCGTCATCTGTGTATCTGAGGTTATTGATATTTCTCCTGGCAATCTTGATTCCAGCTTGTGCTTCATCCAGCCGAGCAGTTAGCATATATATTATAAATATCTTAGGATATACGTATACATAATTTCCTCTTATTATCCTTTTAATATCTGTAAACTTTCTGTTGATATTCTCTTTTTGTGTGTTAGTCACTCAGTTGTGTCCGACTCTTTGAGACCCCATGGACTGTAGTTCACTAGGCTCCTCTGTCCATGGGATTCTCCAGGCAAGAATACTGGAGTGGGTTGCCATTTCCTTCTCCAGTTCTCTTTTTAAAGCCCTGATTTTGTAATTTTTGGTTTTCCTTTTTTTCCTTGATCTGTCTTCTTGGGGATTTAAAATTTTCTTAATCTTATTCAAATAAAAGATTTTAAGTTTCTTGATTTTTTCTTGTATAATTATTTCATTTCAAATAACTTCTAATTTTTTGTGTATTGGTTTCTTATTGCTGCTGTAACAAATTATTATAAATTTAGTGGATTAAGACAAAGCAAATTCATTATTGTACAGTTCTGGAGGTCAGAAGTTCAAAATCAGTTTCACTGGGCTAACATCAAGGTGTTGGCAGGCCAGCACTTATTCTGGAAGCTCTAGGAAATAATTGCTTTTCTTACCTTTTCCAGTTCTGAGAAGCTGCCTACAATCCTTCGTTTGTGGCCTCTTCTTACATCTTCAAAGCCAATAGTACACCACCTTATCTCCACTCGGATCTTTGCTTCTCTTCTTCAATTTTTATCTCTGATTCTGATCCTCCTATTTCCCTCTTATAAGGATCCTTGTAGTTACCCTGTGCACACTTAGATAATTTAAAATATTCTCTTGACTGCAAGATACTTAATCACATTTGCAAAATTCTTTCACAGTGTCAAGTGAAGTTAAAGATGTTCAGTTGTGTCCAACTCTTTGAGACCCCATGGTTTGTAGCCTGCCAGGCTCCTCTGTCTGTGGAGTTCTCCCAGCAAGAATACTGGAGTGGGTTGCCATTCCCTTCTCCAGCGGATCTTCCCCACCCAGGGATTGAACCCAGGTCTCTTTCATTGCAGGTGGATTCTCTACTGTCTGAGTCCCCACTTTTTCTTTTTAGTGTGTAAGGCAACAAATGTACAGATTTTAGGAGTTAGGACATGCACATCTTTAAGACGTCATCATTCAACCTAGTATACCATATGATTTCTTACCCTGGTGAGTTCAATGTATATTCTAATATCCCGTATGGTTTTATTAAATTATATTGCTAAACTTTCAAATATCTGTGGATTTTCTAGATATTTTTGTTGATTTTTAATTTAATTTTGTCTTGATCATAAAATAATCTTGTTATAGTAGCAGACAAAAATGTATTGAGACTTGTTTTATGACCTGGTATATGATGTATTTTGGTGAATATATCATGTGGATTTGAAAGTAATATGTTATGCTATTGTCAAATTAATATTTTATAGATTATGTAAAGTTGGCTGAAAGTATTATTCAAATATTCTTTAATCTTACTGATATATATATTTTTCTCACCTGGGCAGACAATTTCTAAAGGAGTGTTAAAATTCTTCAACTAAGATTGTTGACTACTTCTCCATTCAGTTCTACTGATTTTTGCTTCATGTTTTTGAAGCTCTGTTATTAGGTATATAAACATTTAGGATCACTAGGTCTTCTTGATTAATTGACTGTTTTACATTATGAAATGTTTCTCTTTACCTTTGGTGATGCCTTTTGTTTTAAAGGCAAATTTGACAGTATTATATCAACTTTCTTATTTGGTGTTTTCACAGTGTGTCTTTTTTTCTCTATCACTTTGGTTTTGGCCTATCTGTATCTTTATATTTAATTTAGTTTTTGTTAACAGTATATAGTGAGAATGAAAGTGTTAGCCACTCATTCGTGTCTGACTCTTTGCAACACTGTGGACTGCAGCACTCTAGGCCTCTCTGTCCCTGGGATTCTCCAGGCAAGGATACTGGAGTGGGTTGCCATTTCCTTCTCCAGGGGATCTTCCCAACCCAGGCTTCGAACCCAGGTCTCCTGCATAGTAGGTTGATTCTCTACTGTCTGAGCCACCAGGGAAGCCTAACAGTATACAGTTGGATATTAAAAAAAAGTTCATTGTGATAACTTTAAAAGTTTTGATAAGAGTACCTGGCCCATTTACAATTAGTTTAGTTACTGATATATTTTTAATAATTGTTTTAGGAAATGAAATATTCACCTTTGTTTCTTACAGTTTACAATTAATTAATATTACAGTGACACATGTATTGGAGAAGGAAATGGCAACCCACTCCAGTGTTCTTGCCTGGAGAATCCCAGGGACGGGGGAGCCTGGTGGGCTGCCGTCTATGGGGTCGTACAGAGTCAGACACAACTGAAGTGACTTAGCAGCAGCAGCAGCAGACACATGTATAATAGTGTGAAAGTTTACAACAGTATACCTTAACTTTGTGATTTTGTTATATATTATATGTTATATATTATGTTATATATTATATGTTATATATTACTGCATGTTATGTATAATATATAACATAATACATAACATGTATTCAAATATAATGTTGTTTTTGTTTTAAAAGTTTAACGTCTTTAAAGGCATCAGGAAAACTTAGAAATAAAAAAAGTTCTTATTTTCCCAAATATTGACCATTCTTGGTAAATATTTCTATAAATTTCTATAAATACTCAACTAGTGTCAGTACTTTTCTCATGTAAGAACTGGAGACAAACAGGTGGACAGAATGGATGAAAATATAAAATTACTTGAACAATGAATAGAATCTAGAAGATAAATCACATGGATATTCTAGTCCAAGTTTGGGTTCAGCAACTAGTTGAGGAGGAGGAAATGAGAGGAGTGACCTTTTATTGAAGGGTTGTTAGGGTCTAGGATAGCATCTGGTCTAGGTAGGGGAGCTTAACTTGTATGTCTGACTCCCTCTAAATGATGGAATGAGGACTGAATTAGTAAAGAGTGAATCAGTTAACTTTCATTGCATTCAAAACACCCTAAAACTTCATTTTAAAATAACCAACTTATTTAGCTCATGATTTTGTAAACAACTAATTTGGGCTAAGTTTGGCTGAATAGTTATTTTCGTGTCAGTTGGGCTCACTTATGAGTCCACAGTCCTCTTCTGACTTGAGTGGAAACTGTTAGTCACTCAGTCACATATAACTCTTTGAGACCTCATGGACTGTAGCCCACCAGGCTCCTCTGTCCATGGAATTCTCCAGGCAAGAATACTGGAGTTGGTAGCCATTCTCTTCTCCAGGGAATCTTCCTGATGCAGCAATCAAACCCGGATCTCTTGCATTGCAGGCAGATTCTTTGCTGCCTGAGCCACCAAGGAAGACCCGAGTGGGTGGAGGCTGGACAATATAGGATGGCTTCAGATGGAATGGTTTGCCTGTGCTCTCTGTGGTCTTTCCAGCAGGCTAGCTTGAGGTCCTTCCTATGGGTGGTGAGAAGGGTGCTAGGAGAGTGGACTTGTCCTTGGTCTCTTGAGACCTAAGCTTATAAAACTGGCATATTTCACTTCCACTGTACTGTGTTAACCAAAACAAATCACAAGAAAAGCTCTGATTCAAGGGGAAGCAAAATAGACTTCAATTATTTATGGAAGGAACTGCAAAGTCATATTGAGAAAAACTGTAAATACAGGAAAGAGTGAGCAATCATGGTTTTTTCTTCCTTTTGTAATCTGATACATGGAAAGGAGGGTTCTGAAGGTTTGGGGTTAAGAAAAGTTTAAGACTTTGATTCTTTCCTCTACAATAATTAAAACCACTCCCTCTTTTAAAGCTTCTTGGTATAGTTAAAAGGGCATGCATGGGCGTTGGAGTCAGACGAACAGAGTTACTGGCTGTGTCATCATGGGAAAAGTACACAAGCTCTCTAAAGTTCATTACATTTAAAATTTAGGTAATCAATATCCACTTCAAATGATTACTGTGAGAATTCGTGAATCATGGTAACATATTATAATCACTGAGTCATGGTAACAGGACCATTACTTGTTCCAAGTCTAGTTTCTGCCTCTGCCGTTAAACTGCACTGACTCCCTCAAACCACATAGATGTGCTCGTGCAATTGTGGAACGAAAGGGACCTAGGACACTTTTACCCAAGATTTTCGTATAGAAGTGAGGAAACTGCAGCCAAATTAAAAGAACTTCTCCAATGTTTCATCACATAAAACTATTGATTCCCTTTATTTGTCACCTATAAAATTTGATGTTGTTAACTCTTAGTTAACACAACCAGTCCATTCTGAAGGAGATCAGCCCTGGGATTTCTTTGGAAGGAATGATGCTAAAGCTGAAACTCCAGTACTTTGGCCACCTCATGCGAAGAGTTGACTCATTGGAAAAGACTCTGATGCTGGGAGGGATTGGGGGCAGGAGAAGAAGGGGACGACAGAGGATGAGATGGCTGGATGGCATCATTGACTTGATGGACATGAGTCTCAGTGAACTCCGGGAGTTGGTGATGGACAGGGAAGCCTGGCGTGCTGATTCATGGCGTCAAAAAGAGTCTGACACGACTCAGCAACTGATCTGATCTGAACATAACCTTGTTTCCTCCCTCGTGGCTCAGTGGTAAAGAATCTGCCTGCAATGCTGGAGATGGAGGTTCAATCCCTGGGTCAGGAGGATCCCCTGAAGAAGGAAATGGCAACCCACTCCAGTATTCTTGCCTGGAGAATTCCATGGACTGAGGAGCCTGGTGGGCTACAGTCCATGGGATCACAAAAGATGGACGTGACTGAGCGACTAACACTTTGACTTCACTTTCACTTTTGTCTTCTCTTGCAGCCTGGTAGCTTCTTGAGAGTAGTTATCCTACGCTGTTTTCCAGGCGGATGCTCTACACCTAGCACAGTAGCTGGCACATTGCAGGCAGGCACGTGGGGGAAGCACAGTTGTGTGACTGGGTATGAAGAATACAGGACAATCTATCTGGAATGGTCAGCATGGCGGAAGCTATCCATCTACAAGCCTGGTGGAAATGAGCTGAAACTAGGGAAATTAATGTATCAGGAAGTCTTATTGTTCTCTCCTATTCTCTTGACCTGACCATGAGGTCACAAGTCAGGAAGAAAAACATGCAGACTCTGAAATATCAATAATCGTCATTCTTTATTCAAATTTATAAATATTTACTGTCCCATGGTGTATATCTGCTTCTCTTGTGGCTCAGATGGTAAATAATCTGCCTGCAGTGCAGGAGACTTGGGTTTGATCCCTGGGACAGGCGGGAAGACCCCTGGAGAAGGGAATGGCTACCCACTCCAGTATTCTTGTCAGGAAGTTTCCATGGACAGAGGAGCCTGGTGGGCTACAGTCCGTGGGATTGCAAAGAGTCGGACACCACTGAGAAACTAACATTTTATATATCTCCCAGTTTCTCATGTAAATTCACTCTCCACATTTTGCATCATGCCCAGGTGGCCAGTCTCTATTAGCTGCTCTCTTGCTAGGAGGACCAACTCTTTTAGTTTGACCAAGACACTTCAGGTTTAACATTGAATGTCCTGCATCCCAGGAAACTTCTTAGTTCTTGGCAAAGTGGGATGGTAATTCACATTAGCCCTTCTCCTCTGGCTTTCCACTGTGTTTGGCTCATGGGAGGCACCAGTTGAAGATCAGATGGTGGGAGCAGATTAATGTCAGTATATTTGTGTCTAGTCTCCTTCCAGCTGAGACTCTGCTGACTAGAAGATATTTCCCTTCCCTTTACCAAAGTCTAAATTTTCATTAGATTGTTGTTGTTCAGTTGCTAAGTCTGTCTGACTCTTTACATCCCTATGGACTGTAGCCTATCAGGCTCTTCTGTCCTCCACTATCTGGAGTTTGCTTAAATTCATGTCCATTGAGTCAGTAATGTTATCTAATCATCTCATCTTTTGCTGCCCCCTTCTCCTTTTGCCTTCAATCTTTCCCAGCATCAGGGTATTTATTAGATCTCCTTCTAACAGCTACCTTTCCAAGGTTCTTCTCCTTCATACCCAGGGGCAGTAATGCCCACTTTGAGTTGTTAAACCCAGGAACTGTGCTTTTCCTTAAGCCACACCTACATCTTTGTAAAGGTACCTTTGTTAGTTTCTCCTTAAATTTGTAATGACTGCCACTCATTTGCTGATGACCCCTGACTGATGCTGGCCCTGGCTTCTGAGAACTATGCTTGGGTACTGTGACAGATATGAAAAAAAAAAAAAAAAGTATAAAACAGGATCTCTGCTTACAACCCAGTGGGAAGAAATGGTTTGTGATAAAGTCACTGAGAAGCAGTGGAGCAACATCTGAGCCTTTTTCAGCTGTGAAATGAAGGGAATGAACCCAAAATATGCTTTCAGGGATTCCACAAAACAAGAACATATTTTCTGCCAATGTTTTTTTTGTTTGTTTTTTATCTCACTAACTATCTTTATCACTGTCTAACTGATACTTTATTAAAAGTAAACAAGATTTTCAAGGTAGTTTCTGGATCCAACACAATAAGACTGCTGACATCTTAATAAAGTGCTACATTAAATGCAATGTTCAGGAATAGCCAAGGAGAGGAGTGAGCAGGGCTGGCTTGATATTGTCAAGGAAGGTGTCAATGAGAAGACGGACAAACAAGCTGAGCTTTAAGGATGGGCAGTTTGGGATACACTTCACAGTTTGGGAAAGACTTCACTTTCACTTTTCACTTTCATGCATTGGAGAAGGAATTGGCAACCCACTCCAGTGTTCTTACCTGGAGAATCCCAGGGATGGGGAAGTCTGGTGGGCTGCTGTCTATGGGGTTGCACAGAGTCAGACATGACTGAAGTGACTTAGCAGTTTGACTTAGCAGTTCATTCCTCTCACAAGGGAGTCAGAGGAATGAATGGGCTTCCCAGGTGGCGCTAGTGGCAAAGAATCTGCCTGCCAATCAAGAGATGCAAGAGACATGGATTCAATCCCTGGGTTGGAAAGATTCCCCTGGAGGAGGAAAATGGTAACCCACTTCAGTATTCTTGCCCGAAAAACTCTATGAACAACAGGAGTGTGGCAGCGTACCTTCCACAGGATTGCAAAGAGTCAGACAAGACGGAATGACTGAGCATACACAGAGGGATGAAGGCATTCTAGGTTAAGGCAAACTATGAATTTAAACAAGACCTGCAGGGAAGCCTAGTGGGTGATGAAGAGGCAATGGAGAAGATAAAATGATTTGTTAGGGATGGAATCCAATGAAACTAGACTTTAGAAGCCTCTAATGCCAGGGCGATCTGATTGGTGCAGGTGTCCTGTTATCCTGGGTCAGGAAGAAGAAGTTATTCTAAGAGTCTAAGATGTGGACATAATTTCCTACAATGTTAGATGGAATTTTATTTTTGTGTGTAGCAGTTCAAATAGAAATAAAGCTTAAGATCATACCACACATATTCTCTATTAATAGAGATGATATGGATGCATCTGGCTCCCCATTGGATGCATTGTTTTGTATTAGACTCAGTAATCATGTATGGATGTGAGAGTTGGACCATAAAGAAGGTTGAGGACCAGAGAACTGATGCTTTTGAACTGTGGTGCTAGAGAAGACTCTTGAGAATCCCTTGGACAGCAAGGAGATCAAGCCAGTCAATTCTAAAGGATACCAACCCTGAATATTCATTAGAAGGACTGATGCTGAAGCTGAAGCTCTAACACTTTGGCCACCTGATGTGAAGAGCCGACTCATTGGAAAAGACTCTGATGCTGGGAAAGATTGAGGGCAAAAGGGGAAGGGGGCAGCAGAGGATGAGATGGTTGGGTGGCTTTCACTGACATGAATTTGAGCAAACTCCAGGAGATAGTGATGGACAGGGAAGCCTGGTGTGCTTTGGTCCATGGGTTTGCAAAGAGTTGGACATGACTTAGCAGCTGAACAATAGCAGCAATAGTTTTGGAAGCCACCCCTTGGAGGAGGACCTCAGCATGAGCTTGGTGTTTCCGATCAGTACCATTCAGAGGGCCCAGATCCAAGACTCTTCATACTTCTCTGTGTTTCCTAGAAGATGATTCCCAAAGCAAAGGAGTTTCCTCCGTGGATATATTTGGTGACTGTTTACAAATTTGCACAATTAACTTGCCTTTTAGATGTAAATATAAATCAACCCAGGGAAACACATGATTAAGTAGCAGGCAACGTGCAGAGGGTTTTAAAAGGGCTGCCAGTGAGGGGTTAACCCCAGTCCTCCTACCACACCAAATGCATTCACAGTAGTGCAAGACGCAAACGAAGCCTGCTGAGTAACCCAGCTACCAGAATGCAGCGGGAGGCCGGCACTGTGGAGTTATTCCCAGGTGACATCGTTTGAATGTCATTTAAAGTTCACTTTCATTATTTTAATTGTCACTGTAAAAATTTCCCATTCAGGACTGATTATGTTCTAAGAGAAATCAGAACTTAAATTCCAATCAATCATAATTGAACATGTTGTTGCAAGTGGCATATAAAGCGGTTCCTCAGATGTGATTAAGACAAGTGTTAGTTACTTGTGAAAAGCTGCAGGGAGATTTAGGAGCAAGTAGGATTAATTCTGCATAATTTACCTGGCCAAAGCTATCAGACAAGTGAGGGATGGAAATACTTTATGGGTGCCCTTGCGTGCCTATGGAAGGGTGGGGCTGCTGCTTCAGTTCAGATGTGAATCAGCAGGAACCTGCTGAGGTTTGCGAGACCTGTGTTTCACTGAACTCAGGGCTTCTTCAGGAGATACTGGATTTGGTCCTGGATCTTCCTGCCAATGGCTCTGATGGTTTAGAGAAGACACTTACCTTCTTTGAATCTCAGTTTCTCCTTCTGTAAACCTTGTGCCTTAGAAAGTGAAGAATAAAATGATGGTTAAAATAATATAACAGCTGGGTGTTCCCTAGTGGTCCAGTGGTTAAATCTTTGCATTTCCACTGCAGGGGGTGCAGGATTGAGTTTTGGTCGGGGAACTAAGATTCCACATGTTGCATGGAGCAGCCAAATGCATACATACATATATATATGCATGCGTGTGTGCTCAGTCACTTTAGTCGTGTCTGACATTTGGCAGCCCCATGGACTCAAGCCCACCAGGTTCCTCTGTCCATGGGATTCTCCAGGCAAGAATACTGGAGTGGGTTTCTGTGCCCTCTTCCAGGGGATCTTTTCAACCCAGGCATCAAACCCATGTCTCTTATGTCTCCTGCATTGGCAGGCATGTTCTTAACCAATAGTGCCATGTGAGAAGCCATTTATATATATATATATATACATATATATATATATAATACAGCACCTTGTAAAGCCCAAAGTACTGCTAAGTATTACCAAATTGTTATCAAATGTTGGCTTCATACTAGGATGGCCCAGAAGTCCAAAGATGGCTGGGGTATGCACTATTGGGGTAGGAAGAGGATGGCATGCGTGTGGCCATCAGTTGACCCAGCCTAACACACTGGCCTCATTGACATGGTTCCTCAGGGAGCAGGGTCAGAGTGCAGCAGTGGGATCTCCATCCTTCCTGCCTGTGTCCCTCCTTCCCTGCCTCTCCTCAGATTCAGCTGCTCCCACAGCCACCAGACTCAAGGGGCCATCCTTGCTGGGATTTGGGGATCTTGGTTTGTTTCATTTCACAGAACTAGGAACTGATGCCTTGTTATAAGAGCTGGCACAAAACTGAGAACTTTGAGCAGAGGGGAAGTTAAGCTCACAGCCTGTAGAATTAAACAGATCAATTTATCAAGTTTCTTAATCTCAGAGGCCCAATATTCACACCTGAAAAATAAGAGATTATAGCTACCTCATGGAGCCATGGAAAGGATGAACATAGTGCCTGACAAATTGTAGGCCCTCAGAAATGGTAGTTATCATTAACACTGCAAATCCACCCCGGCAGCAATGCAATTTTGAGATTAATGCAGGATTTTCAAAGGAACACCAGAAGCCAGGGCCCCTGGTTTTTGTTTCCCTAAGGTTTCTGACTGATGACGTGACGATGTTCAGGGTTGATTTCCTTTAAGATTGGCTGGTTTGACCTCCTTGATGTCTAAGGGACCCTCAAAAGTCTTCTCTAGCACCACAATTCAAAAGTATCAATTCTTCGGTGCTCAGCCTTCTTTACCGTCCAGCTCTCACATCTGTACGTGACTATGGGAATATAGCTTTGACCTTTGTCGGCACAGTGATGTCTCTGCTTTTTAATATGCTTTCTAGGTTTGTCATAGCTTTTTTTCCAAGAAGCAAGTGTCTTGAGGAGGAGGAGGAGGATGTAATCATGGTCCTGACTTCTCTCTGCACCCTCCCGGTGGGAGTCAGGACACAGGACAGGAAGTGACTACCTGTGATTCTACCCTACTTGGGAAGTACCAACAGGTTGCATTTCTGGAACCTCCCAGAAAAAGGAGGACCCTCATGTCTTTCCTCCCCCAACTCACCTACAAACCAATTTTATTGGAAAGAGAAGTCAGGGAAACCAGCAGGAACCTAATAAAGGTCTCTGAAAACAATGTTTCTCCATTTGAAAAATAAACCATGTCTTTAAATGCATTAACTCTGTGGGGAAATAAATGTAATAAACCAAATTCAATCCCTGCCAACATTTGTTTTCTTATCTATGTAAAATCAATATACTTGTTGCAATTATGTCTTTCAATAAATCCTCCCAAAGTCTTATTTTCTCATAAGATTTCCTGCCGCACTCAGATTCATTGCGTTCATTTTCCATCTAGAGAAATTGTTTCTTGCATTTTTGAGCCATCCGGTTTCCTTGAAGGATGCTGCTCCCCTCCCTCTGCCCTCCTGTCTGCCGCCTGTCTTCTGCTAGGGCCGTTTAGGCGACAATTACTTTAATTGGATTGTAGTTCTGGGCTGGGATTGGTACTGGTGGGAACAGCCCTCTTTGGTGTAGGAGTGAATTTCCCTGCCCAGAGCTGGTCTCTGCCTGCACCCCCCTTGGCACAGTTCTGGAGGGCAACTGATGGGGACAGCAGCCATCTGTGGTCTCAGAAGTGAGCACATGGTTATTCTATTTAAGGATGGATGGCCCAGCTCTGATGGCTCTTCAGACAGGAGCATTTATTTTTTAATGGATGTGCGTATACTCTTGGGCTTCCTATCTCTGCCAAGCTTAGGGGAGATGGGTCACAGTGCGTTAGAGCCAAAAGAAGCTCAAAGAACATCAGCGCACCCATCCACCTGCCTCGCGCTCCTTGTGTTATTATGGGTATCCAACGAGGCCTATGTGCCCGAGGCTTCCCGCTGCCTACACATAGTAGTGATCTCAGCGACGCAGCAGTGAGCAGTGGTTTGAGGAGAGATCTTAATTTCCTGCCCAGAGATTGAACCTGGGTAGCCTGGATGAAACCAGGAATCCTAACCACCAGACCAGCAAGGGTTTGAAGCTAGAAGCTATTTTTCCCTGAATTTTTGCCCCCACTGAAAAATGCATTTATCACAGAGGCAAAAATGATAAATGTATGTACAAAGTTTATTATTTGAGACACAATAGCAAGTGGAGAGCACACAGAGAATCTGTTTAAATAAGATAGAAATAAGGCAGAGATGCACACCTGAGAGAAAGGGTATGGATGTCCTGTCTAGTGAGGAGGAGCATTAAAAAGAGACAGGTCATTTATATAAGGCAATTCTTCAGGTCTTTGTTTACTTTTAGGCAATGACCTGGTTTCTATTAATATTTTCACACCTGACCTGCCCTAAGACCCTCCCCAACATGCGTATGCAAATTTTTCCAAGATGGATTCCAGTCTAGAGGCCTATGGGACACACTTAGCATCACATATTATGGGTTGGTGCCCCCTCCTTGTAACCCTCAAGGAGTCTTTGAATGTGAAATGTCTCCCTTGTCCCAAGGAGGGGAAATATATGATCTCCTGATCCTTTACTCAAACAGGGCTTACCCACTCTCTGTTTCTGCCATGACTGTTGTCTTAGTGTCCACAGGAGGCAAAACCTGGCTATTTACCCTGCTTCAGTCCTTTACTTCCATTTCAGAGAGCAAACAGGCTGCCTGTAAATATCTAACCCGGACACCACCCACTTCCTGTTTCAGGAAATGCAAACAGGAGGCTAGTTTTAAGTGTCTAGCTTGAAGTCCATCTTTTTCTTGCCCCTAGAAATGTAACAGGAGACCAGTTGTAGATGTATAGCCTGTGAAAAGTGGTAGTCACTCAGCCATCTCTGACTCTTTGCGGCCCCATGAACTGTAGCCCGCCAGACTCCTCTGTCCATGGGATTCTTCAGTCAAGAATACTGGAGTGGGTTGCCATTCCCTTCTCCAGGAGATCTTCCAGACCCAGAGACAGAACCCAGGTCTCCTGCATTGCAGGGAGATTCTTTACTGTCTGAGCCACAAGGGCAGCCCAATGCCTAGCCTGGGGACCATCTATCTCCTGCCTCAGTGGAACATCATTTAGGTGGCTTCCCCACCTCCTTACAGGAGGCAGGATACTGGGTTTGGGAAGGGGAATGACTTGTCTAGGTGGTGAGCTCAGAGCCTGGATGCATGACTCCCAAACTCCCAACACAAGGTTAGGTGCTGCCTGATGCCAGTCTCCACTTAGCTGAATGGCATTCTTGCCTCTCTCCTCCAGGTGGTATTTAGTGCCTACCCACTGTTTCTTCCTGTCCCAGCGTTAGTCATCCTCTCACATCTCTTCCCAAGCTTCCCCAGGTTTCTTTGCAGCTCTGCCTGGATCCCCTCTCCCTTGTTTTCCATCCAGTCTTCTCCCTGAGAATCTGCTCCAGTCAGGAGGGGCCCAGCCCCTGACCTGGCCCCCACACACAGGGCCCTGCTGCAAATTGGCTGCTTGTTTCAATGACTCTTCTGGGTGACTGCGAAGACAAGGAGGAAACACTTGAAAGGGCTTTCTCTTCCAAAATGCTGTTTGTTGTGACAGGACAGGAAAAGGCCATCAGCCTCGGAGGAGACCCGGCAGCAGGGCACAGCTTGACGAGCTGAGGAGACAGGAGATGAATGAGCTGCCAGGGCCACCAAACAGACGGTAGACTTTCACTTATTTATTAAGCTAAATTATTTACATGAAGGAGTCGGCTGCTCTGAGTAATTTATCTCACGCTCTGAGTCCAAACACTGTTTTCAGCAGGAGTGGTTGACCCTGGCCAAAAAAAAAAAAAAAAAAAGTAAAAACCAGAGAAAGCTTGTTCGACTCTTCCCCATGGACCTCTGTACCATGGAGAAGAAGGAGGGATTTGCAGAGAGAAAGGTCCTTGGTGTGTAATGTGCCATCAGCCACAAACAAGACATCTCCTAGGGCCACAGCTCTCCCATCTTCTCTGCGATTGGTCCACTACCCTGGACTATGAAAGTACCAGGTTAAAGGAGACCTGAGATGTGGCCAGAGGCTGCAGAAGCATCAAACCACATCCTGCAAAGATGCGGGAGCTCCATTTGATATTTATGAAGCCCTCGTGGAATCTCTCCCCTCCCCATATGGGAATGTGGTAATTATCATGGGGAGCAATTGCTAGTCATCTCTTTCCAATGATTAATCAGTCGAAAAGGCCAGACATGTGTAGAAACCCAAGCCTGAGCAGTTAGCCTGGTCCTCCTCAGTGTGGGAGGGGGACAAGAATGTGCCAAAGAGTATGAAGTCCAGACATCATTATTCTTTCAAAACTCAGCAAGGGGGAGTTTTCACCTCCGGGGGAAGTCGGCTCAGTTTAGATGAAAAGGACACCACCAGCTTCCACTTGTGATGTAGAAATGGTCACTTCCTAATGCTCGTGTATCTTTGGAAGACTTAATGCACTTCAAAAAGAACAAGAAAATAGTTCCCTGGAGCATGTCTTTTGTGACTCCTATATTTTCTGGAAAAGAATATAGAGCAGAAATAAAACATAAATATGGTAGGGAAGGCTCCAGGCCACAGGTTTTGGAACTGAGCAGAATTGGGTTGCATTTTTTTGACTCTGTTTAGTGACTGCATGATGACTGATTTCCACTTCTATATTTCTGCAGAGTGGATAAAGATATCAACCTCACGGAGCTGATTTTAGGAATAGTTTTCTCATTAAAACAGTAATAAACTCTCGATAAAAGAGTTTTCATATGATCAGCAATCAGTACAATGGTAAAGATCACTACTGTTGTTTTACTCTCTGGGTTCCTTATGATCTTCCATTTGCAGATGCAATGGTTTATGAACATGTGACTGTCCTTTTCATCCAGTGGAAGAAACAAAAAGTACTTTAAAACTCCAAAAGTGCAGGAAGCCCTTCTGTTTCTTTCATACCCTCCCAAGGCCCTACAGGTTAGCATATGCTATCTCCCTGATGTTCAATCAAAACTATGCTTGCCAGCAGTATAAAGGTGATGTGCTGTCCAGAGGCACATGGTTTGGTGGAAAGGGCTTTGGGTTTCCAGTCAGAGGTCATAGTTTTAAATTCTGTTTCTCCCACTTACTTGTTGGTGACCTCAGGCTGTTCCTACTCAGTTATGCTCTTTAGAATCCTCTGAGACAGATGCTGGCATCTAGAGTTTATAGTTGAGGAAATTCAGGCTCCATAAGCATTTGAGTGCAAAACACTAAACAGGCATAGCTGTAACTTTCGTTATCGAATGGTGAAGATTACATGCTTGGCTACAGAAGGGTGTGTACTAAGGTGGTTTTCAGGCTGTGTGAATGGATTTTCACTAAGCCCTTACCGGTCTCATTCCTTCTGAGAGGTGGGGCTCATCACGTAGGACAGGCCCGCGTGTGGACAGGCAAACACAGTGAACTGGCCCACGAGGTGATCCTGCCGATGCTTCAGACTACCGGGCAGAGTCTGACATGAAAATGAATAGTCCACTAACATGGTTGGAAAACAATTTAATGTAAAGACAATCTACACAAGGGTAGGTAGGGTTCAGGGAAAACTCTATAGATAATACTGAGGTGGGACAAACTTTGGAACTCTAACAGCCCCACTAGGCCTGAAAAAGGTACAGGGAGTCGGGGTAAGCAGTTTCTGGAAAACACTGTGTGTCAGACAGCACTTGAGAACTCTGGGCAAGTGAGCCACGCACCACCAGCCAAAAGGATAGAGGGAGCTGAGAGAACAAACACCTCTTCCTCTTGCCATCCAATGAAGTTGAGTTCATCCTGCAGGGGACCTGTTAATGGAAGTCAGTGTCCTGTCCCCAGGCACAGAGCAAGTGAAAAAGGGAGGGGAGTGAGCAGAGTGGATCAGGAGGGATCTGCAGAAGGCACTCTACTTATTGACTGTGTTACCATGATAGGCACGAAAAGGTAAGTAGGCTTCTTTATTTATCCAACAAAGCAGGGTAAGTAATGGAGAGTTTCCAGGATCCCATGTGTCTCTATGAATGGAGCAGTAACTTCTCTGGCCACTTCTTCTAAAACTCAGTTATTAGAAAACAAACTAACAATTGGACCCTTAGCAGTGAGATCTCAGCGGCCTCTTCTTTGGTGCTCGATCTTTTGAAATCATCAATGCTTTAAATAACCAATCTTTGGATTTGGATTTTTCTGTTGAGGACTTGGGCTGCACTGATACGATTTCAGGACAGTTGGTCAATTCAGTGGGAGGAGAAACCTCAGTAGCCATGTGTTAATCTTCAAAAAGCCAATTGATCCCATTTTCACTCTTTAATCATTTGCTTCAGGCATTGTGCCCTGCTGGTTCCTGTTTCATTCTTGGCTGCTCACACCTGAGTACCCACAGGTGTTCATCTTCCAAGTCTGGTTGGGGTCAGTCCAAGTCTAACGGTGACTGAGGCTGCAGTACAACGAGAACCTTGTGTGCACCAGTTGGTGGGGGTTAGGATTAAGTTACTCACTTAATACAAGAATGGGGGAAATGGGCCTTACTTCTTTAGTTCTTTTTCTTTTTTTTTTTTTTAATTTTATTTTATTTTTAAACTTTACAATATTGTATTGGTTTTGCCAAATATCGAAATGAATCCACCACAGTTGTACATGTGTTCCCCATCCTGAACCCTCCTCCCTCCTCCCTCCCCATACCATCCCTCTGGGTCGTCCCAGTGCACCAGCCCCAAGCATCCAGTATCGTGCATCGAACATGGACTGGCGACTCCTTTCATATATGATATTATACGTATTTCAATGGCATTATCCCAAATCATCCCACCCTCTCCCTCTCCCACAGAGTCCAAAAGACTGTTCTATACATCAGTGTCTCTTTTGCTGTCTCGTATACAGGGTTATTGTTACCATCTTTCTAAATTCCATATATATGCGTTAGTATACTGTATTCGTGTTTTTCTTTCTGGCTTACTTCACTCTGTATAATAGGCTCCAGTTTCATCCACCTCATTAGAACTGATTCAAATGTATTCTTTTTAATGGCTGAGTAATACTCCACTGTGTATATGTACCACAGCTTTCTTATCCATTCATCTGCTGATGGACATCTAGGTTGCTTCCATGTCCTGGCTATTATATATCAGAATGGGAGAAAATAATAGTAAATGAAGCAACTGACGAACAACTAATCTCAAAAATATACAAGCAACTCCTACAGCTCAATTTCAGAAAAATAAATGACCCAATCAAAAAATGGGCCAAAGAACTAAATAGACATTTCTCCAAAGAAGACATACAGATGGCTAACAAACATATGAAAAGATGCTCAACATCACTCATTATCAGAGAAATGCAAATCAAAACCACTATGAGGTACAATTTCACGCCAGTCAGAATGGCTGTGATCCAAAAGTCTACAAGCAATAAATGCTGGAGAGGGTGTGAAGAAAAGGGAACCCTCTTACACTGTTGGTGGGAATGCAAACTAGTACAGCCACTATGGAGAACAGTGTGGAGATTCCTTAAAAAGCTGGAAATAGAATTGCCTTATGATCCAGCAATCCTACTGCTGGGCATACACACTGAGGAAACCAGAAGGGAAAGAGACACGTGTACCCCAATGTTCATCGCAGCACTGTTTACAATAGTTCTTTTTCTTGACAGCCAGATCCATATCTTTAGGATCAACCTTGATGACAAATTTGTCCAAGATACACAACTTTTGTTTCATCCCCTTCTTCATATGCTGAGTTATCTCAGCCTATGGCACAAGTCTTCTGCCTTCATCTTTACCCTTAATTGTATACATTCATTCATTTGGTATTTATGAGAGCCTGTTCTATCAGTCATGCAGTCCTTTGTCCTCCTATTTGGTGGTCTTGATTATCCTCCTAGAAGTAGGATATAGAATTCAGCATAAACTCCAACTAACCCAAAACCCAAGGTCTTGGTGCCCTTGACAGTCTATCAGTTGACAGTCTATCAGTTGACAGTCTATCATTCTTCAGGACTTCCAGGTATAAAGAGTCCCTGAACCACTTGAAACTACACTTTCCCAGCTAATTGGAAGTCTAACTACTACTTTCTGCTTGGCTCACAACTGCCTTAATCACTTCTTTCCAATTTCCCTGGCCCTCTGGATCAGCATTTACAGAGGGTCACACCCAGCTCTCAGGCCCCACTTTCTCCTGGACATGCTGTTTGGAGCCAATCATCATCTCTCACAGGAGAGTCCTCATGATTGCTAGGGAGCTCTAGAGCAGTTTCTATTTCATAGTCAAGAACTTTCAGAAAATTCTGTGAAGGCTTTCCTAATAGCCCTAGACAAGAAAAAAAAAAGGGGGGGGGGTTGGTGGGAGAGACATTGCCTGTTATTTTGCTTTACCAACCTCTAGATATTCACCATCTTATTTTTAAATGAATCTTTCTCTTTTGGAAGTTCTGTGAGATTAGGATCAAACTGTGTTTTGGGGGATCTGCTTGCTACTGCTGCTAAGTCGCTTCAGTCGTGTCTGACTCTGTGCGACCCCATAGACTCCACCAGGCTCCCCTGTCCCTGTGATTCTTCAAGCAAGAACACTGGAGTGGGTTCCCATTTCCTTCTCCAATGCATGAAAGTGATAAGGGAAAGTGAAGTCGCTCAGTCGTGTCCAACTCTTAGCGAACCCATGGACAGCAGCCTACCAGACTCATCCGTCCATGGGATTTTCCAGGCAAGAGTACTGGAGTAGGGTGTCAGTGTCTTCTCCTAAGGATCTGCTTAGAATGGATAATTGTATTAGACTAAATGATCATCTGCCCTGATGACTCCACGACAGGGTAACAGAATGAATGAGTGTTAATCAATTGGAAGACACAGAGATGACAAAGGTAAGGTTCCTGACCACAGACAGGCCTTTACAATCTTTGATAATCATGGTCTAGCAGGAAAATGGTCATGAACATGCTCCACTTGTGTACATGCTCAGGGGAAGAAAGTGTCAACTGAAGGAATAAGCAAAGAACTGCAGAAGCCCCAAGGAAGGAGACATTCTTTGTGTAGAAGGCCCATGGAAGTACTCCAGAGAAGAGGGTTCCTGGGAGGGGAAAAAAAAAAAAAACAGCTTCTACTCTTCCTTGTCTTTCAGAAGTAAGATTTACCAAACATCCCCTTAGAAGGTTCTATTGGGCTGCATTGGTATTGAATTCTATTTTCAGGCCGACTTGGTATGATGCTTCTCAAAGAGGTATATTCTAAGTGAATTGATGTTTTTCTCAGACTGTAACATGTTGCCTTCACTGTACCTCCTATGCTTTTCTCCCCAAGACAACTAGTGCAAGCAGGTCTAACTTCTCCCTTGCAGTTCAGAAGGGATTTTTTGCTTGTCCATAGAAAACAAAAGAGATTGATAGTGTTGGAGTTTCAGGCACTGTGGAACCTGACTGCTATGGAAGGTCAGTATTTTGGAATAGAGGTACCTCTCTCATGCATTCCGATAGAATTAGGTGATAAGTATGTGTAATTGTTGGAGAGAAAATGGCAACCCACTCCTGTTCTTGCCTAGTATTCTTGCCTGGGAAAATCCCACGGACAGAGGAGCCTGGTGGGCTACAGTCTATGGGATCACAAAAGAGTTGGCCATGGGGTCCCAAATGAGTCAGACACGACAAAGTGACTAACCAACAAAATGTGTAATTGTACCTTTTGGGGGGGGGTTCCACTTAATATCACTAGTCAGACAGTTTTGATTCTTGTATACTTCCAAACATCCTTGAAATAAATTCTCCAGATACTTTTCCAGTTCATGGACAAGAGATCACTTTCCTCTCTTTGCTCACAACACAGACGGAGTCGGGGAGGATGGACAGCATAATAAGAGTATTGCTACATTTGCTACATATTGGAGAAGAGTGTGCATTTGGAACTCGAGGCTCAGCACTCGGGCCTGCCATGCTCACAGAATGACTCAGAGATTACATTTTTATAGAACAGCCACTTCCACTCACCTAAAGTGATCTTTACTTAATAATAACAGAGCTGGTTAAGTTGCTATTCGCATCATCCACAGACCATCTTGGAAAAATCTTATTTTAAACTCTTTGGCTTGTCCTACCCAAACATGAGGGAAAATGCTATGCTTTCCTCCAAGAGCTCATTATCTAAAGAATTGGATGTTCCCACTGAAGATTCAGGAATTCTTGAAATTATGGCTCTTCAGGCTCTTCCTGAAGAAGGAAGGGGACAGTATTCTGAGATTTTTCATATGCTTGAGTCTCATCTCCTCTACTGAGCTTCTCTGACTATTCTAGTTTCATTGATATTCTCTTCAAATTCATTTTCTATAGAATCTTGTTGACAACCATGAATGAATGGCTTTGGGGCTGCACATAAAGGTGTAGTCATTTGATTTTTATAATAAAATGTATATTTATGTATTAGTCTTACCTTTAATTTTATCATAAGTCCTAGATGGCAGGGGCCATGCCCCGATGTGTAATTCTTTATATAACATATATTTGTCTAGGTAATATAGCATCTCACTTAGGAAATACCTAGGGAAAAAAGAGAATATAGGCAGTTCATTGGGTTGGAGGTACCTCTCTATTTTTATTACACTTGACTTCTACTTTTGCCTTTTATCAGTGTATTATAGTATCCTCATAGTGTCTGGCACTAAATGGGTGCCCAATACATGTTTTCAGAGTCATTAAATGATACGAGGACTCAGAATTCAATGGTTATTTTTTCCTAACTTCTCCCTCACAGAAAACAAACAAACAAAACTCAATAACCTGTTTATATCTAGAAATGTTCGAATGGGAAAAGATGTTGAAAGTGCTACCTTTTCATATTCTTTATGAACACTAATTCCATTCACAACACAGTTAGTGAAAAATCAAGAAGCTCTCTAGTTTTCAGGGCAGTTCAGTCTCTCTAGGGACACCTCTAACTACTGTAAAACCTTCCAATGTATGCCCTATTCCTAAGCAATAGGTTGTTTCCATAGAATTGATAACCAAAGCCCAAAACTAAGGAAAGAAAAGAGGAGACTGTCCTTAGTGTTCTGGAAGAAGCCTCCCACATTTGGGGTCTGAGCTAATAAAGAGATGATGAGGCAGCCTTGCAACCACCTACCACAGTCTCTAATTTCACATTGCTCCCCACAACCCATTCCCAGTCTATATGCGTGCATGCATTGTGTTCAGTCTTGTTCAACTGTTTGGGACCCCATAGACTGTAGCCTGCCAGGCTCCTCTGTCTATGGAACTTTCCAGGCAAGAATAATGAAGTATGTTGCCAATTCCTACTCCACCCAATTTATATGAGAAGAGGCTAAAAAGGGAAGCTGAATGTGAAATTATTTAAATTGTATGCCCTTTAACTCAGTTTTAGCCACACACCAGCCTATGCAAGGAAGTTTCAGGAGAACCAGTGTAGCTATTGAAATATACCTGCAGGAATGGACACCAAGCTTTCACTCCCAGGCTGGATGCTTATCGAGCTATACAGTACATCAAATCCTCAGTGGTGCTGCCCAGCAGTGATGAAGGGAAACTGACACGAGTATTTTGAAGGTCAGGATGTACATAAAGATAGAGATGGTGCCAGATTCCTTCCTGGACATTTCTAACAGAAAGTGGCTTGCTAGAATAGGTCTAAATCAGGAAATTTAATATGGACTATGTGTGGGGGTGGTGGTTCTCCTGGGAAAAAGATGGGACAGTTTCTACTCCAAGAAAAACTCAGAAGTTTCAGGAGTCCATCTGAACATTCAGATGAGAAGAACACTGTTAGCCCTATGAAGAGGGCTTGGGAGCATGACAGCTCCCTGCTTCTTGCTTCTCCCAGGAAACATGAGAACTCCCCTCTGAGGCATCCATAATTACTGAGGAAACCAAGTACTACCCCCAAGAAATCTAGGGTTACAATTTCCACAGCCATCACTGGATCAGGGATGCCACAAATAGCAGAAGAACCAGACTAACCTAGGGACCATATAGTCAAGACCACCTCTTCCAATATATTTTGTCCTCTTTTATCAGTCTCTGACAGCAGCAATAACAGCAACAGGAACAACCTAGAGAGGGAGCAAAGAGGAACAAAAGTATAAACTATAGGCCCATCACACTTAAGATCCTGAGGGGAAGGAGAGAGATGATAACATTTAAATTTAAAATGGGCTTTATTGAATTAACAACAAAAAAAATACTACAGCATATGTCATTGAATTTTGACAAAACATTGGATTTATCAAACCATGATTGAAGGCATTCATTAAAAGAAAAAAATAGTTCTTTAAAAATGTTTATGCACCACTAATTTTGACCATTCAAGAAACTAGGTATACTACCATTGAGCCAAAATAAGATTCCCTGTAACATCCACCCATTGATCCTAGTCCTTCCATCTAAAGTCACACTCAACTTCCTCTTTCATATAAAGACCCTTGAGCTACCGAAAGATGGTTGCTTGTTCTTCTCTAGACTGCACTTGTACTGTTTTATTAACTGTTTTCCTAGGCTTTTGCTTCCAGATTCCTTACTTTTCTGTGGCTCTCCTTTGAGTAGTCTCCTGTTTGTCAGGATCTGTTTAAGAGTGTGGGGACAGAAAGTATATCTAGCATTCCTGCTAGCCAGAATAGAATAGAATGGGAAAGCGTTCTTTCTCTTGATCTGGAAGCCATGTGTATTTGTACATGCTCAGTCACGTCTGACTCTTTGTGACCCTATGGACTGTCCCCCTCCACGTTCCCCTGTCAATGGAATTTTCCAGATAAAAATGCTGGAATGGGTTGCCATTTCCTCCTCCAAGGGATCTTCCCAATCCAGAGAGTGAACCCAGGTCTCCTGCATTGCACACAGATTCAACAAATAGCAAAAAACAAAACAACAACAAAATAAAACTCTAGAGTAGCTACATTGCTCTCAGACACACAGATTTCAAAGAAAAGAATATTAGCAGGAATGAAGAAAGTTATTTTTAACATACTAAAGAAGTTAATTCATCAAGAGGACATGACAATTCTGTATGTTTATGCACCTAATAACAGAGTTCCAAAATACATGCAGCAAAAACTGACAAATAAATCCACTTTATGTTTGGTGATTTCAATACCCTTCTCTCAATAATTGACCAAACAAGTAAAAAGAAAATCACTAAGAATATGAAAGACTCGAACAATCCTATTAGCCAACTTGACCTAATTTACATTTATAGAATATTTTATCCAACAGCAGAGTACCATTCTTCTCAAGTGCACACAGAATATTTACCAAACTAGACTGTATTCTGGGTTATTAAAAGTGTTTCAATACATCTAAAAGAATTTAAATCATACCAAGTAGGATCTCTGGCCATTGTGAAATTAGATAAAAAATCAATTAACAGAAAGATATTTGGAGAAGGCAACTGCAACCCACTCCAGTATTCTTGCCTGGAAAATCCCATGGACGGAGGAGCCTGGTAGGCTGCAGTCCATGGGGTCACTAAGAGTCAGACACGATTGAATGGCTTCACTTTCACTTTTCACTTTCATGCATTGGAGAAGGAAATGGCAACCCACTCCAGTGTTCTTGCCTGGAGAATCTCAGGGACAGGGGAGCCTGGTGGGCTGCCGTCTCTGGGGTTGCACAGAGTTGGACACGACTGAAGCAACTTAGCAGTAGCAGCAGCAGCATTTGCTTACTAAATTGTTCCTTTGAATCATGCTTAGATCAAAAAAGAAATTGAAATGCAAATTAGAAATTATTTGAATTTAATGAAAAACTTGGGGACAAGATCTAAATGTTAAATCTAAACTTACAGTTTCTAGAAGAAAAGAAGAGAAAACAGTCGTGATTTTAGATCTAAATCAAATATGTCTTAGATACGATACCAAAAATTTATTTATAAAAGAAAATAAGGCAATTAACTGGACTTCAGTGACAAAAATGAATTGATAGATACAATAATTCATAGATAGATACAATAATATAAATGGATCTCAGAATAATTATATTGACTGAAAGAAGTCAAAAAGTGCATATTGCATGATTCCGCTTATACAAAGTTGTAAAAAGTGCAAATGAATCTATAGTGACAGAACACACATCAGTGTTTGCCTGGGGAAAGAGTGGGGGTGGAGCTTGACAGAGGCACTGCAAAGGAGGAGATAATGACTGTGTTCATTATCTTGATCATGATGATACTTTTATAAGTGCATACACATGTCAAAACATACCAATTATACACTTCGAATATGAGCCATTTATTGAATATCAATTCTGTATCAGCAAAGCTCTTAAAAGATCCTTTGTACTGAGCCTTCTCATAAACCCATGTCACAGACGCCAAAGCTTAGCTAACGAGATGTGAGGTCTTTCAGCTTTTATATCTAGATGTGATCAAGCCAGTATTTGAACCCGCACTAGAATAATTCTTTCCACTTAAAATGCTACCTCAGCATTCAGGAGGCTCATATTAAGCTAGTATTTCATTAGATGAGTGAGGCCTTTCTCGTGTAAGCTGTGAACACGTGGTGTAACCTGATGATCAAGGCTGCTGCTGCCGCTAAGTCGCTTTAATCGTGTCCGACTCTGCGCGACCCCAGAGACTGCAGCCCGCCAGGCTCCCCCGTCCCTGAGATTCTCCAGGCACGAACACTGGAGTGGGTTGCCATTTCCTTCTCCAATGCATGAAAGTGAAAAGTGAAAGTGAAGTCGCTCAGTTGTGTCCAACTCTTCACGACCCCATGGACTGCAGTCTACCAGGTTCCTCCATCCATGGGATTTTCCAGGCAAGAGTACTGGAGTGGGGTGCCATTGCCTTCTCCATGCTTCAGGCTGAGCTTCTGTCAATTCTCTGACTGTATTTGCTCCCTAAGTGATATCAATCAGCCCTGTATGGTCAAACACCATCTCTATACTTTATAACTTTCAAATTTGCACCTTCATCCCTAAGTTCCAGACTTCTGTATCCTGTGCCTCAGACACAGAAAAGAATTACCCCTAATGCTATGGACTGAATATCTGCGTCCCCTCCCCCAATAAAAATCTAACCCAGCAATGTGATAGTATTAAAAGGTGGATATTTTAGTGGGTAAGTCATGAGGTCACGGGGCTTGGATTTCATCCCTTTCTCCTTCTGACACCTGAGGGCGCAGCTAGAAGACAGTCTTCTATGAACCACAAGTGGATTATCACCAGACCTGGAATCTGCCAGCACCTTGATCTTGGCCATCCTGCTTCCACAACATGAGAAATGAATTTGTTTATAAGCCAGCCAGTCCATGGTGCTTTGTTATAGGGGCATGAATGGACTAAGACATCTAACAACAGTGAAATATATGCTGAAAGACACTTCATTGACAAAAGGGACCCATTGAAGGAACCGTCTCTAAAAATAAAGTAGATGAGTTTATAACAAGAAAAACCTTGCCAGGCTTCATCTCATAAACACCTGGAAAGTGAAAGTCTCACTCTTTGTGACCCCATAGACTATACAGTCCATGGAATTCTTCAGGCCAGAATATTGGAGTGGGTAACCTTTCCCTTTTCTAGGGGATCTTCCCAACCCAGCGACTGAACCCAGGTCTCCCACATTGCAGGTGGCTTCTTTACCAGCTGAGCTACCAGGGAGAACACCTGGAAGCGGACAGGAAAATTTTTTCTTCATTCTTTGTCATCTTACTCAGGTCTCAAAGACCCACGTCTTCATGTTCTTCATCAGAGAAAGTGATTCTTCCATCAGCAGGAGTATAACCCATATATCCTGCATGTTGGCCAATGCTAGAATCCTTTGGGCTTATAGAGAGCTACAGTGAGAACAAAGTCAAAGAGGCATGTCCTGGTGACTCAGAGGAGGAGCACTACTCCAAAAACATCTACTGCAGGATGAAAAGAGAAAATTCAGGAAACTGTTTGACATTTTCAATGAAATGCAAAATAATTGGTTTCAAAAAAAAAAAGCAAATGATAAAGAAAAGAAGTAACATAAATACAGGCAGAAAATTATAAGGTAAGGACCAAATGGGACAAGATATAACCAGATGAATTTAAAAGGAAAAGAAATAACATTGGAAAGAATTACAAGAAAACTGGAAAATGAAGAAGCAAAATTAAAATCCTTTTTTTGAGAAACTGGCACAGACTAGAGATTCTAGAGACACATGGTGACTAAATGCATTTTAATATCCTGGATTGGATCTTTGATCAGAAAAGGAACATGAGTTAAAAATTAATGAAATTTAAATAACTGGAGTTTCGTTAATAAAAATGTTATGTTCTGTGACTTCCCTAGTGACTCAGCTGCTAAAGAATCTGCCTGCAATGCAGGAGACCTGGTTTCAATCCCTGGGTTGGGAAGATCCTTTGAAGAAGGGAATGGCAATCCACTGCAGTATTCTTGCCTGGAGAATTCTGTGGATAGAGGAGCCTGGTGGGCTATATATAGTCCATGGAGTTGTAAAGAGTCAGACACAACTGAAGCAACTAACGCTATGTTCTAAGGGAGGTTGAATAATGCCTGCCCCTCCTCTCACCTCAGGATGTCCACCTCCTAAGCCCTGGAATCTGAAAATGTTACCTTACATAGCAAAAGGAATTTTGCAGGTGTGATTAAATTAAGAATTTTGTGATGGAGAACTATTCTGGATTATCTGCATGAATCCAATGGAATCACAAACGTCCTTCTAAGAGGAAGGCGAGAAGGTCAAAAGTGCAAGATGAGACCACAGAAGCAGAGGTTGGGGTGATTTGCTTTGAAGACGGAAGAAGGGACAGTAAGACAAAACTGTCAACCTCTAGAAATTGGAAAAGACTAGGAAGTACATTTGGCCTCAGACCTCCGGAAAGAAAGCAGACCTGCCATTACCTTGAATTTAAACATCTGAACTCAGAGGAAAGGGTTCCTGACAGTCTGTTTCCACAGAAGTAAGAAACTAGTACACTTACTAGTGTCAACTTCCTAGTGTGACAAATGTTCCACCAAAATGTACAATGTTAACTTTTTGAGGAACTGGGTGAAGGCATATAGGAATTATTTGTATTATCTTTGCAACTTTTCTAAAATTTAAAATTATTTCAAAAGAAAAGCTCATTTAAAAACTTCTTTTTTGGAGCCCTAAAAAACAGAAATAAACCCTGAAAGAAAATCACTTAATTAGTGTAGAGATCAACTCTGAGTCCCGCTTGGACTACAAAAGAAAAACACATAGAAATGGTCACCAATAAATTACAGATGTGGAGATTGCATTTGGACAACGGGTGTTTTGGAAGAAGATATCAGAATGACAAAAAATAGAAACAATAGACTTACTGTGCTAGAAGAAGATATTTCAGACTAAAGAAAAATCTGAGATTCTAATCCTATCTGGCTTTCTTTCTCCTTAAATAACAGAAAGGAAGAAAAAATCCTATAAAACGTCACACAGAAAAGCTAGTTACTGTGGCGGGCACCAGTCAAGTTGACTCCTAGATCTAAATGATTTCCTCTTGCTGAGCATGTCGTTAGGGTACCATGCTAGGTCCCCTGCCAAATGGCATTCCATGTCATTCCAAGGCTGTTTGATATTATGATATAGCTGGCTTAAGCTGGACCAGTCTGATTTTTTTCTCCCAGAAATGGGAAACTTTGAATCAATGAATTGTTGAAAGTATTCAAGTTAAATTACCTTAATAACATCACCCTACAAAGATCTATGAATCTGTGTGTGTGTTTGTGCTCAGTGGCTCAATCGTGTCGACTCTTTGCAACTCTATGGATTGTAGCTTGTCAAGCTCCTTTCTGTCCATGAGATTTTCCAGGCAGGAATACTGGATCTACTCCAGGGGATCTACTTCCCAATGCAGGGATCAAAGCTGAGTCTCTTGCGTCTCCTGCATCGGCAGGCAAATTCTTTACCACTAGTGCCACCCATGAAGAACTTGTAATTACCTTCTTTCCTGAGTTTCCCAAATTTAGGATTTCAGCTCTTCCTTCAATCCTGTAAAATAATCCTTTCAATAAATACCTTGTTTTCTTAAGTCTTAGTCCACTTGGGCTATTATAACTAAATACTTATAAAAACAGAAATTTATTTCTCACAGTTGTAGACTGGGAAGTTCAAGATCAAGGTGCCAGAATAATCACCCCCTGGTGATGGTCCACATTCTGGTTCATTGCTGGTGACTTCTTGTCTGGCTTCACATGGAAGAAGGGTAGACAAATCACTCTGGGCTCTCTTTTTTAAAAAATAATCTCATTTGTGAAGGCTCCATCTTCTTGACTTAAGCACCTCCTAATACTGTCACAATGGACATGAATTTGAGCAGACTTGGGGAGAGAGTGAAAGAGAGGAAAGTCTGGGATGGTGTAGTCAATGGGTCGTAAAGAGTCCGATATAACTTAGCAACTGAACAACAAACAACAACAATACCATCACACGGGGCATTAAAATGTTAACATATGAATTTTTTTGCAGGGTGTGGGGTACAAGTATTTAGACCATAGTAGTTAATCAGTCATTTTCCTTTTCTTACAGCCAAAAATGACTTTAATTATACAGTTATAAAAGAGTGAGATCATACTGGCCTCAGAATTCTCCTCTGTAACATTGAAAATCAGAAAGTAATGGAGCAACCTTACATGAAATTATAAAGAGAGGGAGCCTATTTTGCAATAATTTTATAGTTATTAAAATTTTCTTGGCAGAGAAAGACACATATCATATATCATTTATATGTGGGATCTAAAAAAGTGACACACATGAACTTATTTATAAAACAGAAAAAGACTCACGCACATAGTAAACAAACTTATGGTTACCAGTCAATCCTAGAGGAGATCAGTCCTGAATGTTCATTGTAAGGACAGATGCTGAAGCTGAATCTCCAATACTTCAGTCACCTGATGCAAAAAACTGACTCATTAGAAAAGACCCTGATGCTGGGCAAGATTGAAGGCAGGAGGAGAAGGGGACAACAGAGAATGAGATGGTTGGATGGCATCACTGAATCAATGGACATGAGTTTGAGCAGGCTCTGGGAGTTGGTGATGGACAGTGAAGCCTAGCGTGCTGCAGTCCATGGGGTTGTAAAGAGTCAGACATGACTAAGCGACTGAACTGAACTGATGGTTACCAAAGGGGAAAGGTGGGAGGGGGGATAAATTTGGAATTGGGATTAACAGACATACACTACTATATATAAAATAGATAACCGACTAGGGCCTACTGTATAGCACAGGGAACTATATTCAATGTCTTGCAATAACATGTAATGGAAAAGAATCTGAAAAAGAATATATATTCACATATATATATATTCATATATATATGTATGTATGACTGAATCACTTTGCTATACACCTGAAATATAGTGAGTCAACTATGCTTCAATAATTTCTTTTTTCTTGGCAGATATACACCTGCCAAGATAATATAGCACCCAGATATACTTCTAGCAAAAAATTACTTGAAAATACATTACTATCCTGGACAAAATAAGAGTGAAAGAATGGGAAAACTACTCCAATATTCTTGCCTGGAAAATTCCATGGACAGAGGAACCTAGTGAGCTATAGTTTACGGGGCTGCAGAGAGTTGGACATGACTGAATAACTGAGCACACACACACACACAGTATAGAAGAAATAGTGATGTCATGCAACCAATAACACATAGAATTAAGCCTTAAAATTTCAAATCTGGTTCAAAAGGAATGCATGCATTAAAGTATCTCTTGAAAGGGAAAATTTATATTGTAAGATTTAATAATTTGAAACTGATAAAGTAGCTGCAGTTTTATTAACAGATTATATTACATTATACTAACAAAATTATATTAATAAAAACATGCAAAGGTGAAAGGGAAAGAATGGAATAAATAAAAAATGTTCCCAAACTCTTGCCTGAGGGATATACAAATATAATGCTGATTCATTTTTCACTTTGATAATTACAGATAAATAGATTTAGAAAATGCTTTTGAGAAACATCACAAACAAATCATCAATGTAATAAGTTATATAATTTAAGAATAATAGGCATGATAAAAACCAATCTAAATATAAATCACATAATCAAAGACATTAATTAAAAAAAAAAGAAAAGAAACAACATAGAAAACTCCAAATGATAAGATTTTAAAAGTAAGACCGAACTTTTAATTACGGCAGTGGCTGAAACTGTAAATGATAGTTTAACTGTATTTGTTGCTGCTGTTCAGTTGCTGAGTTGTGTCCAACTCTCTGAGATCTCATGGATTGCAGCATGCCCCAGGCTCCTCTGTCTTTCACTATCTCCTGGGGTTTCCTCACATTCATGCCCATTGAGTTAGTGATGCTATCTAACCATCTCATCCTCTGCAGTCCCTTTCTTTTGCCTTCAATCTTTCCCAGCATCAGGGTGGCCAAAGTATTTGAGCTTCAGCTTCAGGACCAGTCCTTCCAATGAATATTCAGGGTTGATTTCCTTTAGGATTGACTAGTTTAATGTCCTTGCAGTCCAAGGGACTCTCAAGAGTCTTCTCCAGCACCACAATTTGAAAGCATCAATTTTTCAGTGCTCAGCCTCCTTTATGGTCCAACTCTCATATCCATACATGTGTATTAAATACATTAAACTCTTCAATTAAGTCAAAGAGTTGGAGATTGGCCCAAAGAGTAAAGTAAATTGTTTCACTAAGAGAAGACTAAACAAGACAAAACTATGACAAAACTAAGTGTGAATAATGAAAAGAAATGAATAAACATATACCAAAGGAAATTTTTTTCAAAAGACAGCTTTAATATTAGACAAATGAAAATTCAAGGCAAAAAAGCATATTATATAGAAATGGAATTCTGCACATAAATTTCAAGCTTTTCAGCATATTAGTATATGTAAAACAAGTCTTTTATTTTTAGTGCTTATGAAACTTTATAAACTTTCATCATTTAATAGGCAAAAAAATCAATAAATTTCAACAATTCCTATAGGCAATATTCTTTATTAATGATAATATATAGTAATTCTAGAAAATAATAACGTTTACATTTTTAAATCCATAGTCACTCATAGTTAAAAGCCATGAAAAATTCCTAATTACCTCTTTGTTCAAAGAGAAAGAAAACCATGTGATTAGAAACTATGTACAAAAGAATAACAAAGTAAACGTTTCATGTCAAACTATGGGATATAGCCCAAACTGTATTTAAAATGAAATTATTAATCTTAAATGTTTATATTTTTTTAGTTTGAAATGATGAAAATAAGTTGAATATTCAACTAAAGAAGTTAGAGGAAGAACATTTCATATGAAAATTGAGAAGGAATTAATAAAGTTTTATTTTATTTATTTTTAAAATTGTATTGAAGTATAGTTGACTTACAATATTGTGTCAATTTCTTCTGTAGAGCAAAGTGACTCAATATGAATTTATATATGAGTGTGAAGTCACTCAGTCGTGTCCAACTCTTTGTGACCCCGTGGACTGTAACCCACCAGGCTCCTCTGTCCATGGAATTTTTCAGGCAAGAGTACTGGAGTGGGTTGCCATTTCCTTCTCCAGGGGATCTTTCCAACCCAGGGATGGAACCTGGGTCTCCCTCATTGCAGGCAGATGCTTTACCATCTGAGCCACCATGGAAGCCCCAATATATATATATATATATATATATATATATATATATATATATAATTATATATATGGAATATATATAGATATATTCCATATCTTTTTCATTGTCACAGGAAGTTCTCTGTGCTATACAGTAAGACCTTGTTGTTTATCTAAACACTATTTAAAATAGCCAAGACATGGAAACAATCTAAATGACCATCAACAGATAATCATATAAGAAGATATCCAAAGGAATAAAGATTTGTTTAAAGTACTGAATTCAAAAAAACAGAGGAAGAATTCAATATAATAGGGTATCCTCTTTTCTTTACATCATATTGCTTCTATACAAAGAAATAATACAAATATTTACTAGAGAATTATTTAGCTTATCTTCAGTGTACTAACATTAAAAGAAAAGAGAAATAGAAAGAGCAGAGGATACATCACTAAATTGGGTTTTGACCAATATCCAGACTCAAACAACACTGGGAAGTCCCATGTCACAGGATATCTGGAGTCCCAGTTGGGAAAAGGTCCCTGGCAGCATGTCCACACCATGGGTGAGACTTTGAACATTGCAGTTTGGGGTTCCCAACTATAATCCCAGGACACAAACTGGTATCATCATAAATCTGTGAGAGAGAATTGCGCTCTAGTTTCACATTAACGCTATTGGTTTTGTTGTGTAAAACTTGGAATGTTGTTAAATCTGGGTCTTTGTTGGCTAGACTCCTTCCACGGGCTCAACAATCTCAACATTTGTCCCCCATCTAATCTAAGATTCCAGTGCCCCAAGGCTTGCACTCAGAGCAGGTTGTCACTCACAACCAGGGCAATGTCCTGGCAGGTTAGAAGCAAGGTGAGAGGCCTCCTCTGCTTTGTCTCTGAAGCCTGAACTAGACATTTAATTTACCTGTCAGAAGGGTGAGCTTCCACTAGGAATTTAAGAAACACAGTTTGGACAAAAGTAAACCGGAATCCACCATACTATTTGCAGTGCAACAGAACACCGGTCTCAGTTTAGTTCAGTTCAGTTGCTCAGTCATGTCTGACTCTTTGCGACCCCATGAATCACAGCACACCAGGCCTCCCTGTCCATCACAACTCCCGAAGTTCACTCAGACTCACGTCCATCGAGTCAGTGATGCCATCCAGCCATCTCATCCTCTGTCGTCCCCTTCTCCTCCTGCCCCCAATCCCTCCCAGCATTGGAATCTTTTCCAATGAGCCAACTTTTCACATGAGGTGGCCAAAGTACTGGAGTTTCAGCTTTAGCATCAGTCCTTCCAAAGAAATCCCAGGGCTGATCTCCTTCAGAATGGACTGGTTGGATCTCCTTGCAGTCCAAGGGACTCTCAAGAGTCTTCGCCAACACCACAGTTCAAAAACATCAATTCTTTGGCGCTCAGCCTTCTTCACAGTCCAACTCTCACATCCATACATGACCACAGGAAAAACCATAGCCTTGACTAGATGGACCTTTGTTGGCAAAGTAATGTCTCTGCTTTTGAATATGCTATCTAGGTTGGTCATAACTTTCCTTCCAAGGAGTAAGCGTCTTTTAGTTTCATGGCTGCAGTCACCATCTGCAGTGATTTTGGAGCCCAAAAAAATAAAGTCTGACACTGTTTTCACTGTTTCCCCATCTATTTCCCATGAAGTGATGGAACTGGATGCCATGATCTTCATTTTCTGAATGTTGAGCTTTAAGCCAACTTTTTCACTCTCCACTTTCACTTTCATTAAGAGGCTCTTTAGTTCCTCTTCACTTTCTGCCATAAGGGTGGTGTCATCTGCATATCTGAGGTTATTGATATTTCTCCCGGAAATCTTGATTCCAGCTTGTGCTTCTTCCAGCCCAGCGTTTCTCATGATGTACTCTGCATAGAAGTTAAATAAGCAGGGTGACAATAAACAGCCTTGACGAACTCCTTTTCCTATTTGGAACCTGTCTGTTCCATGTCCAGTTCGAACTGTTGCTTCCTGACCTGCATACAAATTTCTCAAGAGGCAGGTCAGGTGGTCTCATATTCCCATCTCTTTCAGAATTTTCCACAATTTATTGTGATCCACACAGTCAAAGGCTTTGGCATAGTCAATAAATAGATGTTTCTCTGGAACTCTATTGCTTTTTCCATGATCCAGCGGATGTTGGCAGTTTGATCTCTGGTTCCTCTGCCTTTGCTAAAACCAGCTTGAACATCAGGAAGTTCACAGTTCACGTATTGCTGAAGCCTGGCTTGGAGAATTTTGAGCATTACTTTACTAGCATGTGAGATAGTGCAATTGTGTGGTAGTTTGAGCATTCTTGGGCATTGCCTTTCTTTGGGATTGGAATGAAAACTGACCTTTTCTAGTCCTGTGGCCACTGCTGAGTTTTCCAAATTTGCTGGCATATTGAGTGCAGCACTTTCACAGCATCATCTTTCAGGATTTGAAATAGCTCAACTGGAATTCCATCACCTCCACTAGCTTTGTTCGTAGTGATGCTTTCTAAGGCCCACTTGACTTCACATTCCAGGATGTCTGGCTCTAGGTCAGTGATCACACCATCATAATTATCTGGTTCATGAAGATCTTTTTTGTACAGTTCTTCTGTGTATTCTTGCCACCTCTTCTTAATATCTTCTGCTTCTGTTAGGTCCATACCATTTCTGTCCTTTATCGAGCCCATCTTTGCATGAAATGTTCCCTTGGTATCTCTAATTTTCTTGAAGAGATCTCTAGTCTTTCCCATTCTCTTGTTTTCCTCTATTTCTTTGCATTGATCACTGAGGAAGGCTTTCTTATCTCTTCTTGCTATTCTCTGGAACTCTGCATTCAGATGTTTATATCTTTCCTTTTCTCCTTTGCTTTTCGCTTCTCTTCTTTTCACAGCTATTTGTAAGGCCTCCACAGACAGCCATTTTGCTTTTTTTCATTTCTTTTCCATGGGGATGGTCTTGATCCCTGTCTCCTGTACAATGTCACAAACCTCATTCCATAGTACATCAGGTACTCTATCAGATCTAGGCCCTTAAATCTATTTCTCACTTCCACTGTATAATCATAAGGGATTTGATTTAGGTCATACCTGAATGGTCTAGTGGTTTTCCCTACTTTCTTCAATTTAAGTCTGAATTTGTTACTAAGGAGTTCATGATCTGAACCACAGTCAGCTCCTGGTCTTGTTTTTATTGACTGTATAGAGCTTCTCCATCTTTGGCTGCAAAGAACATAATCAATCTGATTTCGGTGTTGACTGTCTGGTGATGTCCATGTATAGAGTCTCCTCTTGTGTTGTTGGAAACTGGTCTAGGATCCCCAAATGAATGTACATGCTGTCACCTCCCAGCCTTACCTCTCTGCTACTTGGTCTTAACAAGCAACCTTGTCAAATAAAAATAATACTACAGCAAGCAATTATACACAGTATAATCATGGTGATAAAACAGTTACTGTGCCTTCTTTTCGCCAATTTATATTTTACCTTACTTGCTGCCATGTACAATACTGGGTCACCTGAAAAACAGGTTGAGAATATTCATAGAACAAGAGGAAAGGAAGGGCACACAAAATCATTGGTTGGTGAAGATTTAGACATTTGACATTTCGGTTATCAAAGTAGTCCTCAGATTTGTGTTGGGCTTCCTTGGACTTATATTAGTTTAGTATTGGCTTTACTGAATTACAGGATGGTTTTGGTTCCTAGGACACCTAAAGATTTTCACTGGGCTCTCTCCATAAGCTTTATCTCACATCATTCCATGTAGCAAAGATGATAGGTTCTCTGGAGGCACAGAACTCTGGCTTTACATCCTAGCTCCACCAATTTCAAGTTGTGTGACTTTGGCAATGTTTCCTCTTGATTAAATGGGGTCTTTAGCTGATATTCTCAACAGCAAACAGGCGTAGTTTTCCTATGAGAGTTTAGTGAAACAATTAATATAAAGTGCTTGGTAGAGAGCAGGAATCTGGTACATATTCATTTCTTTTCCGTTGGTGGGTGCAACCTTCTGTGTGCTAGGCATGCCCCTCATTTTGTGGGAAAGATAAGGACCATGCTCCCAAGGATAAGGAGTTCTTAACCAGCCTCGATACTTCCCACAAAACTAAGAACACTGTTTTCTTACCATGCTTCACTCACCTTTTTCCGCTTCTTTCTGTTTTTGTCAGCTCTAATGACCCAGCAGAGGACTTACTCCTGTAAAGTTCTAGTGAGAATAAAGATTTAGTAGTAGTAGTCATGTCCAGTCATGTCCAACTCTTTGTGATACCATGGACTGTAGCCACCCCCTGTCCATGGGAATTCTCAAGGCAAGAATACTGGAGTGGGTTGCCATTCCCCTCTCCAGGGATACTCCCAACCCAGGGATCAAACTCAGATCTCCTGCTTTGCAGGCAGATTCTTTACCACCTTTGTCACAAAGGAAGCCCCTGAGAATAAAAATATGGAGTCTCCCCAAACTTCAATTAACGAGGGTAATTTCTGGTATATCCTTTGTCTTCTGCCCCTTACAACAGCCAGCAATATGCAACTTTCACCTGTTGCTTCTTCCCTTCTCACCTCCTAAGTGCTCCTGGACCACAGGTCCCTCAGCCTCACAGACAGTTTAGGTCAATCAACACATCTGCCATCCAGAGGACATTCCAGCCTCTCCCAGAGCATGAGACCCTTAAATCATTAAAGCCATTCAATGTTTTTCAAAATGAAAACACTTCCTCCCTTTTGAAAGTTTCTAGCTATCGAAAATATCTGAAAGATGCTCTTATGATACCTCTCCAAAAATTTTTAGATGACATTTTTGTAAAAACATTTGTTTTCTACTTTCAACTCTCTCAATTCTCAATATCCATAGATTCAGAGAAGTATATATGGTGGATATTAGAAAGGGGATAAGGCTGGTTGACAAATCCCAGAATTTGCCTAGAATTTTCCTTTTTGGAGCAAGCAGGCTTGGGCCTTTTCTATTGTGATGAGTTTTCTGCCAAGATGAGAAATAGATTTCTGATAGGCCCTTGTGTATCTGAATCTCCTTGATGGATACAGCCAAACTCCATTGTTCTGTTCACTGATGCCACAAACCTGCTTCCTTGAGGTTTTCTTGGCAAACTCAACCTCAGTGGGCAAGTGTTCCTATATGGAGGCTTAGGAATCTCTTAGAAAATTGTGTACATTTTACATTGAAAAATAGAAGACAGAAAGATAAAAGGGAAAACAAAGTGTGGAATTTAGTAAATCATTATCAACACCTATTATTAATAGTAGCCATATCGAGAAATAGAATATTATCAGGCCCCTTCCTCATAACAGCTCAGACGGTAAAGCGTCTGCCTACAATGCGGGAGACCCCGGTTTGATCTCTGGGTCGGGAGGTTCCCCTGGAGAAGGAAATGGCAACCCACTCCGGTATTCTTGCCTGGAAAATCCCATGGATGGAGAAGCCCGGTAGACTACAGTCCATGGGGTCGCAAAGAGTCGGACACGACTGAATGACTTCACTTCACTTCACTTCCTCGTAACATAACCCATCCACCCCGCTAAAGGCAGCCATTATCCCAACTCTCATGATAATCACTTCTTTGCTTTCCTTTGTATTCTATATTAGTTTCCTAGAGCTGTCATAACAAATTACTGCCAACTGGATGGCTTAAAACAAGAGAAATTTATTTTCTCACAGATCTGAGGACTAGAAATTTGAAGTCAAGGTGTTGGCAGGGTCATACTCTTTCTAAAAACTCCAGGGAAATTTTTTTCCTTTACTGTTCCTAGCATCTGGTGGCTCCAGGCAATTTTGGCATTCCTTGGATTGTAGACGTATCACTTTAATTTCTGCCTGTCTGCACATGGCATCTTCCCAATGTGTCTCCACTTGGCCTTCTTATAAGGACATTCATCACTGAATTTGGGCTTGCCCTAATGAAGGATGATCTCGTCTTATCTTAATTACATCTTCAAAGACTCTGTTTCAAAAAAAAATTGTGACATTTCCAGGTGTCAGGAGAACATGACTTCTGGGACATCACTATTCAACCCAGTACATATTCTTAGCACTTAAATACATGCATTCCAAAGTACTCTAGCTTCATGTTCCCTGATTTTGAACTTTATTAAATGGTGTAACATATACACACTATTATATATCAAATAGATAACCAACAAGGACCTACTGGATAGCACAGAGAACTACACTCAAATTTTTGTAATAACCTAGAAGGAAAAAGAATCTGAAAAATAATATATATAACTAAATCACAGTGCTGCACACCTGAAACTAATTCAATACTGTAGATCAAATATATTTCAATTTAATAAAGCACAGATTAGTAAGAAACATAAGACCTCAATAAGAGGACCTCATTCATTCCGTCAGTATTTTTGTTAATTATATATACATATATATATTGCGATATTGCTGAATCTTTACAGTTGTCGTCCGACTCTTTGCAACTCCATGAGCTATACAGTCCATGGAATTCTCTGGACCAGAATACTGAAGTAGGCAGCCTTTTCCTTCTCCAGGGGATCTTCGAAAACCAAGGATTGAACCCAGTTCTCCCACAAGCAGGTGGATTCTTTACCAGCTGAACCACCAGGGAAGCCCTAATAAGAGATAGGTAGGCCTTTAAAAACTTAAATTTCCACATTTCTAAATGGGAAAATATGTTAATTATGCTACCCAGTTTTTGAGACTCTAATGAAGAAATGTATATGTAAGGACATTATAAATTATTGTGGACTTTACAAGTTTAATTAGAAAAATGGGAGTGGGGTTTCCTAGTGTTTCAGTGGTAAAGAACTCACCTGTCACTGCAAGAGACACAAATTTGATCCCTGGTCCAGGAAGATCCCACATGTCTAGAAGCAACTAAGCCCAAACACCACAACTATTGAGCCTGTGCTCTAGAGTCCAGAACCCCAGTTATTGAGCCCAGGTACTGCTACTACTGGAGAAGGCAATGGCACCCCACTCCAGTACTCTTGCCTGGAAAATCCCATGGATGGAGGAGCCTGGTAGGCTGCAGTCCATGGGGTTGCCAAGAGTTGAACACGACTGAGCAACTTCACTTTGACTTTTCACTTTCATGCAATGGAGAAGGAAATGGCAACCCACTCCAGCGTTCTTGCCTGGAGAATCCCAGGGACGGGGGAGCCTGGTGGGCTGCTGTCTATGGGGTCGCACAGAGTCGGACACGACTGAAGCGACTTAGCAGCAGCAGCAGCACCACTACTACTGAGGCCCGTGTGCTCCAGAGCCTGTACTCCACAAGAAGAGAAGCCAGTGCAATGAAAAGCCCATTCACCACAACTAGAGAGTAACTCCACTCCCCTGCAACTAGAGAAAGGCCCATATATCAGTGAAGGTCAGGCATAGACCTAAATACATAAATAAATAAAATTATTTTTAAAACACATTTATAAAAAATAATGAAATGAAAATTAAAAAAAATAATATCATACAGTATATATTCTTTTGCACCTGTTTTCTTTCAATCAACATTAAGTTTATGTTATTTAACTGTCAGTATCAGTTCAGTTGTTCAGTCATGTCTGGCTCTTTGCAACCCCATGCACTGCAGCACACCAGGCCTCCCTGTCCTTCACCATCTCCCAGAGCTTGCTCAAACTTATGTCCATTGAGTCGGTTATGCCATTCAACCATCTTGTCCTCTGTCATCCCCTTCTCCTCCTGCCTTCAATCTTTCCCAGCATCAAGGTCTTTCCTAATAAGTTGGTTCTTCACATCTGGTGCCCAAAGTATTGGAGCTTCAGCTTTAGCATCAGTCTTTCCAATGAATATTCAGGACTGATTTCCTTTAGGATGAACTGGTTGGGTCTCCTTGCTGTCCAAGAGACTCTCAAGAGTCTTCTCCAACACCACAGTTCGAAAGCATCAATTCTTTGGCATTTCGCCTTCTTTATGGTCCAACTTTCACATCCATACATGACTACCGGAAAAACCACAGCTCTGACTATACAGACCTTTGTTGGCAAAGTGATGTCTCTGCTTTTTAATATGCTATCTAGGCTTGTCATAGCTTTTCTTTCAAGGAGCAAGTGTCTTTTAATTTTGTGGCTGCAATTATGACCTGCAGTGATTTTGGAGCCCAAATAAAGTCTCTCACTGTTTCCATTGTTTCCCTGTCTATTTGCCATGAAGTGATGAGACCAGATGCTATGATCTTAGCTTTTTGAATGCTGAGTCTTAAACTAGCTTTTTCACTCTCCTCACATTCATCACAGAGAAGGCAATGGCACCCCCACTCCAGTACTCTTGCCTAGAAAATCCCATGGAGGAGCCTGGTAGGCTGCAGTTCATGGAGTCGCTAAAAGTCCAACATGACTGAGCGACTTCACTTTCACTTTTCACTTTCCTGCATTGGAGAAGGAAATGGCAACCCACTCCAGTGTTCTTGCCTGGAGAATCCCAGGGATGGGGGAGCCTGGTGGGCTGCCATCTATGGGGTCTCACAGAGTCGGACACGACTGACGTGACTTAGCAGCAGCAGCACATTCATCAAGAGGCTTTTTAGTTCCTCTTCACTTTCTTCCATAAGGGTGGTGTCATCTGCGTATCTGAGGTTATTGGTATTTCTCCTGGCAATCTTGATTCCAGCTAGTGCTTCATCCAGCCTGGCATTTCACATGATGTTCTCTTCATATAAGTTAAATAAGCAGGGTAACAATATACAGCCTTGACATACTCCTTTCCCAATTTGGAAGCATTCTATTGTTCCAAGTTCGGTTCTAACTGTGGCTTCTTGACCTGCATACAGATTTCTCAGGAGGCAAGTGGGGTGGTCTGGTATGCCCATCTCTTGAAGAATTTTCCAGTTTGTTGTGATCCACACAGTCAAAGGCTTTAACATAGTCAATGAAGCAGCTATAAATATTTTTCTGGAATTCTTTTGCTTTATCTATGATCCAAAGGATATCTGCAATTTGATCTCTCATTCCTCTGCCTTTTCTAAATTCAGGTTGTACACCTGGAAGTTCTTGTTTCACATACTGTTGAAGCCTAGCTGGAGGATTTTGAGCATTACCTTGCTGGCATGTGAAATGAGTGAATTGTGCTATAGTTTGAACATTCTTCAGCATTGCCCTTCTTTGGGATTGGAATGAAAACCGACATTTTTAAGTCCTGTGGCCACTTCTGATCTTTCCAAATTTCCTGGCATATTGACTGTAGCACTTTAACAGCATCATCTTTTAGGATTTGAAGTAGCTCAGCTGGAATTTCATCACCTCCACTAGCTTTGTTCATAGTGATGTCTTCTAAGGCCCACTTGATTTTGCAGTCCAGGACATCTTCTCTAGGTGAGTGAGCCAGATTAAGAACTTTTTTGTATAGTTCTTCTGTGTATTCTTATAGGGCTTCCGTAGTGTATTCTTACAGGGCTTCTCCTGTGACTCGGATGGTAAGGAATATGCCTGCAATGTGGGAGACCCGGGTTCAATCCCTGGGTCAGGAAGATCCCCTGGAGAAGAAAGTGGTAAAGGCTACAGTCCATGGGGTCACAAAGAGTAGGACACGTCTGAGTGGCTCACACTTTTCTGTGTATTCTTTCTACCTCTTCTTAATATCTTCTGCTTCTGTTAGGTCCATACTATTTCTGTCCTTTATTGTGCCCATCTTTGCATGAAATGTTCCCTTTGGTATCTCTAGTTTTCTTGAAGAGTTCTCTAGTCTTACCTCTTTTATTGTTTTCCTCTATTTCTTTGCATTTTTCACTTTGGTAGGCTTTCTTATCTCTCCTTGCTATTCTTTATTTTATTTTGTTTTTTTTTTTATTAATTTTATTTTATTTTTAAACTTTACATAATTGTATTAGTTTTGCCAAATATCAAAATGAATCTGCAACAGGTATACATGTGTTCCCCATCCTGAACCCTCCTCCCTCCTCCCTCCGCATACCATCCCTCTGGGTCGTCCTAGTGCACTAGCCCCAAGCATCCAGTATCCTGCATCGAACCTGGAGAGCTCTGCATTCAGATGGATATATCTTTCCTTTTCTCCTTTACCTTTCACTTCTCTTCTCAGCTATTTTGTAAGGTCTCAGATAACCACTTTGCCTTTTTGCATTTCTTTTTCTTGTGGATGGTTTTGATCAGTGCCTCCTATATAATATTGCAAATCTCTGTTCATAGCTCTTTAGGCACTCTGTCTATCAGATCTAATCCCTTGAATCTATTTGTCACTTCCACTATATAATCATAAGGGATTTGATTTAGGTCATACCTGAATGGCCTAGTGGCTTTCTCTACTTTCTTCAATTTTAGTCTGAATTTTGCAATAAAGAGTTCATGGTCTAAGCCACAGTCAGCTTCCAGTTTTTTGTGTTTTTTTTTTTTGTCTGTTTAGAGCTTCTCCATCTTTGGCTGCAAATATAATCAACCTGATTTCAGTTTTGACCACCTGGTGATGGTTATTATATGTGCTGTTATAGTTATATTTATCTCTAATAGAACATATAAACAAAGTATATTCATTTTCATTGCTGCATGATATTCCATTATATGACTATCCCTTATTTATCAGTTTTACTCCTAATAGCTATTTATGTTTTTCAAGTTTGGGTTTATTATCAGTATGTGCTACATACATTCTTGTCCATGCCTCCAGGTAAATATGTCTATGCATATATGTTGAATATATACTTGTAGTGGTCTTCCTCAGTGGCTCAGAAGTACAGAATCCACGTGCAATGTAGGAGATGCTGGTTTGATCCCTGGGTTGGGATGATCCCCTGGAGGAGGGCATGGCAACCCACTCTAGTATTCTTGCCTGGAGAATTCCATGGACAGGGGAGTCTGGTGGGCTAACAGTCCATAGGGTTGCAAAAAGTTTGACATGACTGAAGTGACTGAGCATGCATGCCTGTAGTAGGCTGAAAATAACTCTCAAAGATATCAAGTCTTAATTCTTGTCATTAGGATTAGCATTCCCAAATACATGTTATTTTATTTGGGTAAATGTCTTTATGTTAAAGGTCTTGAGATGAGGAAGTCATTCTGAAATGTCTACATAGACTTTGAAAACAATCAACCACAAGTGACCTTAGAAAGGAGGGATGAGTGAGGTTGACACAGACAGAAGAGGAAGAGGCAATATGACCATGTAGGTGGAAACTTGAGTGATGCAGCTGGAAGTCAAGGAATGCCAACAGCACCAGAAGCTGACAAAGTCAAGGGACCAATTATCTCCTAGAGCTTCCAGAGGGAATGTGTCTTGTTGTCCTCTTGATTTTGGCTATGTAATACTGATTTCTGACTTTTTGAAATATGAGAGAATAAACTTATTTCATATTAATCCACCAAATTTGCCAACAAAGGTCCTTATAGTCAAGGCTATGGTCTTTCCAGTAGTCACGTACAGTTGTGAGAGTTGGACCATAAAGAAGGTAGAGCACTGAAGAACTGATGATTGTGAATTGTGGTGCTGGAGAAGACTCCTGAGAGTGCCTTGGACTGAACGGAGATCAAACCAGTCAATTTAAAAGGAAATCATTCTGAATTCCATATATATGTGAGACAGCAAAAGAGACACAGATGTATAGAAGAGTCTTTTGGACTCTGTGGGAGAGGGAGCGGGGGGATGATTTGGGAGAATGGCATTAAAACATGTATAATATCATATAAGAAACGAATTGCCAGTCCAAGTTCGATGCAGGACACAGGAAGCTTGGGGCTGGTGCACTGGGATGACCCAGAGGGATGGTATGGGGAGGGAGGTGGGAGGGGGGTTCAGGATGGGGAACACGTGTACACCCATGGTGGATGCATGTTGATGTATGGCAAAACCAATACAATAGTGTAAAGTAAAACAATAATAATAAAATAATAATAAATAAAAAATAAAAATTCATTAAAAAAATAAATAAAAAATAAAAGGAAATCAACCCTGAGTATTCAATGGGAGAATTGATGCTGAAGCTGAAGCTCCAATACTTTGGCCACCTGATAAAAACAGCCGACTTATTGGAAAAGACCCTGATGCTGGGAAAGATTGAAGGCAGAAGGAGAAGAGGGTGACAGAGGATGGCATGATTGGATGGCATCACTGATGCAATGGACATGAACTTGGGCAAACTCTGGGAGATGGTGGGGGACAGGGAAGTCTGGCATGGTGCTGCAGTCCATGGGGTGGAGAAGAGCTGGACTGGACTTGGTGACTGAACAATCAAGTTTGTGATAATTTTGTGGTTACAGCAGAACAGGACATGATATAATACCCCAAATAGAATTGTTTAGGCACAGGTATGCCTATTTTCAAAGTTGGCATATTAACACTTAAGTTTTCTTAAATGGTTGTAGCACTTTACACCATCAATATAGAGAAATCCCTGTTACCCTATGTCCTGGAAATGGAGCAAAGGCCCTAAGATGCAATTAAATTATTCTGTGCAGGCTGCAAAGATTTCAAGCCAAAGGCACCTGCTCAGCATTTCATCTACATCTTTCAGGATGATTACCTGTTGTGGGAATGAGAGTTCTAGTTGGATTAGTGAGCTTTCTGGTATTAGACTTCTGAGACTAGATAAGCTATCTTGTCTGGAGTTTGGAATTGAATAGGCCCAGGAGAGAGAGGGCTAGCATCTACAGTGCAAATCCAGTTCACAACTTTAGACAAAGATGGAATTCAAGAATTAGGCTTTATTAATTTAGGAGGTAAGCTATGTTTTCTAAGCACAAAAGGAAAGATAGGATCTCTTAATTACTGGGGCTCAGATAGCCAGTAGCTTCCTCTTTTCGGGGTACACTGAAATGACTAGATATATATTTAGCAAGGAGTACCAGAGGGCCTAGGAATAAAATACCCAGTCAGGGAGAGGCCAACTTACAAAATCAATGCCATGCATTCTGTTTGTTCAGAAGCCACTCTGTGTTTTAGAAGATGCAAGTAACAAGATGGGAAAAGCTCAGGCACAGAATTCCTTCTCCCGGAAAAAACAGCACACATTAGCAGGAGCTGACTGTTACGGGTGATTTGGTCAGGATATGCCAGGGATAGGAAGCAAACATGGGAAAAGGCATTAAAATAGAAGGTAATGATGAATTTGAGATAGAGGTTCCATAGGAGAGCTTTTGGGTGGCAGGGCTTTGGCTTCAGAAACAGCAGAGGAACTGGGCATACATGTAAGGAGGGAGAATAGATCAAGGTAGAAATGAGCCAGAATGAAACTTTCCAAAGATAAGGATTCAAATTCTAGATAAGCAGATGCTGCCAAAAAAATGATGATATATCAGGAAGATGGGCAAAGGAGAGAAGAACAAGAATGAGGTTTGCAGGGACTCAGAAGTCCAAGACACTAATAGAACATGGCCAGGCAATTCTTGAGCCTCTTTGGGATCTGCAAAGTAGCTTGCCACAGAAGTTATTGAGGTGATAGAATGGTGGCATAAGAAAAGTATAGATTTTAGAAAATGACAGACCTGAGCACAGATCTCAGTTCTATTGTTTACGACCATGTACAACCGTGTGTGACCATGTGCAAGTGAGTCAGCCTTTCTAAGCTTCAGTTCTTCATTTGTAATTCAGGAACAATGATATCATAGGTTTGTTATTATGATTAAATGAGACAAGGAATGCAGAGAGAGTCTCATGGTGGCTTGCTGCTGCTGCTGTGTCACTTCAGTCGTGTCCGACTCTGTGTGACCCCATAGACGGCAGCCAACCAGGCTTCCCCTCCCTGGGATTCTCCAGGCAAGAACACTGGAGTGGGTTGCCATTTCCTTCTCCAATGCAGGAAAGTGAAAAGTGAAAGTGAAGTCGCTCAGTCGTGTCCGACTCTAGCGACCCCATGAACTGCAGCCTACCAGGCTCCTCCATCCATGGGATTTTCTAGGCAAGAGTACTGGAGTGGGGTGCCATTGCCTTTTTCGCATGGTGGCTTAATAAATACTAAAAATCCTCCTCTGCACCACCTCCTTCTCTGCCCACTTTCCTCCTTGGTCATGATGAAACAAACTCCTAGGACCTGTGAAGGCTATGGCTTGGTAGGCAGGAAAATACCCACTGCTTTGGAAACACCAGTTTTCAAATCCATACCAGCAGATTAATTTCAGACCTCATTTGCAAAAGACAGAATTCTGGTTTATTTTTTCTCTTGTGCTCAGTTCAGTTCAGTCGCTCAGTCATGTCCGACTCTTTGCGACCCCATGAATCACAGCACGCCAGGCCTCCCTGTCCGTCACCAGCTCCCGGAGTTCACTCAGACTCAACATCCATCAAGTCAGTGATGCCATCCAGCCATCTCATCCTCTGTCGTCCCCTTCTCCTCCTGCCCCCAATCCCTCCCAGCATCAGAGTCTTTTCCAATGAGTCAACTCTTTGCATGAGGTGGCCAAAGTACTGGAGTTTCAGCTTTAGCATCAGTCCTTCCAAAGAAATCCCAGGGCTGATCTCCTTCAGAATGGACTGGTTGGATCTCCTTGCAGTCCAAGGGACTCTCAAGAGTCTTCTCCAACACCACAGGTCAAAAGCATCAATTCTTCGGCACTCAGCTTTCTTCACAGTCCAACTCTCACATCCATACATGACCACAGGAAAAACCATAGCCTTGACTAGATGGACCTTTGTTGGCAAAGTAATGTCTCTGCTTTTCAATATGCTATCTAGGTTGGTCATAACTTTTCTTCCAAGGAGTAAGCGTCTTTTAATTTCATGGCTGCAATCACCATCTGCAGTGATTTTGGAGCCCCAGAAAATAAAGTCTGACACTGTTTCCACTGTTTCCCCATCTATTTCCCATGAAGTGATGGGACCAGATGCCATGATCTTCGTTTTCTGAATGTTGAGCTTTAAGCCAACTTTTTCACTCTCCACTTTCACTTTCATCAAGAGGCTTTTTAGTTCTTCACTTTCTTGTGCTAATCAGAATAAATTTATAAATTTGCTGATAATGAATGAAATCAAAAGATGGAGGGCTATATTGAACCATGCAACAAAGGCAGTGAGGACAAGAAAGGCAGGATCTGACACTGGATAAATCAGGAGGAGCTTTAAAAGTCTTCTTTGAAAACACCAAGTAGTGCCTAGAGTGATGTGATGAACATTCAAGTAGAATGGTGCAGAACTGAGGACCTCAGTGGGTGACCCAGGGACCTCAATTAATGAGGAGAAGACCATGGAGACCGGATGCCTCCAACTGGGAAAGGTTTTTCCAGAGGAAGGGCAATTGCTTTCTTCTTAGTCACATATGCCTTCAACAGGACCTGGTTACTCTACAACTTTTAAGAGACACAGTAAGTCCCTTACATATGAACCTTTAAGGTGTGAACTTTCAAACATGCGAAAGTGTGTTTGCATGTCCAGTCATGTAAGTTAGTTCACATCTTACATGTAAGTTAGTTCAAGTCTGGCATACATTGTCATGTGTGTGCATCCTCTACAAGTTGTCTTCTGTGTACTTTACTGCAAAGTACCGTACAGATTATAGTCATACAGTATCTTTATTTCAAGCCCAGGATGTCTGGAAGCAAGTGTAAAAGTAGCAGCAATGTAGTTGGTATTGCTAAGAAGCACCTGTTGTTATACTGTCCTATTGTGCTTTTCAAGGCACTGTACTGTAAGATGAATTATTTTTATGCTTTTTCTGTATATTCACATTGTGCTTGTTTTTTATGTATTCACACTTTTGTGTGAACAGTATTATAAAGCTATTACAGTACAGTGTTATACAGTACTATATAGTCAATTGTATTTGCTGAATACCTAGGCTGGGAATGGCAGCCCACTCCAATATTCTTGCCTGGAGAATTCCATGGACAGAGGAAGCTGGAGGACTATAGTTCATGGGGTCGCCAAGCATCAGACTTGACTGAGTGACACAATAGGCTAACTTTATTGGACTTAAGAACAAATTGACCTTACAAATGCATTCTTGGAACAGAACTCATTCATATGTAGAGGACTTACTGCACAGCAAAATATTTCTGAATACCCCAATTTCTATTAGCAATTTTATCCTTCCTGAATAGGCCTTCCTGCCATAGATAGGCATCCATGAGTTTAAGTTCTATACAAAACAAACAGGACCAGTCAACATTATTCTCTATCTCCTGCTGCAACCTGCTGTTTTGTGCTTCTTATCGCCAATGTCTGAGTAAAGAAATCGTTTAGTGACTCATAACTGATTCTGTTCATGGGCCCCAGCTGTGAGGCCCATGTCCCACCCACTGAAAGGACCTCAGAATTCCACCTAAACTCACCAAATTCCCATGATAGTAGTAGTATAAAGGTTAAAACCCTGAAAAGAGAAATGTTGAATGAAAAATAAAGCAGAAAGTTAATCTGCTTGGCATCTTGTTACCTCTCTTCTGAGTATAATATGGGAAACTGCTAATTGCTTGATTTACTGCAATAATCATTCTGCCAACAGCAATAAATAAAGGTAATTAATTGAAGGTAACTCACTGCCAGGAAAGTTAGCAATTACCAGGAAACTGGAGACAAGTTTTCTTCATGATACCTTTATTTTTTTTAACTTTTTATTTTCTATAGGAGTATAGCCACTTAACAGTTTTGTGATAGTTTCAGGTGGACTGCAAAGAATCTCAGCCATAAATAAATATGTATCCATTTTCTCCCAAATTCCCCTATCATCTAGGCTGCCACATAACATTGAGCTGAGTTCCTGATGCTATACAGGAGGTCCTTCTTGATTATCTATTTTAAATATAGCAGTATGTACATGTCGATCCCAAATTCCCTGACTATCCCTTCCCCTCATCTTTCCCCCTGGCAACCATAAGTTAATTCTCTAAGTCTGTGAGTCTGTTTCCGTTTTGTTAGTAAGTTGATCGTATCATTTCTTTTTAGATTCCACATGTAAGAGAATATGATATTTTTCCTTCTCTGTCTGACTTACTTCACTCAGCATGACAATCTCTAGGTCTAACCATGTTGCTGCAAATGCTATCATTTCATTTTTTTAATGGCTGAGTAGTATTGCATTGTATATATTTCTTCATGATATCTTTAGAAGAGAAAAATAAAATTCACTATCCTCTTTCCTGAGTATCTATCATGTTTGTATTTGCTTGCTTTAAACTGTCTGCAGAAATACTCTTGAGTTCTATCATTTATTTCCTTTCCTTCCCTCCATCATGATGACTGCATACTTGTGGAGCAAGAGTAAAGTGAAATGAAAGTCGCTCAGTCATGTCCAGTGCTTTGCGACCCCATGGACTCATAGTCCATGGGATTCTCCAGGCCAGAACACTGGAGTGGATAGCCTTTCCCTTCTCCAAGGGATCTTCCCAGGCTAGAGATTGAACCCGGGTCTCCTGCATTGCAGGCAGACTCTTTACCAGTCGAGATATGAGGGAAGCCCCTAGAGCAAGAGTAACTGGGGCTTATCTATCTATACCTCCTACCACTATGGGAAGCTGAAACAGCTTTAGATCCTGTGGTCAACACAGTGGGGCTTATGAATATATCCAGTCTCTTCTATTGGAAGGGATTCACTAAGAGAAATAGATAGGAATATCTTGCTCTGATCACCCATGTTTTCACTTATTATTTTTTTTTAATCCAGGGCTTTTTCTTAAACAAGACTTACAAGTGGCATGTTGTAATGGAAATAGAATGGTCTTTGGAGTTGGAGACCTGGGTTTATACTTGACAGCTGAGAAAATTTTTAAATATTTTTAAAACATCTTGGACCTTCAGTTTCCTATTATCTAAAATAAGAGCCAATGTATTTTGCATAGCATTTATTTTGGAAATAAATGGGACAGTTGCTGAATAAATATTAGCTTCTCTTCCCTCAGCCTATTATTAGAACTTTCCTTAAAAAGTTATAGCAGTCTTTCTTTGTTTTCCATCTTGAGTTGGGTGCTGGAGAGTTTAGAGACAAATTTATCTACCCCTTTACTAAACAAACACAATATCTATCATGCATACTAAGCGCTTATAACATCTTATCTTTGCTATTCTAATTTTTCTTTTCCCCACTTTCTTCATTTGAATATTCTGAACTTTCTTTTAACTTTTTGTATATATTTATAGAGTCACCTTGAATCCTTTCCAGATAAAGTGTTTATGAAAACACACACGTATATGCATATACAGATTTAATATATGTATGTGTGCTTCTGAATATATGGTATATAAGTTATATTCTACATTATGCTCTTTCTCATAGTCAGATACAACACTGTTGTGTTCACCAGTTGGTTTTTAATTAATTCATTTTATTGAAGTATAGTTGCTTTACAATGTTGTTAGTTTCAGATGTATAGCAAAGTGATTCAGTTATACATGCATATGTATCTATTTTTTCAGATTCTTTTCCCTTATAGGTTATTATAAAACATTAAGTAGAGTTCCCTGTATTATACAGTAGGTCCTGGTTGATTATTTTACATATATGCATGCTAAGTCGCTTCAGCTATGTCCGGTTCTTTGTGACTCTGTGGTCTGTAGCCCATGAGGCTCCTCTGTCCACGGGATTTTCCAGGCAAGAATACTGGAGTGGGTTGCCATGCCCTCCTCCAGGGGATCTTCCCAACCTAGGGATCGAATCTGCATCTCTTAAATGTAAGGGAGCACACATTTCTCATGTACCCTTTGAGAATACATTGAAAATGTATTCCCTGTATAGATAAATGCAGGCTTCTCTGGTGGTTCAGATGGTAAAGAATCCACCTGCAATGCAGGAGACCCAAGTTCAATTGCTGGATTGGGAAAATTCTCTGGAGAAGAGAATGGCAGCCCACTCCAGTATTCTTGCCTGGGAAATCCCATGGATTTTAATCTTCTTGGATATGCAGGATCTTCAAGCAACAGTCAAGCAAGAGTGCTACTTAAACTATAACTCAAAACTGATAACCTTGGGATTGTTGTTTAATATATGAATGAGAGCAATATGTATATCCAAGTAATGTGTATATTATCTCTAAAATCCACAGAGACCCTCCAAGCATTTAGCATCTCTCTGAAAGATAGGGGAAGCAACAACAGCAAATTTTCTTCACTTTGGAGAGACAGTTCACATGTACCTGGATGAGATGGAAGATGCCTACATCATCATGGAAATTGTTTACCTCTATCTAAAATGCATATGTTCTTATAGATGTCCAACAAACACATAAAAAGGTTCTCAACATCACTAATTATTAGAGAAATGCAAATCAAAACTACAATGTAGTATTTACCTCACACTGGTAAGAATGGCCATCATCATAAAATCTACAAACAGTGAAAGATGGAGTGGGTGTGAAGGAAGGGGAACACTTATGCACTCTTGGTGGGAATGTAAATTGATACAGCCACTATGGAGAATATTATGGAGGTTCCATAAAAAGTTAAAAAAAGAGCTGCCTTATGACCTAGGAATCCCACTACTGTACATACACCCAAAGAAAACCATAATCCAAAAAGATGCATGCGCCCGAGTGTTCATAGTGGCACTGCTTACAATACCCAGGAACATGGAAGCAAACTAGCTGTCCATCAACAGAGGAATGGATGAAGAAGCTGTAGTATACTATCTTATAAAGACGTGGTATATATACAGTGGAACATTACTCAACCGTAAAAAGGAACAAAATTGGGTCATTTGTAGAGCCATGGACAAACCTAGAGAACATCATACAGATTGAAGTCAGAAAGAGAACAGCAAATGTCATATATCAATACCTTTATGTAGCATCTAGAAAAATGGTACAGATGATCTTATTTGTAAAGCAGAAGGAGAGACAGGTGTAGAGAACAAATATATGGATACCAAGGGGACATGGGGGAAGGAATTGGGAGATTGGGATTGACAATTATATGCTATTGATACTGTGTATAAAATAGATACTAATGAGAACATACTGTATGGCACAGAGAACTCTACTTAATGCACTGTGGTGACCTGGATGGGAAGGAAGTCCAAAAGGGAAGGGATATAGGTATATGTATGCCTCATTCATTTTTCTGTACAGTAGAAACTAATACACTTTGTAAAGCAACTATACTCCAATGAAAATTAATTTAAAAATGTGATGCAGTTAAATGATAAAAAAAAATTAAAATAAAATACATATGTCCTTTTTGGTTACATACTACTTTTAATTCTGTAAGTTCTATCAAACCTAAACGTAGTAATTCATGGAGTTATTATCCTTCCAAAGGGGAAAAGTAGTGTAGGGAATATTTGCTGAACAATTATCAAGTCTATTACATCACCCCTGCATATTCTAAACATTGAGGGTGCTACTACTTTTTGTAATTTCTGCAGGATTGCGGCCTTATTTATTGTTTGCTTATTTGGAGAACTAAAAAGCTTTTTCTATAATCACCCTTACTTCATGACTTCCCAGGACATACTGCAAAGTGACTTAAATTAGGGGTTTTGAGATTAGGAGAAAAAGTGGGGATGGGCTATTAGAAAATTAGCTTCTTCTTGCAAGGTAATTCATTTAAGTGAGATCCTTACAGGATCTTCAGTCAAGACAGGAACATCCTAATTAGACAAGAAAAAAAGGATGCTGTTTTGACTATTAAATTATGCTTCAGATGGGCTTGGAGGACATCATATTTTTAGTTTTCTGATTTATGCTAAATATCTCATTGCAAGTTTTGGAGTGCCACTCTTCCCCTACAAATATATTAGCTTTAACCTGAGAAACATAGTGAAGCTATGAATACAATGGATATTATACCTGATACTTACAAGATCAAATTTTAAGCTTGGTGTTGATGGTCTCAACGTTTATTTATTTATTTTTTTGATTTTTTTTTTAATGTGGACCATTTTTTTAAAGTCTTTATTGAATTTGTTGTAATATCACTTCTATTTTTTTGTGTTTTCATTTTTTGGCCGTAAGGCATATGAGGTCTTAGGTCTCCAACCAGGAATCGATCGCCAGGGAAGTACTTCTTAATCTTTAATATGGAAGAAATTGGTGTCTCTTAGTACACTTATAGAAAGTGCCTGCTTTTCCTGTTTATAAATTAGAAGCTTGATTAGAAGAATTTAGAAGCTTGATCCATTCACTTTCTTTTATTTTGAAGCACTAAATAAAAGATAATAATAATTGAAATATATTGAAAAATAATTGAAATAATTGAAAAATCCTTCCCACCCAACAGCGATTGATTTCCTCTTGCCATTCACACTGTTTAATGTAACTTATCACTTGATTTCACAAAGTTTTGCCTTCAATAGCCATGTTACAGAAGACGACAGGTGATCATTTGCTAAGCAGTTTCACCACTGCAGGCCACTGTCAGAATTCTGTCCTGTAGTGGAATTTGGATATTGACTTCCCCCCAAATTAATAAGAACTGATTATCAATTCCAGACTTGAGGGTCTGTTGTCTTTGACTACACTTCATGCCAATTTCTGCAGCAGTTAGTTCTTAATTGCAACCAACAGTAATCAACTTTAGTTGGGTTTACAGAAGAATAATTGTTTTTTCCAAAGGAAATTGGGTGACTCACAAAATCTTCAGGAAGATCAGAGAATGAGAGTTGATGGCTAGAAAGCCAGGAACGCAGCCCCGGATCACATCACAGAACTAATGAGAGGAAAAATCAGTGATCCACAGGTTGCCTTGTGGTTTACCACAGAAACTGGACACAAATCACAGATGCCACTACTGCCCTGGGGTGCAGACATGGCTGCTGTTGATCTCCTATTGTCACCACTCTCTAACAAAAATAGATTTTGTGTGGCTCTTTTTTTCTTTGTTGCTAATTTATGAGTTTGTATGTCTAGTTGATTGAGCCAGATCATGTATCTTTACTGAACTTGAAAGGCAATCTAGGATTATATAATGATTATATAGTGGCTAGTGATTATATAATGGCTTTTGATAATGTATAATAGGATATTCAAATCCCTTATGATTATACAGTGTAAGTGAGAAATAGATTTAAGGGCCTAGATCTGATAGAAAGAATGCCTGATGAACTATGGAATGAGGTTCATGACATTGTACAGGAGACAGGGATCAAGACGATCCCCATGGAAAAGAAATGAAAAAAAGCAAAAAGGCTGTCTGGGGAGGCCTTACAAATAGCTGTGAAAAGAAGAGAAGCGAAAAGCAAAGGAGAAAAGGAAAGATATAAACATCTGAATGCAGAGTTCCAGAGAATAGCAAGAAGAGATAAGAAAGCCTTCTTCAGCAATCAATGCAAAGAAATAGAGGAAAACAACAGAATGGGAAAGACTAGAGATCTCTTCAAGAAAATCAGAGATACCAAAGGAACATTTCATGCAAAGATGGGTTCAATAAAGGACAGAAATGGTATGGACCTAACAGAAGCAGAAGATATTAAGAAGAGATGGCAAGAATACACAGAAAACTGTACAAAAAAGATCTTTACGTCCCAGATAATTATGATGGTGTGATCACTGACCTAGAGCCAGACATCCTGGAATGTGAAGTCAAGTGGGCCTTAGAAAGCATCACTATGAATAAAGCTAGTGGAGGTGATGGAATTCCAGTTGAGCTATTCCAAATCCTGAAAGATGATGCTGTGAAAGTGCTGCACTCAATATGCCAGCAAATTTGGAAAACTCAGCAGTGGCCACAGGACTAGAAAAGGTCAGTTTTCATTCCAATCCCAAAGAAAGGCAATGCCAAAGAATGCTCAAACTACCGCACAATTGCACTCATCTCACACGCTAGTAAAGTAATGCTCAAAATTCTCTAAGCCAGGCTTCAGCAATATGTGAACTGTGAACTTCCTGATGTTCAAGCTGGTTTTAGAAAAGGCAGAGGAACCAGAGATCAAATTGCCAACATCCGCTGGATCATGGAAAAAGCAATAGAGTTCCAGAGAAACATCTATTTCTGCTTTATTGACTATGCCAAAGCCTTTGACTGCGTGGATCACAATAAACTGTGGAAAATTCTGAAAGAGATGGGAATATCAGACCACCTGATCTGCCTCTTGAGAAATTTGTATGCAGGTCAGGAAGCAACAGTTAGAACTGGACATGGAACAACAGACTGGTTCCAAATAGGAAAAGGAGTTCGTCAAGGCTGTATATTGTCACCCTGTTTATTTAACCTATATGCAGAGTACATCATGAGAAACGCTGGACTGGAAGAAACACAAGCTGGAATCAAGATTTCCGGGAGAAATATCAATAACCTCAGATATGCAGATGACACCACCCTTATGGCAGAAAGTGAAGAGGAACTAAAAAGCCTCTTGATGAAAATGAAAGAGGAGAGTGAAAAAGTTGGCTTAAAGCTCAACATTCAGAAAACGAAGATCATGGCATCTGGTCCCATCACTTCATGGGAAATAGATGGGGAAACAGTAGAAACAGTGTCAGAGTTTATTTTTCTGGGCTCCAGAATCACTACAGATGGTGACTGTAGCCATGAAATTAAAAGGTGCTTACTCCTTGGAAGCAAAGTTATGACCAACCTAGATAGCATATTGAAAAGCAGAGACATTACTTTGCCAACAAAGGTCCGTCTAGTCAAGGCTATGGTTTTTCCTGTGGTCATGTATGGATGTGAGAGTTGGACTGTGAAGAAGGCTGAGCACCAAAGAATTGATGCTTTTGAACTGTGGTGTTGGAGAAGACTCTTAAGAGTCCCCTGGACTGCAAGGAGATCCAACCAGTCCATTCTGAAGGAGATCAGCCCTGGGATTTCTTTGGAAGGACTGATGCTAAAGCTGAAACTCCAGTACTTTGGCCACCTCATGCGAAGAGTTGACTCATTGGAAAAGACTCTGATGCTGGGAGAGATTGGGGGCAAGAGGAGAAGGGGACGACAGAGGATGAGATGGCTGGATGGCATCACTGACTCGATGGACCTGAGTCTGAGTGAACTCCGGGAGTTGGTAATGGACAGGGAGGCCTGGTGTGCTGCGATTCATGGGGTCGCAGAGAGTATGACACAACTGAGCGACTGATCTGATCTGTCTGAATAGGATATTCATTATATAATGGCAGTCAGTTTCTGACTCAGAAGATGGGAAATTCCTCCAATGCATAAGGGGATCAGTTATTATATGGCTAAAAACATGCCAATGACACTAAGACATTAGTGTTCTACGAAAGAAAAATATTTTATCTGGTTGTTTGCATGAGTTTTGGATAATGTTTTTTTTTTCCCTCAAAAAAATTCTGTTCCTTTGCCAGTATATTTGTGTGTTTATGTGTGATGTGTGCGTGCACATGAGTGAGATGTAAAACCCCTGGAAACCTACCTCTCAATAGTTTCTATTACATACACATACACACACGTACATGCACTGTTTAACTATTTCAGAATACCTTCATCTGGTGCCACAATAAGCTTGATATTTCTAATCTTCTTCTTGTCTGGCTTTTAAAAGCCAAACAAAAAGAGACATCTCATCAACCCCAGACCAAATGCACCTGGTACTTTCCAGGCAAAGCTGGGCCTAGGAATCACCCTGGGGAGGAGGCAAACCACAAAAGCCTGGAATTTATAAATAGCTGAGTTCGGAGGCTTGGCTGGTGATGATAGATCTCAATCAGGGACGAGACACAGCTCATAAGCACATGCTATGCTTGCCATATGCCAAGCATTTGCAGGGTTCAGATGTCTCTCCATGAGTCTGAGAGATTCTGATGGCCTACAACAGCTGATACAGACAAATTGGCTTAGAGAAAGGGAATGACATCTAATGACCCCATTCCAGAGCCTTGATAAAATGACACCTCATCATCCTGCTAGTCTGCGTGAAGAGGCTTTACTAAGTGGCCCATGCAGTCTGGGCCACACTGCAACTGCTCTCAACCAATGGAGGCGGAGAGAGTGGGAGAGGCTTGTTCAGAACAGACGGTGAGTGAGAAGCATGTGGAGAAGTGGGTGGGTGGGATGGGAGTAGAAGAGTCACCGGGATTGAGGTTTAAGTACCAGGTGCTGCCTGGCATCCTATTACCTCCAGCTATTCTACCCTCTGGGAAGATTTCCCAGCCTAATTATAATGTGGTTGTCAAGCTGTTTTCCCCGATCTGTGTGACCCAAGACGGGCTTGGCAGGATCATTTGAGCACTACAATGTCTCACCATATAGAAGAAATTTACAGACAGTTCTTGGCCTCTTTCCTAAGAATACTTGCAGAACAGTAGAAAGCAAGGAGGGAGTTCATATTGACCCAACAGCTTTGCTCAATCCTACCCTATCAGAGTGAGATTGTTAATCTGACCTCTCTCTTTAACCTGAACCTTCCCCCTTTCTTTTTTTTTTTCAATGATTCCATTCTCATTGTCAGGCCCAACACCTCCCAACAGAAATTAACCCCCTGGTGCATGCCTGCATTTTAGTTCTATAAGAGGAAGCCAGGAAGTGAGGCGATACTAATTTCTGGACAATGGATGATCCAGGTCACAAGGGTACTTGAGAGGGAATATTTTTACACCCTGGGAGATGCTTTCACCAACCACATAGCACATGCCAAAAAAAAAAAAAAAAAACAGTTTCAAAAATCTTAACTGTGGCCATCTACTCTGCAAAAACCATAGGCCATTCTTTAAATATCAGTCTTAATGACTGTCAGAAATGGAATTGAACCCAACCATCTTCCTCTGTGCCACCTTTTCTTTCTCCTCTTCTTTTCCCTTCTTCTATCTGTTCTTTTGTCCCCATCTTCTCTCTTTTCTCCTTCTCCCACCTCTAGCCCTTCATTCACCTAAATAAACTTCTCCCTTCATTCAAGGCCAAGTTTTGAGCAGCCTGCTCTGACTGGAGTGGACCAAGACACATTGAGTTCCAATCTGTTGCTTAGCACCAAGGTTGCTTGGATACATCTCTCAATGACTACTGGCCTTTGCCTTTGACTACTTATGCATGTAAGCTATGCAGTGAATACCCCTGTTCAGAGAAGCACTGGGCCAGAACCAACTTTCACAATCTCCTTTTGAGTGGCCTTGGTGGTGGCAGGAGTAGCGGGTTGTTTTAAAAGAAAAAAGACCTGATTTTTTTTTTTTATTGCTGGTTTAGCAGTGATAAAGAACTAGATAATAAGGAATGAAACAAAATCATCCAGTGAACACAGCTCTGGGGCTGTCTTCATACCAGGATAGGAGTGAGTCAAGAGAAATATACCAGGATCTTCAGGAAAAAATAATTCCTATCCTTCTCCCTCATGAATCATCACCCGTACCTGTGATCTGTATTCTTAAGAGAAAAAGTGCTGGTGAGTGTGTGTGCCTGTGTGGATGGTGAATGCATGTGAAGGGGATGAGGAGAGAGAAAAAGGAAAAACAAATAGAACCCTTCCACAAATGTCAAGGCAAAGTGAAGAATTATAGTCTCTGTGCATAAATACATCAAGGAGATAGAAATGGTACTTAGAGTTTGCAGAGGCCATCATTTTATTGGGTTCTCAGGCATACCCTTGGGAAATGACAGTTTCCCTGCCCCCCATTCTTATGTCCAGGCTTCACTTGTGCTAGAATCCTTTAATTCAATCTCTACGTTCCATCTTGTCTAAGAGACTGTGCTTGGGGATAAAAAGACCAAGGGAAAGGTGGATATGATTGAAATAATGTGCAAAGATGCAGAAAGTGCCAGACCAAGGATGAGAATGAACTGAAGATGCAGATGGGGGTAAAGGAATGGACAGACCTCAGGAATCCTCTTCTGTAGGAGGAAAGCATTCCCAGGGTGGTGAAGAGCAGAAAGCAAGACTCAGGGTCAAGATGGAGTGAGAGATGGAAGGGTGAGTAAGGGCTGATTAATGATCTGTGCAGTCGAATGAGGGGAGAGGGCGATATCCAAGGGCTAACAGGAGTAGGTGAGGTGGGGTAAGAGCATGCTGAGTTTATCTAAAGAGATTAATACAGAGACATACATGTCATACTATACAGTTCAGTTGCTCAGTCATGTCCGACTCTTTGCAACCTGATGGACTGCAGCACGGTAGGCTTCCCTGTCCTTCACCATTTCCCAGACTTGCTTAAACTCATGTCCATTGAGTCGCTGATACCATCCAACCATCCCATCCTCTGTCGTCCCCTTCTCCCCCTGCCCTCAATCTTTCCCAGCATCAGGGTCTTTTCCAGTGAGCTGATTCTTTGCATCAGGTGGCCAAAGTATTGGAGCTTCATCAGAACTTCCAATGAATATGTGTTAAATCGCTTCAATCATGTCCCAGTCTTTTAAACCCTATGGACTGTGGCCTGCCAGGCTCCTCTGTCCTTGGGATTTTCCAGGTAAAAATACTGGAGTGGGTTGCCATGCCCTCCTCCAGGGGATCTTCCTGACCCAGGGATCGAACCCAAGTCTCCTGCATTGGCAGGTGAGTTCTTTACAACTAGCACCACTGGAAAGTCCTTGCAGTGAAGAGTCAGGTTTGATACATGTCCTAGTGCTCTGCATCCTTGCTGTAGCATTTTCCCTTCTTTTCTAAGTGATGGTTATCACTACCCTGATCAAGTTAATGTATCTTTGCTGAATATCTATTCTGGGTATAGTCTCGTACATGGAGGACACACAAAAGGCACAGCCCCTGCCTTGTTGAGAGTCTAGTCATAGGGACACAATGGAAAGGAATAAGAATGCAACATGTAATGAACTTCACGGCGGCAAGAATATTACAGAGTGAGTTTACATGAGCTCACAGAGGAGAGATGGAGTGAGCTAGAAAGAGAAAAAGAGACATTGGAATAGCCTTAAGAAGAAAAGGTGAGTTTTAGTGATGTGGCACTGAGTAAGAACTCACCTTTCTGAACTTCAGGTTCATCCTCTGTTAATGGGAAGGCAGGATCACTAGAGGACTTCTAGCGCCAGACTTCACATGCTATGGGTCAAAGATGAGACCACACCCAGTGTGCTTCTGAATCTGAAGGTCTGCCCATGGACTTTCACGCATCACTCACCGTCCCTTGCCCCCTGAACCTCTTCTTTGCACCTGCACCAGCAAACTTGAGGTTCATTCCCAGTGACAAGTGGTCTTGGCTGAGGCTTGGGAGAGAGGAGATGTGTGCAGCAGAGAAGAGAGCTGTGATGGTTTTTGCCAAAATAGGGAAAGTTTCTAGGCACCCCTTCCCTGTCCCATATCCTTGTCAATAGTGTCAAGAAACTGCAGGTGTGTACTTGCTTGTATCAAGCCTCAGTCCTATTAATGACCAACAATGGGGCTGAGCCTTCCTTTCTCCCTACTTCTCCTATACGAAGCCCCTAACATATAGTAGCCATTGTTGTCATTTGCCCTGATTTCAGTATTAGCACATTGCTCAAAGTTGGGTACTTGCTTGTCAGCAGGGTTCCAAACTTGGAAAGAGACCTTAGAGTTTCTGAGAAAAAAGATTGATACTTGGAAGGGAAAAATAATTTGCCCCACATCACCTAGCTAGTTAGACAAATTGCAGAAAGCTGGGTTTAGAACTCAGGTCCTTTAATGTCCATCCTGCAGAAAGTCTGGGTTCCAAGACCCTTGGCAGTAGGTAGGGGCTTACTAAATACTTCATGGAGTTGAGATTTCACTGGGTCTGAATGATAAAGGTTAAGGGAGTGTGACCTTTTTCTTATTTAGTCACTAAGTCATATCTGATTCTTTGAGACCCCATGGACTGCAGCACACCAGACACCCCTGTTCCTCACTATCTCCTGGAGTTTGCTCAAACTCATGGACATTGAGTTGGTGATGCTATCTAACCATCTCATCCTCTGCCACCCCATTCTCCTCCTCCTCTCAATTCTTCCAAGCATCAGGGTCTTTTCTAATGAGTTGGCTCTTCGCATCCGGTGTCTAAACCATTAGAGCTTCAGCTTCAGCATCAATCCTTCCAATGAATATTCAGGGTTGATTTCCTTTAGGATTGACTGATTTGATATCCTTGCAGACCAAGGGACTCTCAAGAGTCTTTTTCAGTACCACAATTCAAAAGCATCAGTTCTTTAGTGCTCAGCCTTTCTTTATGGTCCAATTCTCACATCAGTACGTAACTACTTTGGCCACACCGCTTCTAAATGGTGCACTAGCTAGTTCTCTCTCACATCAGGGGCATTTTTTTTCTTTTCTGACCCTAGAGATGAGCTCCTTAGTAGAAAGTCAAACAGAGAAATTTTCCTTTGGAATTGAAACTGAGTCCCTGTAGAATCAAATTCCTCTGCTGAGCTTATGATTAACCTCTCTATCCAAAACTTTATTTCCTTTCTTGTCCTGGACCTTTTCCCCTCAGGACTAAAAGGAAAAATCAAAGAAAAACAGGGTATGGTGGGCATTGAAATCAAGGACTCTGTTGGACCCTCCTGGGTACAAAAGTTGTTCTGTGTCCCCATCTCTTGCTTTTACAAAAAGGCTTTGGTCTCCTAGGCTTTCCTTGAGTTACAAAGAGCAGCTTCAAGCAGTTACTAATTAGGAAAGTGAGAGAATGCAGAAATGAATTAAAAGTGGTCAAGAAACAAAGTGCAGTGATAAAACAGAATCCTACTTCTTCCTCAAGGGACAAGCATAATGATCTGAAACATGCCTTCAAGTTGTTCTCCAGGAACAAAGGTCCCAGCCCAGTGAAGGATGTTGACTTGATGCTGAGCACAAGCGCAGAGATCCCAGACTGGATGGAACCAGGAAGTGGAGATGAAGATTTCTCATCACCCTCTTCCCTCACCATCAACCCATCAGAAGAAAGGTATGTCCCCTGCAGCCCTTGCCCCAAGTGTCACCTTTAAAAATCCTACCTTGAAAGCCATCAGAGAGTTTAGGTCTTTTGAGCATGAGCTGCCCATTCTCCTTGGCTGATGCCCTGCAATAAACCTTTCTCTGCTCTAGACTCTGCTGCTTTGGTTTGTTTGGCCTCACTGGGAATCAGGCATGTGGACTTGAGTTCAGCCACCAAATGTGAGGATTCTTATTTCTCCCATGTTGTTGTTGTTCAGTCACTAAGTTGCATCCAACTCTTTGCAACCCCATGGACTATAGCACACCAGCTTCCTCTGTCCTCCACTATCTCCTGGAGTTTGTTAAAATTCATGTTCATTGAATTGGTGGTTCTATCTAACCATCTCATCCTCTGCCATCCCCTTTTCCTTTTGCCTTCAATATTTCCCAGCATCAGGGTCTTTTCCAATGAGTCAGCTCTTCACATCAGGTGGTCAAAGTATTAGAGCTTCTGCTTCAGCATCAGTCCTTCCAGTGAATATTCAGAGTTGATTTCCTTTAGGATCAACTGGTTGTATCTTCTTGTAGTCCAAGGGACTCTCGAGAGTCTTCTCTCATAGGTTCGGCTGAAGTCTGTTGATTAGGGCACAAGGTTAGCTAATGGGGAGAAACATTAGCAAAAAATGTTCTTGCTCAACATCCATGTTACCATCTATGACTGTAGTTTTCTGATCTTTGAAATATCAAGATGCATCAACCTAAGGGACTTGTTAAAAAAAGGCACATTCCCAGTGTCCTCTTTGGACACATGGAATGAAAATGTCTGGGGCTATGGTCCAGGAATCTGCCTTCATAACAAGCTGCTCAGATGATTCTAGTGATTCTGTTGTATACATTACTCCACTGCACAAGCCTTGAAATTCCTCTGGCCTTACACTATATGTGGAGAAGGGATGTAAGGAAATATTTCTCAAAACCAAGAGGTTTATACTCTCTAGGTGTCCTCATCTAGTAGAGAAGTAAGAGAAAGAAAAGCAGCAGTTTTAAAGGCGAGAATTTCCTGGGGCACCATTGTTTTCTTTCTAGGGTTTCTGCGGAATAAGAAAAACTTCAGGGCATTGGGCCATCCTTTTAAGATCAGGTTGTCTGAAACCCATTGCTTTTTGTTTTCATTTCCCTTCTGTTTTCCCATCCCCTTTGGTGAAGTCTTGTGTAAACGTTTCAGCATGGTTGCAATTGTGCTATAAAGTATTGTGGTTTGGGTCATGTTTTGTCTAAGACATGGTGCATGTGCGTGTCTGCATGCTCAGTCACTTCGGTCGTGTCTGACTCTTTGCAACCCTAAAGACTGTAGCCTACCAGGCTCCTCTGTCCATGGGATTCTCCAGGCAGTATGCTGTAGTGGGTTGCCATGTCCACCTTCAGGGGATCTTCCTGACTGAGGGATCAAACCCATGTCTCCTTCATTACAGGTGGATTCTTTACTGCTGAGCCATCGAGGAAACCCATGTGGTGCATAGTCAGAGGGAAATTCTGATCCTACCATCTATATCCCCATCTGAGATCAGGTCATAATCAGTGAGACACTCTAAGAAGGTGAAATTCAGCTGCCTTAAGCAAAACTATCCTCCTTCCAAAAGGAATATTCTTCCAATGTTTGTCTCAGAGGTCACCATATTAATTTTAATTACTAAAGAGAATTTTCCTTCTAGAAAATCCTACGGGGTGGGGGTGGGTGTGTGTGTGTGTGATACAGAGACTCTGAGATTTTCTGCACACTCCCTGAGGGAACACCAGCATGTCAGTCACTGCAAATGACACATGTTGATCGTCGCTTGGGACCTTGAAAGGGGAATGAGGATTCGTAGCTGGGAGATGGAAACAAGTCCCTGGAATTGAGCCTTTAGCAGAACATAATTCAAAAGAGCCTTGGTTGATACCAAGGCCAGTATACCTGTGTTTGCTGTTCTTAGGCTACAGACTGTAGATGCTGTGCTGTGCCTCCCTGTGGGGTCCTCTGTCCCCACCCAGGGCAGGACACCCCAGATTTCTTAAGAAAAGAGGCATCTGTTAGAGAATAGAGAGCCAGTCTCTCTGATCAGAAGGCAAATGGTAGCCATGGGGAGACTGGTTTCCCTCGCAAGTGAGAGCAAAAGTGCTGTCTGTGATAAAGAGCAGGGATGTTCAGGCATGTACCAGAACCAGAAGCCACCATGATGATCACCATCAAAGAATCTAGAGGCCGGGGTCACCAATGGTTAGCACTATCATATTGACTATTCCTGTAAGGACTCTGGAGAAGTGAAGCAAATGGGTAATTCTAGGAGTCTACTCAGCTCCTCTTTTTTGCCCTGAGAAGATAGCTTTCCCCAGGGCAGAGAAGTCACTGAGCTAATGCAGCCCCATGAATCACCTTTTGTAGGTGGTATATTTCCACAAAGGTATTTTGAATTTGTAGATACAATATAATGCAAAGACATATATACATATGTGCATTTCCTATGGTTCCAAGAGTTCCAAAAGTCCAGTAGTTCCAGTTCTCCTGCTGGTCGTCACCTATGAAGCCACGTGTGTGGCTTGTGTGTGCATGCATGCTCAAGTATGCACCTATAGATGCCCACACATGTGCCTCCTGACACACATACGCATCTGTGCCCACATGGTGGATGCTCTCAGCTGCAGTGCCAGGTGGAGCCCCTGCCATTCACATATAATGAAACACACAGATTTGCCTTCTGTTCGGGGTGTTTTCGCTCCTTTATCATCCACATTAAATGTTACAAGCACTTGACTTTATGACTCCTTCCATCTGCATATTAAGCAGCTGACACAGGCAGCCTCCTCTTGACAGTGGTCTGTGCAAGCCCACAGTGTTATTTAGAGTCCTGCCTTGAGGAGAAAAGGGTCTTTCATGTCAGGCCAGGTAGCCTTTGAAGGCAATAGGATTCTTCGCATTTCAAAGCTGCTCTTCTTTTGTTAGAGTGGGGGAAAAAATGGATTGGGGTCTAGACTTCTTGCCACCAGAGGGATATGCAGAGGGATAACCAGCTTCTCAGCTGCTATATTTGCTTGTTCTCTTAATAAGACCCTGGGCTGCATATTACCTAGAAAGTTCAGGTGTCCTTTTCAAAGCCCTTTTCTCCTGCTGTTGGAGGTGAGAGTGCCTGTGTGTAGGGAAGGTTGCTATAACTTCTTGCTTAAAAGTCATCCGGAAGGTGACAAAGCCTCATTAGGAAGTTGCCCTTTGCTGATCGCCGGATCGAGCTCTGACTCTGGGGCCAGGGAAACCCCTTGCTTGCCTTTCTCTCTGCTTCCCCTTCCTCCCTCCTTTCCTGTCCTCATCTCCTCCCGCATGCATCCTCACCTCCATTTAGACTCTCTCACCCTCATCCTGTTATCCCTTCTCCTGACTTCTGACCTGGACTCCATCTGTATTTGTTAATGAGAATTCTGGAAAGTCTGTAGTCCGAGTCCCAGAAATGACAGGCAGGCTCATTTGCTCATTTTGAAGGTGAAGAAATGAGCAGCAGAGGAGTTCAGCAGAGGACCCTCCACTGGGTCCACTCTCCTTCGTGTGAATGTCCTCTCGCCTGATCTTCCAACCCCCTACTTATTTCCCACATCCTCTCTCTGCAGCCTGCTTGCCTGGTCCTCTGTTTTCACACCAATCTCCGTGACTTCTCGGTTTGTGAGCGGCTTTGCAACGTCAGGGTGTGATTGAGAGGCTCGGGGACAAGCTGCCAGGGAGGCATTCTTGCTTTGCTTTCCATTTCTCTTCTCCCATGGCCCACCAGCCAGGTATGAAAACAACCGTGCCCTGGGTTTACACAGAGCCTCTCATCCAAGAAATCTCAGAACGGTTTTGCCAGCAAGTCTGATTACACTCATTATTCTGGACAGGGAAAACATCTTTTTGGGAAGGGAAGTCGGTTGCCAAAGACTGTTCTAACCACCCCTGGGAAAAGCTACAGGATGACTGGGCAGTTCTCCCACTGGCATCCTGGGCTGCCTGCTGGTCCTCCCTAGCTTTGGATGGATAGATTTAGATCATGGGGACCACAGCCCAAAAGACATTTCCAGAACAGAAATCCAGCCCTAAAACTGTGGGATAAATTAGGATGAAGTATCTCCCTCCATATCAACTCCTTGCTTTTTGGTTAAGTAGAAGATAATCATGAGCTATTGCAATCTCCAGGGCCCCTATTTTTGTGATATCCAATTCATTAAACTCCATAATCCTAAAAGCAGACTGTGCCATGAGTATCTGGGTATCTCACCTGATTGCTACTCTTCTGTGAGTCGAGCCAGCCCAGGAAAGTGCCAGATTCTTTCTTTTCCCTTTTGAAAGTGTTAGTCGCTCAGTCATGTCCAACTCTTTGTGACCCCATGGACTGTAGCCCGCCAGGCTCCTCTGTTCATGGGATTCTCCAGGCAAGAATACTGCAGTGGGTTGCCATTTTCTTCTCCAGGGGGTCTTCCTGACCCAGGGATCAAACCCAGCCCTACTGCCTTGTAGACAGATTCTTTACTGTCTGAGCCCTCAGGAAAGCCCCAGTGAAGCGTGCAGCCATGTCTGACTCTGTGTGACCTCATGGACTGTAGCCCACCAGGATCCTCTGTTCATGGAATTTTTACATGAACATAAATGCTGCTTGGACTGCTTCCCTACCACCAAGCCTCCTTCTTCAAACTGAGAGGCTAGCAGTCTGTGTATTTTAAGTGAAGCAAAGAAATAAGGAGAAGGATAAATGGAAGAAAGGAGAGAGAGAAGGGAGAGGAGGAAAGGAGGAAAAGACAATAGAGAAAAACAAGAGGAGAGGAGGTCAGTTTGCTGAATTTGCAGAGATCACTCTCGACTGGGTGTTGATTCCAAGTATGTTGGAGTTTCAGACATTGTATTACATCATGAGTGTACCCCTCCTACCATCTTGTCAAGGTTTTTACGTCTTTGGATGTAGAATATCTTTTTTGTAGGGTCTAGTAATTTTTTTATTAGTGTTTGTTCAGCAATTAGTTGTGAATTTTGAGTTCTAGTCAGAAAAGGTGAGCTCAAGGTCCTCTATTCCGCCATCTTGTCTCTGACTCTCAGATACTGTGTTAGTTCAGTAGGGCTGCCCTGACAAAGTAGCACAGGCTAGGTGGCTTCAACAACAGAAATGTATTTTCTTACAATTCTGCAGGCTGGGAGGTCAAGGGGTGCTAAGGGTTGGTTGCTCCTGAGGCCTCTCTTGTTGACTTACAGCTGGCTGACTTCTCCCTGTGTCCTCGCGTGGTCCTCTTTCTGTCTGTCTATGTCCAAACTTCCTCTTATAAGGATGTGAGTTGTGTGGACTAGGACCCATGACGGACCTCCTTTTAATTGAATCATCTCTTAGAAGGATCTCTCAAAAGTAACATTTTAAGATACTGGATTGGGGCGGGGAAGAGGGGGGTTAGGACTTTAACATACAAATTTGGAGAAGATACACTTCAGCCCATGAAAGATGAATTATCTCTAATCTTGATGATACCTTTCAGTCATTGTAAGTATCCCCATTTTAAAGCTGTGAACCTGGAACATAAGAGAGAATGGAAAACACACCTGAAGTCACATAGCTAGTAAGCAACAGAGATGGAAGGCACACCAGTCTCATCTCTCCAATGCTGAGCCACTACAGCCATGCCATGTGGCCTCTGGACAGAGGAAGGGTGGCCAGATAGTGGACAAAAAGGAACATGGCTTCCAGAGCCACACCAACTCCAGCTCCTTCCATCACAGCTTGACCATGACCATGACAATGGTGAACATCTCTCTGTTTCAGATATCTCATTTTTGTTTTTAAGACCTGCAATAAAAAATCATGGCTAACAATAAACAACACGTCCCTTCCTCGTGGCCATTCTGCATGTCATACACAAATGTGAACGGGTATGAGAGTCTATGGCAAATATTGAGTTATATTATTATTTACCACATCTTTTCAGAGTCAGCATATATGCAAATGTTGCTTCCCGGGTGGCTCAGTGGTAAAGAATCTGCCTGCCAATGCAGGAGGCACAAGAGATGTCAGTTTAAACCCTGGATAGGGAAGATCCCCTGGAGGAAGGCATGACAACCCATTCCCATATTCTTGCCTGGAAAATCCCATGGACAGAGGAGCCTGGTAGGCTACAGTCCATGGGGCCCACGGGGGTGGGCTACAGTCCTTGGATCACAACTGAACAACAGCACACATGCACACACTTGTGCAGGACACAAAAGGTGGGGCATAGAAATCTAAACCCCTGGCAAGATCACTTGGCAACTGGTTTGGTTCTCCCCATTGTAATGACTACGATTTAGCTACAGTGCAATGCCATCTTGAGCTGTGATATTTGTTTTATCACCCCTATGTAAACAGTGATATCTCTGAGGGCAGGCAGGGGGGTTATTTTCCACTTCTCCTGCATCTCCACAGAGCCTACCAATGTGCTGGCTGGTAGCAGATCTTATAAATCCTCTGTGAGTGAGGGAGGGACCTGCAGAGGGAGAATTTAATAGCCATGAAAATAAGTTCTTATATTAGTTTGGCATTGCCACAATGATGCTATAACAACCAGCCACAAAATATCAGCGTCAAATAACAGTAAGTAACCATCTCTCAGGAGAAGGCAATGGCACCCCACTCCAGTACTCTTGCCTGGAAAATCCCATGGATGGGGGAGCCTGGTGGGCTGCAGTCCATGGGGTCGCTAAGAGTCAGACACGACTGAGCCACTTCACTTTCACTTTTCACTTTCATGCATTGGAGAAGGAAATGGCAACCCACTCCAGTACTCTTGCCTGGTGAATCCCAGGGACAGGGGAGCCTGGTGGGCTGGAGTCTATGGGGTTGCACAGAGTCGGACACGACTGAAGTGACTTAGCAGCAGCAGCAGCAGCAACCATCTCTCACTTATGGGTCTTCAGGCTCACTGGGCAGCTCCCCTTAGTAGGGTGGGCTTGAGTGGCTCTGGTCCATGCATCACTGACCCTTTCCCTGCTAGTGAGCTAGCCAGGGCATGCTTTTCCTAAGGAGGTGGCAGAAAGCAAGCCCCACTGCTCAAGTACATTCCAAGACCCTGTTCATATCTACTGACTTTTGTTCAATGCAAATCCCTTGATTGTACCACAAGTCAAAGGATAAGGAAGTGTGCCTTTCCCACAATGAGGCAAGAGTGTGGTTCCCAGGAAGGGTGAAGAATTGGGACCAACAATCTAATCTATCATGGTTCTTCCGAATTCTCAGACATTGTTAATACTCTGCCATTCTGCTCATCCTGTATTCCCCATTCATAGGAATTGTTGGGAGAACACCAGCCTTTTTTATCTCTTTCAGATAATGTACCAAGAGCATCACTCCAGTATTCTTTCCTGGAGAATCCCCTTGGACAGAGGAGCCTGGTGGGCTACAGTCCATAGGGTCACAAAAGAGTCAGACATGATGAAGTAACTTAACATGCACACAAACACACACCAAGAGCATATTTCTTGTGTCTAGAGATTGATTACAGGGAGCCATGACATAGTTGGGTCTAGAAATGAAACCAGAGGATTAACATCCCCAGCACCCAATCTCAGAAAAGTCATCTGACTGGGATGTGCATGTCATGCTTTGGAAATCACGAGAAACACTGGATGTTGACCTTCTGTGGAAGATAAGCTGAGTTTATCCCCATCACTGGCTGTGACCCACATCTCCAGCTAAAAAAGTAAAACTAGTGATCTATAACCCAGAGGCCAGGAAACCTTGCGGGGCTCCCCATCCCTCCTCCCCAGTGTTCTGCTGTTCAGAGAGGTCATTTTTAAAGCTTTTAATTTAAGGGGACTTTCAAGTGCAGTGCTTAGGCAAATACAATTACAAGGAGATATGATAAAGTGATTTTTTTAAAGTGGACAGCCTAAGGCAGAGCCAAAGGACAGCCACAAGTCTTTAAGGGCTGCTGGAACAACCAGTTTCAAGGGAATTACAGTTTGGTACAATCTTAAGTGGCAGAATCTCCTCTTCCACTAATTCCTACCCTAAACCACTGAGCAAAGCTCAGTGTCTGGGGAATATTTTCCATCTTATTACTGGCACATTTTCTCTAATAGACATCTGTGGGTGGGCACGTGACAAGTGACCAGGTGGAATAATGCATATGCAAGGGATTATATATATGCAATTATGATAAAATAGCTATCCATTTGCTCATCTGTACACACGCTTAGAATAACCCACCTTCCATGAAGATTTGATGTGCATGAGCATGTTTCTGTTTCAGGTTAACAGCATTCTCTCCCAACTGACTATTGTGAGCATGTTTCTGCAACTCCAAGTCAGACACACCATCGGAAAAATAATGCTTGTACCACTTCAGATCAGAATGAGTTCCTGGCTCTGCTGGTTTCAATGTGAACTTGGGGAAGTCACTTAATCTTTTACAGTATCCATTTTTCATCTATAAAAGTGGGGTTAATGACCCTTGCCTCGGAGGATTGTGGTGATGAATATCAGAGATAATATACTTGTACTTGGCAAGCAACTTTTCAATAAGTTAGTTTCATTTCATGTAATGGGGATGCTGAGTATGGATACTCTCAATGTTCACAGGGATGGGACTTTTGAAAGTCTGGATATATGGGGGTTGTACAGCTGAAGGTTTAGCCTCCTAAAACAGGAACAGAGACCACAGCTGTAGCTTTATTGGTCATTTGGGAATTAATGTTGTCATTTTCCTTTTCATAGTGCCTAAGGAATGGGGTTAGAGAATGAAGTTTCCACCAGCATCAGCAGCAGAGGGTGCCAAGGTGGCTGTGGTAATTGGGGTACAGAGAGGCAAAGAGGGTCCCAGAAAACCCTATGGGCTAAGGCAGAGACAGTCTTGGTAAGTGGATCCCCACACTCAGGTCTCTGCAAGACCACTCAGGCTTGAGTCATTCTAGTAGATGGACCAGCATCATTGGTATGGAATTCAGTGTTTTTAGTAAGAGGTTTCAACATTTTTGGGCTTCCCTGGTAGCTTAGATGTTAAAGAATCCAGGCATAATCCCTGGGTTTTGAAGATCCCCTGGAGAAGGGAATGGCTACCTACCCCAATACTCTTGCCTGGAGAATCCTATAGACGGAGGAGTCTGGTGGGCTACAGTCCATGGGGTCGCAAAGAGTCGGGGACAACTAAGCAGCTGACACTTTCACTTTCAACATTCTCAATGTTATTTATAAATATATTTACCTCTTTTTCATCTTTACATGAGGTAAATAAGGTAAATAGTTTGTCAATCTTATTTTCTGGAGGAAGAGACTGATTTTATAGGTTAGTGTACTTTGCCTGAGGTCACAGTGAGCAAACTCTATCTGACTCCATAATCTACATATTGGCAGTGCTGCAGCAGTTAAGACTCCAGCCCCCTGAGAGCAGGAAGCAGGTCCAACCCAGCAGGCACAGAAATGCACACAAGCATGAATAAAGAAAGATCTCACAGTTTCAACGCAGCTTAAAGCACATTTTCTCCAGGTAACCTTCCTAGACTGCACCAGTACCGCCTCTTTGCCCCTCTCAACACCTGTGACACTTAGAATTGGATCCAAGCAAAGTCCGTCCTTGAGCCATCTACTCTGTGATTGTCTTATTTTTTTGTATTGGACCATTTTCCCAAGGCATTCTACCCATTTCTCGGAAAAGCTGAAATACCTATTTTTTCTGTAAATCCCCTCAGATTTAGAGAAACACAAACCTCAGCCCCAAAGATGCCTATTACTATATTTTTAAAATCCTCTGGCATTTGAATAGCAGACTTGTTTCCTCAAGCCACACTATTTGCCATTCTTTGTGATGATGGCTGCTGTGAGCTCTTTTCATAAACAGAGGCCCTGTAGCTAGAATAATGGTGAGAGCCAGGTAGTTCAATGGAGGAGAAATCCAGAAATGTTGCCAACTCAGCTTAATGTCATTTCAGACCCATCAGCCCCTGTCACACTGAATTAGAGCAAGGCGCTGGTTTATAGTGGTCCTGCAGGAAGCAGATGGGTGGATAGTGACCACCACTGTGGGCTTTTCAGGTGGCTCAGTGGTAAAGAATCTGCTTGCAATGCATGAGACTCAGGTTCAAACTCTGGGTGGGGAAGACCCCCTGGAGAAGGAAAATGGCAACCCACTCCAGTGTTCTTGCCTGGGAAATCCCACAGACAGAGGAGCCTGGCAGGCTACAGTCCACAGGATCACAAGAGTCAGACATTACTGAACAACTGAGCATGCACACATGACCACCACTGCAGGCCTACACACACTCTAGATATTGTGTAGGTGCCCCTTCCTAAAATATATATATATATATATATCCTTCTCTAAATGATCTCAGTGTCTGAAAGTCCACTGTTCATTTTAGGTTCCTTTTGATTTTGTATTTTTTTCTGTTAAATGGAGAGTTTGTTCATTAAACTATTATCAAGTTGGATTAGTGAGTCCTCTTGAAAGGCAATGAAGGAAGCAAAAGGAGAGAATTTCCATAAAGGAATGGGACAAAGGGTGCAGATTTGATGAGGGGGCGGGGACAGATGAGAGCTAGTTCTGGTATCAATGCATGGGAGACTGCTTGGTGACAGAAGAACATTTAGGGAGAATAGAGGGAGGACCAAGCCATATCCCTGCTTTAGAGTCTCATTGGCATCTCCAAGCCTCCTGGAGGTTATCTTGGCCAGGGGCCCTGCCTCGTTGTGTGATGCTCCATCCCATGTAACTGGCCTCCTTCCATACTGCCTCTCATACACTGCCACCCCAGGGCCTTTGCTTGTGCTATTTCATCACCCTAGAGCACCATTTTTACCTTATCTGCCTATATATCACATTTATTTCTCAGGGTTAAACTCAAGTGCTGTTTCTAAGAAAAAGCTTTCTTGAATCCTTTCAAGTTCCAAAGTATTCCTCTTCCCACTATATCTGTCTATCATTTACAGTTCTCCAACTTAGCCTATGATTCCCTGGTGTCTCAGATGGTAAAGAATCTGCCTGCATTGCAGGAGACCCTTGTTCAATCCCTGGGTCGGGAAGATCCCCAGGAGAAGCAAATGGCTAGCCACTTCAGTATTCTTGCCTGGAGAATCCATGGAAAGAGGAACCTGGCGGGCTACAGTCCATGGGGTCGCAAAGAGTCAGACATGACTGAGCAACTAACATGTTCACTTTTCTCAAGGACAAAGGCTATAATAGCCCTAAAACCTAGGGCAGTGCCTGCTAGTGTAGAGATTCCAACCTTCCCAAGGAAGAAGTAGCAAAGGAGGAGAGAAAAGGGTCTGGGAGAATGGGCTTGACAGGGTGCCACCTGGGCTTTTCTTTCTAGGACCAGTCCCTGTGACAGAATCATTTGCCTTCAGATCAAGAAAAATAAAATCCACTGGGAAAGAAGTAAAATTTATTTGACTCTATCAGGTGAATTATAAAGAACCCAGACCCTCTGGCACTCCCACACTGCAAAATGAGGAGGGCAAGATTTACCACCCTGCCACCTGCTTGAGGTTCTTATGACCTTCACATTTGGAAAATTCATTAGATCTTCGAGAAGTGAGAAGAAAATCCTTGTCCATCATTCTTAGTGAACATCCAAGATTTTCATTGCTTATTAAAAGTTCCCCAGAATCTTAGACTGGGAAGAAGGCATTTAATGCATCGCCTCCCTTTTTAGATTGGCATGAAGTCTCATAACAGAGCCGACACAATAAATAATTGTTGAATGAATAACAGAAGGAATTGTTGAAGCCTGAGGCTGCACAGTTTATTAGAGTCAGACCTCATTCAGAAGCCAGGTCTCCTGTCCCCCAGTCAAATTTACTAAATCACCCACCCCTCATGGCAACTTCTGTCTCATTGCAACTACTAAGTATCACACCCACATTCTTTTCTGTTTAAAATGCCGATGTGTGCTACTGCCATTTCAAAAGTAAGGCACATGGATCATCGAATCACTGAACTGCAATGAATCACTGAACAACAAAAAATGTATTCCATGTGGTAGATTTCCAGGCTGATTTTCCATCAGGTGGATAAACACGACATATCGAATAGAAATACAGTCCCAGGTACAGTTTCGCCTAATGTTTAAATATCAGAATTGTGTGGCAGACTACAGCTGCTGGGGTCTCCAAGACAAGGAGGTGGGTGAAGACTAGGGAGTCTGCCTGTGTGGGCTGGTTCCAGAGAACTGGAGGCTGAAATCTCCAGGCTTCCTCTCTTATTTTTAAATATTTCACTGAAGGGATAAAGGGCCTCTCATGAATCTGAAGGCAGAAAAAAAGGATTTTGAAAACATGTAAAATAATACTGTTCTAGAAACCCTGACAAGTCTTTAAGAAAGGGTCTCTGTCTCTCCTTCTTTGTCTCCCTCTCTCTGAGTCTCTCTGTCTCTCTGTTTCTCTCTCTCTTGGTCTCTCTCTCTCTCTCTCAGTCTCTCTGTCTTTGTCTCTGTGTGTGTGTGTGTGTGTGTGTGCCTCTCTGTCTGTCTCTCTCTCTCTGTCTACTTCTCTCTCTCTCAGTCTCTCTGTCTCTGTTTCCCCCATCTCTGTCTCTCTCTGTCTCTGACTCTATATCTGTGTGTGTCTCTCTCTGTCTTTGTCTCTCTCTCTGTCTCTTTCTCTCTCTCACTCTCGGTTGCTCTGTCTCTCAGTCTCTCTGTCTCTGTATCTGTCTCTCTCTAGGTCTCTCTCTCTCTCTCTCTCTGTCTCTCCCTCTCAGTCTGTCTCTGTCTCTCTCTGTCTCTCCCTTTGTCTCTCTCTCTCTGTGTCTCCCTGTCTCTGTCTCTTTTATACTCCATTTCTGACTACAGTCCAGGCAGTGGGTAGAAGATGAAGGGCTTCAGAGAAAGGTCTGTGCAGGGTAGAGGATGAAGCTGAGGCATACCTCCAGGCCAAAGGAGCCAGAGTAATGCTGCAAGTGAGCAGCATCACACTGGAAGGGGAGTGGCTCAGGGCTCTGCCACTGGACTGAATGGGTGGGAAGGATTTCCAGGAACACCACACAGGAAGTCATCAGGATGTCCACAGGGCACTTGCAAAAACTGTTGGCAGTGGTTACAGCGCTGCCAGTGATGCTATTCTCTCAGATAAGACAGAGGCTGGGAAGGCTCCTACAATGAGTTAGAACTGCATCTTGACGCACTAACTTGGCCCTTCTGATGATGGAGCCTGTGAGCCTTTCCCCACCCAGTGCATTCAAAGACACAAGCTACTGGCCTTTTATTGCCATGCGTAGGAAAAAAGTTTGCTTCCAGGTTTCCCAGCTCTCATGATTCCTCCTTCAATCCCTGCTTCCCCCACCCCTCGCCTTCCAAGTGACCCCATTCCCTGGAACCTGGGACATTTATATGGTCTCCATCTTTCTCCCTTACCCCAGCCATTTCTAAAGAAAAGGGTCTGATCAATAAATCCACCATGGGATATAAAACACTAATAAAGTTTAATAACTTGCCTCTCCCAGGAGTATTTGCATTTTAACAGGGGAATTGCAGCCTAAGCTAAAGGAATTAGGCTGTAATGGTACAATTTCAGGCACCATCAAGCAGCTAAGGGAGGTTTTGGGGGGGATAGGGGGTCTCCCTGGCACCTCTGGGGCTCTCCTATTAGATGCTACCTCCTCCAAGGTCGACCAGTTGATCAAGAGAGCAGGAGTGAGCACACTTTCTGAAGTTTCATTCCCAGCCCAATCTGTAGGCTTACCTTCCTGGAATTGCTTACTCCTTTACCCTGCCCTTATTCTCTTGTTCACCTATTGTTTCAGTCTGCAAACTCTGACTGGCCTGCTTTGTGCCTGGAGACCCCCTGTGAACTCAGCAGTTCCAAAGATCAGAAATAGCTGAGACCCAAAAGTCAACTTGCCTAGACTCTGCTCTTGCTGCTGTGTGTCCCTCCTTCAGACTCTTTCTCTATTAAAAAAAAAAGATAATCATATTGCCTAACTTAAGGATTAGAATGAGATGCTGCATGCAAAGTTAAATAATAATTGCTTGGTAAATATTTTATATTATCATCATAATATGAGTATCTATAGATTCCAGGAGCCTGTAGCCCAGAAGCAGAGCGTTATGCAAATAACTCCAAAGCCCATAGGAATTTTCTCTCATTCTTCCAGGCTAATGGAAAAGAGTCGTCCTGCTGGAGCAGCTCATTCTCAGGAGGGGCAGAGAAGGGAGCAACCAAGAAACAGCCAGTCTGGTGTCTGTGGCTCGGAGGCAGAAAGCAAGGTGGAGGTCATTTTTGCAGACCCTTGCATGTCAGGGAACGTTTACTGTCTTCTTAAACAGACGCCCCATCTGTGCTTTGAGAAGACAATTCTGGCCAGGTAGGAGGCGGATAAGAAGCGAAGAGAGCACTTAGGTGGCTATTTGCAAATGAGGCAGATCAGACCTGAGACCGTAGATGGATGCAGACAAGGAGGCAATAGGTTTCCCAAGATCTCTCTTTCTCATACTGTTGGTTGACACATTCCAAAGGTGCATTTGTGGGTACTCAGATTTCATTTTGGTGGCACTGAGTATCAGTTCATAAGCAAAATACAGTAAGCCCCCACATATGAATCTTCTAGTTGCGAACTTTCAAAGATGTGAAACTTTGAAATGTTGTTCCATCAACATCAGGTGTGAGTAAAATCGCAGCTTGCCCTCCATCTCCTATTGCTGATGAATCTTCAGCTCTATCATCTCCCACCTCCTCTCCCTCCTCCAGTCAGTAACTCTTCTTGCCTGTTCACTCGATGCCAGCCCCTGTATGCTAGCTGTTGTACTGGACTACTGTACTTTTCAAGTGCTGTACTGAAAGATTTCTTTATTTTTAGTGTTTGTTATGTATTATTGTGTATAAAGTATAAACCTGTTAGAGTATAGTACTAAATAGCCAATTGTGTTAGTGGGGTACCCAGGCTGTCAGCCTTACAAATAATTGGGCTTAGGATCTTGCTCTTGGAACAGAACCCATTCGTATGTAGGGCACTTACTATATTTCTATTTTAAATATTTTAAGGATTTGCCTGTGTTCTCAGGAAGTTCCCACTCTCTCTCAACATCAAAGATACCCTGCATTGTCTTTCTCCTTTTAAATCTTCATCTTTCCTGTCATTTCTGGTATCTCCCTACAGTGACTTTTGGACCAATATATGTATTTTTTTCAAGAGCTGCCTAGAGAAGATACTTTCTCGGACTGTGTTCCTTCATACTCCCCATGCCCTCCTTCCATCTGAGCAAATCTTCCTCTAGAGTTTGAGGCAACTTCTGAAAAAGAGTGACCTCCTGGACCTACTCCAAAAGGGCAAGTGCATCCGCTCTTGTTACTTTTCTGAGTCTGTGGGCTCACGCAGGGCCCTGTGAGTCATGGGCACCCCACATGGTATATATAACTGAGGGGCATGAATGGGATTTGATCCAGCAGCACCTCCATTCCGACTCCCAGTCATGCCCTCGGGAATGGAATGATGAATTGGAGAGATTCAGGTAGCCTAATATCAACATGGAACGCTCCCTCTGATATTTCATAGTTTTATGAAGAATAAGGGCAGAGGGAAGTATGAAAAGGGGACAGAAATCCAGTGGGTTCTTGACTAAATCCCACTAGATTGAGGACCATTAAAAGATGAGTAGTGGGTCTTATATTTGTGTCTCCACATCCCAGATCCTCAATGCCTGGCATAGTATAGAAATTCAGTGATAAAATGAGATCACTGGAAGTGTCGGGTGAGGGCACTGGAGGGCAGAGAGTCACTGCCTTGCAACTGGGGTCAATAACAGACATATCCTGGCCCAATTTCCAAACCAACTCTGATTAGAGGAAACAATGAGTTAGTCACCTTGGCCTGCCAGAGGATGCAGTCTAGAATTACCCTTATTCCCCTGGGCCAGGTTTCTGCTGTATCTGGCAAGAGTCCTGGGCACCTGCTTACTCAACTCCCTGAGCATCTGCCAACCACCAGCCTCAACTAGTAGAGATGTGACTGCCATCCTTGATGACCTGCTGCCTTCCCCATACTCTGGACCTTTTATATATTGACTATAGCCCAAACCAAGCCTGTGTTAGCTCTAGATTTCTGTGTGTCTTATATTTTCTATATTAACTGTAGGGCTTCCCAGGTGGCACTAATGGTAAAGAATTCACCTGCCAAGCAAGAGACAGGGATTCTATCCCTTGGTCGGAAAGATCCCCTGGAGAAGGAAATAGAAACCCACTCCAGTATTCTTGCCTGGGAAATTCCATGGACAGAGAAGCCTGGAGGGCTACAGGCCCTGGGATCACAAAACAGTCTGACACGACTTAGCGACTGAACAACAACAACAATCCTACCCGGGGCCCAGCTTGGCTCACCTTCACACCTGCTTGCATTTTGACACACCAGCTGGAGCTCAGAGTCTTACAGAGAGGCTTAGAGGAGGCAGGCAGATCCCTGGATAGATGTGAGCCTGTCCCCTCCCTCTCGGCCCAAGATCAGTGACAGTTGCTCAGAGGGGAACAGTAATGGAGTTTTTATTGCTTGTGCTTCATTGCATTTGATCCTAATGCCAGAAGGTTATTGTTCAGATTTTTTTTTTCAGGTCAATGCTAATTAACTTTATTAATGCATTTTTGGTAAGGGGAAAGCAATAGAGCTATGTTCCGCTCACATTTGTTTGGCCCTTACTGTCAAGCAGCATTGGGCTTAGCATGTCTATTTAGAATCTGGGGCTAAGAGGCAGTGACCTTTCTGGATGGTCCAGAAAATTGAGTGTAGAGCCCACAGGGCTGAGAGAGGGCCATCTCCTAAGGAGAGAAAGCGGGGAGAAGGTGAAGCAGCACAAAAGAGATAAAGACAAAATAATGAGTGAAATGGAAAGAAAAGCAAGGCAATGTGCTAGAAGGAGCTCTCAATTTGAAAACTTCCCCAATATAATATTTAACTTGTAGAGTGTGAAAAAGCTGGCTTAAAGCTCAACATTCAGAAAACGAAGATCATGGCATCTGGTCCCATCACTTCATGGGAAATAGATGGGGAAAAAAGTGGAAACAGTGGCAGACTTAATTTTTTTGGCGATGGACAGGGAGGCCTGGCATGCTGCAATTCATGGGGTCGCAAAGAGTCGGACACGACTGAGCAACTGAACTGAACTGAACTGAACTGAAGTTTTCAACATATGTTAGTTGAATTTTAATGGGATCAGTGTGACTGAGGTGTGGTGTTTCTAGGTTCATTCATTTTTTTTCTTTGAATATTTACTTAGTATCTATTGTAATCCAGGCATTGCAGTAACCGAGGATGTAGCAGAAAGACATAAATACTAATAGGACCTCACATTCTAGAGGGCGAATATGTCCCAAAATAAAACTACTCAGTACCTTATATTTTTATTGGACTTTGCCTAATTGCTACCTCTTCTTGTTGACCCCATAGGGTAGGAACCATGTCTTATACCCCTTGGCATCACCACTTTGAGCCTCCAATCTACTTGTAATACATGATGTAATACCACTACATGTAATACCATGATGCTAACCCAAGGAAAGGGTTCCAGAAAGGACCCTACCACCTTTAGAGAAGGGGCAAGAATATGAGAAGATGGGGGCCAGCCCAAGATCCAGAAATACCCTATTCTCTCTTCTTTCAGATGGGAGCAAGACAGACGTCAAAGTTTATATTTTCAAACTTAGGAACCCATCATGTTGGAAGAAGAGCTTGAGCTGCACGGGTCTGAGAGCCTTTGAGCTCTCTGCAGCTATGTATGCTACATACCTCAATCAGAGAGATTCCCTGAGAGATACTTATTAATTTCCTCAACAACCAAGCACTGGGGGGATGCCGTCATCAGCCTTGAACTGGGTAGGGAGAGGGACCTTGAAGGCAGGGTGTTTGGGCACCACAGAGGTCCTTGGCTAAGGTCAAAACTAGGCACCTGTTTTGGAATCTAAGGACTAAAGAGAGGTCCAGGCCATTGTGCATTTCCTTTGGTAAAGGAAGGACTGTAAAGGAAGACTTCCTGGTTGCCCAGTGGTTAGAATCCTAAGCTTTCATTACCGAGGGCCTGGGTTAGATCCCGGGTTAGGGAACTAAGATCTCACACACACACACAAAAAAAAGAGGTGGGGGAAGAATGTAAAGGGTAGGATGAAGAAGTTGAGGGTCTCAGGGGTTACAGAAGAGTTATTTCAGTCGGCACGTTCTCAATAGCACACACAATGTCTTCTTTCTCTCACACACACACTAACTAACGTACACACGCCACAAATAAAGACTCTAGACTCCTAAAATATAATTCCACACAAACTATGTCCAACCCCTACTCTCAGAGAGCATAAGTGTCTATAAGAGAATGGGAGACCAGTGCACAAATACACATGCTCACAACACACTGCTGGGCACACACACAAACACACAGACACACACACACACATACACAAAGATCCAGATGAGGAAACAGCCATCAGGGAGCTCTGCTGCCTTACTCTTCCCACTGACTTTTTTTTTTTTTTTTTTGACAAATACATAAATAATAAAATAGTAATAAAAACTCTGTTACAGTTTGTCTGCTGACATGGAATGACTCATCTCCGTAATTCTGCTTCCATTTCCCAAGTGGCTCCGAAGATCACAGAAGAGATTAAATGTCCTCATGTGTGATTGGGAACATTTGCACAGCTGAGAATTCACAGCATGCTGTGCCAGGCTGAGCCGTGACTGGCTGCCATGCTGGGCAGGTAAGCAAGCTGACTGATGCTGGGTGACCTGAGTTCAAATCCTGGCTCTGCCACTTCTGTTGCCGGGCCTTAGGCAAGCTGATTGGCCTCAGTTCCCTCACCCCAGAAGATAAGAATAAGGGTTTACCTAGCTGGACTCTGTGAGCCTTAGTGAGGTAATTTTCATTGATTGAAGTGTCTCTTATTTGTTAAGTAGATGAATGTCCTTTTGGTGTTAAACAAATGAATATTCTAAACATTTCCCTAGTGTGTCTCTGAATATTAATGTATGGTCTCAGAGTTCTATATTTTATTTCAGCAGTCCTCCTTAAAAATGGAACTTTCAATTACTTATTTGTTTAAATTAAAATGATTTAAGATGAATTATCTTGAATTCTGACCAAAAAATTAAAGACACCCTAGGACATCTGAGAATTTAACCTAAGAAGATTAAACGATTCAAATCCTGTGGATGATAACCCATAATATTCATACAGGAATCTTACTTTTAAGATCATCTCTCATGTAGTAGGGGGCTTCCCTGATGGCTCAAGCAGTAAAGAATGTGCCTCCAATGCAGGAGACACAGAAGACGAGGGTTCGATCCTTGGGTCAAGAAAATCCCCTGGAGGAGGAAATTGCAACCCACTCCAATATTCTTGCCTGGGAATTCCCATGGACAAAGGAGGCTGGCGGGCTACAGTTCATGAGATCACAAAGCGTTGGAAACAACTATGCTCACAAGCCACCTCATGTATTAGGTCCTCAAAACACACAGTGATGAATGGAACGATGGAGATCATGGAGGCAGCCAAGCTTCAGAGCTGACCTGCCAGCGAGTGGGAAGGCTGCAGAGCCTGTCAAATGATGTATGGACCAGGACAGAGTCAGCCCCAGCTCTCAGCCTCCAGACTGGCCCTGACTCCAGGAGACTGGCCCTGTGACCAGCAAGCGGTCACAGCATAGGTCACTGTGTTGGCCTGGTCAGTACCACCTACCACCCATGCTCTGCAGCATCTCACACTGCATCACTGCTATCTCATCTCAGGCCGTGGTGAAGCTAGCTATGCCCATGAAGGATCCTCAACATAACCACAAACTTCCTGCAGGCTCTAGGCACCTACACCCATCCTAGGCAACTTGAGCATGTGTATCAGTATATCAGACTAAACTCTTCCTTAAATCCTACAGCTCCCACTCACTACTCTGCTTCACACAGCCTTTTTGTCTCAATTATTTGAAAGTGAAGATCCTGATTAAGAGTGTATTTGAAGTCTTGATAGAAATTTCTAAATTGTTTTTTTTTAATTTTATTTTATTTAACTTTACAATATTGTATTGGTTTTGCCATATATCAAAATGAATCTGCCACAGGTATACCTAATCACCAACAGTACATGACAGCGTCTGTCTGCCTCACACCTTTCCCAGTTCTGAGTACCCTGTATGTGTATATGTGTGTGTGTGTACATGTCTGTGTGTGAGAGAGAGACAGAGGAAGGGTGGAGGGTAAATCTTAGTAATATTACCAGCAGGGAACACTCTTGGGAGTAGTCTTTCTGAAACTGGAGAGATGTGGAAACTGATTCTTCTGACATGAAAGGGTGTGAAGGCCATTCTCCTGGAACTGATAGCTGGAGAGTTCATTGTCAGCTGGAGGTGGGAGGATACATTCTCCTTATGCTTCTCTGTTTCCCCAGAGAACTTCCGGGCTTTGAAGCAGTACAGTTGCTATCAGTTTCTTTTCCTCTGCCTCTGTCTTGCAGATCCCATTTTAATACAGGAAAACCCTCAAGCAGAAAGCGAAGAGGCATGTTTTCTGGAGATTTTATTTCCTTCTTTTATTCTTTTTTTCTAATTGAAGTGTAGTTGATTTACAATATTGTGTTAGTTTGGGGTGTACAGCAAAGGTAATTGGTTACACAAATATATACATATACATAGGGGCTTCCCTGGTGGCTCAGTGGTAAAGAACCCACTTACCAATGCAAGAGACTCGAATTTGATCCCTAGGTCAGGAAGATCCTCTAGAGAAGGAAATGGTAACCTACTCCAGTATTCTTGCCTGGAAAATCTCATGGAAAGAAGGAGCCTGGTGGGCTACAGTTCGTAGGGTCACAAAAGAGTTGGACATGAAATAGCAACTAAATAATAACAATCAGTTCAGTTCAGTTCAGTCACTCAGTCATGTCTGACTCTTTGCGACCCCATGAATCAGAGCACGCCCTGATTCATCCCCAGAGCACTCCCTGTCCATCACCAACTCCCGGAGTTCAGCCAAACTCATGTGCATCAAGTCAGTGATGCCATCCAGCCATCTCATCCTCTGTCATCCCCTTCTACTTCTGCCCCCAATCCCTCCCAGCATCAGGGTCTTTTCCAATGAGTCAATTCTTTGCATGAGGTGGCCAAAATATTGGAGTTTCAGCTTCAACATCAGTCCTTCCAATGAACACCCAGGACTGGTCTCCTTTAGGATGGACTGGTTGGATCTCCTTGCAGTCCAAGGAACTTTCAAGAGTCTTCTCCAACACCACAGTTCAAAAGCATCATTCTTTGGCACTCAGCTTTTTTCACAGTCCAACTCTCACATCCATACATGACCACTGGAAAAACCATAGCCTTGACTACACGAACCTTTGTTGGAAAAGTAATATCTCTGCTTTTCAATATGCTATCTAGGTTGGTCATAACTTTCCTTCCAAAGAGTAAGCGTCTTTTAATTTCATGGCTGCAATCACCATCTGCAGTGATTTTGGAGCCCAAAAAAATAAAGTCTGACACTGTTTCCAATACACACATACACATATATATACATATATTTATACATATGTGTGTGTGTTTATTCTTTTTTGAAATCCTTTTGTAGAGATCTGATTTCATGATTATTCAACCTTTTATTTTAATTTTAATATACACTGATATACTGCTTGCTCCTTGTCAGGTGATGCATTAATCATCTTGCAAATACTAACTCATTTAATACTCATGGAAGATTTAATAGTGGATCCCAATATAGCCTGTTTAAAAAAATTTAAAAAAACCCAAGTTGCCTCTATTTATAGGAGATGAACTCAGCATGTCCAGTTCCATATCCATGAGCTTATCAGCTTCTCTAGGCTTTACCTAACATGTTTTGTTTTGGTATAAAACCTTGTCACTGAAAAGCTTTAAAATTTTTATGTACACTTCAGCAAGTGAAGTGGAGTGAAGAAAATAGAATTTCCCTGGGGTGACTTGAGAATCCCACAGGGTCTTGAGGTCATTCTGATGGGTTCCTAGTCCCAGTGGACAGACCTGTGGCTTGGCCAACAGCAGGTTCAGGAAGCCGGGGCAGATGTGTCTTGATCCAAGAACTACACCCCTGTCCACCACTCACTGCCAGAAATTGTTTTTTGTTCTTTTTCATTTTCTGCTAAATTGCTGCTACAAATTTGCTTCTGGAAAGAACACCAGGTTTTGAAATAAGACACGTATCTCTGTTTCATTGCTATTAGCTGGGTGACTTTTAGCAAGTCACTTATTTTTTTCAGAGGTCTTCACTTTTCTCATCTGTAAAAATAATCATGTTTGCCAAAAAGTCCATTTGGGTATTGATATGATAGTATAGGCAAATCCAATCGAAATTTTTGGCCAACCCAATAGGTTGCCACATTTGTAATGGTTAAAGAAAAGATAACTTATCACTACTTAAATCAGAGGTTGGCAAATATTGCATAGGAACCTGGAATGTCAGATCCACGAATCAAGGCAAATTGGAAGTGGTCAAACAAGAGATGGCAAAAGTGAATGTCGACATTCTAGGAATCAGCGAACTGAAATGGACTGGAATGGGTGAATTTAACTCAGATGACCATTATACCTACTACTGTGGGCAGGAATTCCTCAGAAGAAATGGAGTGGCCATCAAAGTCAACAAAAGAGTCCGAAATGCAGTACTTGGATGCAATCTCAAAAACGACAGAATGATCTCTGTTGGTTTCCAAGGCAAACCATTCAATATCACAGTAATCCAAGTCTATGCCCCAACCAGTAACGCTGAAGAAGATGAAGTTGAACGGTTCTATGAAGACCTACAAGACCTTTTAGAACTAACACCCAAAAAAGATGTCCTTTTCATTATAGGGGAATGGAATGCAAAAGTAGGAAGTCAAGAAACACCTGGAGTAACAGGCAAATTTGGCCTTGGAATACGGAATGAAGCAGGGCACAGACTAATAGAGTTTTGCCAAGAAAATGCACTGGCCATAACAAACACCCTCTTCCAACAACACAAGAGAAGACTCTACACATGGACATCACCAGATGGTCAACACCGAAATCAAATTGATTATATTCTTTGCAGCCAAAGATGGAGAAGCTCTATACAGTCAGCAAAAACAAGACTAGGAGCTGACTGTGGCTCAGACCATGAACTCCTTATTGCCAAATTCAGACTTAAATTGAAGAAAGTAGGGAAAACCACTAGACCATTCAGGTATGACCTAAATCAAATCCCTTATGATTATACAGTGGAAGTGAGAAATAGATTTAAGGGCCTAGGTCTGATAGATAGAGTGCCTGATGAACTATGGAATGAGGTTCGTGACATTGTACAGGAGACAGGGATCAAGACCATTCCCATAGAAAAGAAATGCAAAAAAGCAAAATGGCTATCTGGGGAGGCCTTACAAATAGCTGTGAAAAGAAGAGAAGCAAAAAGCAAAGGAGAAAAGGAAAGATATAAACATCTGAATGCAGAGTTCCAAAGAATAGCAAGAAGAGATAAGAAAGCCTTCTTCAGCAATCAATGCAAAGAAATAGAGGAAAACAACAGAATGGGAAAGACTAGGGATCTCTTCAAGAAAATCAGAGATACCAAAGGAACATTTCATGCAAAGATGAGCTCGATAAAGGACAGAAATGGTATGGAACTAACAGAAGCAGAAGATATTAAGAAGAGGTGGCAAGAATACACAGAAGAACTGTACAATAAAGATCTTCATGACCCAGATAATCAGAATGGTGTGATCGCTGACCTAGAGCCAGACATCCTGAAATGTGAAGTCAAGTGGGCCTTAGAGAGCATCACTATGAACAAAGCTAGTGGAGGTGATGGAATTCCAGTTGAGCTATTCCAAATCCTGAAAGATGGTGCTGTGAAAGTGCTGCACTCAATATGCCAGCAAATTTGGAAAACTCAGCAGTGGCCACAGGACTAGAAAAGGTCAGTTTTCATTCCAATCCCAAAGAAAGGCAATGCCAAAGAATGCTCAAACTACCACACAATTGCACTCATCTCACACGCTAGTAAAGTAATGCTCAAAATTCTCTAAGCCAGGCTTCAGCAATATGTGAACCGTGAACTTCGTGATGTTCAAGCTGGTTTTAGAAAAGGCAGAGGAACCAGAGATCAAATTGCCAACATCCACTGGATCATGGAAAAAGCAATAGAGTTCCAGAAAAACATGTATTTCTGCTTTATTGACTATGCCAAAGCCTTTGACTGTGTGGATCACAATGCTGCTGCTAAGTCACTTCAGTCGTGTCCGACTCTGTGGGACCCCATAGACTACAGCCCACCAGGCTTCCCCGTCCCTGGGATTCTCCAGGCAAGAACACTGGAGTGGGCTGCCATTTCCTTCTCCAATGCATGAAAGTGAAAAGTGAAAGTGAAGTCGCTCAGTCGTGTCCGACTCTAGCGACCCCATGGACTGCAGCCTACCAAGCTCCTCCGTTCATGGGATTTTCCAGGCAAAAGTACTGGAGTGGGGTGCCATGTGGATCACAATAAACTGTGGAAAATTCTGAAAGAGATGGGAATACCAGACCACCTGATCTGCCTCTTGAGAAGTCTGTATGCAGGTCAGGAAGCAACAATTAGAACTGGACATGGAACAACAGAGTGGTTCCAAATAGGAAAAGGAGTATGTCAAGGCTGTATATTGTCACCCTGTTTATTTAACTTATATGCAGAGTACATCATGAGAAACGCTGGACTGGAAGAAACACAAGCTGGAATCAAGATTGCCGGGAGAAATATCAGTAACCTCAGATATGCAGATGACACCACCCTTATGGCAGAAAGTGAAGAGAAACTAAAAAGCCTCTTGATGAAAGTGAAAGAGGAGAGTGAAAAAGTTGGCTTAAAGCTCAACATTCAGAAAACGAAGATCATGGCATCCGGTCCCATCACTTCATGGGAAATAGATGGGGAAACAGTGAAAACAGTGTCAGACTTTATTTTTCTGGGCTCCAGAATCACTGCAGATGGTGACTGCAGCCATGAAATTAAAAGATGCTTACTCCTTGGAAGCAAAGTTATGACCAACCTAGATAGCATATTGAAAAGCAGAGACATTACTTTGCCAACAAAACTTCGTCTAGTCAAGGCTATGGTTTTTCCTGTGGTCATGTATGGATGTGAGAGTTGGACTGTGGAGAAGGTTGAGTGCCAAAGAATTGATGCTTTTGAACTGTGGTGTTGGAGAAGACGCTTGAGAGTCCCTTGGACTGCAGTGAGATCCAACCAGTCTATTCTGAAGGAGATCGGCCCTGGGATTTCTTTGGAAGGAATGATGCTAAAGCTGAAGCTCCAGTACTTTGGCCACCTCATGCAAAGAGTTGACTCATTGGAAAAGACTCTGATGCTGGGAGGGATTGGGGGCAGGAGGAGAAGGGGACGACAGAGGATGAGATGGCTGGATGGCATCACTGACTCAATGGACGTGAGTCTGGGTGAACTCTGGGAGCTGGTGATGGACAGGGAGGCCTGGCCTGCTGCGATTCATGGGGTCGCAAAGAGTTGGACAGGACTGAGCGACTGATCTGATCTGATCCGATCTGGCAAATGTTTTCTATAAATGGCCAGATAGTAAATATTTGAGGTTCTGCAAACAAAGAGATAGATTGAGGATGTTTTGGCTTCTGTCCATGGACTTCTCCAGGTGACCATATTGGTGTGGGTTTCCATTCCCTTCTAACCCAGGGATTGAACCTTGGTCTCCTGCACTGCAGGCAGATTCTTTACCATCTGAGCCACCAGGGAAATACCAAATATTTGAAGCTCTGCAGGCAAAGAGATAAAATTGAGGATATTATGTAGGTTCTTAAACAAGAAGAGAGAAAATAAATTTCTTCAAATTTGTTGTTGACAAAATTTTAAATATGATAATAATAATTAATACTATGTAATTAATAAAAATTGAGGTCAGTATTTCCAACTTTATTAAGGCATAATTGACAAATAAAAATTGTGTATATGTAAAGCAAACAAAGTAATGTTTTGGTATATGTACACATTAAAGAATCATTACCACAATCAAGCTAATTAGCATGTCCATAACCTTGTATAATTTGTGTGTGTGTATATGTATGTGTTTGTGGTGAGAACACTGGTTATCTCTCTCATAGCACATTTTGAATATAGCTTTTTACAATGTGCATGTGTGCCTGCTAAGTTGCTTCAGTCGTGTCTGACTCTTTGTGACTCTATAGACTACAGCCCAGCAGGCTCCTCTGTCCATAGGATTCTACAGGCAAGAATACTGGAGTGGGTTGCCATGCCCGCCTTCAGAGGATCTTCCCAACCCAGGGATCAAACCCTCGTCTCTTATATCTTCTGCATTGGCAGGCAGCTTCTTTACCACTAGCACCACCTGGGAAGCCCCAGTTTTTTTTTGTTTGTTTGTTTAAATACATGTCAACTAATAAAATGGAATTGGGGTGGGGAGGGATTGCATTTCCCTCATTTGGGGCTTCAAAATTAGCTTTTTCTGTCATCAAATTAGTTGCAAATGTTCATTTGTGGGAGGAAAGACAAAAACAAAAACCTTTAGTTTACAGGCTGTAAAAAAGAAAAAAAAAAAGGACCAGATTTGGGTCACTGGCCGTGGTTTACTGGCGCCTGACCTAAATCATTCACAGGTGCATCATAGATTTTTAACAAATACCTGTTTCCTCCTCCATGAAGTAAGCTGACTGGATCCTACTTAACAGAATGGCACCCCTTTAAAGGGAATGATGGTTTCAAAAACCTTCTAAGACTTTCTCCTTAGTCATCAAATCTCACAGCTGGCTCCAGCTGTCCATTACAGTGGAAGCAGCAGGTCTGTTAAAAAAAAAAACAAAAACCTGTGCCTCAGTTTTTCTCTTCCATAAAATGGTGATAAATGTTTTCTTTATGTTTTATAATCCAGTCAGTGGTAATGATTATACCAGGAAGTGGTAATAGTATTAGAACAAAGAGAGAAGGAAAAAAACCTGTATTTTTAAAAATCAGTCATGAAATCATTTACAAAATATATATCTGATAAAAGCCCTATATCTAGGTTTTGTAAAGAACTCTCGGGGGATTGGCTGCGGGTGGTGCTGCAGATAAGCTCCTGTGTGGCGACAGCAGGAGACTTTGTCGCGACGTCTCATGCCACTGTGTGGGTACAGCCTACCAAGAGGCCAGAAGGCAGAACTTCCGCTGACTGTGAATCTGTGAATAAGTGCCTGGAAGGTGTTTGTAAAATATATGAAGAGCATCTGAAACAGCCCCTCTACCCAAATGATATCAGTCAGTTGTTTGATTTTATTGATGACCTGGCAGACCTCAGCTGCCTTGTTTACTGAGCTGATACCCAGATATACCAGCCTTATAACAAAGACTGGATCAAAGAGATCTACCTGCTCCTTTGTGGACAGGCCAAACAGGCTGGGGAATAGTTTGAATATGGAAGCATTAGGGAGAAGGGGGTGGGCTTGGAGCACAGGTGTGTGCAGCGTGCTGTAGTGGAAGTTTTGTATTACAGTAATCCTGTTTCCTAGGTCTTCCCAGGTGGCACTAACGGTAAAGAACCGGCCTGCCAATGCAGGAGACACAAGAGACATGGGTTCAACCCTTGGTTAGGAAGATTTCCCTGGAGGAGGGCATGGCAACCCACTCCAGTATTCTTGCCTGGAGAATCCCACGGACAGGATACCCTGGCGGTCTACAGCCTGTAGGGTCAGAAGGAGTTGGACACAACTGAAGCGACTTAGCACAGATGCAATCCTGTTTCAATCTTGGTAAACCTTAGCTAGGATTGAATTTATTAGATAAAATGTGATGATCTTGTTCAATCTGAAACCACTTTTGCCCCCTTCCCCCCTTCTTTTTACTTAAACATTTTTATGATGATTCAGATGGAAATTGGTTTTTGTCAGTTAATGTTGGCTCCAGTCTCTCAAACTGTTCATACTTGCTTTATAACATTCACTGTACTAACCCTTCTTCAAACTGAGGTGGAGGTGGTGGCACAATTTAGTTATGTCCTCCAGATAAAGTCTTAGTGAAAAACAAATGTTCTTTAGTCATATATAAAGGACTCTCAAAACAATAAAAAGAAAAGAATTTAAAAAGTAGGCAAAATATTTGAACAAACACATCATCAAATAAGATATAAAGAAGCACATGAAAAGGTGTTCAATGTCATAAATCTTAGAGGAATGCAGATAGAAATCTCAATGAGATACTGACACACCTTGATCAGAATAGCTAAAATTCAAAACAAACACACAAAACTGAGCCAAAAAAGCAAACATTATCAACTGTTAAAAATCTGAGAACTGAAGCTCCCACAACCTTGCTGATGGGATTGGAAAATGGTACAGCCATTTTGGAAAATAGTTTGCCATTTTCTAAGCTAAACATGTGCATGTCTGTGCTCAGTCACTCAGTAGTGTCTGACTCTTTGCGAGACCCTATGGTCTGTAGTCTGCCAGGCTCCTCTGTCCATGACATTTTCACAGCAAGAATACTGGAGTGGATTGGCATTTCCTCCTCCAGGGGATTTTCCCTGACCCAGGGATCAAACCTACATCTCCCGTATTAGCAAGAGGATTCTTTACCACTGAGCCACCTGGGAATCCCAAAGTTAAACATACACTTACCATATAACCCAGTAAATACCCTAGATGTGTACCTGAGAAATAAAAACCTATGCTTCCACAAAAATCAGTATGTGAATGGTTGTGGTGACTTTTTTCATAATGCCTCCAACTAGAAATAGCCTATCAACTTGTGAATGGATAAAACTGTGGTATATCCACACAACTGAAAACTAGTTAACAACAACAACAACAAAAAAAACACAATAATGTGGATGAAACACAAATGCATTCTGCTAAGTAAAAGAAATCATATTCAACAGGCTGAATATTATATAATTTCATTTATACGACATCCTGGAAAAAGCAGAATTACAGAGACAGAAATTAGATCAGCAGTTTCCAGGAACTGCAGTTCGAAGAAGGGTGGATTAAAAAAAGTGGCAGAAATGTTTTAGTTCTTGACTGTGGTGGTGGTTAACATAACTGTATGCATTTGTCAAACTCATATAACTACTTCCTCCCCCAAACTGTGATTTTTTTTTTATCAGAATGTAATTGCTTCACCATTCAATATCATGGTAATTCAAGTCTATGCCCCAACCAGTAATGCTGAAGAAGCTGAAGTTGAACAGTTCTATGAAGACCTACAAGACGTTCTAGAACTAACATCCAAAAAAGATGTCCATTTCATTATAGGGAACTGGAATGCAAAAGTAGGAAGTCAAGAAACACTTGGAGTAAGGGGCAAATTTGGCCCTGGAGTCCAGAATGAAGCAGGGCAAAGCCTAATAGACTTTTGCCAAGAGAACACACTGGTAAAAACACCCTCTTCCAACAACACAAGAGAAGACTCTACACATGGATATCACCAGATGGCCAACACCAAAATCAGATTGATTATATTCTTTGCAGCCAAAGATGGAGATGCTCTATATAATCAGCAAAAACAAGACCAGGAACTGCCTGTGGCTCAATCATGAAATTCTTATTACCAAATTCAGACTGAAATTGAAGAAATTAGGGAAAACCACGAAACCATTCAGGTATGACCTAAATCAAATCCCTTATGACTATACAGTGGAAGTGAGAAAGAGATTTAAGGGACTAGATCTGATAGAGTGCCTGATGAACTGTGGATTGAGGTTCATGACATTGTACAGGAGACAGGAAGCAAGACTATCCCCAAGAAAAAGAAATGAAAAAAAAAAACAAAATGGCTGTCTGAGGAGGCCTTACAAACAGCTATTAAAAGAGGAGAAGCCAAAATCAAAGGAGAAAAGGAAAGATATAGCCATTTGAATGCAAAGATCCAAAGAAGAGCAAGGAGAGATAAGAAAGCCTTCTTCAGTGATCAGTGCAAAGAAATAGAGGAAAACAATAGAATGGCAAAGACTAGAGATCTCTTCAAGAAAATTAGAGATACCAAGGGAACATTTCATGCAAAGATGGGCTCAATAAAGGACAGAAATGGTATGGAACTAACAGAAGCAGAAGATATGAAGAAGAGGTGGCAAGAAAACACAGAAGAACTGTACAAAAAAGATCTTCACAACCCAGATAATCATGATGGTGTGATCACTCACCTAGAGCCAGACATCCTGGAATGTGAAGTCAAGTGGACCTTAGGAAGCATTACTATGAACAAAGCTAGTGGAGGTGATGGAATTCCAGTTGAGCTATTCCAAATCCTGAAAGATGGTGCTGTGAAAGTGCTGCACTCAATATGCCAGCAAATTTGGAACACTCAGCAGTGGCCACAGGACTGGAAAAGGTCAGTTTTCATTCCAATCCCAAAGAAAGGCAATGATAAAGAATGTTCAAACTACCACACATCTGCACTCATTCCACACACTAGTAAAGTAGTGCTTAAAATTCTCCAAGCCAGGCTTCAGCGATATGTGAACCGTGAACTTCCAGATGTTCATGATGATTTTAGAAAAGGCAGAGGAACCAGAGATCAAATTGCCAACATCTGATGGATCATTGAAAAAGCAAGAGAGTTCCAGAAAACATCTATTTCTGCTTTATTGACTATGCCAAAGCCTTGGACTGTGTGGATCACAATAAACTGTGGAAAATTCTGAAAGAGGTGGGAATACCAGACCAACTGACCTGACTCTTGAGAAAACTGTATGCATGTCAGGAAGCAATAGTTAGAACTGGACATGGAACAACAGACTATTTCCAAATAGGAAAAGAAGTGTGGCAAGGCTGTATATTGTCACCCTGCTTATTTAACTTATATGCAGAGTACATCACAAGAATTATTGTGCTGGAGGAAGCACAAGCTGGAATCAAAATTTCTGGGAGAAATATCAATAACCTCAGATATGCAGATGACACCACCCTCATGGCAGAAAGTGAAGAAGAACTAAAGAACGTTTTGATGAAAGTGAAAGTGGAGAGTGAAAAAGTTGGCTTAAAGCTCAACATTCAGAAAACAAAGATCATGGCATCTGGTCCCATCACTTCATGGGAAATAGATGAGGAAACAGTGGAAACAGTCTCAGACTTTATTTTTGGGGGCTCCAAAATCACTGCAGATGGTGATTGCAGCCATGAAATTAAAAGACACTTACTACTTGGAAGGAAAGTTATGACCAACCTAGATAGCACTCTAAAAAGCAGAGATATTACTTTGCCAATGAAGGTCCGTCTAGTCAAGGTTATCTCTTTTCCAGTGGTCATGTATGGATATGAGAGTTAGACTGTGAAGAAAGCTGAATGCTGAAGAACTGATGCTTTTGAACTGTGGTGTGAAGAAGACTCTTGAAAGTCCCTTGGACTGCAAGGAGATCCAACCAGTCCATCCTAAAGGAGACCAGTCCTGGGTGTTCATTGGAAAGACTGATGCTGAGGCTGAAACTCCAATACTTTAGCCACCTCATGCAAAGAGTTGACTCACTGGAAAAGACCCTGATACTGGGAGGGATTAGGGGCAGGAAGAGAAGGGGATGACAGAGGATGAGATTGTTGGATGGCATCACCGACTCAATGCACCTGGGTTTGGATGGACTCCGGGAGTTGGTGATGGACAGAGAGGCCTGGCGTGCTGAGGTTCATGGGATTGCAAAGAGTTAGACATGACTGAGTGACAAATGAACTGAACTGAGACAGCATATTAAAAAGCAGAGACATTACTTTGCCAACAAAGGTCCATCTGGTCAAGGCTATGGTTTTTCCAGTATTCATGTATGGATATGAGAGTTGGACTATAAAGAAAGCTGAGCGTCAAAGAATTGATGCTTTTCAACTGTTGTGTTGGAGAAGACTCTTGAGAGTCCCTTGGACTGCAAGGAGACACAACCAGTCCATCCTAAAGGAGATCAGTCCTGAGTGTTCATTGGAAGGACTGATGTTGAAGCTGAAACTCCGATACTTTGGCCACCTCATGTGAAGAACTGACTCATTTGAAAAGACCCTGATGTTGGGAAAGATTGAAGGCAGGAGGAGAAGGAGACAACAGAGGATGAGATGGTGGATGGCATCACCAACTCAATGGCCATGCATTTGGGTGAACTCCAGGAGTTGGTGATGGACATCAAGGCCTGGTGTGCTGCAACCCATGGGGTCTCAAAGAGTCAGACACGACTGAGCAACTGAACTGAACTGAATTGCTTTACATTGTTATGTCAGTTTCTGCTGTAGCATGACATGAATCAGCTCTGTGTATATCTATATCCCCTCTCTCTTCCCACTGCCTTCCCCACCTTCTGAATCACCACAGAGCACTGAGTTGAGCTCCCTGTGCTCTGCAGCAGCTTCCACTAGCTATCTATTTTACACATGGTAGTGTATATATGTCATTTCCAATCTTCCGATTCATCCCACCCTCTCCTTCCCCTCCCCATGTCCACATGTCTGTACTCTACCTCTGCTTCTGTTTTCCTGCCCTGCAAATAGGTTCCACAGATATGCATTAATACACAATATTTGCTTTTCTTTCTGACTTACTTCAGTCTGTATGACAGACTTTAGTTCCATCCACATCTATACAAATGACCTTATTTCATTCCTTTTAGTGGCTGAGTAAATGCCATTGTATATATGTACATCTTCTTTATCCATTCTCTGTGTTTGGATGTTCAGGTTTTTTATTGAGTTTAGCTCAATAACCTGACTTTAGTAAGAAAAAATAAGCATCCATCACATAGGGAAGGTTCACTGGTAAGCCTTAGATTTCAGGCAGTAATGTGTCACAGGTCATGTCAGGAATAGGTGAAAGGGGTATTAGGTCTGGGTGACCTGGAGATTGCAAACCATAAATCTGATTGTTTCTTCTGGAAGGCCATTTATCTGCTCTCTTCTTCCTCTGTCTTTCCTGTTCCCCACTCACTGGTCCTCAGTCCCAGCTCTGCAGAACACCTCCAGTGCATCCTTCTACTCCAATACTCTGCCAGAATATGGGCCATGTGGAAGGGAGGCCTCCCCATATCAGCCCCCACCCCCAGCAAGAGCACCTTTGTGTTTGGGAGAGGAAGACCAGACTACAGGTGGAGCCAGTCATTATGCTGGTTTCTGGCTGGTGTGGGCATGTAAACAGCAGGAAGCCAGTGCAGGAAATTACAGAAATCATGAGCTCTTGTTCTGTCTAGGCCAAGTTTAATCAGGAGGGCCCAGCTTATATTTGGGCTATATTTTGTAGCCCTCAGGAATGATCTGAACTAAAGTCAATGAACATCTCTATTTCCAATTGAATTGCTGCCTTGGTATGACTGGCGAGCCTCTGAACAAGGAGAATGGGTGTGCAGGGATGGACCCTGAACAGCCTTGGGGATCCCACCTCTATCTCAAGAATCCTGGGGAAGCTATGCTGAGACTGGAATTCAGGTCTTTCACAGGATGCCTGGTTAATAATTGGGCTTCCCAGGTAGTGCTAGTGGTAAAGAACCTGCTTGTAAAAACAGGAGACATAAGAGATGCAGGTTCGATCCCTGGGTCGGGAAGATCAACTGGAGGAGGGTATGGCATCCCACCCCAATATTCTTGCCTGGAGAATCCCATGAACAGAGGAGCCTGGCAGGCTACAGTCCATAGGGTCACACAGAGTTATATATATATATGAATCACTGAATTTTAAATCAACTCAATCACTTGTTAACTGAATCACTAAATTGACTATAACTTCAGTTAAAAAAATAAAGAATTATAAAGGAGCCTCAAGACATAGCCCTGCTGCCCTGCAGCATAGAGATTAAGAGCAGAGTTCTCTCCCAGACTGGTTGAGTTTCTGCTGTTTCTCTGTCTCTTACCACTCACATCAACACAGACCCTCTAAACAAACCTTTGAGCCTCGGTTTTCCCATTTCTAAATGGGAATGCTAGCAGTATCTATTTTGAATTGTTGTGAGAATTAAACACAGATTGAAAAACTGAAAGCTCTTAGAATGTTATCTAGCTTATGGTAGACAGTTGAGAAAAGACAGATTCATTGCTATTCGCTGGTCAAATTCTATTCAGCCCTGACTTTGGAAGGGAAATCTGATGTAAGCAGCACTTTCTGGAAGGCAGCAGGAGAAGGGACATATGTGGGAAATGTATCCTGTGTGATATCCTTCACAGGCTGCATGAGGCCAGTTATGGGGAACATGATACCTACTGATTTCTGTCATCTGTCACCAGAGTTGGTGCTCCCTTGAGCTCCCTTGCCCATAAGAGACCACCTCTAGGAAGGGTGGCAGAAGGCAGGTGTTGAAAGGGTGTTTGACAATGAGGACTGTCCCATCCTTTCTCCAAGGCTCCCCGCTGCCCAAATACAGCTATCTCATATTTATTTCCATGGCTCTGGTTTTCTGATACAAGCTTGGCCTTTTGAGAAACTGAAGATCCCAGACATAGTGAATGTGATTTAGGATCCAACTCACAGTTCCCACCTTGTGCTGAAGATGTTACAAATTGTCCCTGGAGGCAGGATGTCTCTATATTGAAAACGAGAACACAGCAGTGCAGGAACAATCAACAAGGCCAAACACCGTCTCCTGACCTTTACATCAGTAGTGGGTAGCTGGGTTCTGAGTTAATGAAGGATTATCATTTCAGGCCAAGCACCACACCTCCCACCTCCATCCCCAGCTGTTCAGTGCCATCATCTTCTGCCTTGTGTGTTTCTACTCTGGAAAACTGCCAACACCCTCCAGCCCTCCAGCCCTATACTGGTTTTACTGGTTTTCTCATTGTCAAGTGGAATCTCTACTCAACAATACTTTTTTTTTAATGTTTTATGTGGACCATTTTTGAAGTCTTTATTGAATTTGTTACAATATTGTTTCTGGTTTATGTTTTGGTTTTGTAGCTGCAAGCCATGTGGAATCTTAATTTCCAAGCCAGGGTTCAAACCCACATCCCCTGCATTGGAAGGTGAAGTCTTAACCACTGGACCACAGCAGCAGTCCCTCAACAAAGCTTCTCATTTCAATTTCTTCTGGCCAGTATTGCTGAGACAGAGTGCTAAGGCTCTAATTTGGTCTAATTTGCTGATGCTATTCAGCATTTCCTCTCTGATATGGCTCTCCTACACCCCACAGATTTCTTAGCTTTTCTATTAATACCTCTGCAGCTCACCCTCTTCTGCAACACACTCCAACTCTTAAGGAGCTGTGCTGGGAAAGCGGTCAGTGTGATCCTCATCAAACTTGACCTTGCTTGACTGCTCCATCAGCCTTTCCCAAAGCAGAGTATCACTCACACTGGAAAATTCCCTCTGTTTATCCCACAACCCCCTCCAGCTACTGCTCTGTTCTTTTCCTTTACTCCAGTGACAAAGTTTTGTAAAATTCATATTTATTAGCTGCCTCTGACTGCTCATTTTCCATTCATACATCAGCCCACTTCAGCTGAGTTTCTGCAATTCCTTTCACTTACTCTCCTCTAATCCAGGACACTAATGACCTCCATGTTGACAAGTCTGCTGGAGACTTTCCTGTTTGATTTTACTGGAACATTTAGCACTGTTGATGACCCCTCTTCCTTAAAACTCTCCTCTCTTGATCTCTTTGGATGCCATACTCTCCTAGATTTTTCTTTCACATTTTTTTACTCAATTGCAGCCTCCTTTGCTGCCATGACTTCCCAGGACCTTGAGGAGAACTGCTATGACTCCTTCTTTTCTCTCTCTTCCTGCCTATCTCATCTGTTCTCCCTGTTGCAAATGCTTTCTGGGTATTCAGTTCAGTTCAGTTACTCAGTCATGTCTGACTTTTTCTCTGGGTACTGGCAACTTCCAAATTCATATCTCCAAAGTAAACTACATGTCAGAGCTTCAGTCTTGTATATTTAATTGTCTACTTAACATCTCTATTTGTTTTTTTTAATTTAAAACCTTAAAAATTATTTTACTGAAGTATAATTGATTTACAATGTTATGTTAGTTTCTTCTGTACAGCAAAGAAATTTATATATATATACATTCTTTATCATATTTTTTCCATTCTGGTTTATCACAAGATATTGAATATATTTCTCTGTGCTATACAGTAGGGCCTTGTTGTTTATTTATTCTATATATACTAGTTTGCATCTAATAATCACAGACTCTCAATCCATCCCCCTCATGTCTCTTTTCCTCCTTTGCAACCAACCACAAATCTATTATCTATGTCTATGAGTCTGTTGAATAGATAAGTCCATTTGTCATATTTTAGATTCCACATACAAGTGATAGCATATGATATTTGACTTTCTAACTTCACTCAGTATGATAATCTCTAGTTGCATCCATGTTGCTGTAAATTGCATTATTTCACACTTCTTTATGGCCAAGTAGTATTCCATCACATGTATGTACCATATCTTCTTTATCCGTTTATCTGTCAATGGGCATTTAGGTTATTTCCAAGTCTGGGCTATTATACATAGTGCTGCTCTGAATATAGGTGTGCATATATCTTTTTTAATTACAGTTTTGTCTGGGTATATGTCCATGAGTGGGATTGCTGGGTTATATGGAAACTATTTTTAGATTTTTGAGGAGCCTCCATATAGCTTTCCATAGTGGCCACACCAATTTACATTTCCACCAATAGTGTAGTGGTGGTCCCACATCCTCTCTGGCATTTGTTATCTGCAGATTTTTTGGTGATGACATCTCTGTTTGGATATTTGACTTGCTTAGGCTTAACATGTCTGACACTGAGCTCTTGATAACCCTCTCTACTAGTTCCTTCTCCAGTCTTCCCCATGCCAGAAACATAAGGGTCAGTCTCGATTGCTCTTTCTTATCTCCCAGATGTAATCCATCAATGTGCATGCATGCATGCTAAGTCATTTCAGTCATATTTGACTCTTTGAGACCCCATGGACTGTAGCCCACAAGGGTTTTCTGTCCATGGGATTTTCCAGGCAAGAATACTGGAGTGGATTGCCATTTCCTCCTCCAGGGCATCTTCCCAACCCACGGATAAAATCCAAGTCTCTTTTGTCTCCTTCATTGGCAGGCAGGTTCTTTACCGCTAGTGCCACCTGGGAAGCCAAGTGTTCTCAAGTTTATTTCTAAAATAGATCTTGGAAACCTCAACTCCTTTCCTCTCTATGATGTAATCATCATTGGCCAAAACCATATCAATATCCTTTCAACTGGTCTTCCAAAATTCTCTACAGATGCCATCAAATCCATCCCTCACATTAGAAAAATCCACTGGAAACACCAATCATCTTCTCTATTGCAAGGCTGATAAAACCTACCCACAGAAGTGTGGTTCTGATCTCATTCATTCCCCGCACTCATATACACAAAATGTTTAAGTGATGGCATACCCCTTTGCCTTCCTTTTATTTTCTCTTTTTATTAGATTCCTAGACTATTTCCACATATTGGAACCCCATACTGTTTATGCTGCATGGCTGCATGCCCAATGGAAAATCTAGCCTAGTGGCCAAAATTAGGTGATGTGCTATCAGGGTTGCGTCCCAACATGTCTTTTCATTGTTCTTCTCAGTACATTTTTGGGTTCCAGCTTAGAGTCGGATGTTAATCCTACATCATTTATTAGTTCACTATGGAGAATTAAATTGCAACCCACTCCAATGTTCTTGCCTGGAGAATCCTGTGGATGGAGGGGCCTGGTGGGCTGCTGTCCATGGCGTCGCAAAGAGTCAGACATGACTGAAGAGACTTAGCATGAATACATGAATTGAAGAAGGAAATGGCAACCCACTCCAGTATTCTTGCCTGGAGAATCCCAGGGACAGAGGAGCCTGGTGGGCTGCCATCTATGGGGTCACACAGAGTCAGACATGACTAAAGCAACTTAGCAGCAGCAGCAGCATGGAGAATTAATTGTTTGCAGAAAAGCTGAGAGCCATGGAATGGTGTATAAGCAGTTGTTGCTATCAACTTTGAGGAGCATGTAGAAAGCTCCAACTCTGTCGCAAACCACTCTCCCAGTGACTTGCATCCAACACCTGGGGTTATCTTAATAGAGCCACTCATTCAATATTGTCTTCAGTGGAAAGAATAAAAGTTGATTTACCAGTCAATAGTAATTCCAAACAGAATGCATGGGGCTTTATTTTAAAAAGACTTAATAAAAGGAAGGAAAGAGCTACTTGCTACAGGCTGGCCAACCTAGAGATGAGACAGGACAGCACTAAAAGCTCAAGGTCACTCTGTGCAAATGGCAGGTGGAGAAGAGCTGGCTGAAGTGGGCAGTGGGCACCTTCCCAGTGTTGCCAAAGGCCCTAAAGGCTTATCTTTCAGCCACAGGTTTTCTTTTCTCCTTGGTTCTCACCAGCCTGTGATTCTGTCTTCTCCAGTAGACAGTAATCTCCTAATGAAGTAAGATGCTTCCTCACCATTGTCCCCTCAGCACCTCTTATAACCAGCACACAGTAGTTCCTCATTAAATATGTTCTGCATTCAAGGAAGAAGAGTTGCTGTGTGTTACTCTGGGAGTGGACAGGGGCAGTGAAATTGGAGATACAGGGTTATAAATGGGCAGCATCGTCAACCACAGATTCCTCTGGAACTTCTTTGTGTCTGGTCCTGTCAGACATTGGAGAAAATTCAAGAGTTAAATAAAATACCCTACCCCTTGATCTAATCGAGGACTTCTAAGTAGAGATGAAGTAAGTATAACAGGGTGCACAGTAAGAATTCTGAGAGAGAAGAATAAACGAGCTGGAAATAGGTCTACAACAAAGATGGCACCTAACAATTTCAGACAGAAGCCAGAAGAAAATGTTATTTTGGAAAAAGATGAGCAAACAACCTACACGAAGACAGAAAGGTAGAACCCAGTGTAGCTCATCTTTGAGTCAATGAGGGGGCTCACCTGGGAAATCTGAATGGAATCAGAACTCAGAGACTGCAAAAATAAGCAGGTTTGCTGGGGATGCAAATCAGGGTGGGTCTAAATCATCAGGCCCTGGGGGTCTGGGTGTACAGGGGTAAGTTAAAGACCTAAAGCAAGATGCTGGAAGAACTATGTTGGGATCTGGGCTGTCACTTCAGTTTCACACTCATTCTCAGTACCTTCATTGTATCCAACTCTTTGTGACCCCACGGACTGTAAACCACCAGGCTCCTCTGTTCACGGGATTTCCTGGCAAGGATGGGTAGCCATTTCCTTTTCCAGGGGGATCTTCCAAATTTATTAAAACAAGGATCTCTCACACCCTTCTCAGCTCGATTTCTCAGAGACTCAACTGGGAACCCATGTACCCGGGAACTGTTCCAGAAGCACGGTTTTTATGAACTCTAATATGCAAAATGGAGAAGAGAGAGACTGATCAGATTCCTTGGAAAACTCCTTGGAAAAGCCTCTGATTATAATCCTCCCTCAGCAGTGTTGGGGGTGGGGTGGGATTGCATGAGAGCAGTGAGGCTGCAGGACAAAAGTCCTGAGTCTTGGATAGGATCCCATCACTTCACAGGCTGTGTGACTTTACAAGTGACTTCTGTTCCCCAAATGCCAGTTTTCCATCTGAAAAAGGGGCTATGGATACCTGTTTCCAAAGTTGAAAACATTTGATAGGAGAGCATCCCTGGAAATGCACACCTGGGTGATCAGCAGAGATTCTGTGCCCAGTAACTACCCTGAGCTTCCAGGCTGTCATCGAACCAAGATCGCATCAGGCAACCACAATGGCAATCTCACTCCCAGGTGGAGTTGAGGATGGCTGAGTCCCTTCCCCAGGGCTCAGCCCCTGGAGCCAGACCCCCTCATTAATGCCTTTAGTGTTCATTTCCACTCTGCTGAGTCTATTGTTGGTGGTGACACTGCAACCTTCCTACGCAGGGGCCTCCAGTCATGTGGCCGTGAGAGAACTGGAAACAGTGATTAATAAAAACCCAGGACCTCTACCCTTCTGGGGAGGGTGCTGTCTCCTCAGCATGAATATACATGGACCCCCTGGGCTTACTTGAAGCCTGGAGAGGGGACACGGTGGGCTGGCTCACAGCTGAGAGTGGCAGGCAGGCTGGTCACCGGGGAGATGCAACAAAGCCCGCTCTGCTCCTCACCGAGTGGAGCAGAGCAGGCAGCTTTCAGCAGCAGTGCCATCAGCCTTGCCATCACCCAAGAAGACAGGCTGGCAGATGTGAACATAAATACATCCCCCTCTTGCCTCACCTCAGTGCCCTGAGGAGCTATTAGAGACTTAAAATTACCATTTCAGTAAATGGAGAGAGAGAGAGAGAATTGGAGAGGAAGAGGCTGTGTTTGTTAACTTGGGGACATTGTTGGTTTTTCTGGCTCCTTTTTCCTCTGTGGCACCCTGGGGAGGGTGGAGACAGGCTCGGTCTTCAGAGGTGCAGGAGCGACACCTTCAGATCCTGCCCTGTCCCTTCTCAAACTCAGATTAGGATCCAGCCTCGCCTAAAGCCAAAGAGACATACATACCACATTGCAGAGGGTTCTGTGATGCCAGGGAGATAGGAAGGTGTCAAGCCTGAACCCCCTTCGGGTCCCCACCCCCAAGGAGAGGGGCTGGGGCCTGAGTTCACAGAAGTTTTCTAACCCTAAGTCTGGTGGAGCTTAGATCCATTACAGTCATTCAATAACTGCTTATTTAGTTCAAATGAATAAATTCTAGATGTTTAGTAAATATTTGGTGATGGATGATTGATTGAATCAAGCAAGGCATTTGAATCCCCTTGTACAAGACAACAGTCTCTGGAAGGAATCATCTAATGTGCTAGGTAGTCACTTAAGCCTAAATATGTCCCATCATGACTCAAGTGCAGGTTTGAGTGGAGAAGGGGAAAGAAATGTGCACACACACACACACACACACAAAACACATGCATGACTCCACACTGTGGTCATGCAAACACACCCACCAGCAGCCCGTGGCCCTCGCTCATTCACACTGCAAGTGTCAATGGATGACCTAATTTGGCATCGTGTGTATGCAGGTGATGGAAGGTGAGCCAGGAGGGGGTCTGCTCTCATGGCATGAACCCTCCTGTGGGGAAGTCAGAATATAAACAAGGAAATGAACAGGGCAACTGGGGATCTAGAGAAGCCCTTAAACATACATTTTCCTTCCTGCATTCTGAATTTCTTCTTTAGCTCCTGTGAACATTTAAAACAGCACAAGCAGAATGGGTAGCTAGCTTTCTAGGGTACAGGGCCAAATCTAATCTCTGAATTGTTGTCTCTTGCCCCGTATCTCAACAACAGGACCAGGAGAGCCAGCCTGCCCTGCAAAGGAGAGCGTTAAAAGCTGCCTGTGGCCCACACTGCAGAGCCTGGATTTGAAGTTGTTTCTTAAGCCTGGATGCCTTTTCACTCAGCTCCTTTTGGATTCAGGCCAAGAGTGTCAAGGGGGTGGGTGTGTCCCAAGATCCAAGTGGATTTCCTTTTCTCTCCTTGTGAAGGAACGGCTTATTTGGCAGAGAAGGTACAATCTGAGAAGGTCTTTGTGCTTGGCTTAATACCCTAGATTCACCAGCTTGAAATTCCTAGTACTTTTGAACCAGGGAACCAGCATGTTTATCTTGAACAGGTACTGTAAATTATGCCATTGGTCTGGCTTTCAAAAACTGGGTAGAGCTTGACTTTGGGTTCATCAGTTATCTCCTGGAAATTCCCTTTCTTCTAGAACATGAGTCAGCATTTGTTCTAAGTGTTCTTCCAAGCCTGATGCCCCAGGAAGGATACTTTGAATGTCAGTCCCAGACTAAGTGTCTGAGACCTGGAGATCCAGTTCTTGAGAACAAAACAAGAGTGAGTAAAGCCCCATTCAGAACCCATCCATGCTGGTGCTCCTACTGTGATCGAAATCTCTGCACTTTATCTAAGATGTTAGGAGACTCTCGGGAGGCACTTGGTGAATGAAGATCCCAGTCTTTCTACTGGGGTAATAAAATGTGAGACAAAAACACACAAACAAAATCCTTCTTCTCTTTGCTACCTTTACCACTTGAGCTGAATGCTGCATCTAGGAAATAGCTCAAGACTGAAAGAAGAGGCAGAGAACAGTGGTCTGATTGTTTACACCCTTCCTTCTGTTTGGGATCCTCTGAGAGCTGGAAGCAGACTCCATCAGGAGGAAGACTCAGTGTTCCAGATACTTTAGTTTAATCTATGGACAATCAGTCAGGATATGCTTGGTTATTCGGAGGCAACAAATGATCCCTAGCTCTTTCAGAATCAAAGGTCACTCTGGCTCATACTCTGTGTCCAGGGAGAGCTGGCTGTGGGACTCTGTTCATCCTGGCCACTCAGCAACCCACATTGATAGGAGCTTCATCACAACACAGACTCACACAATCACTATAGCAGGAAGCAGATGTGGCAAGTGGTACCCTGCATCTTGGAACTTCACTGGAGGGAGGGACTTGCCTGGTGCTCCAGTGGTTAAGACTCTGTGCTTCCAAAGCAGGGGACAGAGGTTTGAGTCCTAGTCATGGAACAAAGATTCCATATGCTATGTGGCATAGCCAAAAAAAAAAACCTCACTGGAAGTGACATACATAATTTCTGCTCACATTTAATTAGTCAAATCACGTCCTGTGGTCATAACTAATTTTTATGACAATCCTACTGCATGTTCAGAAAGAGAGAAAACTGGAAATAGCTATGAGTAAAATCAACAACTATACCCACGTGTCAAGGCTGAATATCCTTCGTCCCCACCACACCTGGCATTATGGAAAGAGTGACAAAGGGCAGGGTTCTGGACAGAGTCTTTTCTTTCCATTCTTATTAAAAGGACTTACCTTTCCTACTGTCCTCAGGGATAATATAAACAGTGAGTAGTGGATGAAAAGAACAAATAACATTTGTTGAATACTCAGTGCCAGGCACTGTTGTAGCACTCCAATCCTCATGGCAGGGCTATAGCATAGATCAAGTATCAGCCGCTTCACAAATGAGGAGGCTGAGACACAGAGGACTGCGTAACTAATCCTAGCTTATGCAGGGAGAATCTAGGATGTAGTACGTGAAGTCCAGTCTAAAGCTGGCTCTTACGCACTGTGTTGGGCTTGTGTGCTAAGTCACCTCAGTCATGTCCAGCTCTTTGCCACCCTATGGACTTTAGCCTGCCAGGCTTCTCTGCGCATGGAATTTTCCAGGCAAGAAATACTGGAGTGGGTAGCCATTTCCTCCTCCAGGGGATCTTCCCAACCCAGGGATTGAACCCATGGCTCTTACATCTCCTGCCCTGGCAGCTGGGTTCCTTACTCTAGCACCACCTGGGAAGCCTACTCTTGATAGGAGGTTCCCAATAAGCTTCCAAATGCCATCCTTCCTGAGTACTGACCCACACTTCTGCCTCGGACTTCACTGTCAGGGGCCTGTCGGGGGCCTCCAGGAGGTCAAAGGAGCATCACTGCTTTCTCCTGGGACCCCACACTCATAAACAAGTATCTGGGATCTACCAGGTCTGGTATGACCTCATCTTTCTGTTCATGAGCTCAGAGGCCAAGGCACAGGCTGCCTGAACCCCAGAACCTCCCAAATTCCAAGAAAAAAAGAATACTTCTCTGTGTGAGCCTTCTCTTCACCCCAGTCAGCTTCTCGTCTGACTTGGAGAAACACAGCCAAGGGCGGGGCTCCCTTCCTCCTCCAGCTCTCTACCTGCAACTCTCAGGAACCATGCGTTTCACTTCTCAGAGGCTATCTTCCATAAAATAACGTCTGTCACTGACAGCCGCCCTTGAGGGCCTTGCACTGGGGGCTCTTTCTGCCAAGAAGACAGGGCTCCAGAAAGTTTGGGGGGCTCAGGAGATGCCTGTGAAAGGATCTTAAAGGCCAGAGCCTCACAAATGAGGAGGGGGAGCCCAAGTGGAAAACGAGACCTCTCTATGTTCTGTGTTGCTCCGGAGAACAGACTAAAAGGCTCGTGCTGTGTCCACCCTGGCTGTGAGCTCCTCCGAGACACGGTTTCCTGTGCCCTTCTTTGCCAGCCCCTTGTGCCCACCCAGATGAATTACCACTGAGCTCAGGGGTCATTCCTGGGATATGGGAGATGACAAAGGAGGAAGATAGAGATGCCTCAGGTCATAAGCTAAAATTTACAACCTGAGCCCATACTGCCCAGATTAACACCCCTCTCTCCAGAAGACCATAGTCAAGAGCCAGAATTTCCCTCTTGGGCAGAACTTGAAGGCCAGAAGCAGATCCACTGCCTCCTAAACATAAAATTCAATGCCTTGGTCCTTAGGGACACTTCTTTGAGTAAACAGTTGCCTTTTCTTCAGTATTTTCCAACAAGGAAATGCTCCTATTTGGTGATGGTGCTCAGTCATGTCCAACTCTTTGCAACCATATGGAATATAGCCCACCAGGCTTCTCTGCCCATGGAATTTTCCAGGCAAGCATACTAGAGTGGGTTGCCATTTCCTCCTTCAGAGGATCTTTCCAACCCAGGGATCCAACCTGCATTTCTTGTGTCTCCTGTTTGGCAGGCAAATTCTTTACCACTGAGCCAGCTGGAAAGCCCTGATACTCCCATTTGGTCTCCCCTAACTCAGGGTAAATAAGCTTATCAGTTTTCCCCCTTCTCACAGACAGGGATGGCCAGGCAGTATGAGAAGGTCACAGCGGCTGGTGAAGTGCAAGGGGAAAGGGATGTGAGTGGAGAAAAGCCCACATGGGTCATGGGCCTTCCAGTGCAGAATGGGAAAAAGTCTTCCTTCCGGGGACCCTAGGGATCAAAGGGTCTGCCCCCCAGAGGCACCTTGCAAGGTGTGCAGAACAAGGCAAGCATACACCATAGCACTGGAGTCTCCAGTTTCATTCTGCATTCCTCTCTGGGAAACAGGCCCAGAGATGGCGACTGGATCACTGCTCTGGGCCGACCAGACTCAGACTCTGACTCCATGAACCAGTGGGTGCAGATACATCAGAACCTAGGGCGCCTGGATGAAAACCCCAAGGGGACAGGTCAAAGGTCAGATTTAGCAGTTCTACCTGAGTGCCGAAGAATTAATGTTTTCAAATTGTGGTGCTAGAGAAGACTCTTGAGAGTCCCTTGGACAGCAAGGAGATCAAACCAGTCAATCCTAGAGGAAATCAACCCTGAATATTCATTAGAAGGACTGATGCTGAAATACTTTGGCTACCTGATGTGAAGATTCAACTCATTGGAAAAGATCCTGATGCTGGGAAAGACTGAGGGCAGGAGGAGAAGGGGGCAACAGAGGATGAGATGGTTTGGATGGCATCACCGACTCAATGGACATGAGTTTGAGCAAGCTCTGGGAGATGGTGAAGGACAGGGAAGCCTGGTGTGCTGCAGTCCATGAGGCTGCAAAGAGTCAGACACGACTGAACGACTGAACACCAACAACAACCTGGCACTCAGGCACATGAGGTGACTAGATGCTTCCCAGCCACGCAGAGAACCTGGCCCAGCCTTGGATCTGCTGCCTGGGGCACCCCCTGGAGAGCTCAGCCCGGGTTGGCCTGCATCCCTGATGCTAGCTTCTGGGTAGTCCCTCTGAGGGCCTTGGGTCAGCTGGGAGCCCAGGGATGCTGATCTCATTATGCCTGGAACCAGTAGCAGGCACAGCATGGGTGCCCAGCTCAGATCAGAAGAGGATTTCAGGGCTCCATTTAACCTAATTGGGCCAGCAATCCTATAGTACAAAAAGCCAGGCGCTGCCTGTTTTGTTCCACTCCTCGCTTTGAAGTCTTGCCTCATCGAGTTTTTAGACAAGAGATGCAAGCATTTGGTTGCTCATATTTAATGTGTAACACAGGAGATCAAAGAGCAGATAGAGATGGAAAACATCAGGGCAATAATTAGGGATTACGCCAAGAGCCGTGCCAGCTCCCCTCCCCTCCCAGCACCCAGCCCCATTCATTCCTCAGCCCTTCTTTCATCCTCTCCTTAATTTTCTCCACCCTCCCTTGTCTCTTTTGTTCATCTCTGCTTCTCATAACCTCCCTTCCTCTTTTCTCTCCATTTCACCTCCTTCCACCTTTGCCATCTCCTCTTGTCATGACAATCGCCCACCCACCTAAGCTCCTGCTGTCTTTCCCAAATTAAAGATCCTTCAATTGGAACTTCCTTGGTAATTCACTCATTAAGAATCCATGCATGCACTGGATGGGGCATGGGTTCAGTCCCTGGTCTGGGAACTAAGATTCTACATACTGTGCAGTGAAGTGAAAAAAAAAAAAAAAACACCTTCTGATCTTCCAGGAATCCCCCCTTCTCTGCTTTCTCTTCCTCCTTCCCTTTTCTTTCTGCCATCTTCTCTCTCTGCCTCTTTCTCTTTCTCTCCCATCCACACTGCCTTGCCTGATACTAGAGTCACCATGACAACAGGCCTCCATGACAATGACAACCCAGGGAACATGGCCTCTTTCCAACTGGGATTCCAATGCTTACTGGAGTCTACTCCCTAACTCCTTAGCTCAGGTGGAGAATGAGCCTCTCCACAGTTTTGCAAGTCCACCAGCAACAATAGAGTGGGAAAATCAAAGAAGTAGACATGGGAGAGAATGAAAGAAGAGCAGAGTTTCAGTTCTCTGCTTCCTCTCTGATTGGGACAGAAAAGGACCACAGCCAGCAAGAAGGAGAGTTACAGAGACTGGGGTGTCTCTTTTCCCATCCTGCAGGGCTCAGTAGAAAGGAGCTTAGGGTCAGAAACAAGAACAAGGAGTACAACATCCAGAGTAATGTGTGTGGCAGAAATTTCTCTTCCAATAAATGAGAGTGAAATAAACACAGCTCCAAACTCCTTTGCCTGGTTCTTGAGACTCTTAACATTTTATTATTCTACCTTGATTGGAAGGGCTGATGCTGAAGCTGAAGCTCCAATCCTTTGGCCACCTAATGTGAAGACCTGACTCATTGGAAAAGACCCTGATACTGGAAAAGATTGAAGGAAGGAGGAGAAGGGGCTGACAGAGGACAAGAAGGTTGGGTGGCATCACTGACTCAATGGACATGAGTTTGAGCAAGCTCAAGGAGATTGTGAAGGACTGAAGCACTGGTGTGCTACAGTCCAGGGGGTCACAAACAGTCAGACACGACTGAGCAACTGAACAACAACTTTGATTTGGAAGATATTCCCTGGCCACATGTGTACTAAGTGTCTATTTCATATGCAATCCAGCAGTGGGATACAAAGAATAGCATTTACCCTGACCTGTAAAAAAAAAAAAAAAAATAGATGTGACAGTCTTTTGCAAAGATCCTAGGTAAGCAACCATATTTCCAATCCTTAAGGCTAAAAGAAGTAAATAACAGATCAAAATAAAAAGATGCAAAGAGACACAGCACAATCATTTCCTTATAAATTATGAAACAAATGTTAAGTTCAGAAAGATTCCTTGCCAGCTAGGTACTCTGATAGGCTTTAAGAAATGGAGTTCGAGTTTTCTCTGGTAGGCTTAGTAGGGTCTGAGTAGGCAGATGAGTTTGGGGAGGGCAGCCCAGGCAGCCTGGAGCAATAACTTAGCCACATGAAGAGAGGACTTGAATGCCAGGCTAATTTGTTTAGACTTGATCCTGTAGTTTACAGGGAAAGCACTGAAGACAGATTGCAGCTACTTACCCACAAATTAAGAAGTTCAAAACACATGTAATTCATTTTACAAAAAGTGAGTGGTACTGAGAGATATTGCTAGAAATTCTGTGCATGGAAGAAGGGGTATCTAGATGTGGGAGTGACCCCACAAGCTGACTGCCCCACTAACCTCACTCCCCAGCAACGAGGTCACTTGGCCACTCCTCAGCCCGGTCATAGCAAGACTTGCTGACTTACTGGCCACCATGATATCACCTGCTTCATGCTTGATGCTACATAGAAGAGATGGGGTTTGCCTTGGAAAGCTTATTTTCCTTTTCCAGAAAGGAAAATTCAAACCATGTCAAAGACCTATAGTATCTTATTCACAGAGACTATAATCAGTGTACATACACGCATGCTCAATTGCTCAGTCGTGTCCAACTCTTTGCTACCACATGACTGTAGCATTCCAGGATCCTCTGTTCATGGAATTTCCCAGGCAAGAATACTGGAGTCGGTTACCATTTCCTCCTCCAGTGGACCTTCCCAACCCAGGGATCAAAACTGCATCCCCTTGCATCTCCTGCATTGCAGGAGGACTCTTTACCTCTGAGCCACGGGGGAAGCCCCTCTGACAAGTGTATGTTCTATAAATTTCAGTCTCGGAACTGGAGATGAAACGAGGTCAGGGCGGCCTCTCTGATGGGCAAGGTGAATGATCCGGTAGAAAGGAAGCATAACCAGGAGGCCGTGCTAGGGCCTAGCTCTGCCACCTGCCACCCAAGGGACCTTAAAATGTCAGGTAACTTCTCTCAGCTTTAATTCCCTCATTTAAAAAATGGCCAAAATCCAATGGAACCTATTCATCTCATCAGGCTGCTATGGAGATGGACAGAATAAATAATACAAGCAAATGCCCTCAGGATGGTGGAAGTTACCTCTGACTGATGGAATGCATGTCCTTTGCCATTGGTGGGTGATCCACACACCTGGTCTAGGAAGCCCCTCTGCGAAAATAGATGTGATCCATTGGGCCTCAATTACCTCATTGGTCAAAAGCAAAGGTAGAACTAAAATCCTTTTTTTCTCGAAAATGCAGGGCAGTGAAAAATGACTCAAGGTGGGGCAAGAGCAGAGCATGAAGCTACATTTAATCGGTGAGAAATTTATTTCCTTTTTAATTATCTTTCAATCCTTCAAGTCTCAGCTTGGCTCGAATTTTCAGTTAACACCTCTCTAATATCTGCTAATTTGTCTTTCCAAAGAAGAGAGAGTAGGCCTCCGGCTTAGAACCTTGGCAAGCAGCAGTGCCTACCTAGAATTTAATGACTTAGCCGAGTTCTCCTTGTATTTCTTTTCTGCCTTCCACTTATGGGAAGTAATATTGGTTTTTCCATTTACAGTAATGATGGTTTCCTTTCTGGACATGTTTACATAAAAAGGTGAGTGCTATTAAAGGAAACTATCATATCAATAATAGTGCAGAGATTATACAGATAATGGCAAAAATCAAGGCAGGAGTTTGAGAAATGCTGGGCCAGCTGATCCCTAAAATTCTTTCCAGTTGTTTCTTTCTCTGACACTCTCCCTCCACTTTCTGATGGGGGTGCAATTCCCACCATGGCTTGTCTCTACTTTGGAAAGAGTCAGACCTTCGGAGACCCTCATTTAGAACAAGAACAACAGTGAAAACAAAAGGAGGGCCTTAGAAAGTTCCCACAGTACATTCATGTATGATCTCCCATTTGATTTCCACCATTGTACAAAAGAGAAAAAGGAGACGCCTCTGAATTTACACGATTTGCCTAAAATCATTCTGTAAATGATTAATCAGGGCTCTAACAACATTCCTCCAAAGCCCTGATTCTTTCCAGAATTTCTCACTGTTTCTATACCCCCATCATACCAGGCTATGAGATACCAAGAGATCCCTTTGAGTTGAAAAAAAAAATTAATGGGATTTCTTCACTACAGGGAAGAAGCCAGCTCCTTCACCCAGAGTTATATGATGTATACTACACATTGTACTTTAACAGAATGGAAAGAGGAAAAGTCCCAACCTGCTAACCTTTTACTCTTTTAACAGGAATGGCAGGTAGAGCAGTGAAGAAAGATGTAATTGACGTCACAGCTACTGCCTCTTTGGGGAACTTTCTTCTTGGTCAGAAATCCCTCTGCCATAATCCTTTAAATGAATCACATTGAAAGGATCATCTACTACTCATCTAACAAACACCATGTACCTTTGATGTGCAAGAGTGTAAGACATAGGCCATGAACAAAAAGATTGCAATCTTACAGAAGGGATTACCATTGAGCACACAAATTACTATAATACAAAGCAGAGTGTGATAAAATAATCATGATTATGAGCTATTATAAAAATACACATTGGTGAAGATTTAACTGTGTGCAGTTGTGTGACTCTTTGGAAAGACCCTGATGCTAGGAAATACTAAGGGCAGGAGAAGAGGGCAGCAGAGTATGAAATGGTTAGATAGCATTGGCGGCTCAACAGACTTGAATTTGAACAAACTCTGGGAGATGGTGAAGGACAAGGAAGCCTGGGGTGCTATAGTCCATGGGGTCACAAAGAGTTGGACAAAACTCAACAACTGAATAACCACTGTGTTCCAGGTACTATTCTAAGTACATTATATATGTACTGTACTCAACAACCACTGTTGCCAGGTACTCTTCTAAGTGCATTATATATATATATATATATATATATATATATATATATATATATATATATATAAAATATCAATCTGCAGAACAATTCTATGAGATAAATACAACAATACACTAGTTTTTCAGATGGGGTGACCAAGGCTTAGATAGATAAGCTGCTCAAGGTCAGCCAGGTCCTAAGTGATAGAATCATGCTAAATGCACCTGACTCCAGGACCTGTAGAACCACCTACTCAGTGCCTGCCAGAGCTGCATTCTCTGCTAAAGCATCTTTATCCACTAACCCACTTTTACTCTCCATCAGGCAGTGTGGCAACGTGACTGAGGGCAGAACTGGAACCAGGCTGCCAGGCTTGAATCCCTGCACTGGTGCTCCCGGTTCTGTGGCACTGGAGAAGTTACTTAACTTCTCTCTGCCTCCATTCTATCTCTAAAAGAGGTTAGTTGTATAATGGTTTGTTGTTGTTGTTGTTCAGTCACTCAGTCATGTACGACTCTTTGTGACCCATGGACTGCAACATGCCAGACTTCCCTGTCCTTCACTATCTCCTGGAGTTTGCTCAAAGTCATGTCCATTGAGTCGGTGATGCCATCCAACTATCTCATCCTCTGTCGCCCCCTTCTCCTCCTGCCCTCAATCTTTTCCAGTGTCAGGGTCTTTTCCAATGAGTCAGCTCTTCGCACCAGGTGGCCAAATTATTGGAGCTTCAGCTTCAGCATCAATCTTTCCAATGAATATTCAGGGTTAATGGTTAAATAAGTTAATAAACGCAGAGTGCTTAGGAGCCTACCCAGCATGTAGCGCATGCAAGAACTAGATGAGTAAATGCTATTATTATGATGATATAGATATTATTAGTCTCATCTTATGGGCAAAAATACTAAGATTCCAAAAATGAAGTAGCTTGGGCGAGGTTTTATGTCTGCTAACTCTTTCCATTATGTAAATGAAGTGGTGTTTAGAGGAACAAAAAATTAATTTCAATCCAAAGGAGAGGATGAAGGGAATTCAGAGGCTAGATAGACTCTGGTTTCCAAGTAGAGGCAACATGATGGAAACTGCAGGGAAGGAAAGATTGGAAGTGGCCAGGAGATTCATTGGGCCAGAATGGGGGCCCCTAGGAAAGAATATTCATCTCATGGGAAGTCTAAAATGACAAAAGACGTGGAGAGCTATGGAGAGCTTCAATCAAAGGAGTGGTATCAGAACCAGCAGCAGGTAAAATATAATGACAGGAAGGACAGAGTAGAGACTAAGAAGTCAGAAAGACACTGACTCGACCCAGCAAGGGGTTTTGTACAGGTAGGGGCACTAAAAATCAACAGGTGGAATGTGTTTATATATGTATTCATTCATTAAAACCTGTTGTGTACATGTTAAAACACAAGGCACTAGGGATACGATGCTTACTGAGCAAGATCCAATCCCAGTCTACAGGAAGCTATATACAAAATTGAGTCAGTAATCATAGTGCAGTGATAAATATCACCATTAAAATAATAACGATATATGGAAATTAACACAACATTGTAAAGCAATGCTACTGCAATAAAAATATTTAAAAAATTTAAAAAACATATTCTTCTTAGTAAATTTACCAAGTTATGCAAATATCACCAAAATCCAGTTTTAGAACATTTTAATCACCTACATAAGATCCCTCATGCTTATTTACATTTATTCCTTGTTCCTATCACCAGCCTTTGTTCTACTCTATTAATCCTCTTTCTATGTTGCTTGATTTGCCTTTTCTTAAAATTTCTTATAAAAGGAATCACAAAATAAAAAATAATAGTGATGATGATATAATGATAACTGTGACAAAATCATGTAGGAGCAGAAACTAACCTAGATTAGAGGGATCAGAAAAAACTTCCCAAAGGAAAAGATAGCTAAATGATGAGTAGAAGTTAGCCAGGGGAAAGATGTGGGCAGTTTATATTCCAGACCTGTGCAAATGCCCTGAGCATGTAGGTCACAGTCCTGTCAAGAAGGAGAGTATGTTGGTGGGAATTGATTAGAGAGAAGAGGGAATGAAACATGTAGCAGGAGCTAGATCATGTAGGGCCTTTGAACCAGCATCAGTGGATCTCTATCATAGGGACCAAGGAGAGCCATTGAATAGTTTTAGATAGAAAAATCATAAGATGAGATTTATTATTTAGAAAATCCACCACTATGTGGATTGGAGGAGGCAAGAGACATTGAAGGAGATCCAGAGGAAGACAGAGTTGTAAACCTGGTTAGAGAAGACAGTCTCTTTTAGAGGGACACTGTGATTGAAATAGAAAAGAATGGATTTAACCTAATTTCCGAAGGTATGAATTGAAAAGATTTGGTGATGATTAGATGCTGGGTTGTGTAGGAGGGAATATGGCACCAGGAATATGGCACTGCCAAAGCAGGAACAGTAAGGTCGGGCAGAAGCAGTTGGGGGATGAAATAGTTATGATTCTCTAGATAAACCATATATAAAAATGGAGAGAGAGAGAGGGAGGGAGAGAAAAAATGTATTTTAAGGGATTGGCTCTTGGAATTTGGGGGCTGTCAAGTCTGAAACCTGCAGAGCAGGTTGCAGGCTGGCAAACTAGAGAAGAATTGATGTCTCAGTCTTGTGTCCAAAGACAGTCTGGAGGGTGAATTCCTTCCTTCTCAGGGACCTCAGACATTTTTTTTTAAACCCTCAATTGGTTAGAACAAGTTCTACCCATGTTATAAAGGATAAACTGCTTTATTCAAAGTCCTCTGATTTAAATGCTAGTCACATCTAGAAAATACCTTCACAGAAATATCTAGACTTCTGTTTGACCAAACAATTGGACACCATAGCCTAGGCAAGTAGGTACATAAAATTAACTGTCATGTGGGAGAAAGATGATTTGATTCTAGATCATCTCTCACAGTGGGGCATCCTGGAGGAAATGTTGACAAAACTGGTTCAAGTTCAGAAATTGGGTGGTGGATCTGGGGGTCCTGTTCTAGAAGCAACTCTGGGAGGGAGAGGCAGTGAGAAGGAAGGAAAAAGATGACAGAGAATGTGCTCCCTACTGAGAGGGAAGAGAAGCCAGAGTAGGAGACTGAAGATGAGGGCAGAGATCATTGCAAGCAGGAAGACGTGGTCCCAGAATATTTACTCTAGAGAGGAGGATAAGACACTTCACTGAGTTTAGATCCTTTAGCTATTTATTCAACAAGCTTGCAAAAGAATGTATTTGGGGTGTCCCGCATGTCAAGCAGTCCCCTGCCAGCGCCTCTCCAACTAGTTCCCAGGCAGATTTCTTGCATTTTTGGCTTCCCTAGACATTCCTCTGGTGTATCACTCACCTCAAGACTTCCAGTAAGTCTTCTGGATCAGGCACGCCCAAAACCAGCTCTTCCTTTCTTGAGTGTACCCCAGGGCCCCGTGTTCTCATGCTGTGATAATTTGTACATCTTAATGTGCTCCACACATTTCATGCTTGCTGCTCCAATTTCCTCAAATAGATCTCAGGCTCCTCAGGGAAGGGGGATTAGGTCTTTCATACTGGTAGAGCTTAACAGCCACCCCCAGGCCACTGACACACCTCCTGCAACCCTGGAAGAGTGTTGTGTGTCCACAAGTCCCAGTCAAATGGCTGGTGGACTGTCCCACTGCCTCGTGACCACTATCTCCCTTTGTGTCCCTCTCCAGGCTTCCTTCTCATCTGCCTCCAGAATAACTACCTTTCAGTGACAGGCAGCATCACACTTCTTCTCTGCCATGATTCCTTCTCAGCATCACCTCTGTCAAAAGAGTACCTCTAACTTCCCCAAAAGAGTACCTCTAACATGTGTCTCAAAATAGCCCTTCAGCATCAGGCCTGTGCCTTCTCTTCTGATTTGTTCATTCAATATTCTTTCAAACAATTAGTTACAGGAAAAAAAGTAGACACAGGTGATCAAGAAAAATAGGAAAGCTGCTTGCCCACATTGGCTTACACTCTGGTGGAGAGAGAAAGAATTAAATGAATAGGTTTTAATTTCAGATGGTGAGTGATGAGGGGCTTCCCTGGTGGCACAGATGGTAAAGAACCTGCCTGGAATGCAGAAGACCTGGGTTTGATCCCTAGGTTGGCAAGATCTTCCAGAGAAGGGAATGGCATCTCATTCCAGTATTCTTGCCTGGAGAATCCCATAAACAGAGGAGCCTGGTGGGCTACACTCCATGGGATTGCAGAGTCAGACACAACTGAATGACTAACACACATACACACCATGAGTGATGAGAGCTATGAAGGTTCTGAAGCAAGATAAGAGAATGAGAGGGAATGGGTGCTGCATTATACATGGAGGAAGGCTTCTCTGAGAAGGAAGCAGGAGGAGAGACCTGCTTAGGTGAGGCTGAGAAGCATACACTAACTACCTGGAAGGGAGGTATACAGAAAGAACACAGACCCAGATGGGTCTGGGTCTTAGACCCACCCCACAGGGATGGGTCTAACACAGGTCTTAGATGGGTGTTCTCATGTCCCTTTTCATACCCTTTCCATCTGCAGAGGTTGGAAATCTTAAAAAAAAAAAAAAAATTCCTAGAATCCCCTGCAGCTATGATATTGAAAACTAATTAGGTTGTACCAGTGACCTCCACTAGCACAAGACATGCAAGGTGGAAGTGAGATGGTGATCTCTTCCCATGGTTTCTGACTCACTCTTCTTGGGCAAGTCATGGCTTTCCTGCAATGGTGCCTCTACTTGTTTATTCTCTGACTTCCCAGAGCCCAGAGGCTGCTCCCAGGGTGCGCATTGCTCCCAGAGACCCCCTCCACAGCCCAACTCTCAGCAGGTACTGACATCTGTTTCTCCTGCTGCTGCTTTAAGCCGTGGGACACACATTCTTCCCCATTGCCGGTTCCTGGTGCTTCACCATGCCTCACTGGTGCCCTGAGCCTGCCCTCAGCTGGGTCCCAAGTCCCTTCACTAAGCTCTCTTTGGGTACTCTCCCAGGTGGGCTGTCTACTTCCTGAATAGAAGTTAGCCCAAGAGGTGAAGGCCTGGAGCCTTCCAGGCTGAGGTGCCACTGATGTGAAGTGAGTGGTTCAAAGGAGCAAGAGGGGACCAAGGGAAATGAAGCATGGCAGGGCCCACACAGCACAGAGTAAGGGACTGGTAGTGTGCTAGGCAGGGGCTGGTCACAGAGGGAGTAACCAGGCATAGCCAGAAACCAGAGGTCTCATCCTGAAAGCAAATACTCTTCCATATTCTATCCCATTGTGCCTCCAGGATCCACACTCTTTATGTGCTTACTCTTTCCTATCTCATCCTCCTTTTGTTTCTGGTATTTTCCCAGAAATCCCACAGGGAAACGTGAGCTTAAAGAACCGGCTGAGGGAAACTTCCATAAGTGGTTAAGAATTCACTTTCCAATGAAGGGGACATGGATTCGATCCCTCATCGGGCAACTAAGATCCCATAGGCTGTGGAGCCACTAAGTCCACATGCCACAGCTATAGAGCCCATACATTCTGGAGCCTGCCTGCCACAACTAGAGAAGAGTCTGTGCACTGCAATGAAAGATCCACATGCCACCACTAAGACCCAGTGTAGCCAAAAATAAATAAATAAAATTTTTAAAAAAGAGCCACCCTGGATGGGAGGGGGATTTGGGGAGAATGGATACATGTATATGTATAGCTAAATCCCTTCACACCTGAAACTACCACAGCATTGTTAATCAGTTATACCCCAATACAAAATGGTTTTGGTGTTAAAATGAATAAATAAATAAAATGCTTTAAAAAAAAAAAAAAAAAGAGCCACCTGGGGAAAAGGGCAGATGAGCCAGGTTCCCCCAACATTGCTTCTATCCTAACCTATCACCCAGCCAGGAGGAAAGAGCTCTGAACTCTGCCTACAGTGGCTCAGGGAGGTAGATATGAAGTCCACCAACACCATGAGCTGGTCAGTTTCATTCCCTTCTCTTGGACCAGCATCATGGCCAGGGCAGCCAAATCTTCCTCTCAAATTTCTCATGCTTCACATATATGGAATCTAGAAAGAGGTACTGATGAACCTATTTGCAGGGCCACAGTGGAGATACAGACATGGAGAACAGACTTATGGACATGGACAGAGGAGGGGAAGGAGAGGGTGAGATGAATGGTGAGAGAGAGTAGCATGGAAACATATATGTTACCATATGTAAAGTAGATAGCCAATGGGAACTTTCTCTATGACTCAGGGAACTCAAACCTGGGCTCTGTGACAGCCTCTAGGGGTGAGAAAAGGTGGAAGTTGGGAGGGAGATTGAAGAGGGAGGGGGATATATGTATACCTATGGCTGATTCATGTTCATGTATGGCAGAAACCAAAGCAATATTGTAAAGCAGTTATCTTTCAATCAAAAATAAATTAAAAAAAAATTTCTCATTCTTTCCTGTAGTGCCTGCCATCCGCAGCTGCTCCTCTGAAGTGCCAACAGAGCAAAGGCTCAGGTGCACTTGATTCTGTTGTGTCCTCAGCTTTTAATGCACTTAGGATTGATGACATATTTCCTCAGCCTTAAGAGCTATCATCAAAACCCCATGTCATGAAAAGGTTTCCAAGCTGCTCTTAAAAGCCTAAACCTCAGCATCATCTGGGGACATTCAATGGAGTGTCAGTTAGTTTGAGGAGAGCTTTGCATTAAGGTGAAAACTCTCAGGTATACTTGGCAGGTCAATAAGTGTTGGGCCTCCAGGTTTCTAAGACAACTTTCTGACACTGGGTGAACCCTTCCCTTTCACCTCACCCCGTGTGACTATTTTTGGAAATCTTTCTTTGCCTAAGTTGAAATCTGTGTCATTCAGAATCATTACCATTTTAAACTCAGTGTGAACTCATGAAAAATCTAAAATTGTAGAATGTTAATGAATGCAGCATATATGCTTTAAAGCAAATTGAGCCCCTTTCCATTTGTGATCTGTTGTAATGAACACATAGGCATCATGTAGGATCCACATACTGGAGTTATACGAGGCGCAGGCTTAGGAATTGTCACACTACTGCTACTGCTAAGTCACTTCAGTCGTGTCCGACTCTGTGTGACCCAATAGATGGCAGCCCACCAGGCTCCCCCGTCCCTGGGATTCTCCAGGCAAGAATACTGGAGTGGGTTGCCATTTCTTTCTCCAATGCAGGAAAGTGAAAAGTGAAAGTGAAGTTGCTCAGTTGTGTCCAACCCTCAACAACCCCATGGACTGCAGCCTACCAGGCTCCTCCATCCATGGGATTTTCCAGGCAACAGTACTGGAGTGGGGTGCCATTGCTTTCTCCGCTTGTCACACTACTAATGCTTGAGTGCCAAAAAATCTCTCCCTGCAATGCTGATTACTCTGTTTATCAACACAATCAAGTGTTCAAATGCACCATTCTTGCTAGCCAAATTCTACCCATCCTTCCAGACCAGTCCAGGCCCTACTTCTTCCATGAAGATAGTTCTGTTCTCATTGATCTTCCTCATCATGACTTGCCATTGGGTTTATTATCTTTCCCATTCATTTGTTTTGACCGATTAGAACAGTAGACTAATGGAATTTCAAACATGGTACATGCTGAGTCACTTCACTCATGTCTGACTCTTTGCAACCCTATGGACTGTAGCCGGTCAGGCTCCTCTCTGTCCATGGGATTCTCCAGGAAATAATACTGAAGTGGGTTACCATGTCCTCCTCCAAGGGATCTTCCCAACCCAGGGACTGAACCTGAATCTCCAGTGTCTCTTGCATTGGGAGGCAGGCATTTTCTTTACCCCTGGTGCCACCTGGGAAGCCCTCAAACATGGTAAAGACCTCTTAATTGGAAGGTAGTTTGAAAATGGATGGAAGTATTGTTGGTTCTCATAATACTTCTAGAGCAGCAGTAGCATGTGGTGGAAAGAGAGCGGGGATGTGAGAAGTCCTGCAATGCTGGGGACAGATCTTATACAAACCTTGAATGTCCCGCTGGATACCCAGAATGCACGCCTTGACACGTGGTGGGATCTCATGTCCAAGACACGCCTTCCACAATGCCCATCACATCCCATCCTGTGTCACAACATCAGGCATTATTTTGACACTACATTTATAATTAAAGATCAACCCTCTTGTGAGAAATAACATGCTTCCTCATTTTCTCTGCTTCCACAGCCTATAATTTGAATGGTGTGCTGTCCTTGCTTCAATTAAAGCTATTTTTCTCTTTCTCTTTTCATATACAAATAAGTCTGCTCTGGTACTCATTACCCTTACATGTGTTTTAGTCCTAGAATATAAGCATGTACCTCTGCTCTTTCATTTAATGTTCCTCTAGCACAGAATGGCTTCTAATCTCACTTCTCTTAAATCCAAACGTTCGTTATAAGCAGGTGCAACTATCTGACTACTTCATTACATCACCTACTGCAGTTGTGCCTGAAAATTTGCATTTTGAAGTATACATTATTTATTTGAAAATGCCTACTTTTTTATTTCTCCTTTATATTATAGTTAGGGCATTATACTGATTTTTATTATGTATATAAGTACCTTACAATATCTGCAAATTTCATTTCGATTTGGTAAATGAGGCATTACAAATTATTTGTTATAAAAGGGGATATTAAATACAATAAGTTTGAGAACCACTGATCTATTACAATCCTTCATTCTACAGAAGGAGAAAGTGAGGTACAGAGAAATTAAATGGCCTGATCAGTAAGTTGCTGATCTGGAATTAAAACCCCGATCTGACTTTCAGTTCAGTTCTCTTACTTTGTTCTCTAATTTTAGCTGAACATTGCACAGCTCTTATTTCAACTGTAGGATTACATTCACAATCTCCTTGAGAACAGAGCCATTTCATCTCTTCATTTCTCTGTAATCATCACAGTGACTAATACAGCATTAGACATATAGTAGTTACATAATATATATTTAATATATTGGTTGGGTTGAACTGAATTGCATTGAATTAAAATGAAATTATGTGAACCAAATAGGGGAGTGTTAATGCTTTATGGCAAGTAGGTCCTTGCAATGAGAAGCAATCAGAGCCATCAGTTCTGGGCCAGGAAGTCACTGTTTGCAAAACTGTATCAGATGCCCCTCGTCACCTCTCCTTTCCCTCACCTGTTAACAGGCTCTTGCCATGAATGATATTTTTGCCTCCCTCTTCTCACACGTCTTGGATCAGGACACTTCCCAAAGACCTATCAGCATTTATCTCCAGCTGTTTGTTCATTGTTCATATCCTTCAGGATATAGATGAATGCAGTATTGGAACAGGTCTTCCAGGCCTGAAGAGATTTTCAAGGAAAGAGCTAAAAGTCTGTTTTCAAATTTTTTTAGATGCTGAATAATTTTTTTACTGACTCTTTCCAAATGTGTTAGAACATTTGGTCTAGAGTGAGATGCTGTGTTGACATGAGACAGGAGCTAATTTTATGTGTCGGTGGGAATGGCACCAAAGCACTGAGTCAGAAGCCAGATCTGGTGAATGTGTGTGCATGTGTGTATGTGTGTACATACATAAATGAAAGGAAGAGAAAAGATCACTTCTACTGGGTTATACCCAATTTAGCTCCAAAAATGGAAAATGAGTCACAAAGAGGTGAGAGATACATGAAAGGCTATCAAGAGCTATTTGCGAAACTATGGGGTCAGAAGACTTGAGACCAGACAACATGACCTACAAGGACAAATTATCTGGGACAGTGATGGAAAAATAAATATCATGGGTCTAGACACTGCATAAAGGAAGCTTAAAATCCTTAAATCCTGCTTTTGTAAATGACACTTTCAAATACACACATACACACACCATTGCTACCACCACCACCAATAACATTAACCATAACCAAAATAGTCCTACTTTTGACATAATGAAAAAAGTTATGAAATCAGTTTCCATCCTAACAACCAACAGAAAATAAATTATGCAAATAGTAATAATAATAAATTAAAAAAAAAAAACAGAAACAGACTCATAAGCATAGAGAGCAGACTTGTGTTTGCCAAGGGGTGGAGAGTGGGAAGGGATGGACTGGGAGTCTGAGGTTGGTAGATGCAAACTGTTATATTTAGAATGGATAAACAACGAGGTCCTAATGTACAGCACAGAGAACTATGTTCAATATCCTGTGATAAACCAATAATGGGAAATAACATAAAAAATAATGTATATATGTGTATAACTGAGTCACTTTGCTGTACAGCAGAGATTGACACAACATTGTAAACCAATCATATTCAATGTAAAAAACTTTTTAAAAAGAAAATAAATGTTGTTTCATAAAACCATCAAAGAATTGAAAACTCAAAGAACTCTCAGTGAGCTGCCAAGAGAGAACTCCCAAGGCACCTCAGACCTTCTGAAGACCTCCAGTAACTGGGAAACTGGCAGGACTAAGTGCAAACACCCACGGTGCAGAAAGCAGTCAGTAGGACTCGATGGTAAAGAGAACTCACTGATACTGCTAAGTCACTTCAGTCGTGTCTGACTCTGTGCGACCCCATAGATGGCAGCCCACCAGGCTCCCCCCAGTCCCTGGGATTCTCCAGGCAAGAATACTGGAGTGGGTTGTCATTTCCTTCTCCAATGCATGAAACTGAAAAGTGAAAGTGAAGTCGCTCGGTCGTGTCCAACTCTTAGCAACCCCATGGACTGCAGCCCACCAGGCTCCTCCATCCATGGGATTTTCCAGGCAAGAGTACTGGAGTGGGGTGCCACTGCCTTCTCCAAAAGAGAACTCACTAATGACCCCAAACTTGTCAGTTAGGCTGTAGGGTAGAGGGAAATCTCCCAGATATCTGAAAGCCATGAATCAGAGGTAAATTTCCAGAATCTTACCAGCTGTGCTGTGAGATCTCTCAGTTCCTGATGTAAAGAAAATGTCTACTTTGTTCTCAAGGCATTTGTTCCAGTGGTGAAGTAAGTAAAACTAAAGGGATAACACAGCTGAGACCCTTTTCGACCCAGGTTAGTCCACCTCAGGTTGACTAACCATCACTCTCACAGTGGAACAGAAAAACAAGACTGAACTTTTATGGATACAAACATTATTGAATTCAGTGTTTAGTGTTCTCCTGTGTGTTATAAGTACACAAAAAGGAGAGAAAATGGAGCTCAACGTCAACAGTAAACAGCAGAAGCAATATCAAGAGATGGCCTGGATAATGAAATTATCATAAAGAGACTCTAAAATGATTATGATAAAATGGAAAGGAGCTAGGGGAAAGGTGAACACACATGTGAAGAATGGGCAGTTTAGCAGAGATGTGGAAATGATTTTTTAAAAAAAAACAGCAAATGAAAATGCTAGAAATGAAAAATGTAAGATCATAAATAATTTGTTAAATAGATTAGCAGGATGCTGAACACAAAATGTCATACCTGAATGGTCTAGTTGTTTTCCTTACTTTCTTCAATTTAAGTCTGAATTTGGCAATAACTAAGCAACAGTCAGATCCTGTTGTTGGGTCGAAATGTGTCTCAGCTGTGTTATCCCTTTAGTTTTACATAGATTACCTCTGGAATAAATGCCTTGAGAACAACAGGACTAGATATGATAGATAGAGTGCCTGATGAACTATGGACAGAGGTTCATGACATGGTACAGGAGACAGGGATCAAGACTATCCCCAAGAAAAAGAAATGCAAAAAAGCAAAATGGCTGTCTGAGGAGACCTTACAAAAAGCTGTGAAAGGAAGAGAAGCCAAAAGCAAAGGAGAAAAGGAAATATATACTCACTTGAATGCAGAGTTACGAAGTATAGCAAGGAGAGATAAGAAAGCCTTCCTCAGTGACCAGAGGGGGAGGAGCTAAGATGGTGGAGGAGTAGGATGGGGAGAACACTTTCTCCCCCACAAATTCATCAAAAGAACATTTAAACGCCGAGTAAGTTCCACAAAACAACTTCTGAATGCCAGCAGAGGACATCAGGCACCCAGAAAAGCAACCCAAGTCTTTGAAAGGAGGTAGGAAAAAATATAAAAGACAAAAAAAGAGAGAAAAGAGGGAGGGACAGAGTTCCATCCCAGGAAGGGAGCCTTAAAAAGAGAGAAGTTTCCAAACACCAGGAAACCGTCTCACTGCCGAATCTGTGCGGAGCCTTGGAAGCACAGAGGGCAACTTAACAGGGAAGAAAAATAAATAAACAATTAAAACCCGCAGATTATGAGCCCTACAGTAACTCCCCCAGCAGAGAAGCAGCGCAGACGCCTGCACACACCATTAGCAAGCGGGGGCTGGGCAGGAAGGTGCAGCGTGGGCTGCATCGCTTAGAGTAAGGATCTGGCCTGAATACCCCGAGCGCTATCTGAGCAAAACAATTTGGGCTAGCAAACCAGACTGTAGGATATCTACCACGCGAAAAGCCAGCCCTAACCTAAGACACCACCAGGCCCGCACACGGAACAAAGGACTGAACAGAGATAGCAGGCTGCAGACCATCCCCCTCCGGTGACAGGCAGCCAGAGCTGGAAGGGGGCAATCGCAGCCCCAGAGAGACATTATCTACAAAACTGTAAGCAGGCTTCTTTGCCAACTAAGACTTCTTGGGGGTCTGGACGGTCAACATCCACCTGAGAAGGTGTGCCAGTTGTACACCTAGATAACTGAGCGGCGGGGAGGCAATAAGTCACAGCAATCGCGCTCACCAAACACCTCATCACCTGAGCTGCTTGGATCTGGGAAGGGCGCAAAACGCAGGACCAACCGAGTCTGCGCCTCTGAGGCCTACCCAAGTGCCTGAACCTGAGCGGCTTGGACCTGGGAGGTGCAAGCAGCCCAGGGCCGGCCACGGATGGTTCCCAGCAGAGCTACCTAGAGCCTGAGCAGTGTGGGCAGGGAGGCTACACGCGCCGTGAGCGGGGGCAGACACAGTGTGGCTGAGGCACTGCGAGCACACGCCAGTGTTATTTGTTTGCAGCATCCCTCCCTACCTCCCCACAGCGCGACTGAACAAGTGAGCCTAAAAAAAAAAAAGTGTCCTCCACCATCCCCTTTATGTCAGGGCGGAAACCAGACACTGAAGAGACCAGCAAACAGAAGAAGCTATAACAGAGGGAATCGCCTTGGAAGCTACAGGCAATAGATTAAAACCCTGTGGTTAGTACCGTCTACATAGGAAGGGGCCTATAGATCTTGAGAAATATAAGTCAGAACAAGGAACTAGCTGAAAATGAACTGAACCCACAATACCGACAACAAAACCAGAGAAAGTCCTAGATATATTTTTACTATTTTTACTATCATTCTTTCTTTCTTTTTTTTTAATTTTTAAAAAAATTTTAAGTCCTCTATTATTCCTTTAATTTTCACTATTATAACCTACTATTACTTTGCAAAAAAAAAGACCCTATTTTTTTAAAGCAAACTTCATATATATATTTTTTATAATTTTTTTGACCTTGTTTCTTTTTTTTTTTTCTTTTCTTTTCTTTAACATTATATTTTTGAAATTACAAACTCTACTCTAGATTTTTAATTTTAGCTTTTTGGTATTTGTTATCAATTTTGTACCTATATGTATATATTTTTTTCTTATAATTTTTGTGACTTTTTTTCTCTCTTTGTTTCTCTTCCTCTTTTATATAACATTGTAAACCTGAAATTCCAAACTCAACTCTAGATTTTTAATTTATGCTTTTTGGTATTTGTTATCAACTTTGTACCTATATTTTCTATATAATTTTTATGGCTTTGTTGGTTTGTTTTTTCTCTCTCTCTCTTTTTCTTCTTCTTCTTTTTTTTTTTAACATTGTATTTTTGAAATTCCAAACTACTCCAGATTTTTAACTTTTGCTTTTTGGTATTTGTTATCAATTTTATACCTATATTTTCCTTATAATTTTTGCGACTTGGTTTTTGTTTGTTTGTTTCTCTCTTTATTTTCCTTCTTCTTTTCTTTAACATTGTATTTTTGAAATTTCAAAGTCTACTCTAGATTTTTAATTTTTGCTCTTATGTATTTGTTACCAATTTTGTACCTTTAAGAACCCAATCTTCAGTACCCATTTTTCACTAGGGAGCAAGATTACTGGCTTGACTGCTCTCTCTCCCTTTGGACTCTCCTTTTTCTCCACCAGGTCGCCTGTGTCTCCTCCCTAACCCCTCTCTACTCTACCCAACTCTGTGAATTTCTGTGTGTTCCAGACGGTGGAGAACACTTAGGGAACTGATTACTGGCTGGATCTGTCTCCCTCGTTTTCATTCCCCCCTTTTATCCTGCTGGCCACCTCTGCCTCCTTCCTCCTTCTTCTCTTCTCTGTATAACTCCGTGAACATCTCTGAGCGGTCCAGTTGTGGAGTGCACATAAGGAAGTGATTACTGGCTAGTCCACTCTCTCCTCTATTGATTCCACCTCATCTCATCCGGGTCACCTCTAACTCCCTCCTCCTTCTTCTCTTCTCCATGTAATGCTGTGAACCTCTCTGGGTGACCCTTATGGCAGAGAAACTTTTCATCTTTAACTTAGATGTTTTATCAATGGTGCTGTATAGAAGGAGAAGTTTTGAAACTACGGTAAAAATAAGACCGATAACTGGAAGCAGGAGGCTTAAGTCCAAACCCTGACTCCAGGTAACTCCTGACTCCAGGGAACATTAATTGACAGGAGCACATCAAACGCCTCCATACCTACACTGAAACCACGCACCACACAAGGGCCAACAAGTTCCAGGGCAAGACATACCAAACAAATTCTCCAGCAACAAAGGAACACAGCCCTGAGCTCCAAGATACAGGCTGCCCAAAGTCACCCCAAAACCATAAACATCTCATAACTCATTACTGGACATTTCATTGCACTCCAGAAAGAAGAAATACAGCTCCACCCACCAGAACACCGACACAAGCTTCCCTACCCAAGAAACCTTGACAAGCCACCTGTACAAACCCACACACAGTGAGGAAATGCCACAATAAAGAGAACTCCACAAACTGCCAGAATACAGAAAGGACACCCCAAACTCAGCAATTTAAACAAGATGAAGAGACAGAGGAATACCCAGCAGATAAAGGAACAGGATAAATGCCCACCAAACCAAACAAAAAAGGAAGAGATAGGGAATCTACCTGATAAAGAATTCCGAATAATGATAGTGAAATTGATCCAAAATCTTGAAATCAAAATGGAATCACAGATAAATAGCTTGGAGACAAGGATTGAGAAGATGCAAGAAAGGTTTAACAAGGACCTAGAAGAAATAAAAAAAAGTCAATATATAATGAATAATGCAATAAATGAAATTAAAAACACTCTGGAGGCAACAAATAGTAGAATAACAGAGGCAGAAGATAGGATTAGTGAATTAGAAGATAGAATGGTAGAAATAAATGAATCAGAGAGGAAAAAAGAAAAATGAATTAAAAGAAATGAGGACAATCTCAGAGACCTCCAGGACAATATTAAATGCTACAACATTAGAATCATAGGGGTCCCAGAAGAAGAAGACAAAAAGAAAGACCATGAGAAAATACTTGAGGAGATAATAGTTGAAAACTTCCCTAAAATGGGGAAGGAAATAATCACCCAAGTCCAAGAAACCCAGAGAGTCCCAAACAGGATAAACCCAAGGCGAAACACCCCAAGACACATTTTAATCAAATTAACAAAGATCAAACACAAAGAACAAATATTAAAAGCAGCAAGGGAAAAACAACAAATAACACACAAGGGAATTCCCATAAGGATAACAGCTGACCTTTCAATAGAAACTCTTCAAGCCAGGAGGGAATGGCAAGACATACTTAAAGTGATGAAAGAAAATAACCTACAGCCCAGATTATTGTACCCAGCAAGGATCTCATTCAAATATGAAGGAGAAATCAAAAGCTTTACAGACAAGCAAAAGCTGAGAGAATTCAGCACCATCAAACCAGCTCTCCAACAAATACTAAAGGATATTCTCTAGACAGGAAACACAAAAACGGTGTATAAATTCAAACCCAAAACAATAAAGTAAATGGCAACGGGATCATACTTATCAGTAATTACCTTAAATGTAAACGGGTTGAATGCCCCAACCAAAAGACAAAGACTGGCTGAATGGATACAAAAACAAGACCCCTACATATGTTGTCTACAAGAGACCCACCTCAAAACAGGGGACACGTACAGACTGAAACTGAAGGGCTGGAAAAAGATTTTCCATGCAAATAGGGACCAAAAGAAAGCAGGAGTAGCAATACTCATATCAGATAAAATAGACTTTAAAACAAAGGCTGTGAAAAGAGACAAAGACGGTCACTACATAATGATCAAAGGATCAATCCAAGAAGAAGATATAACAATTTTAAATATATATGCACCCAACAGGGGAGCACCGCAATATGTAAGACAAATGCTAACAAGTATGAAAGGAGAAATTAACAATAACACAATAATAGTGGGAGACTTTAATACCCCACTCACAACTAAACGAATTAAATAGAAAATTAACTAAACAGAAAATTAACAAGGAAACACAAACTTTAAATGATACAATACACCAGTTGGACCTAACTGATATCTATAGGACATTTCATCCCAAAACAATGAATTTCACCTTTTTCTCAAGCGCACATGGAACCTTCTCCAGGATAGATCACATCCTGGGCCATAAAGCTAGCCTTGGTAAATTCAAAAAAATAGAAATCATTCCAAGCATCTTTTCTGACCACAATGCAGTAAGATTAGATCTCAATTACAGAAGAAAAACTATTAAAAATCCCAACATATGGAGGCTGAACAACACGCTGCTGAATAACCAACAAATCATAGAAGAAATAAAAAAAGAAATCAAAATTTGCATAGAAACGAATGAAAATGAAAACATAACACCCAAAACCTGTGGGACACGGTAAAAGCAGTCCTAAGGGGAAAGTTCATAGCAATACAGGCATTCCTCAAGAAACAAGAAAAAAATCAAATAAATAACCTAACTCTATACCTAAAGCAACTAGAAAAGGAAGAAATGAAGAACCCCAGGGTTAGTAGAAGGAAAGAAATCTTAAAAATTAGGGCAGAAATAAATGCAAAAGAAACAAAAGAGACCATAGCAAAAATCAACAAAGCCAAAAGCTGGTTCTTTGAAAGGATAAATAAAATTGACAAACCATTAGCCAGGCTCATCAAGAAACAAAGGGAGAAAAATCAAATCAATAAAATTAGAAATGAAACGGAGAGATCACAACAGACAACACAAAAATACAAAGGATCATAAGAGACTACTATCAACAATTATATGCCAATAAAATGGACAACGTGGAAGAAATGGACAAATTCTTAGAAAAGTACAACTTTCCAAAACTCGACCAGGAAGAAATAGAAAATCTTAACAGACTCATCACAAGCATGGAAATTGAAACTGTAATCAAAAATCTTCCAGCAAACAAAAGCCCAGGTCCAGACGGCTTCACAGCTGAATTCTACCAAAAATTTAGAGAAGAGCTAACACCTATCCTGCTCAAACTCTTCCAGAAAATTACATAGGAAGGTAAACTTCCAAACTCATTCTATGAGGCCACCATCACCCTAATACCAAAACCTGACAAAGATGCCACAAAAAAAGAAAACTACAGGCCAATATCACTGATGAACATAGATGCAAAAATCCTTAGCAAAAGTCTAGCAATCAGAATCCAACAACACATTAAAAAGATCATACACCATGACCAAGTGGGCTTTATCCCAGGGATGCAAGGATTCTTCAATATCTGCAAATCAATCAATGTAATACACCACATTAACAAATTGAAAAATAAAAACCATATGATTATCTCAATAGTTGCAGAGAAAACCTTTGACAAAATTCAACATCCATTTATGATAAAAACTCTCCAGAAAGCAGGAATAGAAGAAACATACCTCAATATAATAAAAGCTATATATGACAAACCCACAGCAAACATTATCCTCAATGGTGAAAAATTGAAAGCATTTCCTCTAAAGTCAGGAACAAGACAAGGGTGCCCACTTTCACCATTACTATTCAACATAGTTTTGGAAGTTTTGGCCACAGCAATCAGAGCAGAAAAAGAAATAAAAGGAATCCAAATTGGAAAAGAAGAAGTAAAACTCTCACTATTTGCAGATGACATGATCCTCTACATAGAAAACCCTAAAGACTCCACCAGAAAATTACTAGAACTAATCAATGATTATAGTAAAGTTGCAGGATATAAAATCAACACACAGAAATCCCTTGCATTCCTATACACTAATAATGAGAAAACAGAAAGAGAAATTAAGGAAACAATTCCATTCACCATTGCAACGGAAAGAATAAAATACTTAGGAATATATCTACCTAAAGAAGCTAAAGACCTATATATAGAAAAGTATAAAACACTGGTGAAAGAACTCAAAGAGGACACTAATAGATGGAGAAATATACCATGTTCATGGATTGGAAGAATCAATATAGTGAAAATGAGTATACTACCCAAAGCAATTTATAGATTCAATGCAATCCCTATCAAGCTACCAACGGTATTCTTCACAGAGCTAGAACAAATAATTTCACAATTTGTATGGAAATACAAAAAAACCTCGATTAGCCAAAGCTATCTTGAGAAAGAAGAATGGAACTGGAGGAATCAACCTACCTGACTTCAGGCTCTACTACAAAGCCACAGTCATCAAGACAGTATGGTACTGGCACAAAGACAGAAATATAGATCAATGGAACAAAATAGAAAGCCCAGAGATTAATCCACGCACATATGGACACCTTATCTTTGACAAAGGAGGCAAGAATATACAATGGATTAAAGACAATCTCTTTAACAAGTGGTGCTGGGAAATCTGGTCAACCACTTGTAAAAGAATGAAACTAGAACACTTTCTAACACCATACACAAAAATAAACTCAAAATGGATTAAAGATCTAAACGTAAGACCAGAAACTATAAAACTCCTAGAGGAGAACATAGGCAAAACACTCTCTGGCATATATCACAGCAGGATCCTCTATGACCCACCTCCCAGAATATTGGAAATAAAAGCAAAAATAAACGAATGGGACCTAATTAAACTTAAAAGCTTCTGCACAACAAAGGAAACTATTAGCAAGGTGAAAAGACAGCCTTCAGAATGGGAGAAAATAATATCAAATGAAGCAACTGACAAATAACTAATCTCAAAAATATACAAGCAACTCCTACAGCTCAATTCCAGAAAAATAAATGACCCAATCAAAAAATGGGCTAAAGAACTAAATAGACATTTCTCCAAAGAAGACATACAGATGGTTAACAAACACATGAAAAGATGCTCAACATCACTCATTATCAGAGAAATGCAAATCAAAACCACTATGAGGTATCATTTCACGCCAGTCAGAATGGCTGCGATCCAAAAGTCTACAAGCAATAAATGCTGGAGAGGGTGTGAAGAAAAGGGAACCCTCTTACACTGTTGGTGGGAATGCAAACTAGTATAGCCACTATGGAGAACAGTGTGGAGATTCCTTCAAAAACTGGAAATAGAACTGCCTTGTGATCCAGCAATCCCACTGCTGGGCATACACACTGAGGAAACCAGAAGGGAAAGAGACATGTGTACCCCAGTGTTCATCGCAACACTGTTTATAATAGCCAGGACATGGAAGCAACCTAGATGTCCACCAGCAGATGAAGGAATAAGAAAGCTGTGGTACATATACACAATGGAGTATTACTCAGCCATTAAAAAGAATTCATTTGAATCAGTTCTAATGAGGTGGATGAAACTGGAGCCTATTATACAGAGTGAAGTAAGCCAGAACGAAAAACACCAATACAGTATACTAACACATATATATGGAATTTAGAAAGATGGTAACAATAACCCTGTATACGAGATAGCAAAAGATACACTGATGTATAGAACAGTCTTATGGACTCTGTGGGAGAGGGAGAGGGTGGGAAGATTTGGGAGAATGGCATTGAAACATGTATACTATCATGTATGAAATGAGTCGCCAGTCTAGGTTCGATGCACGATACTGGATGCTTGGGGCTGGTGCACTGGGACGACCCAGAGGGATGGTATGGGGAGGGAGGAGGGAGGAGGGTTCAGGATGGGGAACACATGTATACCTGTGGCGGATTCATTTCAATATTTGGCAAAACCAATACAATACTGTAAAGTTTAAAAATAAAATAAAATAAAATAAAAAAAAGAAAGCCTTCCTCAGTGATCAGTGCAAAGAAATAGAGGAAAACAATAGAATGGCAAAGACTAGAGATCTCTTCAAGAAAATTAGAGATACCAAGGGAACATTTCATGCAAAGATGGGCTCGATAAAGGACAGAAATGGTATGGACCTAACAGAAGCAGAAGATATTAAGAAGAGGTGGCAAGAATACACAGAAGAACTGTACAAAAAAGATCTTCACAACCCAGATAATCACAATGGTGTGATCACTCACCTAGAGCCAGACATCCTGGAATGTGAAGTCAAGTGGGCCTTAGGAAGCATCACTACAAACAAAGCTAATGGAGGTGATGGAATTCCAGTTGAGCTATTCCAAATCCTGAACGATGATGCTGTGAAAGTGCTGAACTCAATATGCCAGCAAATTTGGAAAACACAGCAGTGGCCACAGGACTGGAAAAGGTCAGTTTTCATTCTGATCTCAAAGAAAGGCAAAGCCAAAGAATGCTCAAACTACCGCACAATTGCACTCATCTCAGACTAGTAAAGTAATGCTCAAAATTCTCCAAGCCAGACTTCAACAATATGTGAACTGTGAACTTCCAGATGTTCAAGCTGGTTTTAGAAAAGGCAGAGGAACCAGAGATCAAATTGCCAACATCCACTGGATCATTGAAAAAGCAAGAGAGTTCCAGAAAAACATGTATTTCTGCTTTATTGACTATGCCAAAGCCTTTGACTGTGTGGATCACAATAAACTGTGGGAAATTCTGAAAGAGATGGGAATACCAGACCACCTGACCTGCCTTTTGAGACACCTGTATGCAGGTCAGGAATCAACAGTTAGAACTAGACATGGAACAACAGACTGGTTCCAAATAGGAAAAGGAGTACGCCAAGGCTGTATATTTTCACCCTGGTTATTTAACTTAAATGCAGAATACATCAAGAGAAATGCTGGGCTGGAGGAAGCACAAGCTGGAATCAAGATTGCTGGGAGAAATATCAATAATCTCAGATATGCAGATGATACCACCCTTATGGAAGAAAGTGAATAAGAACTAAAAAGCCTCTTGATGAAAGTGAAAGAGGAGAGTGAAAAAGTTGGCTTAGAGCTCAGCATTCGGAAAACTAAGATCATGGCATCCCATCCCATCACTTCATGGGAAATAGATGAAGAAACAGTGGAAACAGTGGCAGACTTTATTTTTTGGGGCTCCAAAATCACTGAAGATGGTGACTGCAGCCATGAAATAAAAAGATGCTTACTCCTTGGAATAAAAGTTATGACCAACCTAGACAGCATATTAAAAAGCAGAGACATTACTTTGCCAACAAAGGTCCGTCTAGTCAAGGCTATGGTTATTCCAGGAGTCATGTATGGATGTGAGAGTTGGACTGTAAAGAAAGCTGAGTACCAAAGAACTGATGCTTTTGAACTGTGGTGTTGGAGAAGACTCTTGAGAGTCCCTTGGACTGCAAGGAGATCCAACCAGTCCATCCTAAAGGATACTAGTCCTGGGTGTTCATTGGAAGGACTGATGTTGAAGCTGAAACTCCAATACTTTGGCCACCTCATGCGAAGAGGTGACTCATTTGACAATACCCTGATGCTGGGAAAGATTTAGGGCAGGAGAAGAAGGGGACGACAGAGGATGAGATGGTTGGATGGCTTCACCAACTCAATGGACATGAGTTTGAGTAAACTCCGGGAGTTGGTGATGGACCGGGAGGCCTTGAGTGCTGCAGTCCATGGGGTCGCAGAGTCAGACATGACTGAGTGACTGAATTGAACTGAACTGAACACAAATGGGGAAAGGGTCCATGAACCTAAACACACATCATTAGAAAGTGTCCAAACTAGAACACAAATACAAAGATGGGTAAATAAAATACAGGTAGAGCAGAGCATCCTAGACGTGCTGTGTAATAGCAAATGCTTGAACATACAAGTAATTCGAGTCCCAGGGAGAGAAGAAAGAGAGTGGGGTTTCAGAAATATTTGAGGAACAATGGCTAGTAAGCTGGAGGAACAATGACTGAGAGATCCCAGAAGGTCACTGAGCCCCAAGCAGAATAATTGCTACAAAAGCCATACCTAGGCACCCTTTAATCAAGCACCCCAGTATTCTTGCCTGGGAAATCCCATTAACAGAGGGATTAACTGATTCACTTTGCTGTGCAGCATAAACTCTACAACATTGCAAATCAACTATACTCCAATAAAATTAATTTTTACAAAAAGAGGCAATGGGATGGTATATTAAAAGTGCTGAAAGGAAATAGTCAACCTATAATTCTACCTAATGAATATATTCTTCAGTTTTTGTGTATCTCTCTCTCTCTCTCTCTCTCTCTCTCTATATATATATATATATATATATATGTATGTATGTATATAAATATATATTTATATGCATTAACTTATATGGCACCCGACTGCAGTACTCTTGCCTGGAAAGTCCCATGGATGGATGAGCCTGGTAGGCTGCAGTTCATGGGGTCGCTAAGAGTCTGATATGACTGAGCGACTTCACTTTCATGCATTGGAGAAGGAAATGGCAACCCACTCCAGTGTTCTTACCTGGAGAATCCCAGGGACGGGGGAGCCTGGTGGGCTGCCATCTGTGGGGTCGCACAGAGTCAGACATGACTGAAGCGACTTAGCAGCAGCAGCAGCATATATGCAATAATAAACCAAGTTATATACTTATGTATAAATATATTGTATATATATTTTATATGTAATTATATATTGCATATTTAATTCAATTACACAAATTTATACATACTTTTGATATAAATATGTATTTGTATATTATATTTGCAATATATTTCCTGTATATATAAAAGTGAAGATATAGTCACTGGGTAAAATTCTCAGTTGATATGTGAATATATCACAGACAATGTATATAAAGGACTACTGTCTTTCTAAAGAAACAGCAGTGAATCATACACAGTTATAAAATATAGGCAATAAGAACACAAAGTGCTATATAAAATTATACAATTGGAGACTCATATACTTCTGTGAGCCTGGTGGGCTATGGTCCATGGCATCGCAAAGAGTCGGACACCACTGAGCGACTGAGCACAGCACAGCACATACTTCTGTGACATAGTACAGCATATCATTTTGTGCTAACTCTATTACTGAGAATTTTTGAGAGAATAGTAAATGTATGAATTTCAGACAGGGTCAGACTTGAGTTCACTTTCTCCTGCTTTTAGTTCAATGTATACAAAACCCATATGTACGTGTTGATCTAAAACATATTTTTCTCTCCTTTTTTATGGCCAGTGAAATATTTCAATTCAAAAGCATAATTTCTCAGCCATTCTGTTAATTTTACTAGCACAGACCAATACACTGTAATATTCAAAGGTAGCATGGTACAGTGGAAAAAGTATTGAATTCAGGCAGCCAAGAGTCTAAATTCCAACCCGATTGCTTGTGCGCTGTATGACCTTGGACATGTAACTTAAACTTTCTGAACTCAATTTTCTCATCTGTAAAATGAGACCAATAATTCTCATTTCACAGGATCACAGGGGCTCAATAAATGCTGATTCTTCAACCTTCCTCAAGCTCCAAATCTACTTGTCAACCAAAAAAACCTAGTTCAATTCTCTATGTATCTGTTGACTTGCAACCTCTGAAAATATGACTTTATATCAAAGCCAGGGAATGATATCTTGGCTTAAAAAAAGAAGGTAAAAGAGAAAAATTAGCATTATTGGGAGCTTTAAAAGCCACACTTGAATGAGCCATAGTGAGCACAATGACTCAGAAACAAGGACATTTTTCTGCAGATGCTCTTGGAGTTCTCAAGTACTTAGGAGTCAAATCTGGCAGATTCATAAGAAGATTAATAAAGTCTTAGAAAGTTGTGAAGCATGTGAAGGAAGAAGCGAGAGAAGAAAAAGTGATGCTCCCCTGAATCTATGCAACCTGGCAGAGTGGTAGGAACAGGTGTCAGGGACAGACCTTCAGGGGGTCTGCTCTCTGAAAGTACCCTTTTCCTACCATTTACTAACTGTGGGACTCCAGGCAAAGTCCTTGACTTTTTTGACCTTTAGTCTCTTCCACTATGAAATGACCTAATAAAATTCACTTTCTAGGATTGCTGGAAATAATAAATCAGATCAAGCATATAAAACAAAGTTTGAAAACTAGAAATCTTTAGGTCAAATCTGGTAAGCAAATATGTTTTGCTTAGCCTGCAGAATGCAGGATAACATTTTCTATCTTTTAATTATTTGCCAATCATTATATATAAAAGAATTCACACGCTTAAAAAAAAAAAAAACTGCATTTCTGCACTCTTCTGAAAAACTGAAAGATCTGGTAACATTTCACGTAAATTTTCCCCAAAGACTGCCCAGTTAAACCTAAGTACAGTAGTATCTATTTTCTGTATATGGGGTTTATTTTCTTCAGCTCTCCTCAGACCCCACCGTTCCTCACTGTCTCACTTGTGAAAAGTGAAAGTGAAGTCGTTCAGTCATGTCCAACTTTTTGTGACCCCATGGACTGTAGCCTACCAGGTTCCTCCATCCATGGGATTTTCCAGGCAAGAGTATTGGAGTGGGGTGCCATTGCCTTCTTTAGATGATCTTCCCAACCCAGGGATCAAACCCAGGTCTCCCATATTGCAGGGAAACCCTTGTACTTATACTAGTCTCACTTGTACTAAATGCCAATTCACTCATTTATTTCACTTGCCTGACCCTATGGAAACTGTTTTCCATAGTGATATGAAGTGTCTAGCACTCCAGTTAAGGGTGAATAGATATCCTCTTTCCACTCTGCTATCTACCTTGATGGCCAAATGGGGTTCAGAGAGAAACACAACTGGTAGAATCATTTCCTTAAAACTCAGCCCCTTTTCTTAAACTTAACCAGCTATCCTCACTTCAAGAACATAAATAAGAAAGAGTGGGGAGGGAGGTCATAACACTTTCTTTGCTGAGAAACATAGAATCCTTTCCCAGAAGGTTGGACTTAAGTGCTGGCTATAGAGGACCATCATGATGCATCTAAATAAATTTAAAAATCTTTTCCAGGAACCCAGGGTCTCTCTCAGAGACCCCATCTGAATTTGATGCATCCCATTTGTGAGGGAAAATGTGGAGGCCCTGCACTCTGAAGTTCAGGAGGAGTGGGAAATCAGAGGCAATTCTCCCACAGAAACCCGTTAAAATTCACTTGTCCTTGACTCTTGTCCAAATCCATCAGTGCTAGTTTCATTAAAGGAAGCCACAATCCTCAAGAGGGTAAGGCAAGAGGGGCAAAGCCTGTTTCCATCCAAGGCATTACAAGCTGCAGGGGAACTCTGGGAAGAAAGAGGGGGAGAGATGATGGGCTGGAGGGGAGGTAGCATGCTAGTGGCCCTCCATGGGATAAAACCCCTTTCAGCAGATGAGTCTTTCGTGACAGCACAAGAGAGCTGGAATGCATTTGAGAAAAGGTGATGCAACTGGAAATTCTGCAGTTCAGCCTCTGGCTTAATGTGGCAGGCAATAGATGTATAAATCAAACAGGTCAGGCAAGAGTCACTGGGAGCTGGCAGCAGGTTTGTTAAGATGACAAGCATTCATAAATCCAGGGCTTCGGCATCTGCTGTCTATAATTAAAAATTGACTGGAGGCATCTGACCTCCCTTTTTCCCCAGAGCACTCAGCTATGGACATTGGGGGAAGCCAGAGTCCTTGAATGAGTATTTGGAAATGACAAAGTCAGAGACATGGAGTCCAGGAAGGAGCTCTTAAAACTCAGTGTTCTGGGATCAGATGATGGCCTATAGAGATGGAATTGTGGATCTTAGCAGAAGCAAGGACATGTGACTTCTAAGGACCTTAACTTTCATACCTGGAATTCTCAGATATCACAACTGGAAGAGATTAATAGGGTAGATAATTCAACCTCCTTTACTCTACTACCACTACTACTACTAAGTCGCTTCAGTCGTGTCCGATTCTGTGCGACCCCAGAGATGGCAGCCCACGAGGCTCCCCCGTCCCTGGGATTCTCCAGGCAAGAACACTGGAGTGGGTTGCCATTTCCTTCTCTAATGCATGAAAGTGAAAAGTGAAAAGTGAAAGTGAAGTCGCTCGTCATGTCTGACTCTTAGCGACCCCATGGACTGCAGCCTACCAGGCTCCTCCGTCCATGGGATTTTCCAGGCAAGAGTACTGGAGTGGGGTTCCTTTACTCTAGTTTTTATCAATAAGGAAATAAACTTCTGCAGAGAACAAGTCACTTTCTCAAATTCTCAGGTTGGAAGAAGGGGTGGTGTTAAAACTCCTGACTCCAAGAACTTTATAACCCCAGGCAGCATTCTCTGCCTTATCCCCTTGCCTGGCCTCAAGATTCCTAAGCCATGAAAACTTGGCCAAAGAAGTAGACTTATGAGCTTTGTCCCCAAGGACCCTCTGATCCATTTTTTGTTTCATAAGGGTCTTGGCAAGGCTCACAATGGCGACAGCCCCTAATTGCCTTACTCTGAAATTCAAGCCTTGATTACTGGAATTTACTTTAATAATAAATCTACTATTATTTGTTTACAACCTACTATAGACCAGGCATTCAGTTAAGCACTAATGTGTTTCATTTAATCTTTATAGAAAACACCACCAAGTGACCATGCCCACTTTATAGATGGACAAAAAAAAGGTGTGTAGTAACTTACACAAGGTATCATCATAAGTAAACAAGAAGGTCTCCAGGTCTGCCTGAAGATGGAGCCCTTACTCTGGGCAACTTCCTGGGCTCTCCTACTTCAGTCCCTCATGCCCTGTCCTCCTGGACAACTGGTTTACCCGTGGCCCTCTACCAATAGTGTATCATTACTATCAATCATAAAAATGGCTTCCATCAACTACATAGGGGATGCATTTTGTTATCTCAAGGTATCTGAAAAGTTGGCTTCCTCCTCTCTCCTACCAATACATCCCTGACCAGTCAGCACTATAGTCAGTTCTCCCTCCTGTCAACATTCCCCTTTAGTCACCAAATGGCTCTGTCAGCAGTTCCTGACAGCTCAATAGAGCCCCCCAACACTGCTTTTTTCCTTTTATTCCCAGACATTTCATATTTACACTTGCTCTAAGTTATATGATTATTCTAAAAGAGGTGCCTGCCTGATGTTTCTGTAAAACAATACATCTTTTGCAAGGAAGGGAGGAGAGAAAGCCTCATCACCACAAGGGGTAATCTCTGCCTGTGCTGATGCAAAGTCAAAGAGGTGAGCCATTCATTGCTTACACATTCAAGTCTGACCTCTGTTATTGGGCAAATGGAAGAGAAAGTAATTAGTTTCTTTAATGGCTCAGAAACACACCAAAAAAGGGGGATGGGGGTGGGCAGTGGTGATTGTTCAAATAAGCAGGTTTGGAAGTTTAATTTCTTTGTATTCATTAAGCTTCAAGATCTCTTTGACATGCTTCATTATAATACAGTGGCCCAGCTGGAAGAGCCCTATTATCAAGTTATGAAAATGATAAATTATTGGGACAAAGGTTATTTGTTTCTTGAGCTGCTTTTTGAAAATTCTGGGCATAGAATATCTCTATGAAAGGGAGGAATGGTGAAGATATTTGTTTTCCTCTGTTAGACAGTATCCAGAAGAGAAAGTAGAAAGTTTTCCCCAAGCCAACCTGACAATGTCCCTCAGCATGTGAGCCTCACTCTCTTAGTCTTAGCCTTTCTCTAAGATTAATGACACTGGCAAGAGAGTCGGCCAAAGCTCCCTGAGGCTTGACATCCCCCCAAGTCCCCTAGCATCAGGATTTCTGGAAGTTATTGATGAAACAAGAAACTGGTAAGCCCCTTTGCCCATAGTTCTTTTCATCTTTAAAGCAGACAGTGTGCTGCAATGGGTAGCACATGGCCTGGGGTTCAATCGATCCCAGCCTTCTGCAGTGTTAACAAATGGCTGACATCTCTGAGCTTTCTCTCTTGCTAACTAGGAATAAAATTATCCTGCAAGATTATTGTGATGACTTAGAATTTTTCATGTAGTATGAATATGTTTATTTATGTATTTACCCTAGCACAGCGCCAGACCCATAGTGGGTACCCATGAATTGCCCTGGATTAGTCACTTCATCCTGCTGAGCTTTGCCTCTTTTGTCACAGCCAACATGAGTCTGTGTAAAGTACTTGACCATATCCTCCAAAATATTGCATTAGAAAGTCATGCAGATTTCACTTAGATTTCATGCAGAGAGAGGAAGAGGTTTTATATGTCACACAAAATAGCAGAACTGTAATGAAATCTTCCATCAGACTTTTCTGGGGAGGTTGCATAGCACAATCTATGTTAATGGCACACTGTGGAGATGTGTAGTACATGGCTTTCCAGCTTTGCCTCTTGTGGGTTCTTCTCCTAAAATTCCTTTCCTATTGACAATGGTCTCATGTTCTTTCCCCTTCGTGGTAATGTCTAAAATCATTTTTATTATACAATTCTATCTACTTTGGACTTTATCTTCAAACTCGACTAATAAAAAGGTCACTAGTTTGCTCAGGAAGACCCTGCTGTGGTTTTCACATGTTTCTTAGGGTGTCCTTCAACCCTAGTATATTATTAAAAGTAGTCACACATTCCTTGAAGGAGGGTGTGGAGCTGCTGCTTGTGGTGGTACACAACAACTAAGAAAAAAGCTTACATAAGGTTTACTCATGGTCACCAGAGATACAAGGAGCATCTGCTTCAAGAGTGTTTGCTGAAGATCTGGTGTAAGGAGGGTGCCCCCAAATGAGGATAAGCCCTTCCAGGAAGTGCACCAGTAACTTCTCAAGGACCAACAGCCTCTGGGCAGAAACAGAGCTAGGCTTGCAGCCTTAGGTAATGAGTAGGCACATATAAGGAGGCGGGCATGGCAACTCACTCCAGTAATCTTGCCTGAAGAATCACATGGACAGAGGAGCCTGACAGGCTACAGTCCATAGGGTCTCAAAGAGTCAGACAGGACTGAAGCTACTGAGCATGTATGCGGGCACATATAAATTGGGGACAGTAATCTATTCAGTCTCAGAACCATAGAATATTATTGGGGATGCCCCTGCTTTACAAAGACACTTGTTAATTGGTGTTTTGAATAAGCTCCAATGGAGAGACTATGCTTGAGGGGAAAAAAAAAAACCCTCATAAACTCCTATTTTGTTAAGAGGATGTTTTATACTGTAAAAGACATTTTGTATAAGTTATTTCACTTAAATATTACTATAATTCTGTATTTTTAAATATTATTTATTGTTACTATCTTACAGATGAAGAAAAAAAGGAAAGTTCATAGCTTGCCAGAAGATACACCTCTAGTGAGATATTCCAAGTCCAGTGCCCTTCCCATTCTGTCTGTGGTTGCACTAGTTACAATCTAATGCTGCAATATAAATTAACCCCAACTTCATAGCTTAAGGAAGCACCCATTTACTATCTCGCAGTTCAATAGGTCAGAAGTCTTCCCAGGCTCAACTGAGTCCTCTGCTCAGGATCTCACACAGCCAGCAACAAGATGTCATCAGGGATATACTCTTTTCTAGAATCTCTGATGGAATCCAGTTCATGCAGTTGGCTGGCAGAACTTAGTTCCTTGAGGTTGTAAGACTGAGGTCCCTGGGAGAAGCTGAGGGCTTCCCTCTCAGTGTCTTAAGTGTGCCTTCATTTCTTCTCATATATACCCCCTCTGTTGTAAATTAGCAATGGTTAAGATAACCCCTTCTGCCAAATCTTTCTAAAGTCTTCTGCCTTTTACAGGGTTCCTGTAATAGATCTAGTCCTCCCAGTTAATCTCTATATTTTAAAGTCAACTGAATAGAGATATTACTTCTATCCACAAATCTCTTCCCAGCAGCACCTAGATTTAGTATTTGAATAGCCAGCCATGGCTCACTCAGCAGGTATGTTGGGGGGTGGGCGGGGGAGGTGGTGGGGAACAAGGCATCAGGAGAATCCTGCATACCACAGGAGTTCTTTGTCTTTACTTAAGAATTCCATGCAGTATTTGTTGACAGAGGCAATGCTTGGGCTTTTCTCTATAGATTCTGGTTTCCCTGTTTAAACGTCTTCTCACTTAACAGGTCCCCCCCTCCCACCTCCTGGCCCTACTGTGACTCTGACTTGAGTAATCCTGGGGCCATCCTTTGAGGAGCACTGTTCTACATTTAGTTATACCAATGATAATTTCTCAAACCTATGCACCAGTTTTCTTCTATTTATACAAGTATTAACTCAATCGTCACAACAAACATTACGAGCTTAATACTCTCAGTAACCCAGTTTTACAGGCCCAAGAACTTAAGTAATTTGTTCAGTATCACCGTTAGTAAGTGGAAGAGCTGGTATCTGAACTCAAGCAGGTTGGTCCCAAATTTATTTTCCTAACTATTATGTTGTATCATCAATTAAAGCATACATTTACTACAAGCCCTGAACACAACATAGCCCTGAAGACAAGTGTTACTGATATATGATATGAAAAGGTATAAAGGCAGCAGGCCAGGTGAAAGGATGCAAGTGTTAGTCGCTCAGTCATGTCCAAGTTTTTGGGAGCCCATGGACTGTAGCCCTCCAGGCTCCTCTGTTCATGGAATTCTCCAGGCAGGAATACTGAAGTGGGTCACCATTCCCTTCTCTAGGGGGTCTTCCTGACCCAGGGGTCAAAACCCAGTCTCCCGCATTGCAATCTGAGCCAGCAGGGAAGTCCTGGGGTTAGTCAAAACAATCCCAAGCCATGTTAGATCTTCCTGTTTATAAACTTCCTGTTTATCCTTGAAAAATGTTATATTTGTCACATACATCATTTGTGATATTTGCTTCAATTGGCTTGTGATCAAGATCACCATCAAAAATTGGGATTGTAGGATGACTGTAGGGTCTGTAGTATGATCAGGAAGGCACTCATCCTAAAGAAGCCAGGTTTCCCCAGGGTACAAGACATCCCAATAGTGCCTGCAATGTCCAGAGATGGCCACTCATAGTACATAGACCAAAGAGAGCATCAGCTCATGAATTGGCTTCCTGCTCTGACAACTGATAGAGATCCAATATCACTTGACTTCATTGGACTGTCATCAGCATTCACTTGTCAGCTTCACTGATGTTCCTGGACATCATCAGCAAACCTCTCACCACAGCACAGCAGTAGAATAAGAATTAGGACTTTGGGTCACCATTCTACTGTGAAACATTTTCTGACTTAACAGTAAACAAGGATATCACAGTCATCAGGGATTCCAGCCTTTCAAATGTAAATTTATGAGCCCAGAAAACAATACCAGCTATCCAGCAGCTATCAACTGCTTCTCCTGTAAGCACTGAGGAGCTCAAGGGGATGCAAGAAAATGCAAGAGGCAGCCATCACCACATCTGCCACCCCTTAGTGTGAATGAGGAATTAAGAACAGGAACAATCAAAGAGCAGGATTTGGCCCCAGATAGATGAGGTGCATATGAAAGAAGTTATTTCAGTAAGCCCATATGCTTGCATCTTCCCATACATAAAAGAAAGAAAAGAAAGTGAAGTCGCTTAGTCGTGTCCGACTCTTTGCGACCCCATGGACTGTAGCCTATCAGTCTCCTCCATCCATGGGATTTTCCAGGCAAGAGTGCTGGAGTGGATTGCCATTTCCTTCTCCAAGGGATCTTCCCAAGCCAGGAATCGAACCCGGGTCTCCTGCATTGCGGGCAGATGCTTTACCGTCTGAGCCACCAGGGATAGGATATATCTGGTTTTCCTTGCTTACTTTCTATGCTTGCTAAGTCGCTTCAGTCGTGTCCGATTCTTTGCGACCCTATAGACGACAGCCCACCAGACTCCCCTGTCCCTGGGATTCTCCAGGCAAGAACACTGGAGTGGGTTGCCATTTCCTTCTCCAATGCATGAAACTGAAAAGTGAAAATGAAGTCGCTCAGTCGTGTCCGACTCCTAGAGACCCCATGGACTGCAGCCTACCAGGCTCTTCCGCCCATGGGATTTTCCAGGCAAGAGTACTGGAGTGGGATGCCATCACCTTCTCTGCTGGTTTTCCTTAATTAACAATAATCTTTTAATACTCAGATTACCTGCCCCTTACTGTAAAACTTCTATGTAGTGTGACTTCTCCCCCAGTCTCTTTGGAAAACAGTTCTCCCAGGGTCACCTGGGATGCTTGAGGTCCTCATAGTTTCCACCAAATAAATCTAACTCTCAACTTTTAGGCCACGTATAGTTTTTCAGTGGATACCACAAATGTACTACCTCCATATTCCTTGTTTGCTGAGTCCCTCTGATTCTCATGGTTACAGTATCCAGGTACCATTTCATTTGCAAAGCCTCAGTCTTGCTGCTCAGTGTGTGGCCTTGGGAATGCTAATAATTGGTAGCAGACCCTCAGCAGAACCCCTCTCACTGTCCCAGACCCAGAGCACAGGTCACTGGTTCTTGGGTACAGCATCCAGCCAGCACAGGGAGGACCCAAGCAAGAAGTACAATGGGACCTGCCCTCCTCACTGCCTACCCACAAATACTACACATCTTCCCTTTGCAGGTGGTCCACAAAAAGACTAACAGTTTCCAATCTATCATGATGTAATAAATGACCTGCTATATTACACAATCTCTGGAGGGACTCATCTTCAAAGAGACAAATCCTGGCACTAAATGGTAATTAAAAAGGAATCACAAGCATTATTTATGCCTCTTAAAGAATATGAAAAGGGATCTAATTCATAAGCCAATGTAACTCTGTTCAAAGCCCCTTTGTCTACTTTCCAATTCTCTTACATCAATGGCTGTTCCAAGGTATTTACATGCAATCTCCCGCACTCTCTCCAGATCCTCCCACTGAGCTTCTCCTCCCTTCCAGGGCAACGTAACATATCGGTCAGTTTAGCCTGTCTGCTAAACTCAATCCTTTTTCTCTCTCCTTTCAAGCCAGTCAAGTCTCTCTCTACTATTCTCTTGATTCAGCATCACAGTATCCCAATAGATTTAGAAATATGCTAGTGTTGTAGCCACGTGTTCTGGGAAACAAACTCACTCAGAAGGACAATGCAGATAGTGGAGTGCAATTTATTACACCAGCGGGCCCAAGGCAGAGTCTCCTCTTAGCCAAGGACCTGGACCAGTTTTTCTGAAAACCTTATATACCCTAAGTGTATGTGCCCAAACCCACCTCCCCAAATTCCCTGAAACTAGTCCAAACACAAGAAAAAGAAAGATACAATCAAAGTTAACCCATGATTTATATGCCGTAAGCCTAGGTAGTTAACAGTGGACACTTATCAATAGGCTTGTGGTCATACCCCAGTAAGCATAATAGAATGTATGATTCTATTCGATTACACAGATAATTAAGGTATTCTTTTAGGCGATGGAGAGCCCTGGGGCTCTTCCTTCTGGGGGCCTGGTTTTCCAGTTGGTATGTTGTTTCCATAGATAATGGGCATATAGCTCTAAGTCCTCAGTCCGGCCCAAGATGGAGTCCTGCTTTCAAGACAGAGCCTGTTCTGTTTCCTCCTTCATTCCCCACTCTTGATGCTCTTAACACATAGTATGAGCATCATTCATAACGATATATTGCACCCTGGCTCTCCGACCACCAATTTGGGAGAACGACACCAACCTTTGTGTTACAAAGTTCATAACGCATTGTAAAATGCAGGGTCCACAGAGCAGAACTATCAAAGCAACTATAGCAAAGGTAAATATAGTTTTCCACCAATCACCCTTCACCCAAGATAGTACCGAAGTCCAGAAAGGAATGTTTTCATTTGACATTGCTTTTACCTGTTTTTTCATGACATCTAAAGCAGCTGATACATTTCCAGATAAATCAGGAATATATACACAACATTCAACTTTAATTATAGCACAGGTCCCTCCTTGAGCAGCTGTGAGCATGTCTAAAACCATTCTAATTTGAATTACCACTTCTGTTACTTTTATGAAACTGGTGTTTATATAATGTGTAACCCCATGACCTGAGTCTATTGACTGTAGGTCTGGCTTACACTTAGAGAGCAGGGAGAGATTATGGTCCACAAGAGAAAGGAAAATCTCTTTTTGTTGTCCCAGAAAAGAGCAGAGTGGTTTAAAATCTCCTTGGTGGAGCAGTGACACCCACCAGGGAAGTCCATCCATCATAGACAGAGGAATAGCCCCACATACCCAATAGTTGAGGTATTGTGGAAGTCCACATAGGAATGTGCACGTTGATGAGACCAAGCAGCAGGAGTTGATTATACCACTTCATCCTGAAGGGGCTCCTCCATGATCTTCTTTTTCTTCTTCTTAAGGATGATCTCCATCTCTCAAGGGTCAGCAGGGCCCCTCTGTGCAGTCCACTCAGCGTTTTCTGGGTCTGCATGGTATGCTCTCTTCACCCTCGTATGATGGATCCAAGGGGCAATACCTGCAACTTAACTGCAGTAGGGGTAGATAGAATAACAGTATAAGGGCCCTTCCACCAAGGGGGCTAGTAAATCATGTTTCCAATCTTTGACCCATACTTGGTCACCAAGCGTAAACTCATGAATCTGTTCCCCAAGGGGGAATGGCACCCTTTTTTGTACAAACTTAGTTACCTGATTTATTACATTATCCAGTTCCATCTGCTGTGAAATCCTATCCCCCCTTACCTGAGGCAAATTTGTTGACACCTGCTTTATTATGGGAGGGGGCCTCCCATACACAATTTCATATGGAGAATAGCCTTGGGACTGTGGGGTCATCCTGAGTCTGAGCAGAGCCATCGGAAGCAAGTCCACCCAGGAGCAGTCAATCTCTATGATCCATTTGGAGAGTGTCTCTTCAAGTATCTGATTAGTTCGTTCCACCATCACAGAACTCTGGGGCCTATATGCAGTGTGCAGTTTCCATTTGATGTTTAAAGTTTTGCTTATTTGTTGTACTAAATCAGCTACAAAAGCTGGGCCATTGTCTGATCCAATGCTGGTAGGAAATCCAAATCTGGGAACTATTTCCCTAAGCAGGCACCACTCTACTTCTGATGCTCTTTCAGACCACATAGGGAAAGCTTCTACCCATCCCGAGAACTTAACGGTAGTGTTGGTGAGGTTTCATTTCAGTGAAGTCCACTTCCAGGTGTTCAAAGGGCAGCGTGCCTTTCAGTTGAATCTCTGGAGGTTTTTGTCTATGCTGAGAGGCAGCATTAACCTGTGAGCAGGCAGTGCAGTTCTGAGATTCTGTCCTACGTAGGGAAGAGAGGCAGGGAACCAAAAAATGTTTTCGAATTAGCTCTTCCAGTTTATTATGGCCTAGGTGGGTCACTTGGTGTGTTTGGCTTACCAGAGTGGGTGCCAGCTCCTCTGGTACCAATAATTTGCCACTTGGCAATTCCCATCATCCCTTTTCAGTCTTGATAGCCCCTTCTGCTTTGGCTAGTTGGTTTTAGGCTTCAGTGTATTTTGGAGACTCCAGCATTAGCTCAGGCAGCTCCGCCAATATGAGAGCTTTAATAGGGGCCTCACTTGTCATCCTCCATGCCCTTAGCTGCTTGTTTAGCAGTCTTATCTACCAGTCTGTTTCCCTGAGCCTGGGGGTTATCCTCTTTTTGATGTCCTCAGAAGTGTATGACTGCAACCCTTTCTGGTTCCCAGATAGCATCTAATAGGGTCAGAATTTCTTCTTTATTTTTAATATATTTTCCACTAGCTGTCAAAAGGCCTCTCTCCTTATACAGAGCCCCATGTACATGTACTGTGGCAAAAGCATACCTGGAGTCAGTGTACATGTTTACTTTCTTGCCTTTTGATAGCTGGAGTGCTCGAATCAAAGCCCATAACTCATCTTGTTGAGCAGACCAGTATTGTGGCAAGGAGCCAGCTTCGATGATAATCTTTTCTGTGACTATGATGTAACTTGACAGCTGTTGTCCTTATTTTATCAGGCTAGTGCCATCAGTATATAGGATCCAATCAGGGTCTGGAATCGGTTGGTCTCGGAGGTTGGATCTGCTAGTGTAGGCCTCTTTTTTTTTTTTTTTTTTTTGACTTTTTTTTTTTTAATTTTATTTTATTTTTAAATTTTACATAATTGTATTAGTTTTGCCAAATATCAAAATGAATCCGCCACAGGTATACATGTGTTCCCCATCCTGAACCCTCCTCCCTCCTCCCTCCCCATACCATCCCTCTGGGTCGTCCCAGTGCACTAGCCCCAAGCATCCAGTATCGTGCACCGAACCTGGACTGGCAACTCGTTTCTTACATGATATTTTACATGTTTCAATGTCATTCTCCCAAATCTTCCCACCCTCTCCCTCTCCCACAGAGTCCATAAGACTGTTCTATACATCAATGTCTCTTTTGCTGTCTCGTACACAGGGTTATTGTTACCATCTTTCTAAATTCCATATATATGCGTTAGTATACTGTATTTATGTTTTACCTTCTGGCTTACTTCACTCTGTATAATAGGCTCCAGTTTCATCCACCTCATTAGAACTGATTCAAATGTATTCTTTTTAATGGCTCAGTAATACTCCATTGTGTATATGTACCACAGCTTTCTTATCCATTCATCTGCTGATGGACATCTAGGTTGCTTCCATGTCCTGGCTATTATAAACAGTGCTGCGATGAACATTGGGGTACACGTGTCTCTTTCCCTTCTGGTTTCCTCAGTGTGTATGCCCAACAGTGGGATTGCTGGATCATAAGGCAGTTCTATTTCCAGTTTTTTAAGGAATCTCCACACTGTTCTCCATAGTGGCTATACTAGTTTACATTCCCACCAACAGTGTAAGAGGGTTCCCTTTTCTCCACACCCTCTCCAGCATTTATTATTTGTAGACTTTTGGATCACAGCCATTCTGACTGGTGTGAAATGGTACCTCATAGTGGTTTTGATTTGCATTTCTCTGATAATGAGTGATGTTGAGCATCTTTTCATGTGTTTGTTAGCCCTCTGTATGTCTTCTTTGGAGAAATGTCTATTTAGTTCTTTAGCCCATTTTTTGATTGGGTCATTTATTTTTCTGGAGTTGAGCTGTAGGAGTTGCTTGTATATTTTTGAGATTAGTTGTTTGTCAGTTGCTTCATTTGCTATTATTTTCTCCCATTCTGAAGGCTGTCTTTTCACCTTGCTAATAGTTTCCTTTGATGTGCAGAAGCTTTTAAGGTTAATTAGGTCCCATTTGTTTATTTTTGCTTTTATTTCCAATATTCTGGGAGGTGGGTCATAGAGGATCCTGCTGTGATGTATGTCAGAGAGTGTTTTGCCTATGTTCTCCTCTAGGAGTTTTATAGTTTCTGGTCTTACGTTTAGATCTTTAATCCATTTTGAGTTTATTTTTGTGTACCTCTTTTAAGATTTCTCCACAGTCATAAGAAGGTCCATCCTCTCCCACTGGCAGGAGTGTGGCTGGGTTTAAAGTCTGGCAAGGCTCAATACGGAGGTTAGTGTTCTCACATAGCAGCCCTTGATATTGAATAATCCGGGATGTTGACAGCCAATTATGGGGGTCCCCTCGCAGGAGAGTGTTGACCTCATGTGGGACTTTTATGATCAAATCTTGGCCCAAATTCAGCTTGGTTGCCTCCCGGACCAGTAAGGCAACCACAGAAACTGCCCGTAAGCATCCCAGCCACCCAGTGGCAACACTGTCCAGCCATTTCAGGAGATAAGCCATGGGTCTGTCCCATGTCCCCATAGTCTGGGTACAACACTTCCATAGCCACCTTGTCCTTTTCAGTCACGTAAAGAGTAAATGGCTTAGCAAGGTCTGGCATAACCCAAGGTGGATTCTGACATAATTGTACAGGGTTTGAGTTCTATTACCACTGGGACTTGTTTTGCAAACCTGGGGGAGTAGGAGGTTGTCTTCTGCCCAGACCTCAGGGAATATGTTGAGTTAGCTCTCTCTCTCCACTGTTTAGCCCGTCTGGTTTCCCTTCCAGGAGATCATGCAACCTGCATTCATCTTGAGGTGTGTCCAAGAGAAAGAGTAAATAGGTGGGTGAGCCCACTCAAAGAGTGGATCTTTCGTGGGGGGAAAGGTCACTTGTGCCCCCAGTTTAGACAGCAAGTCTCTTCCCAACAAAGGTACTGGGCATTCAGGGATGTATAAAAACTCATGAGTCACTTGGTGTTCCCCAATCTGACATTTTTGGGGTAGGCTTGAGACACGAAGGCTGCATTTAATCACAATATGAGACCCAGCAGCCTCTGGATCTATTGGTGTATAAAGTCTATAGGCCTTGCACAGTCTTTCGTAGAGCTCAGAGAGTGATTCACTTTCCCTTAGAATCACTTTGGAGGATTTTCCCATACTCATAGCTTTTCGGGCCCCCCTCTTGAGACCTTGTAAAATAGTCGCCCGATATCTCTCCAGGTGGCCCCTCCCTTCCTCTATGTTACAGTCCCAATTGGGCCTCTCATCGGGTGTGGCTAGTTCTGCCCACTGCTGCAGGTTTGCAGTACCCTCAGGTACCATTTCTCTTAACGATTTTCTGGCCTCAGTTAGGATTACTTATCTTTCCTCAGTGCCGAAGAGGGAGACTAGTAGTTGGAGTATGTCATCCCACGTAGGGCAGTAGGTTTGAAAAATAGTCTCCATTAGCCTAATTTGGTAAAAATAGGCTATGAGGGGCTGACAGTAGTGGCCATCTGTCCCCTGAACCGGAGGCTGCTGTAACTCTCTGAAGGGCATTTGTAGCGGGGCCCTTTCCTCTGGCTCCTTAGCAGAACACAGCCTCCATATGATTCTGGTGTCTCCTTTCCCCTTCTTGTCAGTACTCACTGGGAGAGGAGGGTATAGCTTGGGCGGTTCATCTGGAGCTGGATCCTGGAAGTGTTGGTCAGAGGCTTCTGCCACCAGGATTGGAGCCTGCTGAGGTGGCGGCTCTACGACCTCCGGGAGAGCTGGTGGAGGAGCAGCGGCTGCTGTAGGAACTTCACCTGGCCCTGGATTGGGCATTAAGGTGGCCTCCGGTCCTGGTGGAGCACTGGGCGGCAGGCGTGTCATCATCCAGTATGGGGGAGGGGCAGGTCATCCTCATCCAAATCCTGCCAGATCCCATAGGGAGAAGGGGGATCAGCGTGTCTTAATCTGCTGGTCAGCATGGCCGAACCAGAACACCATGTGGTCCAAGACTGTTTCTCGCTTAAAGTCCATTCTGCCTTGGTGGCCTTGATCAGGTGTGAATGAAAACACAGATGGGTTAAATATCCCACGTCCCAGGCCATCTCCAGAAAAGCCAATTCATACTCACTTATGTATCCCCCTCCTTCTAGCCTGACAGTTCGGAGGGGGTCAAGAATTTCACAGCAGACAGGACACCTCCTAGGGGAGAGTAGAATATGAGCACACAAGGACCAAGTTTCTTCTCCTAAAAATCCCCTGGTGATTACTTGGTTATAATTTTCCCCAAGACGGCATGGACACACCTCCTAAATGACCTTCACAAACTTCCTTCCTAAGCCCTAACACACTCGTCGACCTGTGTACCAAGCAATCGCTGCTGCCTGCCTATTTCAGGCTCCTGTGGGTCCATGTCCCTTCTAGTCCCTCCCAGGGGGTGATCATGCCCCCTCTTCCACCCTGCTGGGTGGGCTTCTCCTCACCTGAGCGCTCAGTTCCCCTGGGGCTGTCCACTACCTGCTAGCGTGAAAGGTCCAGGCATTGAGAAGCAGAATCCTTCCAGAAAGGTGAGGCGCCTTCCCCCATCTAGAATATTCAAGCCGCAAGTCCTCTTAGTAGTCCCAAATGGGACTTGTCTCCTCAAAGTGAGGAGTTTCCTGGCCAATGCACCAAATGTTGTAGCCATGCATTCTGAGAAACAAACTCACTCAGAAGGACAATTCAGATAGTGGCGTGCAGTTTATTACACCGGCGGGCCCAAGCAGAATCTCCTCTTAGCCAAGAACCCTGACCAGTTTTTCTGAAAACCTTATATACCCTAAGTGTATGTGCCCAAACCCACCTCCCCAAATTCCCTGAAACTAGTCCGAACAAAAGTAAAAGAAAGACACAATCAAAGTTAACCCATGATTTATATGCCTTAAGCCTAGGTAGCTAACAGTGGACAATTATCAACAGGCTTGTGGTCATACCCCAATAAGCATAATAGAATGTATGATTCTATTCGATTACACAGATAATTAAGGTATTCTTTTAGGTGATGGAGAGCCCTGGGGCTCTTTCTTCTGGGGGCCTGGTTTTCCAATTGGTATGTCGTTTCCATAGATACTGGGCATATAGCTCAAAGTCCGCAGTCAGGCCCAAGATGGAGTCCTGCTTTCAAGATAGAGCCTATTGTGTTTCCTCCTTCATTAGTAAAACCTCTTCTGTAGAGGACAGAAAAGGAGGTGTGAGTAGGTGCAGTTGAAGAAGTCACAGGATATGGGCCTGAAGAGTGAAACAATCATGTAAGAGAAAACCCAATTCATGTCCCTTTAATAAAAGTGAAAAGAAATAAAGAAATTAAGATGAAATAAAAACTAAAAAATACAAATCATGATGTACATTCGTGTGTATCTATGTTGTCCATAGCACATTCACATCTACTATTCTACTTGGTCCTTACAGTTTCTTTGAGAAAATGCCCTGGCAAAGATTCTTTGTCTATGTTTAAAAGGAAGATACTAAGGTTAGGAGTTAAGAACTTATGCTAACTTATTTAATAAGGGACTAAGGGAGACCTCTATCCTAGTTTTGCCATTCAGACTTCAAGTCATAAAATCACCAAAGTTCATATTTGAAAGAGATATTACAGATTATGTCTAATTCCTTTATTTTACTTGAAAGCATTGCTCAACTACTTAGCGACACCCCTCAGGAAGGAGTCTCAGATAACACTTTGTCTTTTTGAGATCCCAGAATATTAGAGAAAACATAGACACCGAGAAAATATATTTTTGCATATTTATGTTGATGGTTTACATTGTTTCAAATGTGTCCATAAATTTATATAAATCAGATACCAAAATCATAACACAAGAATTTTCTAAGCATTGCTTAAATAATACTAAGTCTGGCTGCATTTTCCTAAATACTACAACAGCTTCAAAGTCTCTCACCAGCCACAGTTGTATAGACATCATAGATTTGGCATCCCCAAGATTTGTTAACTATGAGACTTGTCCCCAGACCTAGGTATACCCTTACCATTGCAGACAGTTGGATCTGTGTAACAGAATACAGATTTGTTGGGCTTTATGAAGGATTACATGCAGGTGAAGGTCAAAGGAGAAGGAGAGGGGAGAGGACATCAGGTTTTCACACCTGAGTAGCACATGTCTCTTGCCTCCAAGCTTGGAACAGCATCTCCTTACCTCCTCCTCGCTTTATCTCTTGGCACACTTGTCTTGTCCAGTGACCACATTCTAATTACCTTTGGAAATAGGTTCATCAGGGTGTGAGTCTCAGGAAATTTTTGAATCTCAGTTTTCTCCTTTGCAAAAGTATGAATAATCATATCTATTTCGTATGGTGGTCATAGAGATTCCATGAGCTAACAATAGTGAAAAGAGCCTAATACAGTAGTATTTGGCTCAGTAAATACATTCTTCATTTCTGATTGCTCTGGACATGGAACTCCAAATTTTGGCCAGCAACCTCAGTTTGGCCAGTAATAGAAGTGAAACTGTGCTGTGCTTGGTTGTTCAGTCATGTCCAACTCTTTGCAACCCATGAACTGTAGCCGGCCAGGCTCCTCTATCCATGGGCATTCTCCAGGCAAGAATTCTGAAGTGGGTTGCCATGCCCTCCTCCAGGGGATCTTCCCAACCCAGGGATTGAACCCAGGTCTCTCACCTTGCAGGCAGATACTTTACCATCTGACACACCAGGGAAGACCAGAAGTGAGACTAGAACTTTGTAAATGACAGCTATGGCTTCAGCTTAGCACTGGAAGGCTCTGCCTTTCTGGAGAAGGACAAGCATCATGGAACAGTGCTCTGGGCTTAAAGCATACCCTACTCCCCTTCTCGGCCCCTGGGAAAGCCACATCCAGGCCTGGCTATGTGCCCACAGTGTAACAGAAAGCCACTCTGAGAGGCTGAGCTCCCTTACACCCAACTAAGCTGCACATTTTCATCTTTTTTATGTGTTCGGGATGTTACACTAATTGTGATGGATGTTCTCTTTGTGCTCACACTGAGGGGCGGATGATGAAGCCATAATGTAAGGTAATATGTCTATTAAAGATTTAAAATAACCCGCCTGGTGGATGATTCCTCACTCTGCTGGCAGATTCAAGCTCCTTGGGAAGAAGTCGGTGCTAAATTAGAGATGGCAATAGGGTGGGAGGGAGGGGTGGAGGGACTCAAGGGATATTTTCTAACTTCTGGAGTGCTGTCAAACTGATCTATCTTTTCTTCATTTAATTAAGGAACATCTTTTGTGCAAGGCTTCAGCACTGGCTCTGGATACACATGGATGGGCAATGACTTTGGAAGCTCTCGATTCAGGAGCAGCATTAACTAGACTTAATGAAAAAGGTCATGGTATTTACAGAGTCGTGAATTAATTGTCTCTCTCTCTCATGTCCAAACCCATGTTAGAACCCTAAGTTATGAGAACTTATGAGTATATCATTAGAAGTGGCTCCTGGGACTGTTTGGTGCCCATACTTCAGAGGTGGATAAAACATAGACTAATGGGGGCATAAACTTGAGCAAACTCTGGGAGGTAGTGAAGGACAGGGGTGTCTTGCATGTTGCAGTCCATAGGCTCACAAAGAGTCAGACATGACTTAGCGACTGAACAACAACAACAATAGGGGGTCCCTCTGGTGGCCCAGTGGTTAACATATGGTGCAGTGGTCCATATGGTTAATCCATATGTCTGATGCAGGGGACATGGGTTGTATCCCTGGCTGGGAAAATAAGACCCCACATGCCATGAGGCACAACCAAAATTTTTTTAAATATTTAAAAAAATTTAAAAACCTTAGACTAATAGGCCCAGAGGTAGTCTCAGCCATATCTATTCCTAGCAGATAGAATTTTGGTATCTTCTGCAACTGCCTTCCTGCCTGGTGGTCTCTGTTTCTCTAAAAAGCAAGATGTGCATGTCCACCCCAGTCAGAACCTTTGGGCCATGTGGCTGTGGCAGCTTGTAGGTTTACTTGGGAGAGACATCATGTCAACAGATGACCTGCAGGAAAGCCAGGTCTTATAGAAGATCAACCACTAGTCTAGACCCACCACTGTCTCAGTTCTTCCTCCTGGGCTCCAAAATCTCTGACCAGACTTCAGTCTGCCTACCTAGTGTCATTTATCACCCACTGTTCCCTTCATTGCTAACTAACCTCTGCCCTTCACTGTCCCCTCTTACCCATTTCTATGTCTGCTCCCTCCCTCACTCAAACCCCATCCTGAGTGCCTGCCTCTCTCCCTTCTTTCTCTAATCCTTTTTGAACTTCTAGGTAGACATAATGAATGGAGGAAAATAAACAACATCCCACCCTAAAACCGGTTGAACCTAACCACAATAACAAAGGATCGCTGTCAGCAACAAGAAATAAATAGACATGACCTCACGTCATACAATTTTTAAAAGTGGTCCCCAAGAAAATCGATAAAGGAAATACTTGTCCATGGCTCATCATAAGTCCTTCCTCTCCCATACACACCTCCAACAAATGATATGAGACAAATGTAATAAGTTAATAAAATCCCAAGAAAGCAACCCCATTTAGAAAGAGGCAAAATTAGTGAGTGACTGAGTACCCAGCTCAGGACAAAAGGAAAGAGATGCTCTCTGGAAGGAAATTTTCATATTTTACTGCAATAAAATAACCATATCTAACATGTTTTGAGCAAGTGTGGCAAGATGTACATGCTCAGTCACTTCAGTCACATCTAATTCTTTGCAACCCCATGGACTGTAGCCCATTGGGCTCCTCTGTCCATGGGATTCTCCAGGAAAGAATACTAGAGTGGGTCGCCATGCCCTCTTGCAGGGTATCTTCCCTACCCAGGGATCAAACATGCATGTCCTGTATTTCTTCCATTGCAGGCAGATTCTTTACCGCTGAGCCACTGGGGAAGCCTGTGACATGATGATACACCAGTATATGCAACATTCTATTTGAGACTCATAAGAATCTTATGATATTACTAGCTGCATGATTTACAGAAAAAAATTAGGACCAGTTGATCCTAAGCATTATACTGTCTCAATAGAGGCAGAAAAGCTACCCCTTGGATTCACCATTTATCAGAATTCCAGTCTAAGTCACAAGAATGATCTAAAACACAAGGGTGTTTCCCCACAAGAGTAGAATATATCCTTGATCCATACAGGGTGATCTATAACAGAGTATTTTTTTGTCTCAGAAGAAAGACTAGGCTTCTAGTTTTCCAAAGAACCTTCACCCACTCCAGCTGAACTTTTTGATTTGACTAAGCCACCAAGGTAATGAAAAGCAGTAAGAAAATGATATTTCTCAAATTTGGCTCAGAAGGGAAGTCAAAAAATGTATCAATAAAATTAAGGAGGGACTTCTCTGATGGTCCAGTGGTTAAGAATCTACCTTACAATGCAGGGGATGAGGGTTCAACCCCTGGATGAGGAACTAAGATCCCACATGCCATGAGGCAACTGAGCCCATGAGTTGCAACTAGAGAGAAACCTATGCACCACAATGAAAGATCCTGTATGCCACAACTAAGACTTGAGGCAGCAAAATAAATAAATATAGTTTAAAAATAAAAATAGAGGGAAGTGGAGTTGCATTTAAAAAAAAAATATGGGCAAAATGTTAAGAAGAATTTACCCCCACTTCATGACTGTCAGAGTTTCCCATACTTGGCATGAGCACAGGAGCAAAGTGAACATGTCATGGTGACTGTGAAAATCTATCACACAAAAACCAAGAAAGAAAGCAAGGCTACAGGGGACAGAAAAATAACTCAAGTGACAGAAAATATAACCTAAGGAACAGAAGAAGATTCCCTGCAAGGGCTGCAGGCTATGGAATAATTTGATAATAACATGAATTCTATTTCTTACAAAGGAGTTAAAGACAAGATGTCAAAAGAACAGAAGGACATTAAAAGAGGGATTGCAGAACTAAGGGGACAGAGCACCCAAACAATATCATTACAGAACTAATAATTAGAGCAGCCAAAACAGAATAGACATGGCTGAAAATTTAATTAAAGTCTTGAAATGAAAGTCCTTCCAGAGAGAATGTAAAAGGAAGGAAAGGAAAAGATAAAATGAGTACAGATAAAGCTACAGATATCAAGGGCAGGCAGAAATGATACAACATATGGATGAAAGGTATTCCTGAAATAGAGAACCCAAAAATTGCAGCAAAAATTATTCCAAGATATTTTTAAAGCTAAATGTCCCTAAATGAAGGAAGAAAATCCAGGCTTCCTTTGGACGTCTCCAGAGCACTATCCAGTGCCAGAAAATAAAGGGATAGTTCCATTTTTAGCAGTAAAATCACCAAGCAAATCACAAAAAGGCGGAAAAGGTAGCACAAAATAGACCACAAAAAGGACATTTATTTACAGTATGAGAGTTGAAGCAAGAAGGAAGCCAGTTGCCTTGCTCAGCTTCAGTTGGGAATGTGAACACTAGGTGACTCAAATTTTTCAGTGCTCAGTGCATTGTCTTCAAATTACTGCAAGTATGCCATGAACATGAATTTGGGGGTTACAAATGTATTTTAGCTAGTAGTGAATTTGCAAATTCAGAACGTGTGAATTATATAGGTCAACTGTATTCACTGAGTACTTCTTGTGTGCTAATTTGCTCAGTCTGTCTGACTCTTTGCAACCCCACAGGCTGTAACCCTCTAGGCTCCTCTGTCCAAGGGATTTCCCAGACAGGAATACTGCAGTGGGTTGCTATTTCCTCCCCCAGGAGATTGTCCTGACCCAGGGATCAAACTCACGTCTCCTGCATTGGCAGGCAGATTCTTTACCATTGAGCTACCTGAGAAGCCTGAATACTTCTTACTTACAGGTAATCCTCAAGGCCCTGAAGTTACAAGAATGAACAAAAACAAGTCAAAAAAAAAAAAAACACAAAAAAACAAAAAAACCCTTCTCTCATTGAGCATATATTCTAGGAAGGGAGAGACCATGAATAGAATAAACACAATAATTACAGCAGAAAAAATAAGCAGGGTAAGGGGAGTGCAATTTTAAATTGGTAGTCAGAGTAGATCTTAGTGATTGATGCCTGAACAAACATTTGAAAGAAAAGAGGGAATGGGCCTTGCAGATACCTGGAGGAGGAGTGTTTCAAGTAAAAGAAACAGCCACTGCAAATGTCCAGTGACTGCATGCTAAGTCACTTGAGTCATATCCAACTCTTTGCAACCTCTGGACTGCAGCTGGCCAGGCTCCTCTGCCCATGAAATTCTCCAGGCAAGAATACTACAGTGGGTTGCCATGCTCTCCTCCAGGGGACCTTCCCAATCCAGGGATCAAACCCTCATCTCTTGTATCTCCTGCATTGGCAGGCATGTTCTTTACCATTAGTGCCACCTGGGAAGCCCTCAAATGTCCAGAGGTGGGGACTATTTGAGGCACAACAATGAAGAGGCCAGTGGGGTTAGAGCAGAATGAGAGGAAAGTCATAGAAGGTAAATTCAGAGAGATAATGAGGTCAGAGTGTTGGTCCCTGCAGGCCATTGTAAGCATACTGGCTCTTACCTGGAGTGAGCCGAGGAGCCGCTAGAGGGTTTTGAGCCTTTGAGCACAGGAAGGCTCACTCTGGATGCTGTATTGAGAACAGGTGGTAGGTGGGAAGACAAAACAGTGAGTAAAGGACCATTAGGAGTCTATTACAAAAGTCCAGGCAAGATTAGGATAGTGACAGAAATGGTGAGAAGGGGCCAGATGCTGGATGTATTGTAAAGGAAGGGCTAAGGTGATTTCAGGACAAGTGGGATTTGGATTGCGAGAGCCAGAATCAAGGATGACATCCAGGTTCTTCTTCTGTTCAAATGGAAGGATGACGTTGTTCTGAGCTTTGATGGAGAACCATGTGAAGAAGGGTTTGGGGAGTTAAGATCATTTGGACATGATAATTCTGTTATTGCTATTTGGTATCACTAATGATTAGCCATTGGATGGAATCAGGAGTAAAGGGGAAAAGTCTGTGATGGAGATACAAGTCATCAAGGCAGAGCTGGACTGTGAAACCACAGATGGGATGAAATCACCTAAGAAGGCATTGTAATAGAGAGGAAACGAGGTCTAAGAACTGAACCTTGATGCACTCCAACAATAAGAGATAAAGGAGAAGACGAGCAAATAGAAAAACAAATTGAAATATTACTAGTAAATTCAGAGTAAAACTAAGAGTGTGCAGAGTTTAGGAAGCCAAGGGACAAAAGCATTTTCAGGAAAAGGAAATGAATAGCCATGAAGTGGTTACTAAAAGGTCAAATACTATTAGCTTTAAGAATTGGTTATGGATTTAGTAACAGTGAAGTCATTGTTACCTTAAACAAACAAGAGTCATTTTATTGGAGTAGTTGAGGGCAAAAATCTTGTTGGGCATGAGATTAAAGAAAACGGAAGCTCAAGAATTGAAGATAGTGAATAGAGAGAAATACTGCTAGGAGTTTTGAATTCTTATAGGCTAAAAGTCACTTGATAATATATTATTAATAATTATTTTTTAGTGTTCAGTTGACTGACACTGTTTACTAACAGTTTAATTAGGTTCTTCTGCACTTTTGCTGAAAGCAAAGGATTGGAAACCACCTTCTATAAAAATGAATAGGGGTGTGTGTATGTGTATGAATTTTTATATATTTACTTTTAATTTCTGAATGTATTAGATGCATTCCCTTTTTCAATTTCTGGGAAGAATACCAAAAAGACTGTTAAATTTTATTAAAAGACCAGTAATTGTACCCATTGCTTTTTCCCCCCATTTTGTTATTTAGCATGATATACACAGATAAAATTGGAAAAATTAAAATTGTTGCTAATGTCAAGACAGCTCTGACCATACAATATTTTTCTATAAACTGCTTCTATCTCATCCCATTCTTTAAGTTTAAATTTTGCTTACTCAGACTAGGGGGAACTGTCTGCCTCATAACCTAATTGGAAACGTCAGTCATCACTGTCAAACCACCAGGCCAATCAGACTCGCTTTCTGTCATAAAATATCTGACTTCATTTATCAATTCAAAATTAATGAATAGATTAATATACATTTCAGGAATATTATTGGAAATCACTGAGTAATATATTACAGGACTTGGGCTTTTTATGAGATTACTAAAAGCAGTCAAATCAAGATTAAACTGATATAAAACTAATATAGTCTGTTTTTATAATTTATGAAAACAATAATAAATCTACATGCTGTTGCTCACTACTTAGTTTGAAACAATGCTGTGTAATTTGTAGCCAAAGAAACATGTTATTTATGAAGCAAGAAAAATAAAACTCCTGGTAGTCCTTTGGTAAATGTACGTGCATGCATGCATTGAATCTTTCAGCTCTTGAAAATCATTAAGTAAGAAATATGTATATAACTTTAGAAATAATGTCATTAATATTGTGAAGTGTGATCAAGATTTTCCCCACGTATTTCATGAAAGAGAAAAAATCTACATACTGGTAATGACAAAATGGTGCAGCAGCTAAAATATCATTTTCTTTTATTAATCAGAGTTAGAAAATAGTAAGAAAAAAATAAGCAGAGAACTGACTAAATGGAATAAATATTTCATGATACAGTTTGATAACCTAGATTTTAACTAACTTGTTGAAGGATACACACACATTGAATTTAAAAGAAACCAGGGAAAGCTTTTTCCCCAGGTTTTATCATTTGGTAGCCTTGGAAAACATTCCCATTACATTTAATAGAATCCGTGTCACTAACCTCAACTGTTTCAGCTGTTCCAAGGTGCTTTTCTTTCCAGATAATGACACTTCCCAAAGATGAGTACTGAGAACAGCTGAACATAATTGCTTGTGATTAAATTTGTGGAAAAAAGAGACATTTTTAGCATTCAATATTTCTTACCAATTTTCTCCTCTGCTCTGCTCTCACCATTTTCTCCTACAACAGCAAAGCATTATTTGACAAAAGCCAGACTTGGGAGAAGTGAGGTCATTAAACAGAACTGCCATCACTCTCATTGTCTCAACCCTCCCCAAAGGGGCTAACATACTCCATTTCTATCACTATGCTTCATCCTTAACAGGAAAAATGTATAGAATCAGTCAAAAGAGGAAACTGTCCCATGAGTTTCTAGTGCTTTCATTAATACAGGAGGTTTGGCTTCCGGGAGGTGTTTATATCCTAGAACAATCAATCAGAGTAAAATTGGGGAAGGATGCATGCCTTGGTTTTGTAAAGTGGAAAAGGGCTATTTTTGAAAGGAGCAGTAGGTAGAGAGAGCAGAGAGGACCTACCTGATCCAGGAAACTGTGGCGGTTGAAGATGTGGGAATTAATTCCCTAAAACAATCAGTAGAGTCACCCCTGGAATAAAAGCTTAGAGCTCCTGATATCACAAGTTCACTCTGACTCCTCAGAGGATGACTGAAAAGTGGCTTATGGAGAAGAGATAGATAAAGAAATGAGTACATGGTCCTAGGAATTTGCAGTCTTTAGGGTATGACTTTGAGCTTCCCCGATGGCTCAGCTGGTAAAGAATCCACCTGCAATTCAGGAGACAGAGGAGACCTGGGTTTGATCCCTGGGTCAGGAAGATCTCCTGGAGGAAGAAATGGTAACCCATTTCAGTATTCTTGACTACAAAACAGAGGGGCCTGGTGGGCTACAGCATCTGGGGTCACAAAGAGTCGGACATGACTGACCATACATAACTTTGTAGGGTGCGACTGCAGAGGCAGTCCATCAGTCTTTGGGAAGCAATGGAAGAGAAGGGAGAACAAATAAAAGAAGAAAAAAGCAGAGAAAGTTCTTGGAGGGAAAAAAGCAAACGGATGGCATTAAAAGTTCAAGATTAGTATCCCAATTCCTTCCCCCTCCTATTTAACCACTAAGTAGTATATACCGGCCCACTCCAGTACTCTTGCCTGGAGAATCCCATGGACGGAGGGGCCTGGTGGGCTGCAGTCCATGGGGTCGATGGGAGTCGGACACGACTGAGCAACTTTCACCTTTCACTTTCATGAATTGGAGAAGGAAATGGCAACCCACTCTAGTGTTCTTGCCTGGAGAATCCCAGGGACGGGGGAGCCTGGTGGGCTGCCATCTATGGGGTTGAACAGGGTCGGACACGACTGAAGCGACTTAGCAGCAGCAGCAGTATATACCAGAATCGGTAACAAGTGCAAAGTGCAAAACAAGTGCAAAAATGAAGACTGAAAACTAGGTTCATTACAATCAGGAGCTGTGCAGGGAGAAGGAACGGTTTCTAGGCTCCTGCTTCTGTGACTCCAGGTCTCTTGTTGCTTAAGAGGCGATGCCAGCTCCTAAGGCGTGGCGTGCAGGTGCCGTCTTCCTCCAGTGACCCAGAGTGCACGTGTGTTGTTTTCACTACAACTTGACCAAGCAAACAAATATGGAATGTAGACTCTTTTTAATGGTGATGTTTAATGAGTATGACAGTGTTAATAAGCCATAGGTGTGTCAGCAATCATTGCCTGCCGCCTATCATAACACCTCAGGCTGTGAGGTAGACAAGGGCCCTCTTTAGGGAGGTCTGTCTGAGACGCCAGGTGTGGCATAGAGAGTCCTGGACATCACCCCCAAGTCCCAGGAGCTCATCATCATCCCCGAGCTCAATCGTGTCTTACTCTTTGCAACCCCACGGACAGTAGCCTGCCAGGATCCATGGGATCTCCTATGCAAGGATACTGGAATGGGTTGCCATTTCTTTCTCCAGGGGATCTTCCCAACCCAGGGATAGAATCCACATCTCTCGTGTCTCCTGCATTGGCAGAAGGATTCGTTACCCACTGAACCACCTGGGAGGCCCTTGGATGGCATATTTGGCCTCCTTGTGCCAGGGCCATGTTCTGTTTTCCAGAGAACCCCATAGCAGAGGGACTGTTGTGGATTTGTCTTTTTATTTTTTAAAGAAATGGAAATAATAAACAAAAAATGCTCTAATTAAATAGAATCAATAAACCACAGTTTTCAATAGAAAACTTGGCACTAAAATCCTGGAATAAGAAATATTATGAATAGTAAAGCAAATGCCAGAAATTTAAAGACAGAGAGCTTGAATACTACCCATTAAAAGTCTATGCTTGTCAAAACTCTAACAATTTATCAAAGAAAACTGGAAAAATATTCACCAAAATGATTTTAAGAAGCAATTAACTTTTAATGGTGGACATGTAAGTGATTTTTACTTTCATTTTTGTAAGTTTCTATAGTCAATGTTTTAATCAAGGAATATGGGTCTTCCCTGGTGGTACAGTGGATGAGAATCCACCTGCTTATGCAGGGGACATGGGTTCAATCCCTGGTCCGGGAAGATTCCACATGTTGTGGAGCAACTAAGCCTCTGGGCCGCAACTGCTGAGTCCATGAAGCACAAGCACCTAAAGCCTGTGCTCCACACGAGAGAAGCCACCACACTGAGAAGCCTACGAGCCACAGCTAGTTGCCGCTGTTCACTGCAACTGGAGATAGTCCACGCACAGCAATGAGGGCCAAGCACAACTAAAAACAAAAATAAATAAAGAATTTAAAGAATGCAGTCACTGAAGCAAACTGGTTCACATTTCAAAAAACCAGGAATATGTAATTTTAAAAAATATTATAAGATGTCAAAAATGAAAAAGCCAAGGACAGAAAATTTTCAAAGTGTCAAAAAAAAAAAATTGAAAGTAAGGTTTCTCACTTGATGGTGAGGTAGGGTTCTGGGAGTGGAGAGTCAGGGGATAAGGAGAGGTTTCATGAGCACAATCTTAGTCAATGAGAAGATTCTAAGACACACCAAGCACTCACACGAATGGACAGAAGGGGAGACAGTTTTTCCATGGTTGTCATAATCAAGGCAAAAGTCAGAAAGTTAAGCCACAGAATCCATCAATTTGTAAGACCGTAGTGTGTATCCATTCTGTACCCAGCCCTTGAGTGCTCTGGGCTCCAGGGGGCTTGACCACTGCCCTCCTATTACCTAGAGCCACGTCCTTGGCTCAGTGTAGCCTTCAACAAGTCCCATGGCCACCATACCATAGGCACACTTTCTATTTTACTCTGATTTATATGTGTGAATCAACATCTATGTATAAGACTGATCTAGATGGTCGAGGGTTGGCATGACTGCATAGAGGTACATGCATGTATGTGGATGGTTATTTCACATGTGTGTTTCTAAATCCATATATGAGTATCTTTATGCTTGTGTGACTTAATGTAAGTGTGTGTGTCCTTGTGTCAATGTGTGGAGGGAGTATATGTGTATATTTACTTATGTGTGCAAGACTACTGGAGTGGATTGGCATACCCTTCTCCAGGGGATCTTCCAGACCCAGAGACTGAACCTGGGTCTCCTGCATTGCAGGCAGATTCTTTAACGTCTGAGCCACCAGGGAAGTCCAGTGTACACACAAGCATGCATAAATGTTTCCATGCATATGTCTACCTCTATAGGCTGAATCCTTCAACCCACCTGATAAGTAGACCTTGCATGATATATATTTACCTACATAGGCTTATCAAGGTTGCTGTTAGAGCGATCATTATATCTGTGCTTGATGTAACCTGTGCCCTGCTGCCAGTACTTAGCTCAACTCCTCCTCCTTTAAATCACAATCAAATGAACCTCTCCATCCTTGACTAGGCAGTGTCCAAGGGAAACTGGGACTCTGTGGCTCTCAAACTCCCTGGCAGCTGTCTCCACTCTCACCAGAGTTTTTCCTCTCCCATATCATCTAATTAGACTCACAAGGGAAATTGAGGCTTCCCCTCTCTTCTGCCCATCCCTTCTCTCTCTGCAGTGCTCATTTTACCCTTATTCTCTCCCACAGAAGCTGTCACTTACAGGTCATGCCTACCTGGGTGGGGGGTGGGGGGTGGGGGTGGTGGGGAGGGGAGCTGCTGCTGCATCGGACTGGTCACGCGCATGACATCAACAGGCCAGATCTTGTCATGGACACCCTTTCATGAGAAGGACAACTGATTTGAAGAAAGGAGGGAAAAACCCTGACTTCATAATCTGAAGCAAGTTGGGCAAGTGAAAATAGGTGTGCCCTGGTCAATACTTCAAGGCTTCATTGGAGTCAGGATTGGGTCATCATCACCCTATTGTTACTGCTATGACTGTTTTTGTATTATCTGTGGGAGGAACTGTGAAGTCCCCTGGCCTTCTGAGTGGTCATGAAGAAGAAGGTAAACAAGCACTCAAAGTTATAAAAGGTCAGGAACATGTAAAAGAAGTCTTGAGGTTGGGGAAGAAGGAGAGCAGGGCAGAGATGGAGGAAAGAAGAATAGATGTCTTCTTAGTTCACAAATTCAACTTTTTAACTAGCTATTAAGAAATGAGGGACTTCCTTGGACACCCAGTGGTTAAGACTTCGCCTTCCAATGCAGGGGTTGAAGGTTCTAGCCCTGGTTGGAGAGCTAAAATCCCACATGCCTTACAGCCAGAAAACCAAAACATAAAAAGAAACCCAGAAGCAATATTGTAACAAATTCAATAAAAGGATTTAAAGATGGTCCACATCAAAGAATCTTCATAAGAAAGAAAGAAAAGAAACTGCTGGTTCTCAACACATGCAGTTGTATAGAAGATTTTGCTCACGAAGTCCTTCTGGTGTTGGGGGTAGTCCCTGTCTTGATAGACTTTCTCCAGCTGCTGCTAAAATGTCCACTGGGTTGCAGCTGGGAGAAGGGGGATGGAGGAAAGGCAACGCTGTCCCTGGCACTTCCTTTGACCTGCAGTTCTGAGGTTCAATGTGTCCAGCCATGCCTTGGGGCTCCTGTGAGAATGTAAATCCCCAGACCACTTCCAGCAACTGACTCAGTAAGCCTTAGAAGGTATCAGCGTCAATGGTCTTCCAAGGAATTCAGATGCTGATGGTACATGGGTCAGTCTTGGAGAAAGTCTGCCTTCCACCAGAGAAAGAATTCAGTTACAGCATATACAGTAAAATAGGAGAGACTTGGACTTGGGCCTTAAATGGACAATAAGGGTGCAGACTGAGGGCTACACATGCAGGAGCAGAATGAAGTTTCAGTTCAAAACTGGAATCTTAAGGCAGGAGAGGCTGTGGAGCTAGAAGAGGCTGCTCAGTCTTCTGAGGAGATGAGTACCAGTCTGTTCTGTGGTTTTGGGTCAGCCATCTCCCCTCTCTCAGTTTTACTCACCTGTAAAATGAGAATGTCAGTTCTGATACTTTCAAATTCTATTGACATGAAATAATGTCCCCTTTTGCATTTTCTTTGCTCCTTGTTCAACTACTTCTTTGTTTCCCCTGGTTGGGCTCCTGAGACTGGGAGAGGATTGTGACTCATTTCTTCCCACCGAAGAGTTCTTTTTCTCCCCCTGTGTGGTCTTAGGGGAAACAGATGTGAACTGCTTTGTGGGTGATCTTAAACCCTTAGCTTGGGGACTGCTCTCAAGGGGATAAAAGGCTGATAAAAGCATATAAACAGGATATTAGCAAATGATGGTTTTTTCCAGTAGTCCTGTACAAGTGTGAGAGTTAGTCCAAAAATAAGGCCAAGTGCTAAAGAATTGATGCCTTCGAATTGTGTGGTGCTAGAGAAGACTCTTGAGAGTCCCTTGGACTGCAAGGAAGTCAAACCAGTCAATCCTAAAGGAAATCAACCCTGAATATTCAGTGGAAGGACTGTTGTTGAAGCTGATGCCCCAATAGTTTGGCCATTTGATGTGAAGAGGCAACTCATTGGAAAAGACCCTGGTGCTGGGAAATATTAAGGGCAGATGGAGAAGCGGGTGACAGAGGATGAGATGGTTGGATGACATCACCGACTCAATGGATATGAGTTTGAGCAAACTCTCGGAGATAGTGGAGGACAGAGGAGCCTGGCATGCTGCAGTCCATGAGGTCACAAAGAGATATGACTTAGCGACTGAACAACAACAGCAAGCAGATAAAGAAGAACCAAACTTCATTCATAGCTTCTTTTCTTCTCTAAGCATCAGCAACTCCAATTTCAGATACAAAATTTGTGGGAAACTGGAAGGCTGCCATGGGACTTGATTCAACCACGTTGCCTGAACTTCCGCTGTTGGAGACATAATCCTTTCAACTGTGCCTAGTGCTTTTTATTTCAGTGCCAAATGGCCAACCAAAGGTAGATAGGTCATTTTAACCACTGACAGTTTCAAATAGAGAACTTTATATTTCATATTTCCTCATTTATAATCTCTTTATATAAGCTAATGCACAAGAGAGAGAAGAATATGTGAAAAGAAAATAAATGTAGCAGATTTTTTTTTAAGCAAGACTTAAATTATCATTGTTATATAAACAAAGACTATGCAGTCCTGGGCAACTGCTAGCCATAGATTAGACACTAGGCTCTTAGTGTCCTTGAAGGAAAAGCATACATGAAATAAGGTCACTTACAGCGTGCTTAGTGGAGATGCTAGTAGCCATGGCCTCCAAGAACTAGAGGGCTCTTGAATCAAGCTTGTGGAACACCTATTACAAACCACATGTACCTGGGTGAGGACCCACAGAGATCCAGAAGGTAGAGGACAACAGTCCTTGTTCTCAAAGTACTAATAAATGTAGCTCGTTGTGGAGAAAACACACTTACAGACATGGGCGAGTGTAAGCATACTACAAAAGAAACCTCATATTTGTATGCTAAAGGTAAAAATTGCTCAGTGAAGGGAGGCAAGTAAGTGCCTGGGGAGTCAGAGGAGGTTTGTGAAGAAGGCTGGACTTTATCTGGATCCAGTAAAATAATGTTGACTGCTGAGGCTGGCAGGAGGTCTTTGAGGTTGGGAAAATTCAAAGGAGGTTCCAGTATCCTGACAAGACTAGCCAGGCTGAAGAGGGAATTTTCAGTATGCCTGTCTCCTGGGAGGGGCTTCCGAAGTGGCGCTAGTGGTAAAGAACCCACCTGCCAATGCAGGAAATGTAAGAGACATGAGATGGATCCCTAGGTTGGGAAGATTCCCAGGAGAAGGAAATGGAAACCTACTCCAGTATTCCTGCCTGGAGAATCCCATGGACAGAAGAATCTGGTGGGCTACAATCCACGGGCTCAGAAAGAATCGAACATGACTGAAGTGACTGAGCATGCACACACATCCCCTGGTGAGAACTTTTCTTGTCTTACTTGAACAAATGATGGAGAAACATTTCCTGCTCTGGTCTTTCTTGCTGCAGCAGAAAGGAGAACTAGGGGTGCAAGGGAGCCCAGTCCACATGTAATTTGTTGAAACAACATTTATTAAGCATCTACAATGTGCCAAGTATCGTGTTATAGGAGACGGGATGGTGCACAGAACACATGCTTGCCCCATCTGTCTGCTAACTTACCCTTGGTGGGAGAGTCCTAGTCATCTAGGGGAAAAGGAGAGTCAGGTCCTCTTCACAGTGGGCACAAATGGGGTGTGTCTGGGTAGTCCAGTTACATTCCATATAACCTGTCTTGAGAATCCACTGGGAAAATACTTTGTTTTTTAATAGAAAATTAAACAAAGTCACATAGAGGGTGAAACAAAATGACTTCTACAATTACAGGCTTTATAAACTGCAGGAAAATTTCAACAAAAATAAGCTACTTCACTTACCTAAAAGCAAGAACCAAATGCAGTGTTGGGCTTCTCTTCAGACGGTAAAGCGTCTGTCTACAATGCAGCAGACCCGGGTTCGAGCCCTGGGTTGGGCAGATCCCCTGGAGAAGGAAATGACAATCCACTCCAGCACTATTGCCTGGAAAATCCCATGGACAGAGGAGCCTGGTAGGCTACAGTCTATGGGGTCGCAAAGAGTTGGACACGACTGAGCGACTTCACTTTCACTTTCAGTTGTCTGGCTAACTGCACAGACTTTCTCCCACTCTATCTATTTGAGCAAATATACCACACATGCAAGCATTTATTTCTCCATTTCTTACTTAAGTACCCTTATAGATTTTTTTTTTCATATATCTGTCTTTCACTAAATTATAGAGTCCTCAAGAGCAGCAATGGTGTGTTTTAGTTCCCATACCTCCCACTGCTGCAGATCTTAGGAGGCAAAGTGATTTAGAGGGAGGAACCACATGGTCCCAGTCCAGGCTCTCATCAACTGGCTGCATGACACTGATGAGTTATTTCCCTTCTCTGAGCTTCAATATTCTCAGTTACATGAGACTGTTGAGTAGGTCAACTCTAATAATACTGATAACTGCCATTGAATGTGCTCATATAATGTGCCAGCCACTTTACATATGTTCTTTCTAATTATCACAAGGACCCTGAAAAGCACTACCTCCATTGTGAAAGTGAGGATTGTCAGTATCAAGGAGTTAAGCAACTTTTTTTCACACGAGAATAAAGTGGCTAAGGCAGGACTACAAAGTCCAGGCTCTTTACTCTATACCCCACAGTCCAAGATCTTTGTTCATGCTTCCACTTCCATGATTGCCTACTTTCCAACCCCAGAGTTCTTTCCACAGATAAGCTGGAGTAGGAAGTTCAGGTATCAAGAGGTAGAATCAAACTTGCCATGGCTGAAGCCAGTCCTCTGGGCTCTCAGAGGGAGTTTGGCATTTCCCAGATGGAGGCGGGACCATGTCCTTCTCCCTTCCTGTCTCCCATTCCACATGTAAGCAGGGAGTATCAAAGGAAGTTCTGTCTCTAGCCCATGGATTCAATCTTGATCCTTTGAGCTGCATAACAATTCTACCCGAAGTATATGTGGGTTAAGGGAAGCTGGTGGAGGTTGAAGATTATTGTTCCCTATGGGCTTAAATTTTAATCACATCTGCTCATGTTATACACACATACACACATGCACACATGCTTTCCCACAGAATGTTGCAATATGAGTTGTACTCTTAAAGTACTTTTGACTGTTCTGTTTATTTTTCCTATGATGGTGACCATTTTTCCTGAACCCAAAAAATCAAAACGCAGCAGTCCGTCATATGGTAGTCATTCTGGCTTACGGCACAGGAACAGAATCATGTGTAATCAAGATGTCCCAGAAAGTGGGGATTTATGGGGTTCTCCTAATCAGGGGAGAGGTTTTTGTTTTTATCTGTGGCTTTGCTCTGCCCCTCCACATTTTTCAGAACCCAAGAATATTCAAGGGCATGGTTGTCTCTTTTCTAGACCACCTATGGACAAAGGCTGTAAACACTATAAAGATGTTTGTTCTGGAAACTGGAATTTAGTCTGAGAAATTATTTTTTCCCCTTCCTTTTGATATCATACCCAATTTGCCTGCCACGGGTTGGTTTCCTCCACTGTGTCCAGAAGGAGGGTAGGCTTAAGGTCAGGAATGGTTTTTCAAGAAGTCCCTTGTTATCTCTAGAGTTATGTGCCACTGGTGGTGGGGGCGGGGTGGGGGGGTGGGGAGGGGGGAGCTGGGATGATCCCAGGCACAGAGAGAGAAAAATGCAGAAGAGGCAGTCTGCTTCTCTGAATCAGGCAGTAGAATCCTAAGAGTGTGTGTGTGCTAAGTCACTTCAGTTGTGTCTGACTCTTCGTGACCCTATGGACCATAGACTGCCAGGCTCCTATGTCTTTGAAATTTCACAGGCAAGAATACTGGAGTGGGTGCCCTTCTCCAGGGGATCTTCCCAACCCAGGGATCAAACTCATGTCTCCTAGGCCTCCTGAATTGCACATGGATTCTTTACAGCTGAGCCACCGGAGAAGCCCCTAGGATCCTAAGAGGAAGTGGCTGCAAATCTTGGGGACAGAGAACGTTGCAGATGTAGGCTGGAGAATGAATGGTTTTGGAAACCAGGCTTAGAGGCCCATTGAGAGAACCTGTCACCAAAATTGAGCATTGAGTTTGGCAAGAGGAATTCAACTATCTGAGCTATCCAGCTTCCCTTTTCAACCAGCACAAGAAAGCTCTCAGGGCATTTAGAAATGGGTTTTCATGGTGGCAGTGGGTTCATCCACAAGATATTGAGCATCTGTATGGGCTTGGCTCTGCTTGACACTGTAGAAGAGAAAATGAAATGTAAGTCTGCAGAGACCTGCTTCCTTATCCATGAGGCTATTTGGTAAGGCGGGAAGAATCTAGGCTTTTAAGCGAGAAGAACAGAATTCAAAACCCATAAATGTCACTTACATTGCACAAACTTTGGCAAGTTACTTGATTTCTATGAATCTTGATTTCCACATTTGCTAAGTAGGGAAAACTCCCTCATAGAGTTTTTGTGAAGTCTAAATGAGCAACATAGGAAAAGGGCAATCTACATCAGGTCATTTTTAAAATGCTCAATAAATGTGAGCCTTTGAAGATCTCCCAATTGAAAAACAACTACTCCCACAGCTAACAGCATGCTCAACAGCAAACACTGAAAACTTTTCCTCTAGAATCAGAAACAAAACAATGATGCTCATTTCCATTATTTGTACAGGCACATCTTGAAGATGGGCTTCCCTGGTAGCTCAGCTGGTAAAGAATCTTCCTGCAATGCAGGAGACTCCGGTTCAATTCCTGGATCAGAAAGATCTCCTGGAGAAGGATTGGGCTACCCACTCCAGCATTCTTGGGCTTCTCTGGTAGCTCAGATGGTAAAGAATCAGCCTGCAACGCAGGAAACCTCGGTTCAATCCCTGGGTTGGGAAGATTCTCCTGGAGGAGGGCAGGGCAACCCACTCTAGTATTCTTGCCTGGAGAATCCCCATGGACAGAGAAGCCTGGCAGGCTACAGTCCACAGGGTTGCAGAGTTGGACATGACTGAGCAACTAAGCACAGCACAGCACATCTTGAAGATATTGCAGGTTCAGTTACAGACCACAGCAATGAAACAAATATCACAATAAAGTAAATTACACTGTTTTGGTTGCTCGGTACATAAATTGTGTCTGCACTATGTTATAGGCTCTTAAATGTGCAATGGCATTATATTTAAACAAATAATGTACATACCTTAATTTTTAAAATTACTGTATTGCTAAAAAATATGCTAATCATCATTTGAGCCTTCAGCAAGTTGTAGTAGTGACATCGAAGATCACTGGTCACAGAGCGCCATAACAAACATAAGAATAAGAATAAGAATAATGAGAGACACAAAGTAATCAAATACTGTTGGGAAAATGGCATCAATAGACTTGCTTGACTCATGGTTGCCACAAACCTTCAATTTTCAAAAAATACAATGTGTGAGAAGCACAATGTAGCAAAGCACAATAAAATGAGGTATCCCAATATTCAACATGGCCCTGACATTCTAGCCAGGGCAATTATACATGAAAATGAAACAAAAAAGCATTCAAATTGGAAAGGAAGAAAGAACATTTTCTCTGTCCACAGACAACATGACCCTATATGTAGAGAGCCTTAAACATTATGCACACACACTCACACACTTTTAGAATTAATAAACACACTCAGCAAGTTTGCAGAATTAAAAACAAATTACCATGTAAAATCAGTTGCATTCCTGTACATTGACAATGAACAGTCCAAAAAGGAGATTAAGAAAACAATTTCATTTACTATAGCATTAAAGAGAATTAAATACTTAAAAATCAATTTTGCAAAGGAAACATAAGTCCTGTACCATAAAAAAATATAAAATATTGCTGAAAGAAATTAAGAAGACACCGATAAGTGAAAAGATACTCCACATTCATGGACTGGAACACTTAATATTGTTTAGATGTTAATACTACTATGCAAAGCAAATGTACAGATTCAAGGTTATCCCTATAAAAATTTTGTCATTTAGAAAAGAGAATTGCTAAAGTGAGAAAAAAAATTCATATGCTCATCATTGCCCCCCAAAAACCCTAAACTAAAAGCAGGCATGGGGGAGGTAAGTAGCAAGGACAGGAAGAAGGGAGCAATTAAATAAACGTCTTTAAAGCACACACACTACACAGTGTTCATCATCGGAAGTAGAGTATAAGGCAACGTTCTCCATAGAAAAAGGGGGATCAGGGAGTGGGTGGGTAGCTTTACTTTTAAATAGAAAGTTGGAATGTGCTGGAGGAGAGTCAGGGTGGGGCGTGTGGAGTGGAGGCGGACTGGCTGCCAGTGGAGCCCTGGGTGCAGGGCCCCGGACGTCCAGGCGCCCGCAGTGGCCGAGGGGGCCAGGGAGGTACAGGAGAGGGAGGGGGCATGGCACGATGCGACTCCGGCAGTGTTGGGGGGAGGGGGCTCACTTTGCTCCTCGACGGAGTGAAATTCATGTTTTTCCTTTGGAAATAAGGGTTCCCACTCGTCCTGATTTAGAACGTCTCATTGGGCATGGCCAGTGTCCATGGTTTGGGCAGGCCAGGAGCTTGTGGTGAGAGGGGAGGGCCAGGGCGGAGCCAAGGGGCTTCAGAAGGAGGTGCATATGGGGCAGCAGAGCCCCTTCCTGTGGGGACAGTCGCACAATAGGAACGGGGGTTGAGGCGGGCCCATGACAGCGTGGGCATCCTTTCTGCCAGAGGCCCAGGCAGGTCTGCATCTGTGGGGCCTCTGCCTCAGTTGGCCTTACAAGTTCTTCGTGACCAGGTGGGTCTTGTAATGCTTGGTGAGGTGGTCACTCCTCATGAAGCGCTTCTGACACTGGGCACACTCGAAGCGTTTGTCCCCTGTGTGGGTGCGGGCATGCCGCTGGAGCTCATCGCTCCGTGTGAACCTCTTGCCACAGAAGAACCAGTTGCAGACAAAGGGCCGCTCGCCGGTGTGCAGGCGCACGTGAGCCCGCAGCAGGGATGTCTTACGGAAGGTCTTGCCGCAGTCGGGGATGTGGCACACGTGCTTCTTCTTGCCCTGCTCTCCAGACCTCTTGTCCCCGTCCTTGCAGTTGGGACACGTGCAGGCAATGCGGCGCCGCTTTTCCCCAGGCTGGGTCTCTCCAGCCAGGGCCTGTTCCATCTGCAGCTGGATCTGGGTGGGGCTCAGCCCACTGATGGTCAGGTTGTTTCCAGATACATTCTGCACAGTCAGCTGCTGCTGTCCGCCAGTGTTGGTGACGGGCACGCCCTGGACCTGGACACCGTTGATGTTGATGGTCTGCATGGCCTGGGCCGCCGCTGCCAGCTGTGCTGCGTTCAGGCTGATGATGCTCCCAGCAGGAGCGATCTTTGGCAGGGGTCGTTCTTTTCGGAGAATTGCAGCCGAGTGCTTTTTGCTGGTCCCACTCAGATGGGCAGCACGGGACGCGGGGCTGCTACAAGTGGTGGTGGAGGCAGTCGCAGCTGTTGCTGAGGGGCTGTCCTGGACAAGGACCGTCTGTACCTCACCAGAAGGCGTACGGATATAGACCTGAGTAGGTGACGGCTCAGCAGCCTGGATCTGGAAGTTCTGGGAGGGCTTCTGGGGGATGGTGGGGAGTGTGGCGGACGCTGCCTGTACCACCCGCAGGGCCTGCTGTGGAATCTGCACCACCTGCTGCTGCTCGGCCTTGGGGGCACCACCTGGACCTGCTGGACCACGGCTGGCTGGCCCCCGCCGGGGCTCTGAACAATGAGCAGGTTGTTTCCTGCTTGGATAATGTTGTCTGCGGTGGTCTCGATCAGCACCGTCTCCACCTGCTCAGCCACAGCCACAGGGGGCTGGGCGGCAGGAAGACTCTTCTTCCTGGCTTTCTTGTTAGTCTTAGACAGTGGGGCAGGGGGGCTCTCCGTGAGGAGCTGAGTGGCGGCCCCGGGGTCGCTGGTGTTCACGAGGTTGTTGACAGGCAGAGTAAGGGTCACATTGCCACCGCCACCTGTCAGCTTCACCACATTGGCCCCGCTCTGTGCCGGAGTGGTGGTCGTACTTGACTTCTGGACAGGGGCTGGCTTGATGGGGACGGGCTTGTGACTGGACGGGGACGGGGTGATGATGGCTTGGTTGGTGCCAGGGATGATCTGGATCTGGTTGGTCAGACTGGGCTGCACCTGGATGGTCTGAGGACTGCTGGCCTGGATCTGAGGGACCGCCTGGTACTGGATACTGGTGTTCGATCGGGTCCCTTTGTTGACCACGGTGGGATTCTGGATGGCAAACACCAGCTGCCCCCCAGGGTAGGACGTGCTCAGCTGTGACCCCTGAATCTGAAGTATGTTTCCCTTGGAGGACAAGATTCCAAAGCTATTCTTGCTGGGGCTGAGAGGGAGAGGGGCGGGTTTGATAGGGACGAGTTTCCATGGAGTGGGCTGGAGGGGAGCAGGAGGCGTCACCGCAGCTTCAACAGCTGGAGGGCCGATTTTGCTACATGTCGCGGCAAGCAGCGCTAAGGGAGATGGCTGGGAGTCCTGGGTGGTAGAGGCGGCAGGCTGCAGGTAGTCACTGGGACTGACAGCGGCAGTGGCAGCCATGCTGGTCTGTGGATCGCTCATTAGGACATCTTCCTCCCTGGCCTCCGCCGCCTCCGCCGCCACCGAGAGCCTTTAGCAATTCTCTTTTCTAAATGACACAGCATTTCAACTCAAATCTGGATTCAGATGAAACACCTTCCCATCCTGAACCTCCTCCCTCTCCTCATCATCTCCCCCACCCTGACCAGCCCGAGCCCTACTTGTGTACAGTATATATTGTATAATAGACAATTGTGTCTACTACATGTTTAAAAACATATTGCTTGTTATTTTTGAGGCTTTTAAATTAAAACAAAAATCCAACTTTATTTTTAGTTGTAACTGCTTGAGGTATGTTTTATGAATTAAGTGACAGATTTGTTATCCTTTATTAATGATGTACTTTGTTGGTCAGCGCTGGGCTGACAAAAATTTTTTCTTGCTAATAAATTTAGTTGCCTGAGGCAAAATCTGCAAAAAAAAAAAAAAAAAAAAATTTGATGACGTTTTTGTAGCAGAAATAGAAAAATTCATGCTAAATTCATATAGACTTTCATAGGACCATAAACAGAGAAGGCGATGGCACCCCATTCCAGTACTCTTGCCTGGAAAATCCCATGGAAGGAGGAGCCTGGTAGGCTGCAGTCCATGGGGTCGTTAAGAGTCGGACACAATTGAGCGACTTCACTTTCACTTTCCACTTTCCTGCATTGGAGAAGGAAATGGCAACCCACTCCAGTGTTCTTGCCTGGAGAATCCCAGGGATGGGGGAGCCTGGTGGGCTGCCGTCTTTGCGGTCCCACAGAGTCGGATACGACTGAAGCGACTTAGCAGCAGCAGCAGGACCATAAACTGTCAAAATAATCTTGGAAGCAAACTTAAAGCTCTCATATTTCTGTATTTTAAAACTTGCTGTAAAGCTACCATAGTCACAACATTGTGGTGCAGACATAAAGATGGATATACAGAGCAATGGGACAGAATTGAAAGCCCAGAATTAAACCTCTCACGTATTTGGTCAAATGACATTCAACAGGGCTGCCAAGACCATTCAATGGGAAAAGACTGCCTTTTCAATAAATGATGCTGGAAAAACTGGATATCTACCCGCAAAATAATGAAGTTAAGTCCTTACTTCATACCATACACAAAAATTAACTCAAAATGGATCAAAGATTAAAAGGTAAAACTTTGAAACATTTAGAAACGATATAGAGAAAGCTTTATGACATTGGATCTGGCAAAAATTTTTTGTATATAATACCAAAAGCACAAGCAACAAATGAAAAAAAAAATGAGTTAGAATACTTCAAAATTGAAGTGAAAGTGAAAAAAGTGAAAGTGAAAAAAACTAGTAAAAAAAATATAAATATCGTACAATTCCACTTATAGGAAGAATCTAGGGTAATCAAATTCACAGAGACAGAAGATAAAATAATGAACACCAGGGGCTGGAGAGAGGGGATGGAGAGTTATTGTTTAGTGGGTTCAGAGTCACAGTTTTGCAAGATGAAAAAGGATGATGGTGATGGCTGTGCAACAGTGTCAATGTCCTTATTACCACTGAACTGTATGCTTAAAAACAACCAGGACAGTAAATTGTGTGTGCTCAGTCACTCAGTCGTGTCTGACTCTTTGCAGCCTCATGGATTGTAACCCACCAGGCTCCTCTGCCCAAGGAATTTTCCAGGCAAGAATATTGGACTGGGGTGCCATTTCCTATTCCAGGGGATCTTCCCTACCTGGGATCAAACCCAAGTCTCCTGCATCTCCTGCAATGGCAGACAGATTCTTTACCACTAGCGCCACCTGAGAACCCCAAGACAGTAAATTTTCTGTTGTATGTATTTCACCACAATTTTTAAAAAATCTATCAATTAACAGAAACTAGAGCAATTTAAATACCTTACACTATGAGAAGTTAGAGAATTGAGGCATATTTGTGGGGTGACTTCCCTTGTGGCTCAGCTGGTAAAGAATCTGCCTGCAATGCAGGAGCCCAGGTTCGATTCCTGCATTGGGAAGATGCCCTGGAGAAGGGAACAGCTACCCACTCCAGTATTCTGGCCTGGAGAATTCCATGGACTGTATAGGGGTCACAAAGAGTTGGACACGACTGAGCCACTTTCACTTGTGGGATGAAGCAGTCATAAAGCACTTCATGGAGGATTTGTGAATGGTTTGGGTAAGAGGATAAAGAAGTGAGGGGACATTGCAGACAGAGAAGAGTATGAGCAAGAGAATATAAGAGAATGAACGTGGTGCTTGGGAGATGAACTAAAGGGGCCAGCCCCGGTGCATGAACCAGAGGTGTAACGTTGGGAAGTAATGAGGTAATAACCCTAGGATAGGGTTTTAGAATCTGAATGTAGATGGCCTTGAATAACACCTGACGGCAGAGTTATGGCACATGGGTCTCTGGCCTGGCCTGGCCTCTCTCTGAGTAGTGAAGGAGGCAAGGAAAGGTGAGATCACATTTGCAGGGTATCTCATGATGTTACGAAGAGAAAAGAAGAAAGAGAGACAAATCTAGCATATTGGACACGTGAAACAGATTGTGTTTTAACATCCTTCTCTGTAAAACAAAGTTATTTTCGGTGATGATAATGCAATAAAATAAATATATGTCATGAATAAATTAAAATTTGGACTTACCAAATAAATACTATTGAATGTCTCAATTGTCATTCTGTTTTTACTCTTTGTTTTTTAGATTAATTTTTATTGGAGTACAGTTACTTTATATTGTTGTGTTAGTTTCTACTGTTTTGCAAAATTAATCAGTCAAACCTATTCATATAACCCCTACTTTTTGGACCTTCTTCCCATTCAGGTCACCGCAGTGCATTGAGTAGAGTCCCCCGTGCTACAGTATGTTTGCTTGTGGTTGTTGTTCTTCAGTTGCTAAGTTGTGTCTGACTCTTTACAGTCCCTCGGACTGTCACACACCAGGCCCCTCTGTCCTCCACTATTTCCCTGAGTTTGCTCAAATTCATGTCCATTGAGCTGGCGATGCTATCTAACCATCTCATCCTCTGCTGCCCCTTTCTCCTGTGGCCTTCAATCTTTCCCAGCATAAGGGTCTTTTCCAATGATGCTCTTCACATCAGTTGGCCAAGGTATTATTCTCATTAGTTATTGTTATTATATAACTATCATTATATTATTATTGTTATTGTTGTTCAGTTGCTAAGTCTTCTCCGACTCTTTTGCAACCCCCATGGACTGTACCCTTCCAGGCTTCTCTGTCCATGAAATTCTCTAGAATTCTCAAGAATACTGGAGTGGATAGCCATGCCCTTCTCCAGGGGATCCCCAGGGATCGAACCTGGATCTTCTGCATTGCTAGCAGATTCTTTACCATCTGAGCCAATTCTTTAGAGTAATGTTTAATTAGGATTTTCTCCTGTTTTTTAAAATTTTTTTTAATATTGATATGCAGAAGATGCTTGTTATATTTTGGAGATTAATTCTTTCTCAGTTGCTTTATTTGCAAATATTTTTTCACCATTCTGAGGGTTTTAAATCGTAACCACAAAAATTCTGAGAGGGTCACGTGGAATGACAGAATTGAAGTGGCTCACACATTATGTTTCCTCAGCTTTAAAATTATGGTACTATCATTTTTTTTTATTTATCATTTAAAGATAAAACTATATACTGGGAACAAGTTTGGATGATTCATAGCTTGTGTATTCACTCTGGAAATAAACAGGTATATTTAGGTCACATGTATCTGGAGTTTGTACAACTAGAAGTTGTACAAATTAACTTCCATATGAAATGCAATGTTTGTTAAAAGTAGTAAAAATGTAACAATTTGAAGCTTGCATGTATATTATTAAAACTCAATAGTAACTATAGCAATTATTTAAAATATAGAATTATTGGAAGGAAGATTATTTTGTCATTGATTGAGTAGAATGGGCTTCCCAGGTGTTACTAATTGTAAAGAATCTGCCTGCCAATGAAGGAGACAGGAGACACAGTTTCGATCCCTGGGTCAGGAAGATCCCGTGAAGGAGGGCATGGCAACACATTCAAGTTTTCTTGCCTGGAGAATCCCAACGGCAGAGGAGCTTGGCAAGCTACAGTCCATATGGGCGCAAAGAGTCGGACACTTAGCACACATGCATTAATTAGAATTGTCAATGAATTGTGATTACAAAATGGTGAACAACTTTTAGTCAGTATTGTTATAGTGTTGTTATATTTTTAATTCTGTACAGACAAAATATATCATTATCACCTATACCCAAGGCAGGCAATGGCCACTGAACTCCTAAGCCTTTGGCCTAACACTCAAGGGAAAATCAATTAGATGATGCAGAAGAGGAGTGAGTGAGTAGCCATAGCCATTTCTGCCATACAAAGCCCTTCAGTTATGCCTTGTACCCTTTCAACAACAGAGCACTCCACTGGCCTCAGGAGTTCCTTCCACTTGAAATTCTGTCAACTCATTCAGCAGAGTGCATCATTTCCTGGCTAATTCCTGGGCTAAGAGCCACAGCAGGAAAGCACACAGAGCAAGTTCATCGGTATGCTTTGATTTCCAAAGCTAATGGTTTATTTAACTAGCAGGTTATTTCTTAATTACAAGCCCCTAATAGGCTGAAATTGTGTTTGGATTTTATAAATTAATTTCACGAAGCTTGCATTTCAAAACAATATGTCAAGTTGAGCGCATTCTTACGCAAACCTTTCTAATAAAGGCAAAGGGAATAAGCTTTTATTTATAAATAAGGCTGTAAACAATCAGCTTTTAGATGAGAAAAATAACTTGACACATATTTATTCTACAGATGTTTATTAAGGGCACAATGTACTGAGAGCTTGAAATTTAAACTGATTAAAATAAACTCCCTTGTTCCACAGGGTTCAGAGTCTAGAAGAGGAAGCTGGTATGTAAAAATACATCAACTACACCACCACCACTTCAACAAAACCATAATGTGTCCAAGTCTGTTCAGCATCATTCGGAATCTTGTACATGCCCTGTGTTCCTGTGGCTGTCCCAGATCTCACGGGGTCACACCAGCCCAGCTGGCCAAGTTTCCAGGCCAATTCTCATGCCTCTGGTTCCCATTCCTCTGATTGCTGCCACCCTTTCAGACAGAATTGTTTTTTAATTCCAATGTGATGTCCAGCTCAGGTTTGTAGAATTTTTATTGGATTAGCCAAAATGTTCATTCTTTTCTCCCCCCATACAATGGCTCTAGTAGCGCTTAGTTGTCTTTAACTTCATTTGAAACAATTTTGTTAGATTGTATTGTGACAGCTGTCATATCAGTGTGCATTAAAAAGAAAAAACCAAAATTGGTAAATTGTTATATAGCCATTTTAATATTTGAAGAAAGACTAAAAAAGCAACATTTTTAGCAGGTTATACTTTATTAATTCAAGAAAGGTAAAAACACAACTGAAATGCAAAAAAAAGAAAATTTGTGCAGTGTATGGAGAAGGTGTTGTGACTGCTTGGGTGTGTCAAAAGTGATTGGTGAAGTTTTGTGCTGGAAATTTCTTGCTGGATAACGCTCCACAGTCTGATAGACCAGTTGAAGTTGATAGCAATCAAATTGAGACATTAATTTAAAATAATCAATGCCATACCTTGTGGGATATACCCCATATACTTCAAATATCCAAATCAAGCATTGAAAATCATTTGCACAGCTTGGTACTGTTAATCGCTTTGCATTGTGTGCATTCTGGGATGTTTGCATTTCATATAAGTTAAGCGATAAAAACTTTCTTGACCACATATCCCATGCAATTCTTTACTTAAATGAAAAAAAAAATCCATTTTTAAAGCAAATTGTGACAAGCAATGAAAACTGGATACTGTACAATAACGTGGAATGGAAGAGATCATGGTGCATGTGAAATGAACCACCACCAACCACACAAAGGCTGGTCTTCATTCAAAGAAGGTGATATTGTGCATGTAGTGGGATTAGAAGGGAGTCCTCTATTATGACCTCCTTGTGGAAAACCAAACAATTCCAACAAGTACTACTACCAATTAATCAACTGAAAGCAGCATTTGACAAAAACATCCAGAATTAGTCAACAGAAAACACATTATCTTCCATCAGGATAATGCAAGACTGCATATTTCTTTGATGACAGGCAAAACCTGTTACAGTTTGGCTGGTAAGTCCTGCTGCATCTGCCATATTTACCAAACATTGCACCTTTGGGTTTTCAGTTATTTCAGTCTTTACAAATTTCTTTTAATGCAAAAAAAAAAAATTTGATTCCCTGGAAAACTATAAAAGTCACCTAGAACAGTTCTTCGGGAAGATGGAATTATGAAGTTGCCTGTAAAACAGCAGAAGGTAGTGGAACAAAATGGTTAATATATTGTTCAATAAAGTTCCTGGTGAAAATGGAAACTGTGTGATTTGTTTTTACTCAAAAACCAAAGGAAGTTTTTGGCCAACCCAAGTTCCATGATCTGTGGCATATGAGTTTTCTTGGTCCCAACCTGAGTTCCAAGACCCCCAGTTGAATTGGGAGCTGTGTTGTGAGGCCCAGCTGTGGAGAAAAATTCAGATGTGGCATGTGTGATTAGTACACTGATGGATGAAAAAGTACTGCTGTGGGACAGGGATGGGGGTGGCGTCAAAAGAGATTGCGATCAACTGTGCAGATATCATCAACACCCTTAATTCCTTCAGAATCCAGCACATATTTATTGAGCATCTAATAGGTGCAAGACAATGTGCTAAGCTCTGATGGTATAAAAATAATAAAAATACAGACCAGGTTTCTGTCTGGATATAACAGTCTTTGTAGAAGTTGAATACTAAAAGAGTCACTAAAAGAGTTTTATTATCAAAGAGAAGACATAGCCTACAATGGAAACATGAAACAAGAGGATTTAACTTATAATGGGGATTTGGACCAGAAAGACCTCTCAAAGGAAATGTTATCTAAGCTTGAGTAGGAAATTAACCTGGGGGAAAAGGATAGTAAAAGGGAAGGAAGCAGCAAAAGCATGGTATGTTTGGGGGAAATACAGGAATTCCACCATGAATGGAGATGGGGATCAAGAGAAGGAAAGTATTGTTAGATGATGTTACAGAGACAAGCTAAGGATAAAGGTAATACTGGAACGAAATCTTTGATGAAAAATAGAGTGTTGTTATGACAAAGTAAGAAGACTAATACAGGATGAAAGAGAGTTGCAGGTGCAAAGATGTGCTTTGGTGGTCATGTTTTGGTAATAACAGGTGTTTTGGTATCACTGGAATGTTTAGCACAGTGGCAAAGAATAAAGCTAAATAAGTAGGCAGATATCAGATGATAAAGCATCTTGATAGACGAATTCTAAAGTTTGACTTCGACGTGCAAAGAACAGCCCTAAGGACATGGGGAGAGGGGAGAAGAGAGCGGGTTAGATATATGGAGAGAGTAACATGGAAATTTATAATATAATTGGTAAAATAGATCGCCAATGGGAGTTTGCTGTATGACTCAGGGAACTCAAACAAGGGCTTTGTGACAACCTAGAAGGATGGGAGGGGAGGGGGATGAAAGAGGGGTTTGGGAGGGAGGGGACATAGGGGTTCCAATGGCCAATTCTTGTTGACACATGACAGAAAACCACAAAATTCTGTAAAGCAAATATCCTTCAGTCAAAAAATAAAGTGGCAAATGGGGAAAGAGGTATTGAAGGGCTTCAATTAGAGAAAAGTCACAAATAATTTATGCTTCAGGAAATTGACTTTGGTGGTATTAGATAGATTCAAACCCAGTTAAAGGTCTGCTACAATTTCTAGGAAGAGATGGTGAGGTCTGAAGTGATAGTATCAGTGTAGATGAAGGGAGAGAAAAATTTTGAGAACCCTTTAAGAGCTAGAGTTGGCATAACTTAATGACTCATTCTTTGATCAGAAGGAATAAGATGAGAAAACAAGAATGACACTCAGGATCTAGCCTTGAATGATTGAGATGGTGCTGTTAGTGTTGGTCAGAAAAAATAAACTATGTTATGCCAACTCTAGCTCTTAAAGGGTTCTCAAAATTTTTCTCTCCCTTCATCTACAAAAAGTTATGACCAACCTAGATAGCATATTGAAAAGCAGACATATTACTTTGCCAACAAAGATCCATCTAGTCAAGGCTATGGTTTTTCCAGTGGTCATGTATGGATGTGAGAGTTGGACTGTGAAGAAAGCTGAGCGCCGAAGAATTGATGCTTTTGAACTGTGGTGTTGGAGAAGACGCTTGAGAGTCCCTTGGACTGCAAAGAGATACAACCAGTCCATTCTGAAGGAGATCAGCCCTGGGATTTCTTTGGAAGGAATGATGCTAAAACTGAAACTCCTGTACTTTGGCCACCTCATGCGAAGAGTTGACTCATTGGAAAAGACTCTGATGCTGGGAGGGATTGGGGGCAGGAGGAGAAGGGGATGACAGAGGATGAGATGGCTGGATGGCATCACTGACTCGATGGACGTGAGTCTGAGTGAACTCTGGGAGATGGTGATGGACAGGGAGGCCTGGCGTGCTGCGATTCATGGGGTCGCAAAGAGTCGGACACAACTGAGCGACTGGACTGAGATGAACTGAATATTTTACGGTAGGGCTGTTTTGTGCCATGTAACAGGCTACTGGATGTGTTGGGCCAGAGCTCAAGAGAAAAGTCTTTCAAGACAAAGTTACAGTAAAAAAAAAAAAAAAGAATAGGTAACATTGCTCAGTGAATATGTAAATTAAGAAGCAAGAAAACCAGAAAATGAGTCAGAAAGCATTCAGAATGAGGAGATATTCAAGCCACCTGACCAGAAGAGGGAGACTAAAAGAAGTATGTGAAGTACAACACAAAAGCCAAAAGAGAAGGCATTTTCATTATAGGAGGTTAAAACTTCATGTTCGAAAAAAGGAACAAGGAAAAATAAGAGAGACTTCCCTGGTGGTTCAGTGGTTAAGAATCTGCTTTGCAATGCAGGGGACATGGGTTCAATCCCTGTGTGGAGAACTAAGATCCCACAAGCTGTGGGACAGCTCAGCAGGAGCTCCAGAGCCCTGGTGCAGCCAAATAAATAGATGAATATTAAAAAAAAAAAAAAGAAAGAAAGGATAAAGAAAGAGGAGATGAGGAGGATTTGGCAATTAGGGAGGAGGTCAAAAGGCAATTAGGAGAAGGCATTTGTCAAAATGCCTTCAGGAGTCTTACATTTAGAAAAAGTTAAGGGCTCATAGGATGATGTGACAAAACCAGATTGAAGCTGGGGTGAAGTGAAGGAGGAAGCTGTGAGTGGAAAGTAGGGTATTAGAGTTTTATATTACAGAGGTAGAATCTCTCAGCATGTGATCTTGGGAGGTGGTTGTGAAAGGGGAGTTGGAGTGTCAATCACTGAATTAGGGAGGTGAGGAAATTACCAACACGGCCCGGCAGTCATTCAAAATGAAAGCAAAGGGGATGGAGAGAAATACTCTTGGACAGCTGTCTAAGACCTTGAAGAATGTAAAGGATTAAACATGAAGACTGATGGGGAGTAGTGAAAAAAAATAGGGCAGAGTGCAGCTGAAAGCCTGCATCTCTGAAGAGGGGTTTAAAAAGTAGGTCCAGGAATATACCTTTGCAGCAATAGCAATAAATGGTTGGAAGGCTAACAATGTCACACAAAGATGAGCAAGTTCTATCTGAGAGGGGGCAAGCACAGGGTATCACCAAGGATAGTGGAAATCTTTATTTTAAGAGTGATTAAAATAATTTAAAATTTGTTTATAATGTAGCAAGTTTTCAGAAGAAAGAGCAGAAGGAGTTAAGATAGAGGACAGAAGTTCAAGAAGAAGTAAGCCAAAGAGGAGAAGGGCAAGTGAGTGAATGAAGAAGCTTTCATCTTGACCAAACTCCAAAAAAGGCCAGGAGGACGGGAATCAATGGAAACAGCTTCAGTTCACACTTTCAGATGGAAATGTGTCATAAATAGTTGATGACTGAAAGCTTAGGAACTTCCCAAGTGTGGAACTTGATGCCTAATTTCTGAAATGATTCTTTCTCAGTCTGTGTTGAGTTGAGACAGTGATAGTTCACACATTTGCTAAGTGTTTCTTCTTGTCGTGAGAAGCGACCTGTATTTTATCACTGGCATGCCATATTCTTATGGCATACAAATCTCATGTATCTCACGGACATAACTCTCTACATGCCAAGTTTGTGCTCTACTTCATAAACTTATTCCTACATTCAGTCATAACTCATGTTAATATCTTACACAGATGTGAGATTTCATAGTCAATTTGAATGGTAAAAGTGCCCTCAAAATTATAAATAGTATGAAGACAGCTTAGAGATTTTTGGCCAACAAATACGACTGAAACCACATTATCTCTTCCCTTTGTTTAACCTGTATAAAAAGATATTTTGACATTTCAGTAAGCTGCTCTTACTTTTTAAAAAATTAATATCTGTATCTTTCCCATTGTCTCAACTTTGGGTGAATTCCATTTCTTTTTCTGATTTCATTAGTTGCCTGAGCACAAGAAAAACCCTTTCATTTTCCTCTCAAGCCACCCACATCTTTATGCTTGAGCAATTTACACACAGATCACTCCCTCACCATGGCTGCCTCATTAAGGGCTACAGAGAGAGACATTCAGAACCTCACCTCCCGGAGGAAGAGTTAGAGCAGTCACACAGCCTGTCCTCTGGGGCTTGCAGGGGAATTGGATTTACCCCAGTCCTATGAGAGGCTTCCCTGGTGGCATGGTGGTACAGAATCCACCTGCAAATGCAGGAGACGTAAGAGGCGCAAGTTCGATCCCTGGGTCGGGAAGATCCTCTGAAGGAGAAAATGGCAACCCACTCCAGTATTCTTGCCTGGAGAATCTCTTGGATGGAGGAAACTGATGGGCTATAGTCCACAGGGTCACAAAGAGTCAGACAAGACTGAGTGAGCACAAGCACACAGCCCTCTGAGAGCTGCCCTCAAGTAATGGCCGAAGCAGATCCAACATGTCAGAATCCACTTGGATTCACTGACATGGTCCTCACCTGGAAGAGATAGCATGTGGGGAGTAGGGGAGAGAAGAGCCAGGTAGATAAACAGAACCTCGTTATTGTCATCATTTGCAAGCTCAGCCTGCTTCATCCTTCCTCAGTGGAGTATAAAATGGGACACACATTATTCCCTGTTGATTAGTTGGCCTGGTAGCATCACATTTGGTACCCAAGGTCTGAAACTCAGGTCAGCAACAATTATCTGAACAGGGGTTTGGGGAGATAATGAGGCAAGGGAGAGCCCCTCCCTGGCTAAGTTGTTATTGTTTAGTCATGAAGTCATGTCGGACACTTGTGACCTCGTGGACTGTAGCCCTCCAACTTCCTCTGTCCATGGGATTTCCTAGGCAAGAATACTGGACTGGGTTACCATTTCCTCCTTCAAGGGATCGTCCTGACCCAGGGATTGAACATGCGTCTCCTACATTGGCAGGTGGATTCTTTACCACTGCCCTGGCTTAGTACCTATATGTAAATTGATCTTCAGTCTTTTTGCAGTTATCTCAGGGATTGGACTTCAAATGAGAAGGACCTTCAGCCTCACTGAGGGTGTCATGATGCCTGAAATTATCACAGGGTAAAGGCACTGGAGTTCCCCAGCTAAAGAACATATAAGCTACCCACCAATCTGTAGAAAGATGACATGGGCTTCAAACTGAATAAAATTTTGTTAATAAAATGAAAGAGTTACAGTCTAGGAACTGTGATATGGCTTTGGAGAATTTTCTGCTGTTGAAGGCAGTGTCCACAATGAAACTACATGGGTTTTAGAATGAGGCAGAAATAAATCAAATTCTGGCTTCTTTACTTCTAAAGCTATGAGAACTTGGGCTAATTACTTAACATCTCTAAGTCTCTATATTCTCATTTGAGTAATATACATTATGAGAGAGAAGAGAAGTTTCAAGAATTAGATCAATTAAAATATATATAACATACATATTATATACATATGGCATTAGGAAAATTATATTTTCTATAGTGCTTCTTATTTTTAGCTTATCTCCTGTTCCCTGGAAAGGCTCTGAAGGAATGAGATTTAGGATATATATTTGTTTGGAAGTTAAAGGGAGTCAGACACCAAGATGGGGCAACTCTCAGTGGGAAAAATCTAAGAACACTTCAGAACAGGAACTGGCTGCTGTACAAAAGAGGTGGTCAGTGAAAGACAAGTAGAGAAAACTTAAGAAATGGAAGGTTACAAGAAAAATCAGTTGAAGGATGTGGGTTTGAGCCTTGGCTTGGCTGCTTTTTAAGTTGGAAGGCCTAGAACAAGTCACATAATTTCTCTCTACCTATTTTTACTTATCCACAACAAAGAAATAATACGAGTACCTTCCTCATAGAGAGGGTAACCAAATTATTTTATCTTTCAAAAAAGGACACTTTTTAGAGTTAAAAAAAAAAAGGGGCAGTATTGATAATTTTTCTGGAACAACATGAGTAAACCAAGACCCTCTTGGACAAACCTAAATATTTTATTTATTGGGTTGAATGTGTGAGGTGACCTAGTACTTGTAATCGGTTTTGCTTCATGCCTGTCATGTTGCAAACACTCAACAAATATTGCTGTTATTTTTGCTGGTAATTTTATCTTCCCAAGTCCAAGTCCCTAAACCTATCCAAGCCAATTTCCTTGTAAAATGAGGATAATATTATTCAGTTCAGTTCAGTTCAGTTGCTCAGTCATGTGTGACTCTTTGTGAGCCCATGAATCGCAGCATGCCAGGCCTCCCTGTCCATCACCAACTCCCAGAGTTCACTCAGACTCACGTCCGTCAAGTCAGTGATGCCATCCAGCCATCTCATCCTCTGTTGTCCCCTTCTCCTCCTGCCCCCAATCCCTCCCAGCATCAGAGTCTTTTCCAATGTGTCAACTCTTCGCATGAGGTGGCCAAAGTACTGGAGTTTCAGCTTTAGCATCATTCCGTCCAAAGAAATTCCAGGGCTGATCTCCTTCAGAATGGACTGGTTGGATCTCCTTGCAGTCCAAGGGACTCTCAAGAGTCTTCTCCAACACCACAGTTCAAAAGCATCAATTCTTCGGTGCTCAGCCTTCTTCACAGTCCAACTCTCACATCCATACATGACCACTGGAAAAACCATAGCCTTGACTAGACGGACCTTTGTTGGCAAAGTAATGTCTCTGCTTTTCAATATGCTATCTAGGTTGGTCATAACTTTTCTTCCAAGGACCATCTGCTATGATTTTGGAGCCCAAAAAAATAAAGTCTGACACTGTTTCCACTGTTTCCCCATCTATTTCCCATGAAGTGATGGGACCAGATGCCATGATCTTAGTTCTCTGAATGTTGAGTTTTAAGCCAACTTTTTCACTCTCCACTTTCACTTTCATTGAGAGGCTTTTTAGTTCCTCTTCACTTTCTGCCATAAGGGTGGTGTCATCTGCATATCTGAGGTTATTAATATTTCTCCCGGCAATCTTGATTCCAGCTTGTGCTTCTTCCAGCCCAGCGTTTCTCATGATGTACTCTGCATAGAAGTTAAATAAGCAGGGTGACAATATACAGCCTTGACGTACTCCTTTTCCTATTTGGAACCAGTCTGTTGTTATATGTCCAGTTTGAACTGTTGCTTCCTGACCTGCATATAGGTTTCTCAAGAGACAGGTCAGGTGGTTTGGTACTCTCACCTCTTTCAGAATTTTCCAGTTTATTGTGATCCACACAGTCAAAGGCTTTGGCATAGTCAATAGAGCAGAAATAGATGTTTTTCTGGAACTTTTTTGCTTTTTCTATAATACTACTATTCCCTATTACATAAAATTATTGTGAAGGATTTAGTAGAATAATGCTTATGAAGCACTTGCTACAGTGCTTAGCATATAGTAGATGCTTAATTAAAGTAGCTAATATTATTGATTTCAGGGTTGGGGATGAGTGAGATGGATAGGAGAATTCTACAACTTCTGAAATTACTTTCTTTAGTCAGTAGAATTGGTAATTCACACATTTTTTAGGTGTTAGTCCTTGCTATTAACGGAAGCCCAAAAGGAAATTTAAATAAACCTTCACTTTAGTTAATAGTGGTGAGTATAATGTAATGAAAGGTGCACTGATTTTCAAGTCAAAAGATTTTGTCCCAGTTCCAAATTCATATTTACTAACTGCATGGCTTTAGGCAAGTCACTTAACCTTTTTAAGTCCCAGTTTTTTAATCTATTAAAATAAAGATGTCTCTTAGTGTTGCTATGTGGATCAGCTATAAGTAAACTGTAAAATATATGAAAATAGATGAGATTGTGTTTGATAAGGACACATTTTACATTAGCTCTACTCTAGCTAAGGGGGCTTCCCTGGTGGCTCAGAGGTTAAAGCATCTGCCTGCAATGCAGAATCTCGAGTTCGATCCCTGGGTTGGGAAGATCCCCTGGAGAAGAAAATGGCAACCCACTTCAGTATTCTTGCCTGGAGAATCCCATGGAGAGAGGAGCCTGGTAGGCCACAATCCACGGGGTCGCAAAGAGTTGGATACGACTGAGCAACTTCACTTTCACTCTCACTGTAGCTAAGGAAGTACTTCCTAACCTTCCTCGTGTCTTTTGAAAAAGTAAGGCATAAAGAATAGATCATCTTCCCCACCCAGAGCTAATGCTTCCTACTTTCAGTTCTCATCTATTTGTTACTGCTGGCCACTTAATATATTCTTAACACATTGAGGAGCACTCTAGACTTCAGAAAATCATCCTAATGTCATGTTCAGTTATTCTCTTCATCCCTACTTCACTTAGTTAATGCTTCTAGACCACCATCACCCCTGTGGAAAACATATTACATTTTGTTGTCATTGTTCAGTCACTAAGTTGTGTCCAACTCTTTGAGACCCCGTGAACTGCAGCAAGCCATGCTTCCCTGTCTTTCACTGTTTCCCAGAGTTTACTCAAACTCATGTCCATTGAGTTAGTGATGTTATCTAACCACCTCGTCCTCTGTCGCCCCCTTATCCTCTTGCCTGCCATCTTTCCCAGCATCAGGGTCTTTTCTACTGAGTGGACTCTTTACATTAGGTGGTCAAAGTATTGGAACTTCAGTTTCAGCATCAGTCCTTCCAATGAATATTTGGGGTTGATTTTTTTTAGGATTGACTGGTTTGATCTCCTTTTAGCCCAAGGGACTCTCGGGAGTCTTCTCCAATCCATAATTCAAAAGAATCAATTCTTCAGCACTCAGACTTTGTCATGATCCAACTCTCACATCAATACATGACTACCGGAAAAACCATAGCTTTGACTATATAAAACTTTGTCAGTAAAGTGATGTCTCCGCTTTTTAATACACGTCTAAGTTTGTCATGAATTTTCTTCCAAAGAGCAAGCATTTTTTTTTTTTTTTTTTTTGTGGCTGCAGTCACTGTCCACGGTGATTTTGGAGCCCAAGAAAATAAAATCTGTGACTGTTTCCACTTTCCCCCATCTATTTGAAGTGATGGGACTGGATGCCATGATCTTAATTTTTTTAATGTTGAGTTGTAAGCCAATGTTTTTGTTGTTACATTTATAGAATGCTAGTTAAATTACTTCCTCTTAGCATAAACATTAGCAAATCTAAAATTCACATTTCAATCATGATTAGGTTTGGGTTAAGTTCATCATAGATGCTAAAAACAGCATTTCCTAGTTAATACCATCAACTAGGCCATTTCTTTCACACTTCCAAGCACATAAATCTTGGGAATGTGCATGCACACACACACACACACAACAAGGTCTTTGCCAAAAAAAAAAAAAAAAAGGCCAAATGAACAATAAGGAATTTCCATATATAGCTTATTATTTATGGAGTTTTTGATTAAAGGAAGGTTCTAAAGAAATTCCAAACCTTGTGCTGGCCCTTAGTCTTCCTCATCTCTTTCACTGTATTATTTTCCTCCTCATTTTCTCCATAGATTAGTGTTGGACCAATAAGAAAAGACCTCTGATCAAATTCCAGGCTCTCTTACATGTAAAAGTTTGGAACATTTCTGACACGCTCACTAATAAAAAGGCAGAGCTTAATCCTAGTCAATAAATTGAACTTGGTCTTGGTGTTAAAATTCTTTCTTAGTAGCTCATCTAGATAGAACTGGAGATAAATAGCTATGCAACAAACATGTTTGGAAGCAATTTACATTTTTTTGAAAATGCATCAATTTTATGTGGTTGTATCAGAATTTAAAAGCCTAGTTTTAGTGGCTTGGGTACTGAGGTACCTGAGAACAGAACCACAGATTTTTAAAATTCTCCCAACAATTTTGGGCATTGACTTTCACCATCCAAATTATTTGGCTGGAAAGTAGGAAAAGCAATGTGTTTTCTATATCACAGGTAGGAGTATAAAGCCACAAGTTGTGCATTTGGTAGTGGGACAACCTGTCCCAGCAGGCCACTTTCCAGAATGCACATTGGTATAGAGAATATCCAAAGACAGAATTAGCCTGTCAACCTTTCAGCACTGTGGACAGTTCATCAATGCAAGGTAGAGAATCTGGAGCTCTAAGTCTGTCCAGCAACTTTCCAGTATGAAACCTTCAAAGAAACAATGAGGAGAGGTAGAAACCACTGTCTTCAGGGTACATAGAAAGTGAATTCAAAGAGGTTATGGGATTTGCTTCATCACTTAGTACAATCAGGTAAGATTCACAACCAAGGGTCCCAACATACCAAATCTACCCATATAAACATACTGTGTCAGGGAAGAAGAAATTTTCCTCTACCCTTCTAGGTTTTTCTGGCTGGTCTAAGAACTAAGTTGACAGGACTTTCCTAGTTGCACAGCAGATAGAAATCTTCCTGCCAATGCAGGGGATATGGTTTCCATACCTGGTCTAGGAAGATTCCACATACCTCGGAGCAACTAAGCCCACACTCCAGAACTACTGGCCTCCATTCTAGAGCCTGCAAGCTGCAACGACTGAGCCTGGATGCTACAACAACTGAAGCGTGTGAGGCTAGAGCCTGTGATCCACAACAAAAGAAGCCACCGCAGTGAGAAGCCCAGGTATTGAAATGAAGAGTAACCCCAACTTGCCTCAACTAGAGAAAGCTCACCCAAAGCAACGAAGATCCAGTGAAACCATAAATAAATTAATTAATTTTTTAAAAAATGAATTAAGTTCATATGAGACAGATTAACAGGAGAAAATCAAACAAAAGGTTAATAGCATGTATACATGGGAGAGACTCATGAAAGCTGTGTGTGCATTGTGCTCAGTCGCTTCAGTCATGTCTGACTCTGTGTGACTGCATGGACTGTAGCATACCAGGTTCCTCTGTCCATGGGATTCTCCAGGCAAGAATACTGGAGTGGGTTGCCATGCCCTCCTCCAGGGGATCTTCCCACCTGGGAATCGAACTTGTGTCTGCCTGCATCTCCTGCATTGCAGGCAGATTCTTTACCCACTGAACCACCTAAATAACACCAAAATAGCTAAAATCATAGCATTGAATATCATCTTCAACAAAGACAAAGGTTAAGAGTAATTGTTTGGGACTTCAAAGAGAAAGAAGCTCACATGGAGGCAGGAAAGCAAAGATGATGTGAACAAAAGTTTGCTGTGCCATGCAGAGTTGATGGGCCACTGGGCAGACTCGGATCTCTAAGCCTTAGCCCATACTCCTTGCAGGTATCTCTGGTGATAGTTCTTCTCAGGGAACAGTTCCTCTAATTTTTTTTAGTCATTTAGAGGAAAGGTCAGTGGTTTTGTTTGTTTGTTTGTTTGTCTTTAATTTTTTGGACATGCCGTGCAGCATGTAGTATCTCAGATCCCCAACCAGGGATTGAACCTATGTCCCCTGCAGTGGAAGCAGGATCTTAAGCACTGGACCACCAGGGAAATCCCAAAGTCAGTGTTTCTTTCTGAGTCTTTTGGGGCTTGATTTTTCTCAGCTTGAAATCATCCACATGCCAAAGAGATATTTTGGGGTAGCAAGTTTTGCTCTGCTACAGATGCAAAAAAAAAAAAAAAGTGCTAAGAGGAAAATGGGAAGAGGATTCCTAAAGGTCCAGTTTCACCCATATGTGAAGGGTTTTCTGGAAATTGTCCAAGAGGGAAATGAAATGAGGATTTAGCAGCCAAACACAGGCAGAACCTCAGTTAGATTATACCTTTCTGTTATAGTATGGAGAGTATAAAATATGATAAAAAATATTTGTTTATGAGCAAAACAGCATTGGCAATGTTTTGTGTAATAATTAATTGAGAAAATTTCCACAGAATAATACATTATGTTTATCTCTTGATTACACAGAGACATGTGTGTGTGCATATGCCTATATAGACATGTGTTCTTACTCTCTCATGAAGTCACACACTGACTTCAGAATCCTTTGCTTTAGGGTCTCGCTCAGGGGTCCTCTTTATCCTTCTTTTCCTTCTCTCTCCTCTCCCACTTTGTTCCCAGTTTAGTTTCCTAACTCAAAGGATCTCTCAGTTGTACAGACAAAATTACGAAATAAGCTGTCGGCACATGGACATTGATAACAGCTTCAAGGCAACATTACTGGTGTGAGATGACCAAAGAGGTCATCTGTGGAACTCAGTAGGAAAGAAATGAATGGAGCTAATGCTGGAAAGACTTGTTAAAACAACTGAATGCTGCCTTGGAGTGGCACATGTCCTAGGCTCTGAGAATATATCTGTGACCAAGACAGAGAAGAAGCTTGCCACCTTGGAGTTTTCATTCTTATGGAAAAAAAACAGGTAACAAGCAAGTCAGCACAAAATATAATACATTCTAGAAACTTGTGTTTCTAGGACAAACTCCGGAAGACAGTGAAGGACTGAGAAGCTTGGCATGCTACAGTCTATGGGGTTGCAAAGAGTCTGACACGACTGAGTGACTGAACAACAAAAAAGAAACTCATATATTCCATTAAAAAAAAAAAAAAACCCTGAAATAATGAGATAAAATTACTTGGAGGCAGGAGGTGTAGAATGGGCTTCCTAGGTGACTCTGTGGTAAAGAATCCACCTGCCAAGCAGGAGACATGGGTTCAATCCCTGTGTTGGGAAGATAGCTTGGAGAAGGAAATGGCAACTCACTCCAGTATTCTTGCCTGGGAAATCCCATGGACAAAGGAGCCTGTGGAGCTACAGTCCATGAGGTCAAAAAGAGCCAGACATGACTAAGCAACAAAACAGCAGCAACAGCAGCATGGGGTATAGGATACTTTGAATAGAGAGGCCAGGGAGACCTTCTAAGGAGATGGCATCTGAGCTGAGAAAACTTATACCAATGGTAACCATTAATAATTGAAAGCAGATGTGCATGTTTGCATGCTCAGTCGCTTCAGTCATGTCCAAGTCTTTGTGACCCCATGGGTTGCATCCCACCAGGCTCCTCTGTCCATGGGATTCTCTAGGCAAGAATACTGGAGTGCATTGCCATGCTGTCCTCCAGGGACTCGTCCCAACCCAGGGATAGAACCCAGGTCTCCCACATTGAGGGTGGATTCTATACCACCTGAGCCACAAGAGAAAGGGGAAGGGCTAGTAAAGCATGCAGATTTCTGGGCATCACACCCAGAAATTTTGAATCCATACTTCTGGAATCAGGCCCATGAACTTGCAGGTGCCTGAAGAGTCACCCTATGGAAAACACTGCTACAGTCACTGTCACGGACTCTCTTAGGATGTCCTCGAGTCTGCTGTCAAAGATTCGATGTGCCTAAAACAGGCAAAAATAAAGCCCATAATAATAAAAAAAATAAAACACAGAAACTTAAATTTTAACTAAAAGCCACAGAAATGGGGATGCTAATTCCTAGAAATGAAATTTTTTTCAAATTTAAAAATATGAAGTATATAATCAGATAAAGTGTAGTTGTAACTATAAATTTTTAAATTTTATTTTAATTGGAGGATAATTACTTTACAATATTGTGATGGTTCTTGCCATACATCAACATGAATCAGCTATAATTATGTATGTGTCTCTGCCCTCCCGGACCACCTCCCACCTTCCTCCCCATCTCATACCTCCAGGTAGTCACAGAGCACTGGCTTTGAGTTCCCTGCATCATACATCAAATTCCCACTGGCTATCTATTTCACATATGGTAATATACATGTTTTAATGCTATTCTATCAAATCATCCCACCCTCACCTTCTCCCAAAGAGTCCAAAAGTCTGTTCTTTATGTCTTTGCCTCCTTTGTAAAATCATTAGTACCCTCTTTCTAGATTCCTTATATATGCATCAACATATGATATTTGTCTTATAAGCCACAGTTATCAAGACAGTATGGTACTGGCACAAAGACAGGAATATAGATCAATGGAACAAAATAGAAAGCCCAGAGATAAATCCACGCACCTATGGACACCTTATCTTTGACAAAGGAGGCAAGAATATACAATGGATTAAAGACAATCTCTTTAACAAGTGGTGCTGGGAAATCTGGTCAACCACTTGTAAAAGAATGAAACTAGAACACTTTCTAACACCATACACAAAAATAAACTCAAAATGGATTAAAGATCTAAACGTAAGACCAGAAACTATAAAACTCCTAGAGGAGAACATAGGCAAAACACTCTCCGACATACATCACAGCAGGATCCTCTATGACCCACCTCCCAGAATATTGGAAATAAAAGCAAAAATAAACAAATGGGACCTAATTAACCTTAAAAGCTTCTGCACATCAAAGGAAACTATTAGCAAGGTGAAAAGACAGCCTTCAGAATGGGAGAAAATAATAGCAAATGAAGCAACTGACAAACAACTAATCTCAAAAATATACAAGCAACTCCTACAGCTCAACTCCAGAAAAATAAATGACCCAATCAAAAAATGGGCTAAAGAACTAAATAGACATTTCTCCAAAGAAGACATACAGAGGGCTAACAAACACATGAAAAGATGCTCAACATCACTCATTATCAGAGAAATGCAAATCAAAACCACTATGAGGTACCATTTCACACCAGTCAGAATGGCTGCAATCCAAAAGTCTACAAATAATAAATGCTGGAGAGGGTGTGGAGAAAAGGGAACCCTCTTACACTGTTGGTGGGAATGCAAACTAGTACAGCCACTATGGAGAACAGTGTGGAGATTCCTTAAAAAACTGGAAATAGAACTGCCTTATGATCCAGCAATCCCACTGCTGGGTATACACACTGAGGAAACCAGAAGGGAAAGAGACACGTGTACCCCAATGTTCATCGCAGCACTGTTTATAATAGCCAGGACATGGAAGCAACTAGATGTCCATCAGCAGATGAATGGCTAAGAAAGCTGTGGTACATATACACAATGGAGTATTACTCAGCCATTAAAAAGAATACATTTGAATCAGTTCTAATGAGGTAGATGAAACTGGAGTCTATTATACAGAGTGAAGTAAGCCAGAAGGAAAAACACCAATACAATATAATAACGCATATATATGGAATTTAGAAAGATGGTAACAATAACCCTGTGTACGAGACAGCAAATGAGACACGGATGTATAGAACAGTCTTATGGACTCTATGGGAGAGGGAGAGGGAGAGGGTGGGAAGATTTGGGAGAATGGCATTGAAACATGTAAAATATCATGTATGAAACGAGATGCCAGTCCAGGTTCGATGCACGATACTGGATGCTTGGGGCTAGTGCACTGGGATGACCCAGAGGGATGGTATGGGGAGGGAGGAGGGAGGAGGGTTCAGGATGGGGAACACATGTATACCTGTGGCGGATTCATTTTGATATTTGGCAAAACCAATACAATTATGTAAAGTTTAAAAATAAAATAAAATTTTAAAAAAAAGAAAAAATAAATAAATAAAAAAGATTATAAACAAACTCTCTTAATTTTTTTCTTATTACTTTATTACTTGTTAGAAATATCACTGGTTCTTCATTCAACAAGCAAAAATTGTAGAATAGCACAAAGGAAAAAAAAAAAACCTGAAATACAAGTTCAGTTCAATTCAGTCACTCAGTCGTGTCCGACTCTTTGTGACCCCTGTGAAATGCAGCATTCCAGGCCTCCCTGTCCATCACCAACTCCTGGAATTCACCCAAACCCATGTCCATTGAGTCAGTGATGCCATCCAGCCATCTCATCCTCTGTCATCCCCTTCTCCTGCCCTCAATCTCTCCCAGCATCAGGGTCTTTTCAAATGAGTCACCTCTTCACCTCAGGTAGCCAAAGTACTGGAGTTTCAGATTCAGCATCAGTCCTTCCAATGCATATTCAGGACTGATTTCCTTTAGGATGGACTGGTTGGATCTCCTCGCAGTCCAAGGGACTCTCAAGCGTCTTCTCCAACACCACAGTTCAAAAGCATCAATTTTTCAGCACTCAGCCTTCTTCACAGTCCAACTATCACATCCATACATGACTACTGGAAAAACCATAGCCTTGACTAAAGGGACCTTTGTTAGCAAATTAATGTCTCTGCTTTTTAATATGTTGTCTAGGTTGGTCATAACTTTTCTTCCAAGGGGCAAGTGTCTTTTTATTTCATGGCTGCAGTCATCATCTGCATTGATTTTGGAGCCCCCAAAAATAAAGTCTGTCACTGTTTCTCTTCTATTTGCCATGGAGTGACGGCATCAGATGCCATGATCTTAGTTTTCTGAATGTTGAGTTTTAAGCCAACTTTTTCACTCTCCTCTTTTACTCTCATCAAGAGGCTCTTTAGTTCTTCTTCACTTTCTGCCATAAGTTTGGTATCATCTGCATATCTGAGGTTACTAATATTTCTCCCAGCAATCTTGATCCCAGCTTGTGCTTCATCCAGCCCAACATTTCTTATGATGTACTCTGCATATAAGTTATATAAGCAGGGTGACGATATACAGCCTTGACGTACTCCTTTCCCGATTTGAAACCAGTCTGTTTTTTGATGTCCAGTTCTAATTGTTGCTTCCTGACCTGCACACAGATTTCTCAAGAGGCAGGTTAGGTGGTCTGATATTCCCATCTCTTGAAGAATTTTCCACAGTTTGTTGTGGTCCACACAGTCAAATGAGTTGGCATAGTCAGTAAAGCAGAAGTAAATGTTTTTCTGGAACTCTCTTGTTTTTCAATGATCCAGTGGACATTGGCAATTTGATCTCTGGTTCCTCTGCTTTTCCTAAATCCATCTTGAACATCTGGAAGTTCACAGTTCATGTACTGTTGAAGACTGGCTTGGAGAATTTTGAGCATTACTTTACTAGTGTGTGAATGAGTGCAATTGTGTGGTAGTTTGAACATTCTTTGGCATTGCCTTTCTTTGGGATTAGAATGAAAATTGATCTTTTTAAGTCCTGTGGCCACTGTTGAGTTTTCCAAAATTTCTGGCATATTGAGTGCAGCACTTTCACAGCATCATCTTTTAGGATTTGAAATAGTTCAACTTGAATTCCGTCACCTCCACTAGCCATCTATGGGGTTGCACAGAGTTGGACATGACTGAAGCGACTTAGCAGCAGCAGCAGCAGCAGTCACTAGCTTTGTTCATAGTGATGCTTCCTAAGACCCCCTTGACTTTGCATTCCAGGATGTCTGGCTCTAGGTTGGTGATCACACCATCATGATTATCTGGATTGTGAAGATCTTTTTTTGAAATCCAATTTAGTAGATTGTTCATCAGCATCATTCAGGATAGAATAGAAGGGCAGTATACATATAATAGAATGTTATTCAGCCTTAAATATTAAGAAAATCCTACCATTTGCAAGTACATGGGTTAACCTGGAAGATATTATGCTAAGTGAAAAAAAGGCAATCACACAGAAGTACAAATACTACATGATTCTAGTATGTGCTCACAGAGCAGAGAATATGGTAGTGGTTCCCAAGGGCTAGGGGGTGGGAGAAATGGGGAGTTGTTATTTAATGGGTATAAAGTTTTAGTCATGCTAGATCAGTAAGTCCTAGAGATCTACTGTATAGCACAGGGCCTATAGTTAACAATACCGTACCTTACACTTCCAAATTTGTTAAGAGAGTAGATATCATATTACATGTTTCCTACCAGGCTCAGACTGTAAAAAGTCTGCCTGCAAAGCAGAAGACCCAGGTTTGATCCCGGATTGGGAAGACACCCTGGAGAAGGGAGTGGCTACTCACTCCAGTAATCTTTTCTGGAGAATTCCATGGACAGAGGAGCCTGGTGGGCTACAGTCCATAGGGTCACAAAAGAGTTGGACATGACTGAGCGACTAGCACTTTCACTTTCAACACACTTCACAAAGCAACAAGAAAACAATGGGACACAGAGAAACTCTTGGGGGTGTTATATCTATTAGCTTGATTGTGGTAATGGTATCACAGATGTTTTCACATGTCCAAACTCATCAATTTGTACACATTAAATATGTTCAGTTCCTTGTATATCAATCATACCTCAATAAATATGTTTTAAAATATCACACATCATATGCAATTAGTAGTGAGGATAAACTTTATTTCACTGAACATTTTTCATTATATACCTACACACACACAAACACACACACACAGTCACAATTTGAAAGTGTCTATACTAATAGACTAATGACAAGATACGTAAACAGAACTTCACTGGAGGTTGAACTAATAAAGAAGAAAAGAGAAAGCATCCTTTGCAACCTCTCTATTTTTGTTGTTGTTGTTGTTCTTCAATATATAATATCCACAGTCTTCAGAGTTCATTCTATGCCCTTTCCTCCCCACTCCCCATCTGGCTAGGCAACCTCATCATTTCATTTGGCATGTAGTCAACTGGTGACTGGAGAAGGAAATGGCACCCCACTCCAGTACTCTTGCCTGGAAAATCCTATGGATGGAGGAGCCTGGTAGGCTGCAGTCCATAGGGTCGCAAAGAGTCGGACACGACTGGGCGACTTCACTTTCCCTTTCCCTTTCAACTGGTAACAGTGCCTAGAACTCTCTCTCGGGGTGCAGACCCATAGCTATCCAACTGCCTCCTGCGTATTTCATTTGCTTCTCACATGAACAAAATTGAACGCATCTCCTCTCACTGCTTGATCCTCCTCTAATACTCCTTCACTCACCTTTGCTACTCCAGCCACCACTTACCCAAAGTGAAACCTGGGACTCATACTAACCTCCCTCCTTTCCATACCCTATCTTTTTCATACCCTATCCTTTCTGAGTTTCCTAGAAACAAAGCCTGGGGTGGGGGTGCGTCTCTTGTAATGACTTAGAGAGTCTCTACTCTCAGGAGAAGGGGAGTGAAAAAAGCAAGACAGAACAGGGGAAAAAGATAAGCAAAGGCATGGTTTCAACTGGAGACCAGCTTCATTCACCCTGGTCCCCCAGGGAGCTCAGGAGGACAGTGAGCACCAAAATGTCGATCCACCTTGAGGCCAGGAAGCCACCTTCTGTATCCTGATGTCAGTCAGTCATTGGCCACAAGCTGCCAATGGGGCGAGGGATATGTAATCCCCTAGATAAAATGCCTCTTGTTCCAACAGTCCCTGCTCCACAGAAAAGGATCATTGTGATAGATTAACAACCAAAGCTTACAGCAACTGGGGGAAGGATCCACCTGCCAGGTAAAGGGGATCTGGCAAGATACCAACAGTAAATGTGATGACTCTCATAAGCAGTGAATCTTTCAAATTCATTGATTTATCTCCTAAATGTGATTTTAATCTACTTCTCTCCACCTCCAATGTCCTACAAAGCATTTTCACACCTCTGTCCTTTTGCTTGGTCTGGTTCCTCTGCCAGGAATTCTTGTTTCCGCATGGGAATGCTTGTGAATATTTCCAGTTCCAGTTCAAATGTCAACTCCTTTCTGTAGTTTTTGCGGATTCACCTCTGCTTCTTCTACAGAAATAGGCATTCATTTGTGCCCCTATTTAACTTCATCTATTCACCAATTATAGGACTTAATGCTCAGACACAAATAACTACAGCACAGTGAATTATTAGCCCCTTTAGATAATGGTACCACATCTCCTTAGATCGGAGATCATGTCTTATTCATTTCTGTATCCATGGTGCAAATCACAGCCCTGACACACCCCGGGTGCTGAGTAAATGGCTGAATATAACTCAGTGTATGGAACTCATAACAGGAGTTGAAGCTGAATAGGAGGTATTTGTCAATGGAAACCCTGAGTTGGGTAGAAAAGAAATCTAGATACTGACACATCACTTCTTCCCATGCTCTTTCCAAATGCTACCCATCCATTAATGCAAGCTCAACCAGTCTATTCTCTATTCTATCTCTTCCTGATCTATTTCTTTTCCTATATCTTAGAAAATTTGACAATACCATCCTATTTCGCAGAGGATAATTTATGGCAATCTCAGAGTAATTTTTAATTATTTCATGTGTGACTTCTTGAAAGCTAGGGCCTTATCTTATAGCTCTATGTATTGAATTGTGTGCAGTGATAAAAAACTGAGGGCTCAAGGAATTCTTTCTGAATTGATTATGGCAGGAAATACTTGGCTGTGGTGTTTGGAAGAAGCAGTCAAAGCAGAAGAGAGTTAACACAGAAGGTAGATCATCAGCATCAATTACTACCTCCTGGCCTCTGACATAACTGCATTGGGTATGGTCGACTGTATACTCCCTAAGCCATCTGATCTAGGAGAGGAGACGCACCTGATTTCTTTGTTGAATAACACAGCTCTCTACTGTAGGAAGGGCTGCTGTGGCCACATGGCCGTTGTTCAAAGTTAGAACACAGGGCAGTCCTTTCACCACTGAAAAGACAGAGAGAGAGAAAGAGATAATCCGGTAAACTTGGAAAACAGCAATGCACTGTGGGATCCAAATTGATTTTTTTCTCTCATCTGAGTCTGCATGCTGCAGGGCTGGGATCAATACGATATGAGTCCTCTATTAAAGACAACATAAAACATATATTTTTGAGGTGGGGTGGTAGAGAGAAGTCTGCTGTGTGTAGGACTGAGAGCCTGAGGGAGTCTGGAGCAGGAGGATACTGAGGGCAAGTCCTTTTTCTGGTACCTCACCCACACCCTCTGTCGGTGCCATGATTCCCGCTGCCCATTGCTCATAGAGATAGGATGTTTACCCAGTAGTCTCATGGCTAAACCTGAATTGCTCTGTTAAAGAAGGAGAGGATATGCCAGGGTTTTGTTTGTTTGTTTATTTCAGCATCTACATATTCCTGCTGAGTTTTGGCTTCCCTGTCTAGAGAAAATTAGGATAATAATACCTAATTCCAGAAAACATTGCACTGTCTGCACTAGAAAACAAGTACCCAGCAAGATTCATGTGCGTCATCAGTGTTTAACACACATGAATGTCCCTTTGCCTTTCTCCTGTTCTCTTTGGAAGTTCAGCTCTGATTTGCTCGTGTTTCCATGGAACTCTCGGTCTCCTTCCTGAGTTCAGCCTAGGTTTGAATTGTTTTGCCCTATTTTGGCTTTGCTTTCTTTGGAGTCCTATAGCATATGGAGTTACAAACACCAAGCAGCAGGTGATGATGTGTCCTTGTTTATTGCCCTCTTGTTGCTTCATGCATAACGTGGACTTCCCTGGATTAAGGTCCAGGAGCACCTTCAGTTAGCAGACGTGGTCCGGTAGAGAACATCAGCTCCATGAGTGTATGGACCAAGCTCATCCCGTATTCCCAGACCTATGGGATACACAAAAAATATTTGTTTAGATTCCACATATAAGAGATATAAAAAAATGATATTAATACTAATGAACTTATTAAAAAAAAATAGACCCATTGACACAGAAAACAAATGTATGGTTACCAATGGGGAAAGAGGTTATTGTTCAGTTGCTCAGTCGTGTCCGACTCTTTGAGGCCCCATGGAGTGCAACATGTCAGGCTTCCCTGTCCTTCACTGTCTCCCAGAGTTTGCTCAAATTCATGTCCACTGAATTGGTGATGCCATCCAACCATCTCATCCTCTGTCATCCCCTTCTCCTCCTACCTTCATTCTTTCCCAGCATCAGGAGGGATAAATTAGGAGTTTGGGATTAACAAATACACACTACTATAGACAAAATAGATAACAAGCAAGGACCTACTGTATAGCCTAGGGAATTATACTCAATATTTTGTAAAAACCTATAAGAGAAAAGAATTTGAAATATACACAGGTACATATTAATATATATATATATATATATGATCTGATCTGATATATATATATATATATATATTAATATGTACCCGTGTGTGTTAGTTGCTCAGTCGTGTTTGACTCTATGTGACCCTATGGACTGCAGCATACCAGGCTTCTCTGTCCTTCACTATCTCCTGGAGTTTGCTCAAACTCATGTCCATTGAGTTGGTGATGCTATCTAACCATCTCATCCTCTGCCACCCCTTTCTTCTTTTGCCTTCAATCTTTCCCAGCAACATGGTTATTCTAATTACTGGTATTTTTAACAGTCATGAATTGAATTTAATCTGATTTTGTTGTAAACAACCATAACCACAGGAGAGAACACACTGACCTGAGAGACAAGAAACTGAATTTGAAACCCATCCTGTTTCCTCTCTACCCATGTGGCTGAATTAAACCGCTTCCTTTCTCTGAAGCTATTTCCTAATCTGTAAAATACTGTTATCTAATGTCTGTTTGGTATCTAATATCCAGTCTTGAAGCTAAAGTCAACTTGTTGGCATAGCTAAGACTGAAATTTTTGCAACTTTCCAGGCTTCTTTTTTTTTTTAAGTTTGTATGCAAGAGTGATGCTTTTAATTGCCATGGAAAATATGTCATCAGATGACAAAGTAAACTCAGAAGGAAAAACATGGCATTCTTTATACCAAGTAGTACCTAAATCACTGGATTTGAAAAAGATCCACTGCTTCTTTATGTTCTGCTGTAGTTTTTATCTCAAATCTCTATACATTTAGTTTTCACATCACAAAAGAGTGCTCCTAGAAGCCTAGAGACTTCTACAGCAACATGTTCATTTTATAAATAGTATAGGGCAGATCAGAGGTAATAAATGACTTGTCTAATGTCACAACACCAGTTATAAAGCCAGGACTTGGGTCATCTCTTTAATTTCAAACCAATGCTCTTTCTGGCATGCCATACCATCCTCTTATATAAGCACAGTTGTATCTACACTCCAAGGTCTGTGCTTGTTATGAGCCTATGAAGATGTAGCCCCAACCTAAGAAACATATGAATACTATGTGTATCTGTTTGTTTGTTTTAATTGAAAGTAGCCATGCTCATTAAAAAGCTTTTGGGGAAAGAAAATAAAAAAATAGAAAGAATAAAAAATATAGAAACCATATATTACACCAACATTTAAACCTAATTACCAACTCATATGGTCTCTTCCCATTTCTTTTTAATACACATATTTGTACATAGTCATATACATACAAGACATGTAACTGTACATCTTTCTCTTGTCATTTAAATTATGTCATATGTTTTTCATGTTTTTCTGTTCTAGTCTTCATAAATATCATTTGAATGGCTATATAACATTCTGTTCAATGGATTAGGATTTAGGTTGTTTACAGTTTTAAAATATATATGAGCCACTGTTGCTTTAGATCAGGGGTCCCCAACAGCCAGGCCGTGCACCAGAACCCCCTGTCAGATCAGTGACAGCATTAGATCTGAAAGAAAGTGCACAATAAATGTAATGTGTTTGAATCATCCCAAAACCATTCCCACCTCCCAGTCTGTAGAGAAATTGTCTTTCATGAATCTGGTCCCTGGTACCAAAAATGTTGGGGACCACTGTTTTAGAGTATTTCTTTACTGTAAAGTCTAGGAAGTGGAATTGTTAGTTTAAAAGGTACTGATCAACATTTTAAGACTCTTGATACACTCAGTTAAACTGCTTTACAAGATGGTTTGTGCCAATTTCCACTGCCACATATAGTGCATTAGAGTGATTCTATTTTCAAAAAAAGTACATACATCCAATAAAGAACAAAGAACCTTACATATATAATGAAAACATGTACAGAATCTTCCCTAGTAGAGAGTAGGAAAATGTCCAAACCCAGGAAATGATTGCTGATGATACTTTTTTGGGATCACAAAGTGAAAAGGATAAGTAGCAAAGCAAAGAAATATTTTACAGGCACAATTTGAAAGTGTTTTCATATATTGCTTTGTTCCTATGAAGTTATTGAACTTTTCTAAAGATTTTTTTTTTCTTTACAGTCTCAAAACAAATGAAGAAGCACTTAGATAAACTATCAGTAGAAAAAACAGTAGTAATTTGTCAGGAAGAATGAGTATAATTTGAGGGGATGGGGCCTCCCTGTATTTCCAATCACATGGATTGACCAATAAGAGGCAACTTCTATGACCCCTGCTCCTCCTCCTCTGCGCCACTTTGTTTTAGGAAAGCTCTGTAGGAAATAGTTGGAAACAGCGGTAAGCCTGCCATAGGCTCCCCTCTCCACCAACATCTGGGCTTCTCATTCACCTTCCCCAGAGCGCTGCCCTCTCCTTGACCTCCATAGCTCTGCAGGCTGATTAGCAGCACTGCACACTGGGAAATGAGACTCTGGGGAACTAACTCAATCCACCCACACATGCGGCGTGGACTGCCCCATGTACCTACACCAGAGTTCATGCAAGGGGACAGGAAAAAGCATCACAATGTCAGAATCTACACTAGGTCCTCTAGTTGGGGCTCTGCTTAATTTTATACACTGGCTAGGAAGAAGGAAGAGAACGGAGTGCTTCTACTTTGCACACAGTTTGAAAATAGAGTTGTATAGATATGTACTTAAATCACAGATACACATATTTCTAATTTGATCCCTGTCTCTACCATGTATTTGTGCTGTGCTGTGCTCAGTTGCTTCAATCATGTCTGACTTTCTGTGACCCTATGGACTGCAGACCACCAGGCTCCTCTGTCCATGGGATTCTCCATGCAAAAATACTGGAGTCGGTTGTGGGGTTATTGTGCCCTCCTCCAGGAGGTCTTCCCAACCCAAAGATTGAAACTGAGTCTCTTACATCTCCAGCCTTGGCAGGCAGGTTCTTTACCACTAGTGCCACCTGGGAAGCCCACTATGTATTTCAGTTCAGTTCAGTTCAGTTCAGTCGCTCAGTCGTGTCCGACTCTTCGCGACCCCATGAATCGCAGCATGCCAGGCCTCCCTCTCCATCACCAACTCCCAGAGTTCACTCAGACTCACATCCATCAAGTCAGTGATGCCATCCAGCCATCTCATCCTCTGTAGTCTCCTTCTCCTCCTGCCCCCAATCCCTCCCAGTATCAGAGTCTTTTCCAATGAGTCAACTCTTCGCATGAGGTGGCCAAAGTACTGGAGTTTCAGCTTTAGCATCATTCCTTCCAAAGAAATCCCAGGGCTGATCTCCTTCAGAATGGACTGGTTGGATCTCCTTGCAGTCCAAGGGACTCTATAGCTAATACACTGAAGTGGCTTACGCATAGCATGTATGTTTATTTCTTTATTATATGACATTTCCAATTCAGAGTTAGAAGACGCTGGTACTTTCAAAGGATAAAAAATGTAGAAACTGCAGAAAAATGTATGTTTTTTATTATATAATTCTAACAGTTTATGATTATTTCACAGAGTGATAATATATTTTGCCTGTGAATGCATAAATCAAAAGAACTCTCATCACAAGTCCAAGTTCAGGCTCAACACAGATGAGTTTTTCTAGATGCCACAAGCTAAGGGAAGCCCTCAGAGATCAAGTTCTCTAGAAAGTGTGTACTGCAAGGAGTGCAAAATCTAACCTCAATACTGACCCTTTGGTCACATAGAATCACAAATCTCTCATATGTGGGAAGAGATAATACACAAGATCCCAAAGGAGCAAAAGACCCCTCTTCCAAGCTACCAACCAATATCTTTCTCACTCCAGGGTGACAAGGCTGACCTTTTGCCCAGCTCAAAGTGCTCTGCAAGCTCTCTTCTCTGCTGGTCACTCAGAGGAGGCAGGGGGCTTTGGTGATAAATAGTGTCCAGAGGCTGACACAAGAACAGGAGGACCTGGGAATGGTTATCTGGGGGCATCAGATGCTGATGGCCAGCTTGCGACTACTTCCAAGAAGCCTTTCACTTCCACCTACATTCCAAGGAATTTCCTGCACATCCCTCTCAGCAGTGCTAGATCTCTAACTTGTAGGAGATTCCTCAGGAATTGCCATATGGAACCTGGTCTTTAGGTCAGCCCGAGTTCTAATTGGCTCTGGTTTCTACTTGCTCCTGTGTTCTCTGTTAGCAGCTGAGCTTCATTCACAAGGAGGAGGAAATTTTCCTGATCTTCAAAAGCATTAAGGAAAGAGAAAATCAAAGAGCTCACATCTGAGCTAGGGCTCAGGGCCAAGTACTCCACTCTTCTAACTGAAGAAAGGAAGGAACATGCCCATGCTTCAGTGCTGGGAGTCAGCGTGAGGAACTCTGCCCATGGCAAAGGTCATGAGGAAGGAGGCTCGGCATACGCAAAGGCAGGATCGAGCCTCAGGAGTCCCCCTGGAAATTCTCGAGCATCTACCCCCAAAACCAGAGTCTGCCTTCTTTACTGCTTTGTGCTATCACCTACACCTCTGACTTTACAGGGGGCTGTCCCCCACCACCTCTCTCTGAAAAAGAGTTAACTTACAGCTCCAGTTAATAAAGTTCCTGGGCGTGACAAGAGTGTTTCAACCTACAAACTCCTTTGGAAGTCCTCTAGCCTGCCTGAATAGGTTCTTCCGGCCACATGTGATTGTTCAGAGCCTCCCAGCCGTGAGAGGCATGAGATGTTCTAAACTGTCTAAATATAGATTCCTTTGAGCAGTTAAAAGATTGATTAGAAATTGTATTGGTGAAGAGTTTTTCACTTGTTGGGCCAATGTTTGCTGCTAAGTTTCCATATCCCTTACCTACTGTGTCCCTGGCAGTGTATTGATTAATATAATTGGTGTATAGGAATGTAAGTAGTCGGAGAAGGCAATGGCACCCCACTCCAGTACTCTTGCTTGGAAAATCCCATGGACAGAGGAGCCTGTTAGGCTGCAATCCATGGGGTCGCTAAGAGTTGGACACGACTGAACGACTTCACTTTCACTTTTTACTTTCATGCATTGGAGAAGGAAATGGCAGCCCACTCCAGTGTTCTTGCCTGGAGAATCCCAGGAACGGGGGAGCCTGGTGGGCTGCTGTCTATGGGGTCGCACAGAGTTGGAAACGACTGAAGTGACTTAGCAATGTAAGTAGTAGCTTTAATGCTTGCAATCTTGGACCCTTGAGTTAATTATTTTCTTGTTATAGCCCACCACACCTTTGCCCTATAGGAATGCAACTTTATCTAATGCTTTCGGAGGGTGGCGCCTGACTTTAGAATAATCACCTTTAGAGAAAAATAAGTTTTCTGAAGAAAGGATCTTAAAATGTTGACAGGCCCCCTGGCCAGAAGATGATGTAAATCACCTAAACTTTTGCATATGATAAGTTTGAAAGCCTGGCTTCAATAAGGATCAAGGACTGCTGACCTTCCCCCATTATCCTCTATGCACAACTTAAGGTATAAAAACTACTTTGGAAAATAAAGTGAGGACCTTGTCTTGATCTCCCCATGTCGTTCTTTCTCTCACCTTCTGGCTGAATTCCCACCTGGATCGTGGAGGCTCGTCAAGCCTACTAATTATGCCTGGGCTTCTAAGATCTGACCAGGGAGGCCTTAGTGTCTCCTCTCCTTCAGGAGAATGGGAGGACGCCTGCGGCCTATGTAGGTGATGCAAATTCCTTATTTTGGAATTTTATTAGCTTTCCATGTAAACCAAGTTATTCAGCCTCTTTTCTCCACTGAATTTTCTCACTGAGCTATCCTTATTTAACCATTCTTTATATCTTTAATTCTATCGTATCCTGATTGCCAAAGCCATCTCCCCTTCAAAACTCCTGACTCCACCGGGGCTGGACCCCAGTACTTCAGGGAGAGGACTCTGAAGAAGGGCTCCATTGGTCCCTCAGCTGAAACATGCCCTCAAAAAGAAGAAGAGGGATTTTGAGAAGAACTAAGAACAAGGACTTGCACGTGGAAGGAACATGTACAGATCATGAAGCACTTCTTTATACATCAGTTCCTTCTAGAACCACAATCATGTATCCTTTTCATTTTGCTAAATGAGTAAACTAAGGTTCAGAGAGATTGTCTAAGGACGTGGATGCCCCCAGATCTGACTAGTTCCAAAGCTCATGCTCCTTCCCTGGATATACTGGAGCATGGTGCAAGTCATGATGAAACAGACTTACCTGAAGGTTGTTTCACTAGTGGCAGGAACATCTATGTGCCTAAAACCTGCCCCTTTTGGACACAACTTGTACTGAGAGAGAACCACAGACATTGCTGTTCCCAACCACCATTCTCTATTCCAGTAACTGGAATAGCCTCCAAATGCTTTCAAAGTTCCACTCCTGAAGTCTCCCAGGATTGAAATTCAGCAAGCTAAAGACATCTTCATGTCTAATTTGGCCATGGCTCTGTCAATGAGATTAATTTAAGAAAATGCAATGAGATCAACTCAAGAAATGCATTAGGACCAGGCACCCCAATCCTAATTTTTTTTTCCTCCTAATTTTATTACATGTTTTAAGATTTCTGCTTGTGATGGTCTACAAAAAATTCACACTGTCCCAAGTTAAGGGCAGTACTTTGCTTTCCCTCAATTCCCCAAAGACCACACTTCCTCTCTTAAAACTTAGTACTGTATCTGGTGGCCCTAGTCCTTGTGCTCCGGGTCTCAAAAGCTAACTTGATTGGTTCAAAGCTGTGTCTTATAACTTCATCTTCTATAAATCACCTGCCAGAACAAACATCCCCTACAGGAATCATCTCTACTTATGGCTGCAGCCAAGCTCCCATTTTCTCACTTACCTCTATGTCTGGACACATTCTGTTAGGATAAGAAATTTTAAGAAAAATGTCTCTAGTTTTGTCTTCTAACTCAGGCTGAAGGGAAATTGTAGGCATTCTCCACTGCTATCACATCCCACTGCCCTCAGGTCCTGTAGACTGGAGGTGTCACTATGAACAGAACATAAATGAGTGGCAGTAAACACACAGACCCACATACATGACTCACAGACCCATACACATGGCTCACAGTCCAAGGTTGTGGACTGCTGGCAGAGCACTGAACTCATCCTGGGTCTGACATGAATGAAGGTCACCCAAAATCAGCACTGTTCTGGCAGCCCAATCTTTCTAGATTCTGTGAAAGAAAGACTCCACCACCCAGCAGGACCAATCTAGACTTTGGACTTCTTGCCTGAAACTTGGAGCCAGACAGAGAGCTCTAGAACAATGACCAAAGTTCCTTGGTACACCTGATCAACCCAAGAACATAGTTTGAATATGTGTGTATGTGTGTGCTTGTGTCTATCTGTGTGTGTGTATATACATGCATACATTTAGGACACAGTTTGGAGAGGTAAAAGGTAAGTGCAAAAATCCCTGTTCAAACAGCACTGCCTTCAGACTGGGTCAGTGGAGCCTGTATGTGTGTGTGTGTGTGTGTGTGTGTGTGTGTGTGTGTGTGTGTATACCTACATGCATTCACTTTGGAGGAGGGATGAAGAGGACCAAAGGGCTACAAAGGATAGAAATGGGCATCAGGGTCATGTGGGGCCCTGTGTGGACTCTGGTTCTCTGCTTGACTGCTCTGCCCACTGCCAGATCCGTCTTCTCCCAAACACTCCAAAGCATGGGGTCCCCTGAGGTACAGGTTTCAGGCAACAGCCCCCATTTACCCAGGTCTGAGGGTGGTGCTGTCTCAGCAACACTTTGTGCATTTAACTTTTGCATCCCCAAACTGTGTCTTGAGTGTAACACATTAAGCCTATTGCTGGCCCTAGAGTAGACACTGAATATGTATTTTTCAAATCAGATAGAATCCTGAATCTTAAAAGATATTGTAAAAAGTAATCAAACCCAAATTGGGTCCCCATAACCACAACAGGCCCTGATCGAGATCTCATTAATACTCTGTCTACTAATCCTCAAGAATTAGCAAATACAACTCTATCCTGCTATGAAGTCCTCCCCACCTCCAAGGCTCAAGTAAAGACTCAGAAAGACAGCCAAAGAAGCCTCGCTAAACATATCTTTGAATCCACGCATTGAGTAACATTTCTAATAAGCCCTCTCAGGCTTAATGGGGCTTTCTGATGATTCCCCATTCCAAACTCCCCTATATGCCTCACCATTTACTTCGTATAATTCCCTCTAGTAGATAATCAGGGTATTGCATTCAAAGTCACTTAAGTTTGAATAGGCTTTTCCAGTGCCCTTTGATTACTTAAATGTCTCATACCTGCTATGTTGTGCCTTTATAAACGCTCGCTGCTCTAGTATAGGTTGGCTTAGACTCAAATGCAAAGAGGCTCATGTTCTCTGTAGAGAGAATCTTCTCAAAAAAATCTACAGCAGTCTCCATGGGGTTTTAAACCACCCATCATTAACCTGGTGACCAGACTTTTCCTTCGATAGCCATCTCTACTTCTGAACCATCCTAAGCCCTAGAACTCCTGGGGAGTTTCTAAGAATAGGAGGGATTTATTCCATAGCTTACTTTACCTTAGGCAAACAGTAGCTGTATATCCTCATGATTTCCCTTTGCGTCCAAAGAAGTGAAACCCAACTGGTAACTCTCCCAAATCTGCCTTCCTGGGAGGGCAGACCCCACTGAATGTGACCCCATACTAGGGCAAGTTCTGAGCCATTAGCAAGCTTATTGTCATGCTTCTTACCAAGAAAAAAGCACCTGACTGAGGAGGTTAATGGAAAGAGAGACTTTTTTTCAATAAGAGAGAGACTCTTTAAAGAAGGAGGATAGCAAAAATCAGTTGAATCATGTGTACAATAGGTCCAAGAGCCAGGGGCCTTTAAAACTGGCTGAAGCACCCACAGACAGACAGCACCTGCATAGGCAACTGCTTCATTGCTGAAGAATGCTGCATGAGTCAGTGCATCTACCTCACCCACACTTGCTGCGGGCCCTCCCTCATCTCAGATGTTCTCTTGGTCCTAAGCTTACATTCAGCCCTGTGCTGCTTCCTTGCTCTTCCTGAGTCAATCATGGGGAGGAAAGAGTATCCCTAGAACCCGATGCATTAGTTTCCTGGGGCTGCTGCAACAAACAGACAGGGCCTACCCTGGTGGCTCAGTGGTAAAGAATCCGCCTGCCAATGCAGGAGGCACAGGGTTCAATCCCTGGGCCAAGAAGATCCCATATGCCTTGCAGCAATTAAACCCATGCACCACAAATACTGAGCCTGTGCTCTAGAGCCCAGGAGCCACAACTACTGAACCCACATGCTGCAACTACTGAAACCCTTGGGCTCTACAGCCCGTGCTCCACAGCAAGAGAAGCCACCAAAATGAAAAGCCCTTGCACTGCAATGAAGAATACCCCTGCTCACTGCAACTAGATAAAAACTCCCACAGCAATGAAGACTCAGCACCACCAAAATTAAATACAAATATTTTTAAAAAGCAGACATTTATTCTCTCAGAGTTCTGTAAGCTGGAAGTCCAAGATCAAGGTGTCAGCAGGGTTGGTTCTTTCTGGAGGCTTTGAGGGATAAACTGTCCTGCCTCCCAGCTTCAGGTGGCTGCCAGCAGCTCTTCACATTCCTTGGTTTTGAGATGCATCACTCCAATCTCTGCCTCTGTTGTCATGTAGCTTTATTCCCTGTCTTCTCTGCATCCCTGTGTCTGAATCTTCCTCTCCTCTTTCTCATAAAGATACCAGTCATTGGATTTATAAATCACCCAGGTGGAGATTGCTCCTTGGAAAGAAAGCTATAAAAAAAAAAAAAAAAAAAAAACCTAGACAGCATATTAAAAAGCAGAGACATCACTTTGCTGACAAAGCTGTAGTCAAAACTATGGTTTTTCCAGTAGTCATGTGAGATGTAAGAGTTGAACCATAAAGAAGGCTGAACACCAAAGAATCGATGCTTTCAAGTTGTGGTGTTGGAAAAGACTCTTCAGAGTCCTTTTGACCACAAGGAGATCAAACCAGTTAATCCTAAAGGAAACCAACCCTGAATATTCATTGGAAGCACTGATGCTGAAACTCCAATAGTTTGGCCACCTGATGTGCAGAGCCAACTCAATGGAAAATACTCTGGTGCTAGGAAAGATTGAGGGCAGGAGGAGAAGGGGGTGACAGAGCATGAGATGGTTGGACAGCATCACTGACTCAATGGACATAAGTTTGAGCAAACTCCATGAGATAGAGAAGAACAGAGAAGCCTGGTGAGCTGCAGTCCATGGGATTGCAGAGCTGGACGTGACTTAATGACTGAACAACAACAACAGGTGGTGTTAGTGGTAAAGAATCAGCCTGCCAATGCAGGAGACTCAAGAGAAGAGGTTCAATCCCTGGGTCGGGAAAGTCCCCTGGAGTAGGGAATGGCAGCTGACTCCAGTATTCTTTGCCTGGAAAATTCCATGGACAGAGGAGCCTGGCATGCTACAGTCTATGGGGCTGCAGAGTCAGACATGATTGAGCACACACATACTCTCTAATCTAGTATAATCTCATTTTAACTAATAGCATCTGAAAAGACACCCTTTCCAAATAAGGTTGCATTCTGTGGTTCCAGGTAGACATGAATTTGGGGAGGAGTTGGGGACACTGTTCAACCCGCTACATCCCGCCTTGACTTAAACCTCCTTTAGCCCCACTGCTTCTGGTCATTGCTGACTGTACCAACAGACCTTTCCCCAAAGATCCAAGACACTGCTAACTTTCCTTAACTCACCAACAAACAAGGAACAAATGCACTTGCTCTAATTTATTCTCTGCCTTTCTCAGAAGTGTTTCTGACCTTTCTCTGTAGCCCATTGCTGGAATCATACATTGTCTTAACCACCAAAGCACATGTAAGTCTGTCATACAGTTCCAGCTGAGCACATAATGATAAATGAAGTATATGAATGAATGGAAGCCTATTCTAATCCTACTCTAGGTAAGACAATGAAGTAGGTAAAATTTATTCTCAGAACTCTTGTCCCTAAAGGTCCAAGGCCCCCTTCTACTCCAGGTTTGAGGTTTTCAACCACTCAAATAATGTCCCATCCCCGCATCTTTTTGATACCCTTTGATACCTCCCCTTTCCAAAATGTTCCTCAGGCTACAAAAAAAAGGGGCTAAAGCCATTTGACACATTACTTCATATTATATTCTTCATAGACGGCTATGAAATTTCTATTTTAACAGAGACTCTTGATACCATAGTCACAGTAATCAAGTGATCTGGGCACATTGGCCAGGCTAGGGATTTATAGGCAATGATATGGGTCACTACCAGCCCCTTGCATCCCACCTTGGCCAGCCACAGCACCAGCCCCCAAGCAAATTGTTCTGGACTTTACCTCCAGAAACAGGCTCAGGCCATGTTCACTCATCTTTCTCCACCTTTTCTGCCTGCATGCCTGCTTGTCCAAGTGATCTGTGTCTAGTTCTCTTTCCTTCAGGTGACTTTATACCAACTTTTCCATTTTTTTTTTCCCTCCCAGTCCTTCATCCCTCTCTAGTCCTTGGACAACATTTCTTTTGTCTTTTAAAAGAGGGGGAGAGGGTGTGGCTTATTGTTTTTGCCACTTAGGAAAAAAAAATATTGTCCCTTAGAAAAAATTGTTGTAATTCTCATCATCAGGGACAAGGTCAACATGTTCATTCTATCTGACCTTTAATATCACTTTTGAGACAGAGTCTCTATTTTTATTTTCTTTCCAGAGACTTGGTGATGTACAGCTACCAGTTTTTATTCACTGTCCTTTTAGTCAATTCAATCTCAAGAATTAATTTTGTAATTGCCATTGAAGGAAAGGTCAAAAACAAAACAAAGAAAAGGACCTGGAAGAGCTGTTCTCTGAAATGCATTTCACCCAGCAAGACCTCCCTGGTTCTGTTTTCTGGCCCTGCTCCCAAGGGTTTTGTCCCAGACAAAGGGGCAAGCCAAAAGATGAGCCCCTAAGAGGAAGAGAAGAGCTGAGGAATCACCCAGCAGCAGTCAGGCAAAATGGCATGTGTGAATGGCTCTGGTGAAACAATGGCAG